>NC_063172.1:45927147-46622467 GCF_023159225.1 Perognathus longimembris pacificus | reverse complement strand
AGAAAAGGTTGTGGATAAATTGTGGAGACCAAACTATAACAATGAAAATTGTTTCAATGATTTTTATAGGAATTTGGAGAGGAAAAGAAAAGAGAAGAAGCAGGGAGATAATGAGATAAACGTTAGTCATATATTATGTCATAAATACAATCTAGTCACTTTCTTCCCAACTCAGTAGAATCCGAGGGAAATCAGCCATTTGTATTTCACATTACCCTGACATTCAACACTTTCGCATAGTATACAATCCTATGACTTATTATGACTAATTTCTATAGTATTATAGCAACACAGAATGTGAATATTCTTAAAGAAAAATAATTCATTCACAGTATATAACTTAGAAGTGTTTTCAGTGGTTATTTAAATTTTAATCTGACACTTCCATAATATGGCCAGCTACACTGGGCATTTCTTTTATTCATGGTTTAATTTTGAGAAATTCTGTTTAGTAAAGACTTAACGGCTATGCTTCCAGTTCCTATTGGTTTGAGAGAGCAATGATCTCTCCCATATGAAAGCCTCTTAGCAAGGGTCTTTTCTGTCTAAAAGTCACTTAAGTAGTTAGGATGCACCCTACTTTCTCATGATTACATTTTAATGCTTGTGAGAGCAAAATATCAATAGAAAGGATTTGTTCTTGTTCCGAGAGAAGGAGAATGCTGTCAAAAATCAATGGGTTGCCTAGCATCAGTCTTATACCTGTAATATTAGCTACTTAGGAGGAGGCTAAGATCTGAGAATTATGATTTGATGGAAGCCCAGGTAGGAAAATCTGTGATACTCTCATATCCTCTGACCTACAAAAAAACAAACAAACAAACAAAAAATACAAGAAGTAGAGCTGTGGCTCAAATGGTAGAGTACTAGCCTTGAATAAATAAGCTCAAAGAATATCTGACTTATGTAATTCTAACATCTCTATACATCACTTTTACAATAACAATAAAACATACATTTTTAAATGCTCTGGGCTGGGAAAATGGCCTAGTGGCAAGAGTGCTTGACTCATATACATGAAGCCCTAGGTTTGATTCCTCAGCACCACATATGTAGGAAAAGCCAGAAGTGGTGCTGTGGCTCAAGTTGGCAGAGTGCTAGCCTTGAGCAAAAAAGAAGCCAGGGACAGTGCTCAGGTCCTGATTTCAAGCCCCAGGACTTGCAAAAAAAAAAAAAAAAAAAAAGAAAGAAAGAAAGAAAAAAAGCTCAAGGACATTATTCAGGCTCTGAGCTCACATACTTGGACTGAAAAAAAAAAAAAAAGAAAGAAAGAGGCAAAAAAAGAAAGAACCCTCTCCCCCCATCCCCCGCCAGCAATCAAATGTATGTCATCCTACAAAATAAAGAAGAATGAGGGAATGGGTTGATAGGTAAGGGATGGTGAAAATGTTGAAAGGCTAACATTGGCCAAGATATATTGCATTCACAAACTGCTTTTTAAAATTTCAACTGCTTTGCAAAACTACTTATCAATTATATAAACAAGAAACAGTCTATAGATGTGCAACATCAACACAAATACTAATAATCTACCAAAGAAATAACCAGGTTATAGGGATAACTTCAAATTGAAATTGTTTGCTCAGAATAGTTTTTGCTGTAATGTTGATGAACAGGGGCGTTGCAGCTACAATAGTAGTATAATGAGTACATGTCTTTTTAAACACACTTTTTACTTACCTAAACAGTGTTTTGCTTGTTCTGGCTTAAAAATAATTACTTTGTAACTGTGTTCAGTTTGTTATAAAAGATTGTTTGTTATGACATAGCCCTCTTAAACCTATAAGTAATTATAAATTGATATTACATAAGAAAAATATTTGAACACTATATTATTGAAAATAACTCATTGAATTTAGTAATTATATTTCTCTAAATGTTTGTATTCCTACAAATTGTATTTTGTATTTGAATGACACATATTTGTATTTGTTGTATTTCGCCAAATTGTATTTCTCCAAATGTATGTCATTTTCAACTACTGTATGTATATGACTGTTTTTAGGTTCACTGTTAAAAATCATGGGGGAAAAACTTTACATTTGAATCTCATTTAATTGCAAAGCATATGATAGTTTGAACATTGTAGCTAAAAGGTCAGATCTTAGATTTATAAAAATTCAAAATCAAAATCTTTTCTTTCTTGTGCTTTTCTGTCTGACATAGGTAATTATTAATATGATACACTTCAAAAGTGTATGTGATTGAATCTGTTTATTGATTTTTTTGAATTCTTAATTTCACTTTCTTATTCTTTCAGAGATTACCTTCACCTTGTATAAATTTCAACAGCACATAAAAAGGCAAAGTGTTGCTTACTTTAAAGACATTTTTTTTTAAGCATAGCCATGTTAGGGCTCCATTGATCTACAATTCAACCCACATGGTATCACTTTGAATCCAACTTAGACAAGTTTGACTAATCTCACATTGGCTAAAAAAACCTGTAAATATTAAGCTGTGACTAAAATTCTTTGTGATACTTCTGTCTCCTCTTCAACTTCTGCCTCCCCTTCAGTTAATTTGCAACAGTTGCTACATCTGGATGGTTCTTGATATGAGATCCAGCAAGCAATTTCCAACTCTTCAAATTACATTCAGGGTTTTGATACTTAATCATTTGTATTTAGATTTGTGTCCCCCTACCCCCAAATATCACCAAGGATTTTATCCATGTCACACTCCCCCACTTGCATTTTTATTATATCAATTTGACTCTCTTCAGATAATGAAATTTCAAGAGTGGAACTGAATATCACTTGCCATGCTCAGAAGATCAAAGTTTAGGGACTGACTTTTGCTCCTTAGGTAGAAAATATTGAGTAATGTTATCTCATTATTGCAGATGGCAAAAATAGATAACTGGATAGTAAAGAAATTAGGAATGGGCAGCAGAATTTCATGAGCCTTTCAGACCATATTTCCTGGTGGATTGCATTCTATCAGGTAAGACAATTTACTATAAGTAAAGTCATTTTGTAAAATTAAGTAATTGAAGTTAAAATTCCCGTCTTCCTTTTTTAAAAGTAGCTTGTTTGTGGATGCAATGAATAACTTAGGGTTTTATTACCAGGTTTCACTACGCAATAGTAATGGTGTCAAATTATCATCAGAGTTATTACACTAAAGCCTTTCCCACAAATTTTAATCTATATTTTTGCCAAAGTTTATATGCCTTCTGCCTGTAGATTTTTATTTGTGCAACATCCTCATATTTGTGTCATTTGCATTTTTCATTCCTTCCTAAAGTGATACAACATCAAAACAAACAGATGTTTTATTTTTCCTTGTTGCACTTAAACACAAAATCTCAAATATCTCAGTAACCTGAAACAGCATTATTTAGGTTGATTCTGATTATTGCTAATTCTGTCAGACATACGCTTCATCACTGATTTAAAAAAAACACCGTTAATTTTCTGTTTTTCAGAAGAATACCTTCCTAAATATATTATATTACTCTAGCTACAGTCCTGGTAATTTTATCAAGACATAAAAGAATGTTCAGTGTTTGTTTAGTGGTAAGAGCAGACTTTAATTGTAAAGCGTTTAATGTCCCCGATTTTCTTTTTGACATGACTCTAGATTTTTGGAGAAAGCTTCTCTTGATCTATTTCTAGCACTGAAGGTCTCTAGATCAGTAGCCCTTGAGGAACACCCACATTTTTCAGATCATCAGAAGACAAGCATCTGTGTGGTGGATGCATCCTCTCCTGAAGAACAAAGAGGCTCCTGCAAAGGCCACAGGATTGTAACAGATCAGTAGGGCAGCATTTGACCCTGACTGGGGGCGGCGGGGGGGGGGGGGATAGAAAAAAAAAAGAAGTAGAAAAATGGGCTAAATTGAACACATTAAAGAGCACATCCTAACAACATATTTGTGTGTGTGTTTGTGTGTGTGTGTGTGTGTGTGAGAGAGAGAGAGAAAGAGAGAAGAACAGAAAAGAGAAAAGAAGAGAAGAGAGAAAGAAAAAGAGAAAGAAAGAGAAAGAGAGAGAGGGGATGTTTGACATACATTGAAAAAAAACATAAAATATCCATCTTTAATATTCATCTTTAAGTTATGTATTCTTCTGACTGCCACAAGGTTTCACTTAAGTCACAAAATTTATTGAAAGCCTTGAAGGAGAGAAAACTTGAAAACTACAGATGTTTGCAATTTTGATTTGCGGACTTGAGTAATTGCAACTGGATATTTAACACATATATGTTTTTAGTTGATGATTGTTTTATATATGTCTTCAATCATTATTTGCCTGTAATTAGAAAGAGACTTGTATTTTCTTTCTCTGATGCCCTGTTTTAGGTTAGGTTAAATAAGTATGTATTTCTAGATTTCTATTGCCAATCTTTGTATGAGAAGATTTCCCCTATATTTTTCTCTACACTTTCATTTCTCCAATGTCATTTATCTCATACTGTCAGCCTTAGTTAATATCATTGCTTTGAGGGAACTGTCCTAATTATCTGGTACATAGAACATATTGAATAGGTTAACATTTCAGGTGTACAGATATAATGGACATTACGATGTATGAAGTCTCAAGGAATTGCACTAAAATATGTTCAAACAAACCCTTAATATATTGATATGTTAACAACATTTTTCAGACATTTTGAAAGACTAGAAACAAATATTTTGCATTTTGACATCAGAGCCTCTTAAAAGTTCAAAACGAATCTATTAGAAGAAAAATGGAATGCTCACAAGCAAAGAGGGGAAATGCCTAATGCAGAATTTTTTCTGGGAACATTATAAAACTATTCAATATTAATTAATTTACTAAACTGATTACTCCTTAATATAAATTGATTTGGTAAATTCAGGCCATTAGCAGATAGACAGCAATTTAGTCTTGTATATTCAGGTTGATGATTTATTTCAGTGATTTTCTTTATTTGAATTCACTGGAGACAATTGATTTGAATGAAGCAAGCCAGCAGATATTTAATGACCCTTCTTGTAATCAGAGAACAGGATTTCCAAATGTGTAGTCAGGGATAAAATTAATTTCTTTAACATATATTTTAATTTTAATGATTTTTTATTATTGAAAGAATTTTAGTAAATTGGGTAACCTCTAATATATTTTATCTTAATTTTATACTATGATTTTATGAAGTAAAACTAGTTTAGACATCAGTAAAATTGAATGCAAGATGGGAGAAAAGACAAAGGGTGAATCAATGCAACAATGATACAAGACAATACGTTGGAAATGAACTATATAACTTGGGAGGGGGTGGAGGAAGGGAAAGTGGGGGAAAAGCAAGAGGGGGTAGCAATGTTTGGCAAGAAATGTATTCACTACATTACGTGTGTAACTGTAACCCCTCTGAACATCACCTTGACAATAAAATTAAATTTTAAAAAAAGAACAGTAAGGATAGTAACTTGAGATTTTGAGAACAGAGAAATACAACCAGGAAGCATGTGTTTGACAAAAATCCATAGGATCTGGGGGTTTCACATTTCACTCAATTCCATTATATTCAATTCAACAACTCTTTGTGAAACATTATAATGTGTGACATACAAACGTGGCTGTCACAGTCAACGTTTTTGAAATGTACCTCTTGAGGATGATGTTTGCAGGAGGTGGTAACAGGAAGTGACAGCTCATCATTGCTCTGTCCACTGGGACTAAAGGCCACAGAGGGAATTTTACTGTTATTTCTGTAGCACTTACATTTTACAAAGTCTGTTCTGCATTTTTGTAGTACAGTAAGTTTTTTGAGTTTGTTGAAAAGGCAGCTGCCTTCTTGGAGCTCAAACACAATGGCCATGAGATGAATGAAGCAACAGAAATGTGCAAAGCAGCCAGCCAGAAAAACAGTATAATTGTATGAAGTGAGGAGTATCTGTTTTCTGGTCTAGATTCCTGCTTTATCTGCATTTGCCTTTTGTACAGGTATTTAAGGCTTTTATAATTTATGTACTTGAAAATAGAAATTATTTCAATGCATCTGACTTGAAAAATATTCAGAAAAAATGAAAACCTTAAATTCAAGATCACTTTCAAGGTAATATTTCCACATTTGATTAGTCTTGGACATGAGTGGAGAGTAAACTAGGATGGACATGATAATAAGACTTTGAACAGACTGATGTAAATGGAAAATGAGATCACAAGAAATTTTGGGGTATGTTTTGAGTTTTTTAAATTTGACTCATTGGGAAATAATGGGCTTGAACTCAGGTCCTGGGTGCTGTTCTTAAGCGTTATTGCTCAAGGGTACTTTTCTGCCATTTTGAGCCACAGTACTATTTCCAGTTTTCTGGAGGTTATTTTGAGATAAGAGTTCCATATACTTTCCTTCCCTCACTGGATTAGAACTGGGGTCCTCAAATCCCAGTTTCCTAAGTAGCTAGGACTGAAGGCATGAGCCACCGGTGCCTAGCTTATTGGGAAATCTTAAGCTTATACTCATAAGATTCATGTATTAGAAGGCAGGAACAAGTGTGAAAATCCCATATTGTTTACTGCTCACTTGAATGAGAGGAAAGTGTATGGTAGCAATGATTTCATGTGATGGATAAATTCTAACCATACAGTAGGTTGAGATCCACAAGGCTGAGATGCAAAACCACAAGATTTCATCTACAAAAATAGCAGGCAAAGCCAATGCAGGTGGTTCAGTACTGTAATCCTAGTTACACAGGACGCTGAGACCTGAAGATCATGGTTCAAAGATCGCTTGGGCAATAAGTCTATGAAAGCCTTATCTCCAGTTCAAGCCTCACGGCTGGCTCAAATAGTAATAACCAGAAAATAGTCAGGCTAGAAGTGTGGCTCAAGTGTGCCAGCTGAGTGAGCAAGGAAGCCAAACAAGTTTCAGATTGGAAGTTTAAACCCTGTTACTGATCCCCATCCCCCAAAGAAACCATGCAAGTGTAGTCACCCAGGCAACCTTAAACAATAACAATGTTAGATAAATTACTAACAGGAACAAGAAAGGAAAGTACTTATTATACAGACACATATGTGTATTTTCTTATATATAAATTAAAAGTCAGGCACTGGTATCACATATCTATAATTCCAACTGGACAAGACACTGAAAAATAAGCATCACAGTTTGAAGCCAGACAAATCCTAGAGACACTTATCTTCATCCAATTAGTCAGCAACAAGCTGGTAGTAAGGGCATGGTTTTCTTGGTATTATAACAACTGTAAACAAAATAGTGGAGTGAGCACACAAGGCCTTCAATTCTAGCCCTAGTGCAGGTGAGAAAAATAAAATAAGATAAAATCTGTTAGTTTTTCATCAACAGGTAGATTTATACTGACCAAGCTCTAGTGACTAAGGAAAATTTAACTTCCCTTGCAGATGGCTTAAACAGCAAGAGCAGTTCTTCCATGATGAAGAATTTTGTTTGCCTTCTGGTTTTGCCCGTTTGGAATTTCATCTTTGAATGTCATTTCTTAGCAAGATCAGGTCTATTTGGAAATACAGTCAATGAACTCCACAGTCTATGTCACTGAAACAGAACTGAATAATACTTCTACAGTAGAAGCCACAGGGACATTGTGTATGCACATTTACTTATGACATGCTAAACTACTTGCTTCTGATAACGATTTTAAAAAATCTCACTACAGCATTCATATATTGACATGTGCTGTCTTGAAAATCCTAAGAAAAAAGTCCCAAATGCTAGTAAGCCTTCTATTCATTACTCTTTGGAATTCTTAATGATTTATTTCACTTGAAATTAGTTTGCAAAGTACTATATGATTGCATAAAACTAAATAATTCAGTCTTCAATGTATGGTAGACTATGCATTATCCTACATTTCTATTTTCATCAAGTGCATAATTAAAACTGAGACTGAATTTTTCTCATATATCAGATGTATAGCAATTTTCTCAGCTTCCCAATAAAAATACTGTGCTGCTTGTTTGCTTATTTACGTGCTGCATAAAACCTTTAATTATTCCTTTTTTTCTGAACCTTGGAAATTTGCACTTAGTTAGAATGGCAGATTTGGAGCACACTCACATAGTCCTGTTACCAAACAAAGAGCTACTCATTATGAGTTGAGAATCTCTTCCACTCTGAAATGATCCTTTCATAACTCTAGAAACCAATGTACAATTTCAAACTTTGACTTAGCTGTGTAGCTTATAGAAGTCTTCATTCCTTTGTCTATTCAGGTGTGCACCAAATCTTAGTGATTTCCTACTATAAACTAGATAGTGTTATAGGTTCTAGAAAATCAAATGTAAATAAAGAGACTCTGTATTCCCTTTTTTATACATGGTACCTGTTTCTTAGTAATGAATAAAAAAAACGTTAAACAACTAGAAAATGTAAATTGAGAATTTTAAGTTAGAAAAGTGAACAGCAGTACTAACAAATCTATTCTGAGATACTATTTTTAAAATATGGTATCTTGGGATTATATTTAATTTCCAGTAAACATGTAGTAGGTTGGATATTAATCTTAGTATTCTCTTTAGGGTTTAAAATTTTCTTCACACTACTACCTGGCTGCTTAGCCATCACAGTTAACTCCATTCTTATAGGGATGGCTTTAAGACAAACAGAACTACCTTTTCCAAAGTAATGGGCTTCTAACACATCAGAAGAAGGATGAGCACAAAGATTGGATCTTTTCCTCAGTTGATAAGACTCTGAGGTACATTCATCTATTGACATTCTCTGGATTGGTGGGAAGTTTCTGGAAATTGAAATATAGTTCATCTCTTCCTCAATCCAATCCTCCTTCTGTCACTCCCTTAGACCTACTAATTCACAGAGTACTTCCTTCATGAAAATCACAGTCACAATCTGATATTCAGAGACTGCATAGTAAGAAGATGCATCTTGGAAATATACTTTGAGAGGAGCCATATATGCAAATTTTATTTTCTTCCAAGTATAAAGTTGCCTTTGACTCTTCTACTTTACTCAGATAAGGAAAAGGTCTTTCATTTGGGCCTGTCCCTGGAGTATAGTGCAATATTTACAAACAGAGCATACTATTGATTTGCTTAAGCAAGAATTTGCAAGACTATTTCCTCTTTGACTCTTTTTTTTTTTTTTTTTTTTTTTTTTTTTGCCAGTCCTGGGCCTTGGACTCAGGGCCTGAGCACTGTCCCTGGCTTCTTTTTGTTCAAGGCTAGCACTCTGCCACTTGAGCCACAGCGCCACTTCTGGCCATTTTCTGCATATGTGGTGCTGGGGAATCGAACTGAGGGCTTCATGTATACGAGACAAGCGCTCTTGCCACTAGGCCATATCCCCAGCCCCGACTGTTTCCTCTTTGAAGAATAAAAAAAAGGATTACTTCAATTGTTCTTGACTTCTTTCAAAATGAATCCAGGTATTTACTTATTTTTTAAATAGTACTAATTTTTAAAATATTATTAATTTTTAAATATTTTAATGTTTATGGTGTTCACTTTTTGTGAATATAAATTGAAAATAACATTTATAGAAATGGCTAGACATCTTTTTTTCTTTCTGTTTTCTCAAACGCCTTTAAAACCATTGGTCCCTTGTGAGTATTCATTATTATTTTTTGTTTTTTAGTAATTCTTAAGCCAATAGGAGGGGAAAAAAAAGTTTCTTAGCACTTTAAAATGTGACCAAGCTGGTTTTTGGAAAAGGATGTCACTAATATGTGTCAGATTTCACAAAAAAACAAAAAACAAAATCCGCAGCAATCTCCTCTATACCAAATAGAAGTCTTGTTGACATCAACCTCCAATCATTCCAATGAAGAATATTTTGCAGACTAGAAAAAATCAAAAAACATAACCTCAAAAGTAACTTTATCTCCTCCCTCACTTAAATCACAATGATTAGCTGTTCTTAAACACATTCTTAAGAGTAAAAAGAGTTTTTTTCTAATATATTTTCCATCACAGGGGAGACCACAGGGTGTCTGGTAAATTGATGATTCAGTGCTGTGAGTGCTGCTACCATGTCTATTTGAAAACAGAGCCATTATAGAAATGCTTTTCAGAGAGTATTTACTGTTTAAAATAATTGCTTTTTCTACTTGACATGTTCCAAATCTTGAACTATATTAGTTTCCTTTGACAAAGATTATCCTGCCCATTAAATACATTGGGTGTACTATAAGAAGTAGAATATATGGTATTTATCTATGCAGCAAATGTTGACTGAGAAGCCCCAGACACTGAGGCTTGTATTTATGATATAAGTGGTTTAGATTATTGTAAATGTTTCTATAATATTAAGTGGTATTTGATCATTAATCCAGAGTAGTTTCTCAACTATAAGCAGTATCATTGGCATGACTGATTTGCAGGAAAAGGAACATGTCATTTGTGCACATTGGGAGGTAGGAGATGGTCACTTTAAAAGAAGACAATTAAGTACAACCTGAAGCGATTAAGGGAAAGCCATGTTTTTATCTAGGGTTAGCGTCAGGAGAAATTGTGTGTGTGTGCATGTGTGTATATGCTAAATAATAGTAGAGGAGCAAACTTTCCCCCAGCTGGCTAGAACTTATGAAGCACTTGCTCTAGTACCTACTGAAGAGACAATACTGTACTAGCAAGTAAAATAATCAAGAAGAAAATTATGGCTATAGTATTCTTTGCAAGGAAGTATAGGAGTTAAAAACTAAAATTATACTTGAAAAATTATTTTAAGTAAAATATTTGGCAGAAACTTTTATGAAGCCATTGCATTTTAAATAAGGCCAAATGAAGAGGACATCCATCTCTTTAACATTATAGGAAGAATGTCATGAATTAGAGGCAACCAAAGGAGCGATTTGGGAAGAGATGCTTTAAAAAAAATGTGGAAGAACATTGAACAGAAAGAAGAAACATACATTACTTAGACCAAGAAGCATTTATTCCAAATCCTTGTAGGCTATTTTAAATTGTATTATTGAAATACAAAGCAATGAAAGTTGTTTAAGCAAAGAAGTAAAATAACTACTTCATTGTTGTTTAAAAGGGAAGATTACTGTCTGAATATAAGACTGCAGATTCCACAGGCGAAGTCTCAGGGAAAGGGGTATAGTTTCAGAGGCTTTCCACTGCAGATATGATAGTGGCATGCACGTAATTCTGAGGATCTCTAATCCTCACATGATAAGCTGTATACTTGAAGCTACTGAAGTTTGAAGAAATTTTGTTAAATCTGGAAGGCAGCTGCTAAGGGAGGTGTCATCCAGAGTACAGTGTAACACTAAAAATAAAGTGGGGAGGAGGAGCACAGTTTAATAAGACAGTGGCTAATAAAAGACTTTTTAAATTAATCTTAATAGTAAAAGGTTTAATTTTGTGACTGAAATTAACCTGTATCTAGAGACAGAATGGAGAAATCATTCAATCATAACATACAAATAAAAGAATATAATCAGAAGATATGAGAAGATGATTACACAAAAGAATGAAATCACAGAAAGATAGATGATAGATAGATAGATAGATAGATATAGTTATAACATGGATTTTGGTCATTTGAGGCACATTTAAGACCTAAAACAATGAAATAATGATTTTATTAAATACATATTTTAAGACCTAAGGTAATTAAATAATTTGCCTGCTTCTGTATATGAATATAAACAAGTTAAAGTTGTGTAAAATGAATCTTTTGCCCAAAGCACTATGTTTTAAGATATGGAGAGTTGACCAGAACTAAGTCAGCTGTGCAAAGCAGAGCAGCAGAGTCCTAAGTTTGCACAGAACTCTTAGAAAGGAGACAGTGCCCTCCTCCATAGCCTCTCTGAAGAAGGCCTTCCCTCCTGCAGAAGATCTAGTCTCTATGGAGACGGCCTCCATTTCATTCAGTCAATTAGAGGTGAAAGTATCCCATTTACAGTCACCTATGCTATGGAGTCCACTTATTTTTATCTTCATTCTTTCAGCCAAATGATATCTTCTTATCTAAGGGGGGAGGGGAGTCTGAGTTATCTGGTCATTTAATTTGAGCTCATTCTGTCTCAGTTATTGTCTTTCCTTTGTTTCAAATGGCAGCATTCTCTGTAAATCAGATAAAGCACTGTATCATTATGCTATCATCTTTGAAAGCTCCATAATTGCAGCTTTTCTACCCAAGTCACTGAAATAAAACCTCCATTACTACACTAAATATTAATTTATTTCCAGTTGTTATTATATTATTTACTTAGGTGGTAGAATTTCCACCATTTCTCAGGGGTTACCCTCAGATTATAAAGAACTATTTTCTAAATAACATGTATTTTTACAAAAGATAATGAACCTCTACAGAATAGATGCTATTCTTATTCATCACTGCTTTGTTGTGTTTCACTCTAATGACCAAAAAAGAATGCTTAATGGATTTTGTTTGAATTTAATCTCATAAGCTGAAGAACCAAGTTGAATATAATTACACATAATTAATTTAATGTCCTGATTAGAGTAGTAAAGTTCTGTGTAAAATAAATGGAGATAATAGGGAAAAATAAACAACATGAAAATATTTACTAGAGTAGTGTACCACTGAGCTACATCTACTAACATACAGTATATGCTCAAATATGTAGAAAGACCTTTTTCTCTTGTTGTTCCAGAAGTGCAAAATCTATGGTAGTTATTTACAAATACAAAATGTGGTAACTGTAAATGTTAACAGCACAAATCAAACTAGACACCAATAGAATAAAGAAATTTAAATTATCTTGGATTTAAACTGTTTGGTGTAAATCAACTGAACAACTCATGGGGGGAAAGGGAAAGGGGGAGGGGGAGGGGGGAATGAGGGAGGAAGTAACACATAGTACAAGAAATGTATCCAATGCCTAATGTACGAAACTGTAACCTCTCTGGACATCAGTTTGACAATAAAAATTAAAAAATAAAGAAAGCAAAAAAAAAAAGAATCTATTCAGAAAGCTTCATCAGGGAGATATTTATGTTTTCTTTGTTCAACTCTGCTTTCTTTGCATATGATTAAATTCTAAAGCAGAATATTTTGCAGAAATTCTAAAATTGAATTGGCTACCATCGTATATTAGTTTGTTCTAGTCTCTTATAGTCATATTCTTATGCTAAATTGATTCCGAAAGAGAACTGGTAAACCTAAAATTAGGTTTTAGTTGTAGTTAGCTGATTCAACATCATTCAAATGGATTTAGAATATAGTGGGGATGTATTTTTCTTCAGGATAGTTGCATTACTTGTCAAGAGAATAGGCAGGCAAAAGTACAGCAGTTTATACCATTATCCCGCTACTTGTCGTTTTCATTTTGACTTTTTTTTTTTTTTGGTCTTTTCTTTTTTGGTACTGGGGATCGAACGCAGAACGGTGCACTTGCTAGGCAAGCGCTTTGCCACTAAGCTACATCCCAGCCCACATTTTGGCATTTATTTGACAAGATTACATAGTTTTTGTTTGTTTTGTTTTTATTTTTGCTGATCCTGAGGCTTCAAACCTAGTGTGGCCTGGAAACTGTCCCCGAGCTTTTGCGTTTAAAACTATTGCTCTGCCTTTTCAGCACAGCTCCTCTGAGCCTTTTTGTTGGATAATTAGAGATAAGAGTCTCATGAACTTTTATATCCAGTCTGTCTCTGAACCATGATTTTTAGATCTCAGAGCCTAGAGCAGCTGTGGCTACAGGCAGAAGCCACAGGTACCAGATTTTAATTTTATAGATTTTAATTCTATGTATGAGCTCCCAGGATAAATTTCATAATATAAGTTCATACTCTCTAAACACAAATATCTCTATTTCTGCTTTTCCAAACAGCTCATTACTAGTATGCATCTTTCATTTCCTTCCTCTAGTTCACTGTTCCTTTACCAACTCCCTCTAATTTCATGCATATTCTATTGAATTCCACAGTCCTTTCAAAAATTGCCACAAAAAATCTCTTTGGTCCTGCATCTTTTATTTTTCTAAAATCACTGTCTTGCTAATTTCAGATCAAGGTTATGATATTAGGTCCACCTGTTACTCCTAGATTTTAGTCACTGCCCAGTTTTTTTCTTAAATGATAAAATAGCACTGTTGATTTCTTTATAAGTTTATGGGCGCCAACTCCACTGAGCTTGCTCTTCTGCTTGGAAATCCTTAAAAAGAAGTTTTTTTTGGTGGTCTTCACAAAGTTTTCCTCACTTTTAAAGTCATCCTTCATGATAATTCACCCTAGACTCTCTTCACATCATTACGTTCATTCAATCTCCCTCTCATGTTCCTGACCTCTAAGTATTTTTAGCGAAAGAATACTTATTCCAGAGTTTCAAGACTCATTTCTCAAATATATTTCTTTTTGTTCTCTAAGTATCAGATTTTCCCATATATTTTAAGATTGATGATCATCTTGTCTTCAAATATACTGCTATTTATCTACTTTCTTATCTTATTTTACAATTCTAAAGTAGAATAATCAGTAATTGCTATTCAATACTTTATCAAATCAATAGTAATTTAAATGTGATTTTGTATTTTTCCCTAGGAATTATTTCTATGTATTTCAATAGTGATGGAGGACGCAAGTGTTCTTTTAACAAGCATAGTTTGAAAGAGTTAATTATTTCCTAATTTATTTCCATTTCCATTATATTTATTATTACCTAACATGGAGATTCTTACCAATTTTATATCCTTAGTATAGTCTGCATCTATCCTCTTAAAGAATGAAAGAAGTGACATACTTGTTATTTATTCCTTTTCCTTCAGTATAGTTTTATCTCAAAGGAAGTCAGTGAGGTCTCATAGTTAGGAATGAGAGAGCCAGGTGACTTCTTTATGGAGTAGCAGTGCTCAATAGCAGGGGAAGGCAAGTCTGACTGTACTGTTTTATGGGTTAATTTTATTCAGGAGATTAACACAGAAAAATATCAGAAGGGATCACTCGGAAGTCATACAGTATAGAAAAGAGTTAATGAAGTTAATAATTACATTATTAAAATATGATCATATCACTTCCATACTTAAAGTTTCTCATTTGTCCTTTTCTACAAGAACAACTCTAAACGCTTTGACAAACCAGCATTCCATTGTCTGTCTACCTTTAAATACTCTACTACACTTTCAGTTTTTAAAGCATTTTGTTTTCATGATAAAGAATGGTTGGGGCTGGGGATATAGCCTAGTGGCAAGAGTGCCTGCCTCGGATACACGAGGCCCTAGGTTCGATTCCCCAGCACCACATATACAGAAAACGGCCAGAAGCGCGCTGTGGCTCAAGTGGCAGAGTGCTAGCTTTGAGCGGGAAGAAGCCAGGGACAGTGCTCAGGCCCTGAGTCCAAGGCCCACGATTGGCCAAAAAAAAAAAAAAAAAAAAAAAAAAAAAAGAAAAAAAAAAAAGAATGGTTGTACATCAATGATTATATCAGGCTTCCAATCCAATGCACACAGAATTCACACAGGTTAAAAGCACAATATGTATATTCACAGAGAATGAACATCTCTGTATCTTTGCACATTCTGTTCTTGCTCCATAAAAGTTCTGTTTCTCTTCGCATGCATTTCACTCTGAAAATCATTTCCTGACATCTCCAGGTTGTTAGCAGTTATAAAGTGTCTTTGCTATTTCCCCTTCATGTTTCTCTTATTTCTATTTCAGCTATATTGATTTAGAGATTTCTACTTATCAATGAATCAATGTTTTAGAGGACAGAAATAGCATGGCCCAGAAACCTGGAAATATTTACACAGTCCTGCAAATCTCGACAAACTAGCCAATGGAAGGAGCTGTTTGTGGGATCACCCTGTGTTCTACCGTGAATATTCTTCTTCCTGATTTCTTTAGGCTTTGTGTAATTTTGGGAAAATAGCTCCATGTGCATAAAAAAGAAAAGATTGTTGAAAAAGCTACAGATTTTCTTCTTTTATTTTAAATATGTTCTTTTTTTTTTTTTTGGCCAGTCCTGGGCCTTGGACTCAGGGCCTGAGCACTGTCCCTGGCTTCTTCCCGCTCAAGGCTAGCACTCTGCCACTTGAGCCACAGCGCCGCTTCTGGCTGTTTTCTGCATATGTGGTGCTGGGGAATCGAACCTAGGGCCTCGTGTATCCGAGGCAGGCACTCTTGCCACTAGGCTATATCCCCAGCCCTAAATATGTTCTTTTAAGACAAAGAATAAAGTGTGAACCAATGCAATAGAGATACACACATGACAATATGTTGAAATTAACTGTACAACAGGGAGGGGGTTGGGGGAGAGGAAAGGTTGGAGAAAAATAAAGGAGGGAAAAATGGTAGAATTTTTTTATTTATTATTACAAAGAATTTCAATTTCAGACACTTTCCACTCTTTGCAATTAAGACATAGACATATGACTTAATACAGGCCAATGTTATCATAGTAATGAAAAATTGTTTGGTTTCTTTTTTTACAAGAATTTCCACTGTAATAAAGGCCCACAGTAAAAAGAATGTAGAGTACAGATGTGGAAGACAACAATAAAGTGATCATGGAAAATTGTAGTTTCAACTGCTAATTATTCTGAAGATCCCAAATCAAGGTAAAGGATTGAAGAAAGTGGCTATATTTGTATTGTGAAAAAAGACTTTCGAAATGCATGAGATTTAAGAACTTCAAAAGAACCTATCATGAGAGAATTTGGTAGAAATGAATTAAAAGAAAGGAATATATGCCAAGACTCTACACAAGATTTACTAAGATAGCTGATTAAAGAGGGGAAAAATAAAGCAGTTAGAATATAATGTCATGATCATCAAGAAAGTGGACATGGACCACCATTTGAATTCCTCCTACAAGTAAGTCATAACTGTATTTTCCAACTATAGTTTTAGCTACTGAGGAGATTCAGGCTGTAAGAAAACAAATTTAATGCAAGATTCGATAAGAGGGAATGATACAAATCACTACAACATTGAGATTCATCTCATATTCATAAAAATGGACATCATCAAGAATATGAAGAACACATTCAAGGTTATGGGGGAAAAGGGTGTGGTGGCAATATAAAATATTGCAACTATTCTATAGAAGTTAGTAGATATGTTCTTCAAAAAGTAAAAATAAAATAAAACAAACTTGTGATGCTCTAACTTGTGAATACTCTTGGGCAGGTCAAGTCACAATAAAAGGCACTTGCACAACCATGTCCATCACAACACTAGTTACAATATCCAAATTATGGGAACAGTCCAAATGTTCTCCAAATGACAAATCGATGAAGAAAATATGGTATGTGTACATGTGTGTGAGTGTGTGTGTGTGTATGTATGTGAGAGATAGAGGGAGTGGCAGAAAGAGAGACAGAGACAGAAAACACACAGGTAAAGACAAACAGACTGGATATATATATATTATTATTAATCAGAAAGAATTATATGTATACATGTCTAATTTATTCATGAGCTAAAATAATATGTCATTGTAAAGAGTTAAATTCATAATGAGTAAAATAATTCAGGCTGAGAAAAATTCCAGAGGTTGTTTTTCTCTTATTTGAAAGTTAGACTTAAAACATAAACATATATGGGCCATATATATATATATATAATGGCTCGTGCATATGTGCATAATAAATCTGAATAAATATACACAGGGATAGGATTCCCTATGGTGTAATTTATTTTGAAAAATTAGCAGAGTGTTAACAAAATGTGTACCTGGAAGCTAAAACAATCTTATCTGATAGAAGTGAGAACTAAGGAGAAAAAGGTGGGCAAGTTAGGGGAATGTTGACATGATACTCCATGTATATAAGGAAATAGGAACTAGAAAACTTGTGATGACTGGAATAGATGTTAGAGTGAAAGAGAAAGAAGGCACAACACTGAACAAAATGCATTGTACACATGAATACACATGTTAAATTGAACCCCCCTTATGCAACTGTTGGAAGATAACCAAAAAGAAAGAGGAAAGACACTTTAGGGCAACTTGGGTATTTTATATCCAACAACATAGGGCAGTATTTGAAATTAGTAGAATGGAAGCAACAAGAATTCTGTTTAGAAATACTGGACTTTTATACCTATTAGACATGTGTTACATGACAACTTACAACTCTACATTGAAATTGCTCTTTAAATAGGAGGTTTGAAGTCTTTTGAGTAGATGCCCAAAAGAGAGCTGCTGGGTCATAGGGTAGCTCAATGGTTAGCCTTCTGAGGAAATTCCATACCGCTTTCCAGAGGGGTTGAACAAGTTTGCATTCCCACCAATGATGTAGTAGGGTTCCCTTTTGGCTCATCCTCTCCAGCATTGGTTATTATTGGATTCCCAATAATGAACATTCTTACTGGGGTGAGGTGGCATCTCAGTGTTGTTTTGATTCACATTTCTTTTACAGCCAGTGATGTAGAGCACATTTTCCTGTGACTCTTGGCCTTTCTCATTTCCTCTTCAGAGAAGTTTCTTTTTAGGTCTTTAGCCCATTTGTTGAGAGGGCTGTATGTTCTTTGATTGTTTGTTTTAGAGGAATTTAATTTTTTGAGTTCTGTGTATATTTTAGTTATCAGGCCTTTGTCAATTGTATGGCTGGTAAAGATCTTTTCCCAATCTGTGGGCTTTCTGTTTATCTTGCAAGCTCTGTACTTTGCCCTGCAGAAGCTCTGCAGTTTGATACAGTCCCACTTGTCCAACCTACAAGCAAGAACACACTAAAGCCACCAGCACAAATATGTTCATTGCAGCACAACTTGTCATTGCTAAAACATGGAACCAACCTAGATGCTCCTCAGTAGACACTGAATGAGGAAAATGTGGTATATATACAGAATGGAATTTTATGCCTCCATCAGAAGGAATGACACTGCCCCATTCATAAGGAAATGGAAGGACTTGGAAAAAATCATAGTAAGTGAAGTGACCCAGACCCAAAGAAACATAAACCCTATGGTGTCCCTCATAGGGAATAGCTAGTACATAGCTAGGCTAGTTATGGTAGAAGATCAAAATACCCCAATAGCTACACTCATATAATCACATAAGATGATGCCAAGTGAAATGAACTCCACATTACAAAGACAAGAGTTTTACCACCGTTGTAATTATTACCAACATGCCATGTGAAACCATACATTTTGTATTTTTTTCTAGTCTGTTTGTTTGTTTGATTGTTTTGTTTAGTTTTATTTCTTTTGCATTAGCTTCCTGTGGTTGTTTGTACCTCTGCTACCACTGTATCTCATCCAAATACCCTGGATACTGTGTATACGGGTATTCCAACTGGGGAAAGGGAAGGGGATATCAAAATTGAGAGACAAAGGACAAAATGACAAACCATTCCAAAAGCAATATTTACAAAATCATTTGGTGTAAACCAAATGCACAACTCTTGGGGGGAGAGGGAAAGATGAAGCGGGGAGTGAAGGAGGAGGTAACAAGTTGAACAAGAAATGTACACACTGCCTTACATATGAATCTGTAACCCACACGTGGACAATAAAGAAAAACGACTTTAAAAAAAGAAAATTGTAAAAAAAAAAAAAAAGAATAAAAAAAAATAGGAGGTTTCAGTATCAGAGTTAAAAGCGTAAATTTGGAAATTAGCAACTCTAGGACAAAAGTAGTTTCATAAAAAAATTGTGGATAAAATTTTATCACAGAGGCTACCAAGGCACAATGGTAGAAGTCTTGAATAGCATATGCAAAGGTCTTGGTTTGATCCCTAGCACTGCAAATAAAAATAATTACAGTATTACAATTTGATTTTAATATTATTTTCACTCAGAATATGTCATTTGACATGAAATGCACTGCAATAAATAATAACTCATAGGCATATTTTTATTTCTAAATAATGGATAAAAACTGAACCACAAATTATTACTAATGTTATGAGAATTCTACGAAGATTATTACTGAAATCTTTTCAGAAGTAGTTTTTTAAGAATTTACTTAGTTCATGGAATTGTAAACATAACAACAAAAATAAATTGCTTTAGATATATAGTTCTTATATTTCAAGAGCTACATAGGACTATGCTTTACTTTGTTTTGTTATTATTTGTAGGTCTGTATTTCTTCAGTCCTATAAATGTAAGCAATATAATATTCCCCATGTTGCTAATGGAGCTTGAAATTAGGGTAGCTGTTTGTGTATCAGCATCATGATGATGTCAGCAATTCACATGAAAAATATAACATACTCAGTATAACTTTTGCAGTCACAAAAATAGTTTTCCATATTTGAAATTGGCAGACTGAATATATAGTAATAGATCGTGGGAGAAAAGAAAACAACTCTTATAGCCTTTGCAAGCCAATGATAAATGTATTGATGAAGAAAATATACATTTATATTTAAATCCAAGGTTCATAAAATAAAATGTAGTATTAGTTCCACATACTGCTTTGTAGAAAGTAAATTTTCTTGATTATTAATTTGATAAATCTCATTTATATAATAATTAAGAATGTTTTTTAACCAAAGTATATGGCAGATGGTGAAATATTCAGTTATTCTCTATTTAAATCCTAAAAATAAACATAAGAAATCAATTTCATCAAAAAAGAAGACCATACAAAAAATAATGTGGTTTCTAATGGAATTCAAGAATAAACAGTATTTAATATTAATTAGGCATATAGCCTTGTGTTTAGTTTTGCCTACTGTTTTGAGGTACCAAGGCTAGAACTCAAGCTGTAACTCTCACTTGCTTTGCATGCTTGCTCATCCTTTGCTTGCTCTGCTGGCAATCTATTATTTGAGTCATGCCTCCAACTCTACATTATTCTGGTTATTCTGAAGATGTAATCTCTTGGAATTTTTCCTTCCTGGCTGATTTTGAACTGTCATTCCACATGTCTCAGCAACCTGATCATTGCTTAATTTTCAAGATTCTTTTCTACTTTTGTCTACTGTTTCTATATATCTTGATAACAGAAATAAAATCTTTTTCTTTATTCTTAATTTTTCTCTTTGTTTCTTTATGCTAGTTACTTAACATATATTTAATACATTATTTTGACTTGAGTTAAAGTATTCCTGTAAGAAAGTGTCAGAAATATAATGTTACAACACAGAGTAGAAAGGACCAATGTTTAATGTTCAATTGTACTATCCTGTAAACGAAAGTTGTCTAAATTGCTCAATGACATATATGTAGTAAAATTATGCAAAATTTGGCTTAAATACCATGCTGTAATATAATAATTTTGTGTTGTGACAGCTTGTCTAAAGAGCTTTATGAGAATGTTCATCTTTTTTACAGCTTTCTTCATGATTTGAGTTAGTTTATAACAATACAAAATATTTACAACAAAATGTGTTCATGAATAAGTTTAGTTCTTAACAAGTTTCTCTGCTGATAATGCTTTCCATTGTACTCTTTGTGCATAATTGTTAGTGAAAATACTTAATTATACACTTTTGTTTGTTTTAATGGAAGAAGAAAGTTCAATTACAGCTTTTACCTTAAATATCCTTGAATACAGCAATTAGTGCTCATTTTCCTACACTATCTTAAATTAAATTGTATCATCTAAACCCAAACTCAGAGATCAGTAGCATTATTTAATTTTTCTTGGAGAGCAAAATCACGGGAACAAAAAGAAAAATCTAAGAGTAGAAAAGATGAAATAAGTAGAGTTATTACACATCTTCTCATGACTTTAAACAGGACCAAAAGACAACTTTTGACCTACTAAAGTAGTTCATAGGAATTCACCTCAATATTTAATTAACTTGTTTTTTTTATACTGATATGGTAATTTATGGCTTTACAAAAAAATCAGTTGAGCCTATTTTGCCATTGCCGTGTTTTTTTTTTTTTTTTTTTTTGTATAAAATTTGTCTAAGGTACTGACTTTATCTCCTTTCAGGTTCACCTTTTCTCTTCTGTATATATCATGTAATTTTATATGTCAATTTTTTTCAAATAGTTATAACTTCTTACTACCTACCCATTTTACGTAGTATTTATTTTTAACTATTCCTCCCATCTGTCATATTCATGACTGATTCACATTCATTACCACCTTATTTTATGTAGCTTGTCTTCTTTCTGCTTTTGCTTCTCTAAAAAGATCTCTCTTCATAGTTATTATTAAGGTACTTTGCCATTTGA
Source organism: Perognathus longimembris pacificus (assembly GCF_023159225.1). Taxonomy (NCBI): domain Eukaryota; kingdom Metazoa; phylum Chordata; class Mammalia; order Rodentia; family Heteromyidae; genus Perognathus; species Perognathus longimembris. The sequence goes on along the minus strand of NC_063172.1, from coordinate 46,600,511 downwards.
TGGAGCTGAGAGCTGAAGATTGCTATTCAAACTCAGCCTGTACAGAAAAGTCTATGAGATTCTTATCTCCAATTAACCATCAAAAAGCCTTAATGAGTGCTATGGCTCAAGTGATAGAGTGCTATCCTTGAGCACAAAAGCTCAGGGACAGCATCCAAGTCCTGAGTTCAAACCCCAGGACTGGCACATATGCATAAGAAATGTACTTTGCCAACCACTGTGGCTATATCTACCTTTAGATCTGTAATTTTCAACATAATATTTGAGTTGTAGACAAATTCTCTCCACTGCCATGTTTATTGCAGTATTTGGCAAGGTTAGCCTCTCTTTGTCACCAACTTACAAAGACTCATAACAAATAGAAGGTAAATTGCTTTTTTGGGAGCTAAGCAGCATGCAGAATGTTGGACATGTTAAGAATGCAGTTTGAGCATATTTTATAGAAAATGGTTATACTTAATTTGAATTATACATTTTCTTCTGTTTTCATGAACATTTCATTAGCTAATAGCAGGGTTTGATATACTACGTGTGAGTGATTTCCATCACTCACGTCAATGGCATTAGATCTATCATGCAGCTTCATGATTCATATGGTCTAAATGATAAGGCAGACATTTGGTTATTCAGCATTATGGAGATAGGCTTTTATTAAAACTTATATTCAAGGTCACTAATGATTAATAATGTAAAAAGGAGCAGAATTTGAATGTTGTATAATCTCTACTTGCATCTACGTGCATGTTTACTTAAGAAAAGTACAAACACAACACACTATCTTCTTTTGTTTTCTACCTTTTTCTAGTGTTGTTTTTAAATGTATACTGATACTCCATTCACTCATCAACCCTTAAAGATTTAATTGAAAATGAAATGATAATTTTCTTGCTCTGCAAAAAAAATCGCCACAAAATGGTAATCATTTCTCATACCATGAGTCACTGATTGTTTTCAATTTTTGCACTGTTTTTCTATGTGCTATAGTCATACATTTGTATGACATAGATCACATGTTTCAATTTCATTAATAATCAGAGGAAGGAAGGAAAGAAGAAAGGAAGAAATTAACAGAGAGATGACAAAATGGAAGAAGAGAAAAGAGAGAAAAAGAAAAAAGAAGGAAGGAAGGAAGGAAGGAAGGAAGGAAGGAAGGAAGGAAGGAAGGAAGGAAGGAAGGAAGGAAGGAAAGAAGCCAAGCAACCAAATGGCATAATTATAAGGTTGTGGGAAATGAGCTCTTTAATCAGAGGACAACCATGCTGTGCATGTTAACCTGTAAAACCTAACAGAGAAAGATCATGAAAGGACAACCAGGTTAGAAAAAGGCCACCTTCTTTAATTGAAGCTAACAACTCATTACTGATATGATTAAGGTACCTCCCAGAAGTCATTAATAGATGTAAATGAAGATGGAAATTTAAAATTTTTAATATGAAAAGGGAGTTTGTTAAAATGAGAAAGAATGATGTAATAACAAGCATAGGCTACATGATCATCACAGGCCCAGGGGAAGAAATGCGGGGTTGGGAAAGCACGTTAGTATTTCTCAGATACAGGAATTGGGATCATTGTACTGTAGTCCTAAATAATCCGAAGTGGCCTGCCAATTTATAATTTATACTTTGATATTTCAACTTGATAGGTTTTCCAACATGAATTTTTCCACTTTTCATAAAATGATTTTTCTCTAGCAAATAACTGTTGCTCCTCCTCCTAAAAAAATATCCTATTGAAAAAGTAATGCTTGTGATCAATTTCATAATCTCTATAAATACATTTACTGTGATCTATTAATCATTGTTTTTCAGATTTACAAACTTGCCTTTTGAATAAATTATTATATGCATGTTTACAGTGAATATGTTGGCATGAAACAAAGTGGAAAGTAGAGTGCAAAAACAACAGAAGCAGTTTCCTCTAATTTATCAATAATAAATAACTCCATAATTTTGAGTTTTAGGAACTCTAATGCCTTAATATAATTCCTTTTTTGTTTTTAGATATATCATTTTCTCAAAAGATATTATGAATAGCAATTCTAAATATCACAGGTCAATTAAATACACAGAATCTTATATAAGCAAGGAACAATGATTGTTTACAAAATTGGCAGTGGGGAATACATTAAATTCAATTTTATGACTGACTAAAATGATGCAAAAAAAAATCTATGCTTGCAAATTTCCAGAATTTATTCAGTAGCAGCACCATTCCACGAAGCTATGAGATGGGTTTAGTCTTTGTATCATTAAATACTCAGAACAACTTTGCTAGTAAGGAGAGGGGAAATAAAGGAAGAAAACAAAGAAGGAAGGGAGGGAAGGAAGGAAGAACAAAAAGGGACAAAAGGAAGGAAGGAAGGGAAATAAAAATGGAAGTGAAAAGGAGAGAAGGAAGGAGAATTGGAGGAAGAAGAAAATGCCCACCTTTAATTATTGCATGAAAATGGGAAAAGGCAAAAAAAACTGGGTTCTCATTAACAAAATATTCTTCAGAGGTTGCAAACTTTTTCCTTTACTTTCTATATTTTCTGCATATAATTGCCGCAATTGTTATTTTCATTATTCTTTAACAGATTTTAGGGGTCATTTACAATGCATGCTCCATGCACACTTTTAGAACATCTTATTTATTCATGCATCTGCAGAATCTATCAGAAATAATTTTAACAACTTCCAAACATTAAAAAGATTTTTGAATGAATGTCGGAGCGCACATAAACCACATTTAATAAGGGATGTAATTAAATAAGAGGCCAATAAATTTTTAGTCCTTGCATTACTTGCATTTCTCTTATAAAATAATGTAAGGTGAATGAAGTGTCCAAATAATTTTATGAGCTATTCTGAATTGGCAAACTTCATGCACAAAAATCAGAAATAGAGCTACTTAAATTTTGAGGAAAGTCGTAGTATTTTCTAAGATATGCTCTTGAACACATAATTATTCTATTTCCATGAATCAATACTGAGCTTTCCTTCAGCCATTACAAATACTGATGAATGTAAGCCTGTACAAATTTATTAATCACAATCTCATTTGTTTTACTAGTCACTTAAGTTTTCTTTTCAAAACATTACAATTCCTCAAATTTCAGTTGAAAATTTGGTTCCTCAAGATACGTATGCAACAAGATTGTTCCTCCCTTCTGTCCTTTAGTATTGCTCAACATACTAATTATGAAGTCCAAACAAGATAGGTAGGTTTTTATTTGTAGAGTTACAAACTATTGGAAAAGAAAAGGGCCTAATTAGTAAATTATTTCCAGTTCTTGAAGTTTCAGGGTAAAAATGATTGCAGGCCTTTGGGGGGCTAGATCTCTTCATTATTCATTTCCATATTCCCAGCCTCTAGCATTGTGCATGATAAATTAAGTATTTAAATAGAATTATCTGAGAAAGTTCTCATTTTATAGCTCCTTACAGCAAAATATGATTTGATAATTCAAAGGAAACACATTTCAAATTTGAAACAATTCATGAATTCCAGAAACAGCTTTCAATGATCTTCATTGTGCCAACATCAAGCCAAAGTTTAAAGGAAGAAAGAAAACCAAAACCACATCGCAGCTTTAGTTCTATGATTGAAAGGACTATGGTATTATCTAATGAGCATAAACTGCCTCTGTAAATGTTAGAGAAAGTATTTGCTATTTATTAAGTGCTGTCATTTCTGTGTACAAACAAGGAGGTAATATACTCATAGGGAGATCAGAAAGTAATGGCACAATTTGTATAAAATGTGCCTTATTGTTTTGATATGTGTCTACTTTATCAGAATAAGCCTTAGTGTTTATTAAGAATTTACAATAGCATTTTATATATCTAGGGAACATAAACATAGGGAGAAGAAAGAAGCTGTGTTTCTGGATGAGTACCTCTGTTATGCCAACCACTGAAAACAACAAGGCATTTGCCAACTCATAAATGCTGCAAGAGCTCCCTAACTAGCTGTATTGTTTTTTCGTGATAAATTTACTCTACCTTTCCTACATGAGCTTGGAAGCATTACCAAACTCAAAAGGAACATGGGTGGAAGGATCACTCCTGAGAGCTTTCACCTATTTCCTGTTGCTAGGGAAACCACTTCCTTTGTACATGTTCAGAATAGCAGGTGTCTTTGAATCCTGCCTTTCAAGCTTCAGATTTTAAAGTGAACATATAGATATTTAACCCATATTTTGCCATGTACACTATTGTTTTTTTCCTGTACCGAGAGAAGAAGTTTCATCCAATTAAAGATAATATGTACTTGCAGATAACCTTGTTGGGAATAGAAAATTCCTTTCTTGTTATGTTGTATATTGTGTAAAATATCTAAAATGCTTTCCATTTCCCCAAAGAGTGGGTAAATCTAAGATACCACTAATACATGTGAGTATATGTTTTTTAGCACTGGCTGAAATAATTTATAACTTATTGTGTTTGATAGGATCGTGAACAATTATGCTTACTCTGTAGTGAGAATTACTTACATTAACTGGCTTAGAGCTCCTTTGTAGAAAATGAAGGGAAAGAAAGATATTTTTGTTTTCTTCAACATACTTTTTCAGTTGTAAAGCACTTCAGTAACAAAAAAAACTAACACGAGGAGAACAAATAGGAATTAATTGCATATTTATTTTATGTACACCTGGATATACCTAGAGAAAGACTAGGTCTCAAAGTAATAGCTTTGAACTACAGCTTATACAACAAAGGAAAGGGGCTTTTAGCCTCTAGTTAGCTACAGCTTGCAGGAAGTCAGATAAACAGCAGATAGATATTAGTTCAGCAAATTAATACAAATTCCTTGGCAGATTCCTTCAGGCCAATAAAGGTTCCACTATTGTGTTTACCAGTTAGCCCTATTCCCTTGAAATAAAGAAGGAAGGATAGCTTTTCTCTTTGTAAACCTAGGTCTTGATATTAGACAAAAAGCGTGGGTAGAGAGCATTATACATCTGCTTCTTATTTGTCTTCAGTCAACACCCTTTACATTCTGAGGTGGCAATATTTTTTGTAACTAAAATATATTGTTGAATGCCCCAAGACAGATTGTTTAAACACTCCATGAAAGCATTAATACATATGTAAAATTTCAAAGTAAAAAACACAAGAAGTGTAGTTCTATTATCCTACAGGAATTGCTGTGTACATTCCCCAGCCATTAACAACATGCTAATGACCAGCATGTGTGGACACTCGCCATAAATATTGGCTGATTTCATAACTTGGATTGTACATGCTATAATTACATATTATAGTTCACATTATACAACTGAGAATCGTAGCTCAATCCACAGCTTTATTGCACCATTCTCATTAATGTCCTGTTTATTCAAGATCTATCAAATAATTCCTTTGAGCATCCTACATGATGTTTTTAATTACATTCTTTATATTTTCTTCAAAAATTACATCAGCACAATGCTAAAATGTTCTTGATTATTGTATCTATGAAATAATGTCCTTTGTTTCTGTGTATTCAGGGATTATACTTTCTGCAGGAAGAAATATTCCTAATTTTAAAGAAAAAGACAGTCTTATGCATTAAACGGACTTATTTAGTTGACTTCAGCCATACTGTACAGTTGCACATTTTTGACTTGTCTATTGTTTTCCATCTGACTGAAATTCCCTATAGGAACAGACTGTTCTAGGCACAAATAAGAATCCTAAAGCATAAATATCTTAATTTCAATAAGGAAGGAGACTTTAATGATAAGATTATGAATGTACAATTATCTAGTAAATTCATTGATTTGTTTCAGATTAGCCATTCAATGTATACATTTATTCTTTCCTGTTAAACATCAATTTTTATGTAATAAAACTGGGCATTTATACTTAAATTCAAGTTTCAAGGGGATTGTGAGGTAAAGAAAGCCTGATCAGGAGTTCACATTACCATTTCTTAGGAAATTGATATACACTTGACTTAAACTTTCAATAGTTGATACCATTTTTTTTTGCCAGTCCTTGGGCTTGAACTCAGGGCCTGAACACCTGGTTACCTTTTGCTGAAGGCCAACACTCTACCACTTGAGCCACAGCACCACTTCCGGCTTTTTCTGTCTATGTGATGCTAAGGAATCGAACTCAGGGCTTCATGCATGCTTACGAACACTCTACCACTAAGACACATTCCCAGGCCCCAGTTGATACCATTTTATCGCTTTGAGAGCCAGTCACTGTTATTTCCCCACTAGTCTATTGGCTCTTTGATTTTAAAAACAAAACAATTGCTTTGGTCCATCAGCTTTCTATTTTGCCTCTAGTACTGCAACATTCAATGGCTTTTGTTGTATTATTGCACTTTAATTAGCATGATGTGGTGTGCCTTTAGTAGTGCTGCTATGCTATCCTTGATTGAAATCTTTCTCTTGCCTATGTGATCCTTATAACACCTACTTGGCTGAAACTGCTGCTCCAGTGGAGGCTGCTATAATGTTGCCTTAGCTCTTTGATACTGCAGAGTCTGTTTAGTAGGATCAGATAAGTTGCTAAAGGGTCCCTGACCCATAGCTGCAGTATCTTCAATTGCATCTTAACTTTTTTCGGCTTACATCAATACAATAAACAGGCAGGGATGATCCATCTATTTACTTATTATGTGAAGTGAAATTATTTTTAAGGGAATGATGACTTACATACATATATTTTGATTAAAGATCACAGTCTTGAAATGCTTGTCAAAGATACTACTTCCCATTTTGAGTCCAATAGGAAATAGTTTTAAAAGCATAGAAAACTATGTGAAATAATCTTTCCTATTTATCCATGCTCCCTTTCTCTTGCAAAACTGTGTACCACCTTCTAAAAGATAGTTCCTCTTTTTGCAGAATTTCTCCCCTTCTTTGGTAATGTATCATTTCATATTATTTTAAAAAAGTTCTCAGAAGGTGTCTGGAGAGTGATTAGTTGAAACACTTCTTGCAATCATATAAATAGAAAAAAATCAAGTGTAGAAAGCATTTTTTTTGAAAATCCAAGATTCCTTTGTCAAAGTCAATTTTTTATAAAGTACAAGCTGTGTTCAAATAAAAGAAAGGGAAATTATGCCAACAAAACGTTTCCTTTTGGATCAGAAAATAAAACTCCTAAATATGGTACTTTGTCATATTGAAGTAACAAAACAGTCTCCAGGTCTCCCTGACTGCCCTTCCAACCTCCTTTATCTGGATAATCTTTCCTCCATAAATAGTATGAGCTTTACACTAAACTTACCATCTCTGTCTAAACAATAGATTTTCTGAAGAGAAACACAATTGCTTCAATTATTCTACTGGAATTTGTTTAAGGAAAACTGAACTAGTTTTACATAGGAAGAGACTGAAAATCAAGCATAACACATTGATCTCAGAGAAACCATATGGATCCTTCGCTAAGTCTCCCTTCATGCTTGGTATGGTTGCCATGTTTAAGAATACCAAATTTGAGAGACACAGGGTAAAAAAAGAGAAATAACTACAAAAGCAATACTTGCAAAACTCTTTGGTGTAAGTGAACTGAACAAGTGGGGGGGGAGGGAAAGGGGGGGAGGGAGGGGGGCATGAGGGACAAGGCAACAAACAGTACAAGAAATGTATCCAATGCCCAACGTATGATACTGTAACCTCTCTGTACGTCAGTTTGATAATAAAAATTTGAGAAAAACAAAAAACAAAAAACAAAACAAAAAAAAAAAAAGAATACTAATCTGGATGCTTTTTCCCTTGCTAATCTGGGTATTGTCAGATCATTTCATCAGACTCAATTCAAACAGAAGGAAACTTTAACTTCCCTACCACACTTCAAAGATGGTATGTGCAAAGGTACTCAAGAAACGTGTGACTGAAGCACAGCTCTCCACCATGTGAGATTGGAAAGGAGAAAATAGAAATTATTTGCAGCATGATGCTGAAAATAAAGTATCATTATTCCTTCAACAAAGGCTGATGTAGTCAACAGCATACTCTGACGAACTTCTGTTGGTCAGATAATAGCTGGATTTCCCTCTGACCTACAAGACTGCAAATAGGTTCTGAACTTCTATCTCTTCTTTAGGATGATGGATATGTCTGGAGCTGGACATCCAGAGTGTAAGAGGCAAAAGTAAACCCAGTAGCAAAAACAGACTGCAAATAATGTATCTAGGAGGAATGTGATTATAGGTGGTTTAAGTTCATATTGTACAGATTTTCTGAAATGAATAGTTACATTGTGCATGCATATATATATATGAAAAATCATACTTTAAAAAGAGTATCTAAATATTACATTTTACTAATCTCATCTTCAACTAAATGACTATGGCTAGTAGTATTAATGAAGTAATAGTTTCATATTTCATATACATTGTCTAAATAAAATATGTGTTTTAAGTTAAATTTCCAACTGAATATTGTATAAAAGTGTTGTGTGGTCATGAGTATTATCTAATTTAATATGTGTAGCTGTCATGCATACCAATGTAGTGAACAATATGTAAGCATTTTAATACTTTGTAATTTTCCTCCAGAGCCATAATGGTCTAAATATTAAATAAATAACATGAAAGATAAAAGTTTTTATTTTATTTCTAGATGTTCTTATAATCACACAGAATTTCTATGTAAAATTTACATAAACACAGAATATTATATATATGGATAAACAGAATATTTTGTAGTTTTTAAAATAAACATGTTAATAAGAAAATTATATTTTTATTATGTTGTTTGAACTGTCATGTTGTAGAACCAAAAGTGGCTGAATCACAGGCCACTTGTATGTTTGGTAGGAATGCTAATTATCCACAAGGAAAATAGACTTCTACTTTTAAAGAACAACAACTAAAATTTACAGTTTCATGTGTATATGGATAAACAAAATGTTTTGTAGTTTCTAAAAGAAACATTTTAATAAGAAAATTCTTTTTTTATATTTTTTATTATTAATTGAACATAAATTTTTTTTACAAGGTGTTGTGCAAAGAGGGTGCAGTTACATAGTAGGGCAGTGTGTACATTTCTTGTGATATCTTACAACCTGTTTTTCCATCCCTTGTCTAGGTCAGGTAGACCCATATGCAATATACAATGTATCAAGCACATATACAGTGTTCACAGACTTGGTCTCTACTATCTCTCTTTGTTAACAGTCATATATCAGGGAGATCATGCCCCTTTGTTTTCTGTGTTCTAGGCTTGTCTCACTCAACATTATTTGTTCGAGTTCTGACCATTTCCCTGCGAATAACAATATTTCACCATTCCTAATCGCTATGTAGTATTCCATTGGGTATAAGTACCATATTTTTTGGATCCATTCGTCTGTGGAGGGGCATCTGGGTTGTTTCCATATTTTGGCTATTGTTAATTGTGCCGTGATAAACATGGAAGTACAAATGTCTTTTTGATATCTTGGGTTTTGCTGTTTAGGATAGATGCCTAGGAGTGGTATGGCTGGGTCATAGGGTAGGTCTATATTGAGCTTCTTGAGAAACCTCCATATTGTTCTCCAAAGTGGTTGTACTAATTTGCACTCCCACCAACAATGGAGAAGGGTTCCTCTTTCCCCACAGCCCCTCCAGCATTTGTTGTTTCCTGAGTTCAGAGTATAGGCCATTCTAACTGGGGTGAGGTGGTATCTCAGGGTTGTTTTTATTTGCATTTCCTTTACTAGCAGGGATGTTGAGCATTTCCTCATGTGTTTCTTTGCCATTTTTATATCTTCTCCTGTGAAGTCTCTCTTTAGCTCTTTTGCCCATTTCCTAATAGGTTTATTGGGCTTGGAGGGGCTTAGTTTTTTGAGTTCTCTGTAGATGACCGATATCAGGCCTTTGTCTGTTGCTGTGCTGGTAAATATCCTTTCCCATATCGTTGGCTGTCTTTCTATTTTGGTGGCTATGACCTTAGCTGTGAAGAAACTTTTTAATTTGTAGTAGTCCCATTTGTTGAGTCTTTCCCCTATTTGTTGTGCCCCTGGGACTCTATTCAGGAAGTTCCTTCCTGTTCCTATAAGTTCTAGTGTCTTTCCTACTCTGTCCTTCAGTAGTTTCAAGGATTCAGGTCTGATATTGAGGTCCTTGTTCCATTTTGAGTTGATCTTGGTGCATGGTGATAGGCTTGGGTCTACTTTGAGTTTTCTGCATATGGCTGCCCAGTTCTCCCAGCACGAGTAGTTGAAGAGGCTATGTTTATTCCATTGTATGTCTTTAGCTCCTTTGTCGAGTATCAGTTGGCTGTAAGAGTGCGGTTTTATTTCTGGGTCTTCAATTCTAATCCACTGGTCTTCCGATCTGTTTTTATACCAATACCATGCTGTTTTTGTTATGATGGCCTTGTAGTAGAACTTGAAGTCTGGTATGGTGATACCTCCTGCACTATTTTTTTTTTTTTTTTTTTTGCCTAGAATTGCTTTGGCTATTCTATGTTTTTTGCTGTTCCATATGAATTTATGGATTGGTTTCTCTATTTCAGTGAAGAATGTGGCTGGGATTTTGATAGGTATTGCATTGAATTTGTATAACAATTTGGGCACTATGGCTATTTTCACTATATTGATTCTGCCTATCCATGAGCATGGGAGGTCTTTCCATCTTCTTGTGTCTTCTTTGATTTCCCTTATTAGATTTTTGTAGTTTTCATTAAATAGGTCTGTCACGTCCTTGGTTAAGTTGATCCCTAGGTACTTTATTCTTTTTTTGGCTACTGTAAATGGAATTGTTTCCATAATTTCCTTTTCTGTTTGTCTATTGCTGGTGTACAGAAAAGCTGCTGACTTTTGTGGATTGATTTTGTATCCTGCTACTTTGCCAAAATGGTTTATTAGGTGTAGGAGTTTGGGTACTGAATTTTTTGGGTCCTTCAGATACAAGATCATGTCCTCTGCGAATAGGGATAACTTGATTTCTTCCTTGCCGATGTGGATCCCTTTGATGTCCTCCTCTTGCCTTATTGCTATGGCTAGGGATTCCAGCACTATGTTGAACAGAAGTGGGGAGAGTGGCCATCCTTGTCTTGTTCCTGAGTTTAGGGGGAATGATTTAAGTTTCTTTCCATTTAATATGATATTAGCAGTTGGTCTGTTGTATATGGCTTTTATTGTTTTGAGGAATGATCCATCTATTCCTGTTCTCTCCAAAGCTTTTAATAGGTATGGATGTTGTATTTTGTCAAAGGCTTTTTGGGCATCGACTGAGATAACAATGCAATTCTTAATTTTAGATCTGTTTATGTGGTGAATTACGTTGATTGATTTACGGATGCTGAACCATCCTTGTGACTGAGGGATGAAGCCTACTTGGTCATGATGTATGATTTTCTTGATCAGTTTCTGGATCCTGTTAGCTAATATTTTATTGAGGAGCTTTGCGTCTGTGTTCATTAGCGATATTGGTCTGTAGTTCTCTTTTTTTGTTGGGTCTTTGCCTGGTTTGGGAATGAGTATGATATTAGCTTCGTAGAATGAATTTGGGATTTCTCCCTCTGTTTCTATTTCGCTGAAGAGTTGGAGGAGTATTGGTATTAGCTCCTCACTAAAGGTTTTGTAGAATTCGTTGGTGAATCCATCTGGGCCTGGGCTTTTCTTAGTAGGGAGGTTCTTGATTACCTCCTGTATCTCACCGTAAGTTATTGGTTTATTTAGTTGATTTATTTCTTCTTGGTTCAGTTTGGGCACTTTGTACTTCTGTAAGAATTGATCCATTTCTCTAAAATTATTGTTTTTTGCTGAGTAGAGGTTTTGGAAATAGCTCCTTATGATTGTTTGAATATCGTGTGTACTTGTTGTATTTTTTCCAGTGAAGTCCCTGATTTTATGTATATGAGTCTCTTCTCTTCTTTTTTTTGTGAGTCTTGCAAGGGGTCTGTCAATTTTGTTTATTTTCTCAAAGAACCAGCTTTTAGTCTTATTTATTTGTTGAATGGTCTTTCTATTTTCAATCAGATTTATCTCTTCTTTAATCTTTGTGATCTCTCCCCTCCTGGTCGTTATAGATTCTGTCATTTCTTGTTTCTCCAGTTGTTTTAGTTTCATCGTGAGGGTATTCACCTGCGCTGCTTCCATTCTTTTAATGTGGGTGCTGAGTGCAATGATCTTGCCCCTCAGTACTGCCTTAGCTGTGTCCCATAGGTTTCTTTGTGATGTGTTTTCTTTGTCATCGTGGCTTATGAATTCGTTGATTTCATCTTTAATTTGGTCTGTGGACCAAGTGTTGGATAGCAGCATGGGGTTTAGCCTCCAAGAGTGTGTATAGTGTCTGTGGTTTCCTTTGTTGTTGAGGGTTACCTTTAATCCACTGTGATCAGATATAATACATGGGATGACGTCAATACTTTTGTATTTGCTGAGGTTCCTTGTGTGGTCTATGACATGGTCTATTTTGGAATATGATCCATGGGCTGCTGAAAAGAAGGTTTATTGGGTCTCTGTAGGGTGAAAGGTTCTGTATAGGTCTGTTAGATCCATTTGGGAAATGGTGTTATTTAGGTCCTCAGCTCCCTTACTAATCCTCTGAGTGTTGGATCTGTCTCTTGGAGAGAGAGGAGTATTAAAGTCACCCACTATGATTGTGTTTGCGTCTATCTTGCTCTGTAATTCTGTGAGAATTTGCTTGACATATGTTAGGCCTCTTTTGTTCGGTGAGTATACATTTATCACCGTGATGTCTTGATTCTGGATTTTTCCTTGCATTAATATGTAGTGTCCTTCTTTGTCTTTTTGAGTGGACTTTAAAGAGAAGTCCAGCTTGTCTGAGATCAGAATGGCTACACCTGCTATTTTGGTGGGTGCATTTGCTTGGTAGATCTTGCTCCATCCTTTCATTCGAAGCCTATTTTTGTCCCTTGCTGTAAGGTGGGTCTCTTGTAGACAGCAGATGTCAACTTTTTGTTTGCGAATCCATTCTGCCAGTCTGCTCCTCTTTATCAGAGAGTTTAAGCCATTTATATTTAAAGAGATCAAGGATAAGGGTGTTTTTTCTCCTTCCATTTTCTTGGTGGGCTGTTTTTTCCTCTTTTTTTTTTCTTCTTGTCTTTAGTGAGCTGGTCTTTCTGCTGGACTTTGGCTATTGAAGTTTCTTTCTAATTCTGTCTGTGTGTCTTTTACGATCTCTGTTGGGTGGGCTTCCCCTCTTAATATTCGCTGTAGGGCTGGTTTTTTATTCACATACTCCTTTAGCTCCTCTTTGGTGTGGAAAGATCTGGTTCTCCCTTCGAATGTGAACTCCAATTTCGCTGGATATTTGATCCGAGGTTGTAAATTGTTATTCTGGAGTACTTGGATGGTGTTCTTCCACTCACTTCGAGCTTGGTAAGTTTGCGTGGATAAGTCGGATGTTATTCAAATCCTCTTCCCATTGAAAAAAGTTTCCTTCTTCACTTTGGCTGAATTCAGAATTTGCTCTTTAATCTTGAGGTCTGTAGTCTTGAATATTATGTGCCTTGGGGTGGTTTTCCTGGTGTCTGGCCTGCCAGGTGTCCTATAGGCTTCGGTTACCTGGATGGGGTCCCCTGTGAGATTGGGGAAGTTTTCTGCAATAACTTTATTGAGAACATGATTAAGCCCTCTGTTCTGATATTCGGCTCCTTCTTCTATTCCAATTATGCGCAGATTATATCTCTTGTCTTTGTCCATTAGTTCCTGGATTAATGTTCCCTGAAGCTTCACCTTTTCTTGGAGTGTGGTCATTTTCTGGTTGTTGTCAGCTGCTTCATCGTCCAGGCGAGAGATTCTGGATTCTATATGGTCTACTCTTTGTGTTATGGTTTCAATTGCGGAGTTTATGGATGTCAGAGAGCTATTCATGGTTGTCATATCAGCTCTGATCGTGGAAATTTCTTCCTTTAAAGAGTTGTATTTTAAATCTATTTTTTCATGCATTTCAATTCTCAGGATGTGGAGATTTTCTTTAAAGGCGGCTTGCATTGTATCTATTTTTGCTTCCATTTCTTTCTTGGCTTCCTGGGTGTCCTTCCAGATTCCCGCTCTAAACTCCTGGAATTGTTTTCTGATTTCATTTCTGACGCTTTCGATTATTCCTGTTAACATGGCCTCATTTGCTTTTTTAGTCTCCATCTCCTCTTCAGTCGTGTTGCTTTTTGGAGCTGGCAAGTTGGCTTGTCCTTTGATGAACTGAGTTATGTTTCTTTGTGATTTGAGCATCTGGAAATCTGGGTGGTTTCTCAGGTTTGGTTTGTAGCTCTTTCCTCCCTCCTGTGTAGGCGTATCTAAGGCAGCAGGTGCTGCCGCTGTGGACCCGCCCACCAGTGCAGGGTACACGCCTACCAGAGCGGGCGCTGTCGCTGGGGGCCCTGCCCTCCAGTGCGCTGTTGTCCACTACAACATGCACTTTAGCGGGATATGCCTCCCAGAGCGAGTCCTGGGTTGTTGGGTTGTGCTTGCTCCCTCCCGCGAGTCCGTTGGGGGGGGGGGCGGTATGTGTGGGGCCCAGTGGGTTCGACTGTCCGGGTGTGGCTTGGCACCCTCAGACCTCGCCTCCGCTGCGAGGGGGGAGGAACGTGATCAGGCTCAGGTGACCCTGCTGGGCTGGTATTGCCCACCAGCGCCTGTGATTTTAGTTGTAAGAGTCCGCAAGGTCCAGGCACCTCGGGTGGGGCTTGCCCTGCCGGCCGTCCCCCGGCCCCTGTTGGGAAGGGGACGGGGCCGGTTCTGCCAGTTCAGGAACCTGTGGGGCCTTGGGGCTGTTCCGCCCTTCCCCTGCTAAACTGGCTTCCCAGCGCCTGATGGGAGCTTCCCGCCTGATTTGCGGGTTCTTTGTTCCCTCGGGAGTGGGGAGGGGGAGGGAGGGAGATCTAGCTTCTTTTCGGGCTTGGGTCTCCCGTTGGGGGAAGGGATTATGGGGGACTCACTTTTGCTGCTTTGTGTGTGTGTCCCACGCAGCCGTTGGCCCTTCAGGGGTTGGCGAAGTGTTGTGGTGGCTTCCCCCGTTCCCTCTTTCTGCCGCGCTGGGTTCCCCTGTCCGAACCGGTGTGGACCCAAACTTCTCGTCACTGCCGGTGTGTGTCTTGGTCCGCACCCTGCCTTGTGTCCGTGGGGTTTCCCGCTATATGAATTCTGCGCTCCTGGCAGCCTGTCTGCCGATTGCCGGGTTCCCCTTTCCCAGCCTGACCCTGTTTAGGCCAGGGTCGGCTGGTGGGGGGAGGGTGCCCCGGTGAATCTCCGGCTCCATGTAGGTTTTTGGTTCTTCTTTTTTGCTCCTTTTTGTTTTCCTGCGTTTCTCCACTGCTTCTGGATGCTGGTTTTGCTGGGTTCTTGATGGGGTGTTGGGTGTTGGAGTTCCCAGCTCGCTATTCAGTTGGTGCGAGTCGGGGTGCCTCCCTATTCTTTCGGCGCCATCTTTCTCTCTCCAAGAAAATTCTTAAAAATAATATTGTAGAAGTCTATTTTCCTTGTGGATAATTGCATAACTACCAAACATACAAGTAGCCTGTGATTCAGCCACTTTTGATTCTACAAAATGACAGTTCAAACAATATTATTTTAAAACTAATATTCTTATTAACATGTTTTAGAAACTACAAAAAATTCTTCTTATCCATATACATATAAGGCTGTGACTTCTCTGTACATCACTTTGACAATAAAGAAAAAATAAAATTTTAAAGATATAATAGAATATTAGAAGAAAAATAAAGTAAAATAGAAACAAGATTGAAGCTAAATGAAATGAAAATAATCAAAATTTATTAGAAACCAAAGTACAAAGAAATATTAGATAATAACAACCACAATTCTTTTAAAACTAAATGCTCCTTCTCTTCCCTATTCCCTTTCTTTCCAACCCTTTCCCCTTCCTTTCCCCCTCCCCTCCTCAGCTCTCCTTACTTTGTCTCTCTCTTTCTCTCTCTGTTTTTCTTATCTCTTCTTTTTTTCTCTTTGTGCTGGTCCTCAGGTTTGATATCAAAGCATGGTGGTTGTTCCTGAGCTTTTGTGTGCAAGGCTAGCACTCTACCACTTGAGTTTCCATGCCACTTTGGGCTTTTTGGTAGTTGGATGGGAATAAATGTCTCAAGGACTTTGCTACATGAATTGACTTTGAACCATAATCCTCAGATCTCAGCCTGCTGAAGAGCTAGGATTACTACATGAGACACCTTGCCAGTCTAACCTACACCTGTTAAAAGTACTCTCCTTGATTTGTAAATGCCATGTGTCTAAGACCTGAATTCTGTCTTCAGGAGATCAGCACAACTTCTAACATACAATGACAAAGGCAATAGAAAACTCCAAGGAGTAGAACTATATGAAATGAATTTTACCCAAATCTGCATGACATTGGCAAAAAAGGACTCCAAACTCAGATGAGATTGTATTATGGTCTAATACCTAGCTAGGAAAACCTAGCTATTTCATTCCCATTCTGAAAGTGTGCAATAATAAATTTGTGCGCAGTATATATATATAAATTGATTTAATGGGAAAATTATTATTAGAAATAGTACAGAAATACCATTGTGGGGCTGGGAATATGGCCTAGTGGCAAGAGTGCTTGCCTCATATACATGAAGCCCTGGCTTCTTTTCCTCAGCAACACATATATAGAAAAAGCAAGAAGTGGCGCTGTGGTTCAAGTGGTAGAGTGCTAGCCTTGAGCAAAAGGAAGCCGGGGATAGTGCTGGGGCCCTGAATCTAAGCCCCAGGACAGGCAAAAAAAAAAAAAAAAAAGAAATACCATTGCGAACCCCACTGTAAAATTGCATATCCGTACAATATGGTATTATTAGGATTGTATTATGATCATGTTGTGTTTATGTTATAACTAAATTACGCATGGGAACATATCTCAGAGTGAATCTCCATTGACAAGGGACACACACACACACACACACACACACACACACACACACACACACACATATTTTACAAATGGTACTTTTTACCCTGTATCTTATTTGATATACTTCATACTTTTGAACTATGTTGCTAAACTGTTCCTAGTGACCTAAAGTGACCACAGTGAAATTCAACTTATCTCTACAGTTATATTTAACTTCATCATAACCTTTGCAGATTTAAACCTTTATTATGATTAAAACTGTCCTAAATAATGGTGCTTGTGTTGGACTAAGGGGGCTAAGACATAAAGATCATGAGTTCAAGTACATCCTAGACTACTTATTCTCAACAAATCACAACAAAAAATTTGATCCCAGAGCATCTACTGTCTCTCATCATTTGCACCCCTTAGATGATACCCATTACTGATCTGCATATTCAACTTTTACATTCCAGGACATCCTTATTTTTCAGTAAGTCTACTGTAGCAATGTTCTGAAAATCCCACTATTGAGCTACATTGCTTCTTCTCCGCCCTTTTTTCTTTGCCTCTTTATTTCAATTATGGAAGTTTTGTTTGTTTGTTTGTTTGTTTTTTTGGCTAGTCCTGGGGCTTGGACTCAGGGCCTGAGCACTGTCCCTGGCTTCTTTTTGCTCAAGACTAGCACTCTGCCACTTGAGCCACAGTGCCACTTCTGGCCATTTTCTGTATATGTAGTGCTGGGTAATTGAACCCAGAGCCTCATGTATAGGAGGCAAGCACTCTTGCCACTAGGCCATATCCCCAGCCCTGGAAGTTTTTCTTATTTCAACTGATTTTGATTGTTGTTACTGTAGAATATACCTCTGTAACCAAGAATTAATACAGTATTCTTTTTTTAATTTTTTGAATGTTGTCAGTAAGAAGATCACGATGCCAACTAGTATGGTTCATAATAGAAAGATTGCCAATGATAATTTTAATTTAGTAAGTATACAATTTTACATACCACAAAAGATAAAATCATCTAGTGGCTGGCTCTTCAAAGCATGCTACCTTAAAGCAAAGATGGTTTTCATCACCACAAAATTACTGAAAATTGTAGAAGTATTCCCTGGCATTTCTAATCAACAATAGACAGCAATTCCTTCCCCATTCCTTTGGTTTCTTGCTTTTCCAGTATATGTCCCTCAAAACAATTCCTTCCATCTCTCAACTCAGCTCAATACACATTCTCTACATTGTCACTTCTTTTATTCATAAAGAAAAATAATATCTGCTCCTTGTAGTTTCTGTCCTTTTAAACAACCACTCAGGCTTTTCCTGATTTTTCTTTCCTTTTGCATGGTCCCATGATTCTTCACAAGAAGGATCATAAAGATGAAGAAAATATAATTATCCGCAATAGTGGAGTGTGAGAGGTAAAATAATTAAGAACATTTAGTGTTTTTGCTCATGAATCTCCTGAGTTGTGATACAATATTCATCAAGTTTATGATTTATACACAAGCACACACACAATGTATATTTCAATCCATTGTTCCTTCCTTATTCTCTCCTTAGGTTTTCCCTTCTTCTTTCCTTTCTGTATTTGCTCCTTTGCCTCCAGCCCCCACCCTCATTTCCAGTTTTGCAAGTAATTCTTCACCCTTTCACCCTACAGTGCAAAATTACTCTTATTCCCCTCCCAGAAAATTACTTTCTCTTTCATCTTGTACCTTTGGCATTCATTTCCTGTGGGATTTCATCACCAACAGCAGCAGGTGACATTAACTCTTTAAAAGCCATGGGAATAAAAAAAAAATCATCAGCATCCATTGTAACCACTGAAACATTACTGTACCACCCAAGTAAGCTAATGCAGACAGTTGCGTGCAGGTTTGCACAATTCCCTGTGATAACTTTTATTGTCCTGTATCAGTATAGTAAAAAGAGAAGATAATCTAAATCTTGGCCAGTACTTTTTCTTTTTTCCATTATCCTAGGTATGCCCACATGAATCAGAATAGCCAGGGGGAAATTTAAATCAGGTAATGTTTGCATGAAGCAACACATTTATAAGTGCAATTCAGAATTTCTACTTCACATGGAAATCTCCTTAAAAACCTCTCTTAGTTTCTAGAATCTTTATGACTGTTAAAGGGATGGACTCACAGTGCTGCTTGGAATTTTTTATAGGCCATTAACTTGAGTGCAAAAGTCATAAATTATCTGTAAAAAGTAATCCAAATTGTAGTGTGATAAAGACCAAGAAAGTGTTTGTAAAAACACACCCTAATGCATGGGAGAAGTCCAACAATTGAAAACATATTGATTACTTGTTTAAAATGTTTTGATTCACTTAAGTGTTACTACCAAACTTCTCTCCAAGGAGAATATCCTCATTAATGCAAATTTATAATATTTTTGTCAGTACTCTTAGTACTGCTCTCCAAAAGAATATGTTTATTGAGATAAGAAAGCCCTAGGCTTTAATGTTTTGTTGTTTCTGGGTGATATACAAAAGGCACTTATAACAAAAACATGATTATTCCTTTTAACTTCTCAAGATCATGAAACTGCAGTCTACCTCAGCTCCAGAAATACAGCTGATTCTCATTAATATGTTTACTCTGAACCTTCAAACATCAAAGAAACACCTGTATTCTAAATCATAGTTTATTCAAGAAGTAGAATTTACACAGTTTTTTTTTTTCATATTTTAAGTCTAAAACATTTCCTGGATCTTGATGCTTTGTGAGTTATGTCCCTAGTACTCTAGCTGGTAAAGAGTAGAGCTAATAGTGACCTTGCCTTATCATTTACAATGAATGATACTTAGATTTTTTTTGTATATGCTATATTCCATTTAAACTATTTAAGTACACACATTCCCTTTCAAAGGAATTAATAAGTGTCTTATGTATAACATTGGAGACAAATCCTAAATAAATGTAAGACAAAGAAAAACCATGAAATCCTGAAAGGAATTTTTACTAATATTTGATGTGATGATGCCTTGCATTTAGTAATGTGTGAAATAGTATTTGGATAGCAAATGGGCAGTTGGTTGTTTCCTGACACTTCTCATACTGATAGTACATCATGATTGTTATGAATGTCTAGTTGTTATTTTCACACTTTTTTATTTTTTATTTTTTAAGTTTTTATTATAAAACTGATGTACATAGAGGTTACAGTTTCATACGTTAGGCATTGGATACATTTCTTGTACTCTTTGTTACCTTGTCCCTCATACCCCCCTCCCTCCCTCCCCCCCTTTCTCTTCCTCCCCCCCCCCCCCCCCGGAGGTGTTCAGTTCACTTACAACAAACAGTTTTGCATGTATTGCTTTTGTTGTTGTTTCTCTTTTTTTTACCCTGTGTCTCTCAAATTTGGTATTCCCTTTGAATTTCCTACTTCCAATACCCATAAACACTGTTTCCAATATACTCAGATAAGATTACAGCGATAGTGTAAGTACAACCACAGGAAGGTGATACAAGAACATCATCAATAATAAAAGCTACAGATAAACATAGGACGTTGAAAGTAGTTACAACTGTGATATAACAATTTTTTCCACAACATGGAGTTCATTTCTCTTAGCATCATCTTATGTGTTCATAAGGGTATAGCTATTGGGCCTTTTGATGCTCTGTTATGAATTGCCTAAACCTGTACTAATTATTCCCAATAAGGGAGACCATAGAGTCCATGTTGCTTTGGGTCTGGCTCACTTCACTTAGTATAATTTTTTCCAAGTCCTTCCATTTCCTTACAAATGGGGCAATGTCATTCTTTCTGATAGAGGCATAAAATTCCATTCACACTTTATTTTTTTCAAGAGTAGTTTATGTTGTTAAGAGGAGCATTGCATTGGTATCAGTCTATGCTTTGGGGAGTGCTTCTGAACTTCTTTGTCAGCATGCTAGTGAAATGAACAGAGCACATTTCCTTACAAATAAGTTTATTAGAATTAGGAAAGAAACAATAACAATTTTGAATTAGGAGTTATAGAAAGATGATTATGATATTCATCAATGTTAACATCAATTTCTCTTTTATCTCTGTAAATCCTTTGATTAACATAATACTACTTACTGCTTAATCTTTAATTAAAGTGTTCTAAAAAAAGATAAAAAGATCATCTAAAAAGAGATAATTGCCTATTTCTGTCTATATTTCATCTATCAGTACCTATTACCTATTGTTGAAATGCTAAGAATGGAATCTAAAGCTTTGCATATGCTACCGTGCCTATGTTTTTATATCTCAATACAAATGTGATTCCCACTTGTTTGTTAAGTGATAAGTATGGCTAGTAGCAATCTATAATTTCTTAGCCATTTTGAATTTTACTCTTGGATCAAAATTATTTTTAAATATATCCTTTAATATTATTATATAAGATAACTTTAAGAGAAATCTGACTTTTTCCATTGTTTTTCCTTTACTGTCAAAGTGAAGTACTTAGGGGTTACAGTCTCATATTTATTGACTACAAATGGTTGTATTCAATCCGTCATCACATGCCAGTTCTCTTTGACAGTTAACTTTAGTTTCTGTTAAATACAGTAGCTATGTGAAAACATTTAAAAATCATATACATTTTAAATTTTATTTTTTTTGTATATGTGATGTAAAAAGGGGTTACAGTAATATAGGTTCCAGGAATTAGTACTTTTCTTTTTGAACAGTTTCACCACTTCCCTCTTTTTCTCCCAGTTTTTCCCTTCTGACCTACTCCCCCACAAGGTATACAGTTCATTTTCAACATAGTGTCTGGTAAGTATTACTGCTGAAGGGAAAGGGAACAGCAAAAATGAGAGAAGATAAAAAGACAAACCATTGCAAAAGTGATACTTACAAAACCAATTGGTGTAAACCAACTATACAACTCATGGGAGAAGGGGGAACTGGCAAGGGGAAATATGGAGGAAAATGATGGAGGAGGTTAACAAGTTAGATAAATAATGTACTTGCCTTACCTATGAAACTGTAACCCCTCTGTACTTCACTTTGACAATAAAGAAGAAAAAAAAAAGACTTGAAAGAAAAACTATAAACTTATATACAAGACAAAACATTCACAAATCCAAAACAGTGACTAAAGGGAGGAAATAAAACCAAATAAAAACACAAAATTAAAAAATCTCTTGTTCCCATTACTTACAGTTAATTTTGATAAATATCATTTTATATGAGCATATGCCCATAGCTATTGAGCCTTTGTGATCCTCTCCTAAGAATATCCTCCTTTTGGTCTCACAGTATGAATATGTAAAGTCCTGTTTAATTTATCATGTCCAAGTGTATTTTTTTAACTATCATTTGTGTTTACTTGTACATTTAGAGGCACATTCTAATTAGTACAAATAAGGGAAATGAAGCACATGCTTCTTTTGATCCATCATATACCCAAAACAAATCTTCAAAGAAACAACAACTGAATTAATAAATGGGATAAAGAATTAAATAGAGATATCTCAGAAGAAGAAGTAAGAATGGCTGACAGACACTGGAAAAGATGTTCAATATCCCTGGACACACACAAAAAAAGAAAATCAAAACAACATTGAGATTCTACCTCACTCCAGTTAGAATGGATATAGTCAAGAAAATTAAAACTAGCAGATCCTAACAGATCTTTGCAGGCCAAAAAGGAATACTACTTCATTGTTGGTGGGGATGTAAACTGTTCAACCACTCTGGAAAGCAGTATGGAGGTTCCTCAAAAGACTAAACATAGAGCTTTCCTATGAGCCAGCAATTCCACTCCTGGGCATTTATCTAATTGACAGCAAGCAATTCAACACTAAAGCTACTAGCATATACCTATTCACTATAGCATTGTTTACATAATCAAGATACGGAATCAGCCCAGATGCCCCTCAGTAAATATAAGGATAAAGATTGTATTTTTATTTCACCTAGGCCTTGAGATTCTCATTTTATTTGTAATTTCTGCAATTAACTGATTGATCTAAACAAAGAAATATAGTTATCTTAGCACAGAAGTAACTTTCAACAACAGTTTAATTAGGCATAATGAAAACACATAGAATGAATTACATATGAAAATAATTCACATATGTAATTGTTCATATTTTTATCAGGATGCATATATATGATTTCTTTTACAATTTGATATATACAATTCATATTTGCTTATATAATGGTAACATACCATGTTATACATCTTTAAAATTTATCAACAAATAAAAAGGTATTTATTTCAAAATTAAACCAAAATATTAGGAATGTATAATAAGCAGTAAAATCTAAATATATTATTATAAATAATTATGCAAGTTTAACAATTTGAACTGAGTAATCTTAACCTACAAATGCTTGCTCTTTTACTTCAAATACCGATTAATTTCTTGAAAAATACATTTAATTTCCACACTGTAATCTTATCTGTTATTATAATGAATAAGACCAATATCCTAGTATTTTAATAAAAATCATAGGAGATATACTTCTGCAGACTTTTATGTTCTTTCAAATCAATTAGGTATAAAAATCTTTTGTAAAGTCTCAGGGCAAGAAATGAAATTTAAACTTATATTCTAACATGCGAATTGTAAAAGTAATTAGAATTAGACTTTTAAGTTTTTAATTCATTTTGGGTAGATTCTGTACTTGGGTCAGATAAGGAACATTGTCTCTTCCTTATGAGATGGCTACTATCCAAATGATGAATGAGAACAAAATTCTGGCTAGGAGCCTGAGAAATGTGGCCAAGGTACTTTATGGAAATAATACAAAAATTCCTCTCAAAACCAAAAGTAAAACTACCAAAATATCATGTAACACATTCTTAGTGTAAACCTAAAAATAATAGAAATGAGTATTCTGAATAAATATACACTTTCCTTTCCCAGGTTCATTGTATCATTATTCATAAGAACCAAGATGTGGGCGCAAGCAAAATTTAAATCAACAGATGAATGAAAAAAGAAAATGTGACATTTTTACACTACTACTCAGCTGTCAACACACTAAGAGAGCCAGGTGCCAGTTGCTCATACTTGTAGTCCTAGCTACTCAGGAGGCTGAAGTCTGAGGATGGTAGTTCAAATACAGCCAGGACAATAAAGTATGTGACACTCTTGGCTCCAATAAACTACTCAGAAAAAGCCAGAAGTGGTACTGTGGCTCAAGTGGTAGAGTGCTAGCCTTGAGCACAAAGAGATTCAGGGACAGCACCCAGGCCCTCACTTCAAGCCCCAGGAGTGACAAAAGAGAAGAAATGAAATTCATCATTTGGCCTCAGTGTGTAAATTTCTAGAGACCTATATAGTTTTCCATGCCCCAGTGTGTGTACATTTATATACACACATATTTATATATAAATACATAAATATAATATATATACAAATATGTATAAATATACATATATACATATAGAAATATATTTTTCAGAGTGTTTACTTGTAGATTTATAGGCACATACTAGTTACCACAATGAGGAAAACCATGCAGGTAGGCCCTAAGTGGAAAATGAACTGTACATCCTGTGGGTGGGGCATGGAAGAAACAACAAAACAAGAGAGAGCGAGGGAAGCATGGACATGGTTTAAAAAGAATTGTACTCATTAACTGATTGATATAAATGTAACGCATCTGTATATCAACTCCACGATAATATTTTTAAAAAGAAAAAATTCCAACATTTGTAAAAGCGTGGATAAATCTGAATGATGAGATGCTAAAAGAAATAAAGCAGAGACAGGGGATAATACAATACTATCTAACTTATATATGGAATCTAAAATGTTAAAGATGTACGACGTTTTAGTTAGACAAGAGAGATTAATTTTAGAAATCTATTGAAAAGCATATGGCTAATAATATA
The DNA here is from genome assembly GCF_023159225.1 of Perognathus longimembris pacificus. Lineage (NCBI taxonomy): Eukaryota > Metazoa > Chordata > Mammalia > Rodentia > Heteromyidae > Perognathus > Perognathus longimembris. The sequence continues at coordinate 46,575,946 of NC_063172.1, read as the reverse complement.
GTGTATTTCCAAAATGCTCACACAAAACATTTAAATTTTTCTCATATTAAATAATTGATAGTAGTATCATGGAGGTAAAATGATGGACAAGTTATATGTTGCAAAATATCACATTCTGATCCCATAAAATATAGAATTATTTGCTTACAAAACATAAAGAACAGTCATCATTTTCAATGATTATCAGTATTATTTTGGTCTTTGAATGACTTTTTAGCAAGCTTTTTAGGAAGTATGTGTGTTGCAATGGTTAATTTATTTCTCAAATCTTACAGCTATTTTCACACTTGAACCAAATATGTCAACTATTTTATAAAGGATTGGCTTATATTTAAAGGGATTTTACAAGCAACTGAGCCATAGCTCAGTAACTATAGGATTTGCCATTCAACCTGGAAACCTTCACTTCAGTGCCAGTATTGGAAATAAATCAAAATTATTTTTATCTCAGGAAAAACGTGTAACACTTATTTAATAACTCTAATTCAGACTTCTTACCATGAAACAATATGTGACCTCTGATTAACAACTTAAAAATAGTCTGAGTAAAGGGGAGGGAGGGGGATATGAGGGACAAGGTAACAAACAGTACAAGAAATGTATCCAATGCCTAACGTATGAAACTGTAACCTCTCTGTACATCAGTTTGATAATAAAAATTTGAATAAAAAATATTGTTTGTGGCTAAGAAAAAAAATAGTCTGAGTAATATAGACAAGTAATATATACATCCTTAAGTTTTGTTTTAAAAAATGAGTCATAGTCATATATTAACAGAGTTTAAAAATTAAAATGTTTTACTGATATTTAGTTGAGACTTTGAGGAAATATTAAGAATACCATGTAGAAATTGAGACTGTTTGAAGTCATTTGAAAACTTCTTGTGATAAACGTACAATATGTTATTGAGAGCATAAGGAGAGGGGTCCAAGACAATTTGGCCTTTAACTTGGAATAATTAGAACAATTTTCACTACTGCACATCATCAGATATTTTTGTTCAATTTTATTGTCAAGGAGATGAACAGAGGGGTTAGATTTACACACATAAGGTAGTGAGTACATTTCTTGCCAAACTTGTTACCCCTCCCTCATTTGTCTCACAGTTTCCCTCCACCCAGCCCCCCCATTAATATCCCAAAACAACTTTTTAATGAAATAGAGGAAGCAATCCAGAAATTCATATGGAACAATAAAGACCCAGAATAGCAAAAACAATCCTAGGCAGAAAGAACAGTGCTGGAAGAATTACAATACCCAACTTCAAGCTGTATTACAAAGCTATAGTAATAAAAACAGCTTGGTATTGGCACCGGAACAGGCCTGAAGACCAATGGAACAGAATGAAGACCCAGAAATGAACCCTCAGAACTATGCCAACTTAATCTTTGATAAAGGAGCTAAAAAAAGATAGCCTCTTTAACAAATGGTGCTGGCAAAACTGGTTCAACACATGCAACAAACTAAAACTAGATCCTTATATATCACCCTGCACCAAAGTCAATTCCAAATGAACCAAAGACCTCGAAATCAAAAAAGATACCTTGAAAATACTACAAGAAAGAGTAGGAGAAACACTTGGGCTCCTTGGCACAGGATGAAGCTTCCTTAACAAAGGCCCAGAAATGCTACAAATCAAAGAAAGGTTGGACAAATGGGACTGCATCAAATGGCAGAGTGTCTGCAGGACAAAGTACATAGCTTGCAAGATAAACAGAAAGCTCACAGATTGGGGAAAGATCTTTACCGGCCACACAAAGGACAAAGGCCTCATATCTAACATATATGCAGAACTAAAGAAACTAAATTCCTCCAAAACAAAACCTCAAAGAACCAACAGTCCCTCAACAAGTGGCCTAAAGACTTAAAAAGAGATTTCTCTGATGAGGAAATGAGAATGGGCCAGAGACATATGAAAAAGTGCTCTACATTACTGGCCATAAAAGAAATGCAAACCAAAACAACATTGAGATTCCACCTCACCCCAGTAAGACAGTAAGAATGTCCATTATCAAGGAACCTAACAATAACAAATGTTGGAGGGGATGTGGCCAAAAGGGAACCCTACCTTATTGTTGGTGGGAATGTAAACTTTTTCAGCCACTCTGGAAAGCTATATGGAGATTCCTCTATGACCCAGCACCCCCACTTTTGGGCATCTACCCAAAATACTACAACCAAGAACACACTAAAGCCACCAGCACAACAATGTTCATCACAGCACAATTAGTCATTGCTAAAATATGGAACCAACCCTGATGCTCCTCAGTAGATGAATGGATCAGGAAAATGTCATACATGCACACAATGGAATTTTATGCCTCTATCAGAAAGAATGACATCATCCCGTTCATAAGGAAATGGAAGAACTTGGAAAAAAATTATACTAAGTGAAGTGAGCCAGACCCAAAGAAACATGGACTCTATTGTCTTCCTCATAGGGAATAATTAAAACAGGTTGAGTCACAGCAGAGGATCACAAGAGCCTAATAGCTATGCCCTTATAAACACAGAAGATGATGCTAAGTGAAATGAACTCCATGTTATGGAAATGAGTGTTATATCACTCTTGTAATTATGTTCAACATGCCATGTGAAACCCTAGCTTCTTTTCTTGATGATCCTCTTGTATCCCCTTCCTGTGGGTGTCCCTGTGCCATGACTGTATCTTATCTGAGTCCCCTGGATACTGTAAATACTGTTATTAGAACTAGGGAAGTGAAAGGAATATCAAAATCAAGAGACAAAGGATAAAAAGACAAATGACTCCAAAAGCAACACTTGCAAAACCATTTGATGTAAACCAACTCATGGTGAGAGAGGGAAAGGGGGAGGGGGGAGGGGAGATGGAGGAATGAGTGAAAAGTTAACAAATAGTACAAGAAATGTACCCATGGCCTAACGTATGAAACTGTAACCCCTCTGTACATCACGTTGACAATAAATGAGTAATTACTATAAAAAACAAATTGTTATTAATTATAATTAATCTATTTTGGGACATTTTGTTTCTTTAATTGCTTTTAAAATATGTAATGGTAATTTTCTTATCTTTAGCAGTTGTGTAACAGAGTCACTACTCAACAAATCCATTAATAAATGCAGTGTATCTTGATTTATGTCACTCCATTTTTCATTCTCCCAAATTCCTTCCAGACACCAACCCTCCCCTCAATATTTTTCAATTTCATAGGATATACATTGAATATTGTATGACTGCTTTCTTCCCCTTTGTGATATTTGATTCCAGTTAAGGTCAGCTAAATATAAAGAAATTAAAATCCATTATGTATTCTGAAATGTTTGATATTTTAAATATTTTATAACACAAATATAAATATTTTACGAATATTTCATAATCACCCTTTGCTGGAAATTTATAAATGACTATGAAATATGACAATTGTCTGATAAAATGTTTCTCAAAAGAGTTTTAAAATAACACAAATTGATGGAAAGTTAATTTCTTCATCAATTTATAGAGCATTTCATAAATAAATTATTTTATATATTAAACACTTGAAATTTGTCTAATATTTAAAGTATCTCAGTACAATTACATGAACATAACTGAGGTATATATGATCTAAAATACATCAGAGGCAGGAATACTGATTTCAGTAAATGGGAGTGGTTTTGTTAAGGACATTGACTTATATGTAAGAGAATAATTTTAAGATATATTTCATATAGAAGTTTTATTTAGAACATTTTTATGGTGGCAAAGTATATATATATATATATAGAAACAATTTTAAGGAGATGAGTTTTAGTTGCAGAACATGTATTGTGAAAATGAAACGATTTCACTCCATTCAATTTCTTGTTTACTTTTGTATCTGGCATTTTTCTTAATATCATTCCAATTTGAACATATTTACTGATTTTAAATAAAAGTAAAAGAATTATTTCTCATTTCATGAATACAGCAATAGAACTTGGACTCAAATATGTTGTGTTTTATATAAACATTTGAATTATATCGTGCTCCCAAAATGTGCTATTTAAAACAACTACTATTTCCATGCTCGTGATTTTGCTATTTGGCACTGTGGCCCTGGACCAGCTTCCATGCCGATTTGGTAGTGAGGACTCTAAGAGTTGGATGATCTACAATGGCTTCCTTTATGTCTGGTGTCTTGAATTGGATGAATTTAATAGTTTGGATGTGGCCATTTTGCTTTCATAAACTATTTTTCTCCAGATATATTTCTATCTCCTCATGTCTCTCCTCATAAAAGCTGCTGTCAAACAGAATAAAAGCATATAAAAGCAATCTATTTAATTCTAGAATTAGAATGAGCAAAATACCATATTAAAAATGTTCCTTTTTGGATTTATTGTTAAGGTGATGTAGAGAGGGGTTACAGTTACATACATAAGCTAATGAGTGCATTTCTTGTCAAATTTGTTACCTCCTCCCTCATTTTCTCCCACCTTCCCTCTCCCCAACACCCTCCCCACGTTGTACAGTTTATTTGCAACATATTGTCTTGTAAGTATCACTGTTTCATTGGCTCACACTTTATCCTTTGTCTCACCATTTTGATGTTCCCCTCCTTTATCTAATTCAATATAAAATAATTCAATATACAGTACCCAGGATACCAAAACCAAATACAATGAAAACATGGTATAAACCATAGGAAACAAAAGGAAAAGAAAAAAAAGAATAATTTCACATAGTACATTAAACTTAACAATAATAAGAAAACTCTTGTTTTCATATCTTGGAGATCATTCCATTTAGCATCACTTAGCATTGAGCTCTTGTGATCCTCTGCTAGGACTATTCTGGTAACTTTCATTGTAAAAAAAAAAAAAAAAAGTACAATTACCAAGATTCCAGGGATAGTAATTCAGATTCTCCATGCTTACAGAGAATTTACATATACTCACAGGCTATGAGAAACTTATGTTAACCATAAATAGACAATGTTAGGAAGTAGGTTCGTACTTATTCTTTCTTTTAGTGGTTGAATAAATTTTTCTTTCTGCATTTAAGAATATTCAACTACAGCTTAAATTAATCTGGATTTTTCATTATTGTCATAAGAAATAAATGAGAATGCATATATACAACACAGAAATATCAGTGTACTAGAGTAAATTATAACAAATATAATTTATTACAAAAGTAAAATATGAGGGGCTGTGAATATGGCCTAGTGGTAGAGTGAGTATGTGAAAAAATCATGCTTTTTGTCTCCATTTATAATTACTTTAAAAGAATAAGTCACAAGTTAAATGCCAGAAACAAACAAGTATAAATAGATGTGGACATTTGCCTTGTGCACAAGGAAATTAATTTCTCTCTTGCCACAACGAGAATTGGATAGCTTCACATACTTTTTGAATGTTCAGTGCATTTATCTACCAATTATTATTTAAATATGCTCATGTAGTGAAATGGTTTATTTTAAAAGCTCTCAGTAAATTGAATTTGACATTTCACATTCCTCTGCATATAACACATTGACTTTGATTATGTGATTAATAAAATGGGGTTAGTATTTGTTCTATTCTCTATTGCTTCTTTTCAAGGAAAAAAGAAAGGAAACCTTAAAACCTTTTCACCTTGTGATTTTGGAGCTTATGCTTTACAAGTGAGTAATTTTTCTGTTTCTTCTTTTATGTTTAACTTCAGTTACTGAACTATGCATATCAGTTGCAGCTCACATATCTATTAAGGAATAGAATATGTTATAGATTAATGGAATGCGCATAGAATGTATCTATTCTGGCAGTTGTAAGTAATAAGTGGGAGTGTTTTTTACTTTGAACTTCCAGGACTTCAGGTACAATTGTTTCCTAACTGAAGGATTGGGTTGCTCTTTTATTTCAAGCTTCATGACTGAGGATAAGTGCAACATAAAGCAGGAGACATTCTTGGTTAACAATATCACCACATTATTGAAAACAAAGTATATTTTCTACCCAGGTCTACACTTCAAGTTTGCGAGCTCAACTGAAAATGGTATGGTATTTACCTGATGCTTACATGTGTGTTGTTTTGCATAAAGACAGCTTTAGAGTAAAAGAAACAATTCATTGCACATAAATAAGACGGAAAAAATGAGTTTATTTGGTAGATAACTCAGGCTAATGATTTTCAATTTGTTAAGAAAATAATAAAGTTACAACAGCAAAAAAAATAGTAGACAAGCTAAGTATAGTCCGTATTAATAAAAGACGTGTTAGTAAAACAAAACATTTAAACAGTGGGAGAACAAATTGTATGCTAATTGTCTAAACATAGTGCATTATTATGAATAACAAAAAAATCATATCTAAAAATTAACCTTTGCTTACAATAGGTTTATCAAATATAGTTATCTAAAGGCTAAGGAAAAAATATTCCATATAAGCCTCATAAGATTTCAAAAGACTATGTAAGATTAGCCATGTTTGAGAGATAGTGAATTCTATACACTTAGATTTACTTGAGTGGAACATACTCTAAAATCCTACTCTTTATCCTTCTTTAACACAGTCCTGTTAAAAATCCACTACTTTGGTGCTGGTTTTTATATTATACTAATATATGCCATCACCTTAAAAATTGTAGCAATTTATTATAAAATTGATGACTAGCTTACAGCCAGGTTTGTTTTATTCAATACAAATTGTTTTGTGGGGTGACATGTGTGTGTGTGTGTGTGTGTGTGTGTGTGTGTGTGTGTCCCTTCACATGTCCCTGACAATAATTATGGAGTATCAAGTACATCTTTTTGGTTGGCTGAAAAGGATTAAATATCATTTTTGTGGTTCATCTTCCAAAAATATATGGCTTCTATCTAATAATAACAATACCCTAGGAACCCAAAATGAAGAATATTCTAGAAAACAAATGTCCTCCAAAATGTCAAAGTCACAAAAATGTAAAGACCAAAATTAATAGAAAAAAACAGAACATTCTGTAGCTTAAAATATTGAAGATATTTATGTTATAATTTGTATATGGTAACTTTGAATGGGTCAAAAGACAGAAAAGTCTTTTTTTCTTTATATCTCATTTTTCCTTCCTACTTTTTCACCCTCCCTCTATCCCTCCCTCCTTTCCTTTCTCATTCCTTCCTTCTTTTGTTCATTATCTTTTGTGGTAATCAAATGGTGCCATTTAAATACTGTATATCGTTGTGAAAATAGTATTATATCAATGTTAATTTCTTTTATTTTAATAACTAATTTGGTTCTATCAGAGAATATACTTTTTTGTGTGTGCCAGTCCTGGGGCTTGAACTCAGGGCCTGAGCACTGTCATCCCTGGCTTCTTTTTGCTCAAGACTAGCACTTTACCACTTCAGCCACAGCACTACTTCTGGCTTTTAGTATATATGTGATGCTGAGGAATCGAACCCATGGCTTCATGTATACGAGGCAAACACTCTACCACTAGGTCATATTCCCAACCCAATTTCTAAAGCACATTTAAAAACCATATATTTTAATTTATTCACAGATAATGTATTATGCTATATGGAAGTTGCTCTCCAACAACTAAAAAATGGTGTATGGAAAGGGTGGAAAGAAAGAAAGATACTAAAGAAAGTACAAGTAACTGATAAAAATATTACCGTAGTGAATCCAAAGAAAGGATTCATTTGCATAATTTAGATACTTTTTAAAGTTTTACTAAGTCTAAAAATAAATTTAACAAAAACTCAAATAAATATTGAAACTGGCAAACAATTTTATACTTCTCTCCCCTAGTTATCACAAGAGACACATAAATATTTCTTAAATATTCTGATCATTGAAACATTTCCACAGGTAAAGTAACCACTCATAAATTCCCTAATAAAAGATAAAATGAAAATGGATTGTTTTGAAAAAGCGAGGCCAATACAAAGGGAAAAGACATTTTCTCACATTTTGGGAGAGAAAGCAAAATGGATAAGAGAAAGCAAAATGAAAGACTTTTGATCACTTAGTCATGTTGCGTTGATCAAGGTACTTATACTTCCATTCACTCAGACAAATTAAGCATGGTAATTGTGTCTGTACAAAGATTTTAAGTCTGAAATAAATTTTAAAAGAAATAAATAGATATTCAAACAGACAAACTAAATTTCACATTTCTCTCCCCAAGTTATCACAAAAGAAATATAAATATTTCTTCAATATTCAGACCATTGCATGTATTTGTTAGAACTTACTCTGGCTGTTTTTCTAGGAGCAAAAGTTTCTATGGGGGCTGGGGATATAGCCTAGTGGCAAGAGTGCCTGCCTCGGATACACGAGGCCCTAGGTTCGATTCCCCAGCACCACATATACAGAAAATGGCCAGAAGCGGTGCTGTGGCTCAAGTGGCAGAGTGCTAGCCTTGAGCGGGAAGAAGCCAGGGACAGTGCTCAGGCCCTGAGTCCAAGGCCCAGGACTGGCCAAAAAAAAAAAAAAAAGTTTCTATGGGGTGAGAAAACTGCGATGTCGGAGGGAGCTCAGCTAGGACTCTGCAGCTCCTCCGCCATCTTCCTGGAAGTCTCTATTGCATGTATTTGTGTTTGTAAATAAAAATGTGATTCCATTTTTACCTCCAAGTTATGGAGAATTATTCAAAGTACAATATTATATCTGGATATTTTTGCTTTAGGTAAAACTCACATTTCTTTGAGAAACATATGTCTTACCATTATCTTATTTTAAATTTATCTCAATTAACTCAGTGAGCTACAGTGGGGGCTCTTATTTATAATCCTAGCTATTCAGAAGTCTGAGATCTAGATGACCGTGTTTCTAAGCTAGCCTCAGCAGAAAACTCTGTGAGACTATATCTACAATTAATCAACAAATCAGAGGGTAGAGGTATGGCTAGAGTTGTATGGGGCCAGCTGAACAAGTCATAAAACATGAAGCCTTGAGTTCTGGCTCCACTATATTATACATATTCAATTTGTAACCATGATACACTATTATAAGACTCATTCTAACTCTCAATGAATTCACCTTGACTTATTTAGAAAACAAACAAGGGGTATTTGTGAGAGGAAAAAGCAGCATTCATGAGAAAAATAAGTGTAGTTTCTCCTGAAATCTGAAACACTGTAAACTGAAAACAATAAAAATCCTAAATTAAAGACCGATCTTTATTTTTAAAGTAGCTCAAAGATTTTGTCTAATATCTGTCCCTAACATGAAATGACACAGACAAATACTACCATGAAAACAGGCAAACAATGATTAGGTGTGATGTCTACATCTGTAATCCCAAGTACTTGATAAAAAGACACTAGGAAGATCATGGTGTGAGGTCAACATGGCAAAAACATCAACATTACCCTAATATCAAACACCAAAATAGTCATGTTGACATATATCTATAACCACCTCTGTACAGGTCATAGTGTGGTCATGGTCTGTGGTGAATTCTGGGCAAAAGTACTAGATCTTATCCAAAAATATAAGAAAGAAAAAATGGAATGAAGTGGTGGCTCCAGTAGTTGAGAATATGCATTGAGAGTACAAGGCCATATGTTAACACCTCCTCAAAAGGGAAAAAATTAAATGAAGCAGCATTTAAAAAAATTAAAAATTAGTTACATATTTTCCTAAATGTGTATTTTTCTTAAAGTTGACAAAGTTTTGGCTTCTGTAGATCTACTTCAGTACTGATGGCTCTTTAAATATCTAATACAACGTTGGATATACTGTTTGTCATTAAAGATACATGGATAAGATCTGTAATTCATAGATGAATATGTGCATAAATTTCATACAATCATAAACAAATAATAAATTGTTTTTTACTGTACTTTTGTGTTATTTGAAATAGTTTTAATAACAGTTTGAACAATTTTAATTATATATTTAAAATAATGTTTTATAACATCACTGTAATCCTAAGGAAACCTTCATTAATTTTATATGAAGTAGCAAATAATCTTAATAACATATAGTCCCAATCTTTCATATACAATGCAAAACACATGCAAAATTTTAAAATTCACATGAATATATGCTCTCATATAAATGAAAGAACAATTTGGAATAGACTATGTGGTAGGCAATGAGTCATTCATAGGAATGAGTTAGTCATTAAAAAAAAAATAGCAGGAAATAAGAGTGTGGACCAAGTTAAGCCTCAAAGTTATTTCAGAGTGCATGATGATTTCTTCTCAAGTGACAGGATCACATACTTACAAAAATATGTATCTGCATATGGGTATAACATTTACATATGTCTATGTACATAGTATACATAAACACATAAAGACATGTACACATCTATAAGCATATGTATATGTTGGTGTATTCATATAAATATTCATATAAATATGCAGAGCATCACAAGGCCCAATAGCTATACCCTTATGAACACATAAGATGATGCTAAGTGAAATGAACTCCACGTTATGGAAACAATTGATATATCACAGTTGTAACTACTTTCAACGTCCTATGTGTATGTGTAGTTTCTATTATTGATGATGTTCTTGTATCACCTTCCTGTGGTTGTACCTACACTATCTCTATAATCTTATCTGAGTATATTGGAAACCATGTTTATTGGTATTGGAAACAGGAAATTCAAAGGGAATACCAAATTTGAGAGACACAGGGTAAAAAAAGAGAAATAACTACAAAAGCAATACTTGCAAAACTGTTTGGTTTAAGTGAACTGAACACCTGGGGGGGGAGGGAAAGGGGGGGGACGGAGGGGGGCATGAGGGACAAGGTAACAAACAGTACAAGAAATGTATCCAAAAAAAAAAAATCTTTCACGGAGCAGAAAAAAAAAGAAAAGAAAAGCAGTAGCTTAATAAATTAAGTACTTCCTGGTTAAAAAAAAAAATATGTATCTGCATATGGGTATAACATTTACATATGTCTATGTACATAGTATACATAAACACATAAAGACATGTACACATCTATAAGCATATGTATATGTTGGTGTATTCATATAAATATTACAAAAAATAAAAATCTGAAAAATAAGAGATAATTTGTGCTATAATTATGGAAGGTTGAAAAATAAGTAAAAATATTTGTATATTTCAAATAGAGAAAAAAATTACAGAAACAGATTGAGTGTGGCAAATGGAAGAGAAGAGTCAAAGTTTATTCCATATTTAGTATGAGTTAATTCTGGATTTCCAGAAGCTAATGGAAATATGTGTTCCATTTTGTCAAATATTTTACATGATTAAGAAATTAAATGAGAGTTGTTTCTTGGCTTAAACCAGTGAAATACCTAGACAATGCAGTTTTGCTAGAATGTTAGAGGACGTAGAAGATCTGATAAAGATAGAATTGAAAAGTGGAATCTTAGACAGTAAACATTAAAATATTTGTGACTTTTATAAATGATAAGAAACAAATAGTTGGGATACATTGAAAAGTAACTTTCACGCGTGCGCGTGCATATGTGTATGTGTGCTGGAATTTGAGATAGCTCAGCAGGAGTTAAAGTTCTGTACCCCATTATGTTATTAGAAAGTATAATCCTCAGGAAGCCAGTGGGGGAAGAAATGAGGTTTCATCAGGTAAGAAGGAATGCTAGGGTATTTTGACATCAAAGATGATGGACAAGTGGATTCTATGGTACTTTCATATGAAAATAAAATGAATTTTCTATAACTGCTGTTCAGGCAACAAGGAAAATTTAAACCGCAACTTCCTCTTTTACATTAGTCAACTTATCCTGAAGTAGAAATTCATTTGCATTTGAGTATTATAGGTGCTGGTTTACCACACAGAGTATCTTGTGGAGTCCTACACATTATTTCTCAAAGGGAAATTGTGCAGGTAGTGTACTGAAACATGGGAGTATTGCAGATGTCAATAGAAATAAGAACTCATGCAGTGTTTCTTAATCCAGAGACGAAACTGGAATGAGTAGCCAAAATATCAAGAATATCCAGGCTGGAACTTAAGACGCTTTAAATATGAATTAGTATGATTATCATTCTGTTATTTTTTTCTACTGCGGTAATAATGTATCAAACAAAGTCAAAAGAAGAGGGACTATTTAAAAGATATGTGTACTAGCCAGAGCAATTAGGCAAGAAGAAAATATAAAGGGGATCCAAATAGGAAAAGATGAAGTTAAACTTTCTCTCTTCGCAGATGACATGATCCTATACCTAAAGAATCCCATAGACTCTACCCCCAAGTTACTAGAGCTGATCCAAAACTTTGGCAAAGTTGCAGGATATAAAATAAACCTTCAAAAATCAACGGCCTTTCTCTATGCTAACGACCCGAACCGAGGCTGAAATCAGGAAAGCAACTCCTTTTGCAATAGCCCACCAAAGCATAAAATACCTAGGAGTAACCTTAACCAAAGAAAGACCTCTTTGATGAGAACTCTAAAAGCTTGAAAAACGAAATTAAGTCAGAACTAAGGAAATGGAAAAACCTCCCATGCTCCTGGATTGGGAGGATTAATATAATCAAAATGGCAATATTGCCAAAGGCTATGTACAAATTCAATGCAATACCCATTAGTATCCTAACACCATTTTTTAATGAAATAGAGGAAGCAATCCAGAAATTCATATGGAACAATAAAAGACCCAGAATAGCAAAAACACTCCTAAGCAGAAAGAACAGTGCTGGAGGAATTACAATACCCAACTTCAAACTGTATTATAAAGCAATAGTAATAAAAACAGCTTGGTATTGGCACCAGAACAGGCCTGAAGACCAATGGAACAGAATTGAAGACCCAGAAATGAACTCATAGAACAATGCCTACTTAATCTTTGATAAAGGAGCTAAATTTATAGTCTGGAAGAAAGATAGCCTCTTTAACAAATGGTGCTGGCAAAACTGGTTCAACACATGCAACAAACTAAAACTAGATCCTTATATATCACCCTGCACCAAAATCAATTCCAAATGGATTAAAGACCTCGAAATGAAAACAGACACCCTGAAAACATTAAGGAAAGAGTAGGAGAAACACTTGGGCTCCTTGGCGCAGGACGGAACTTCCTTAACAAAGACCCAGAAATGCTACAAATCAAAGAAAGGTTGGACAAATGGAAGTGCATCAAACTGCAGAGCTTCTGCACAGCAAAGGACATAGCTCGCAAGATAAACAGAAAGCCCACTGATGGGGCGAAGATTTTTACCGGACATTCCACAGACAAAGGCCTCATATCCAAAATATATGCAGAACTAAAAAGATTACCTTCTTCCAAAACAAAACCACAAAGAACCAATAGCCCCCTCATCAAGTGGGCTAAATACTTACAAAGAGACTTCTCTGATGAGGAAATGAGAATGGCCAAGAGACATATGAAAAAATGCTCTACATCACTGGCCATAAAAGAAATGCAAATCAAAATACCATTGAAATTCCATCTCACCCCAGTAAGAATGTCATATATCAAGAAAACTAACAATAACAATTGTTGGAGGGGATGTGGCCAAAAGGGAACCCTACTTCATTGTTGGTGGGAATGTAAACTGGTTCAGCCACTCTAGAAAGTAGTATGGAGATTCCTCAGAAGGCTAAATATAGAACTCTCCTATGACCCAGCAGCCCCACTTTTGGTTATCTATCCAAAAGACCATAAACAAAATCACAGTAATGCCACCAGCACAACAATGTTCATCGCAGCACAATTTGTCATAGCGAGAATCTGGAACCAACTCAGATGCCCCTCAGTAGACGAATGGATCAGGAAAATGTGGTACATATACACAATGGAATTTTATGCCTCTATCAGAAAGAATGACATTGTCCCATTTGTAAGGAAATGGAAGGACTTGGAAAAAAATTATACTAAATGAAGTGAGCCAGACCCAAAGAAACATGGACTCTATGGTCTCCCTTATTGGGAATAATTAGTACAGGTTTAGGCAAGTCATAGCAGAGCATCACGAGGCCCAATAGCTATTCCCTTATGAACACATAAGATGATGCTAAGTGAAATGAACTCCATGTTATGGAGACAATTGTTATATCACAGTTCTAACTACTTTCAACGTCCCATGTGTATCTGTAGCTTCTATTATTGATGATGTTCTTGTATCACCTTCCTGTGGTTGTACCTACACTATCTCTGTAATCTTATCTGAGTATATTGGAAACCGTGTATACTGGCATTGGAAATAGGAAATTGAAAGGGAATACCAAATTTGAGAGACACAGGGTAAAAAAAGACAAACAAGTACAAAAGCAATACTTGCAAAACTGTTTGATGTAAGTGAACTGAACACCTCCGGGGGTGGGGGGGGAAGGGAAAGGAGGAGGTGGGAGGGGGGTATGTGGGATAAGGTAACAAACAGTACAAGAAATGTATCCAATGCCTAACGTATGAATCTGTAACCTCTCTGTACATCAGTTTGATAATAAAAATTTGAAAAAAAATTAAAAAATAAATAAAAGATATGTGTCAAGATGGGAAACACTGAGTGAGATGTGATTAGTTCTAGTGGTATATTAAAACATAGGCAACTCATTTATAATACATAGGCCTCAATACAGGCAGATTAATAGGAAGAAATAATCTCTTCCTCTTGTTATCCTAAGAAATACTAACTTAGGCTACACAAATCTTAAGTTAATGTGACAGAAATAGAAAAGGTAAAACTTCTGGATTTCTTTAAATGTTCGGTACAAGTTTCTTTGAAGTTTTTTAAATTTAAGCTCAACTTAGAAATAGTAGAAGGTTTTCAGAGTTTTTTTCATGCTTTCTTACATGTTTTTTCTTTTAAGCCCTTAGTCCTTTTTTTTTTTTTTTTTTTTTTTTTTTTTTTTTTTTTTTGTCAGTTGTGGGGCTTAAACTCAGGACCTGAGCCTGGGAACTGTCCTTGAGTCTCTTTGTGCTCAAAGCTAATGCTCTACTCCTTGAGCCACAGTGCCACTTCTGGATTTTTAGTGCTTAGAGATACAAGTCAAAAGCATACTTTTGTGCCCGGGCTGGATTCTAACCACAGTCCTCAGATCTCAACCTCCTGAGTAGGTAGGATTACAGGTGTGAGTTATCAGTGTCCAGCTGACCTTAATATTTTTATCATTAATTGTTCACATAGTTGGAAAGCAGGTATTTTTCCCATGGATTTTTTTTACAATTAATAGTGTAATTTACTCTTACAAATTTGAGCAGAAACATAAAGATCTACTTCAAATTACATGAAAAATTTTCAAATTTCAATAACATACTCCTAAAGAAAATTTACCCTTTATGTTTCATAGTTATCATAACCTATCATGTGTCCAATTCTTTTTTAGTTACCGTCAGTAACACAGTAAACTTAAATTGGAAATTAATAATGAAGATTTAAAGCATAAAAATTATTTAGTTCTATGATTACTTTTCTGTTACCAGATGATATATTTAAAATCTAATTGCTAAAATAGAATACCAATTATCCATTTATTATTACAATATATGTATGTCATAAATGATTCATATATTTGATACATGCAAAGATTACATTATCTTCAAATTAAAGAATAAGCCTATTAAGCCATACATAATGTCATAGTAATAGATGAATTATCAAATCTTTTTGTTTCCTTCGGAGAGAAGCTGAGAGAGTTCTTATGGTCATGGAGTGCTTGCTGTGCAGTAAGAAGGGTCTATGGAAAGGAGCACTACAGCCTTTTCTGTTGGTTTTGATTGTCCTGGTTTCAATCTTTTGGGAACTCTTATAAAGGTAATGATGGCAAGAAGGAGGGTCTTGGATTTATATTATAAGATTTTGATCCCCTCCCAATTATCTTAATATTCAAGAACCACAATCTTTTCTTTTGTTAAACCTTATAAAAGTTGAATTGGTTATAGAATATATTATGGAAAATAAACTGTGGCATTATGTATAAGGACTACATAAGAGAGGTATTCGAATGTGTTTGCCTAAGAGTGCTGACAGAAGCTGGGATGCTCTGGGTGGAAGGCAGTTGTGGAGAACAAGAAACACAGGAATGAGGCTAGGGCTCCAGAGAACACCTGGTATAAGAAACAGGCCAAACAGATTCACAGCATCTTTGAAGGGAATGGTAATGTGGGGTGTTAATCAAACTTTTCATTTTCTTTTTGTGTGTTGGAGATGGGTCTTGGGGCTTATTCATGGGCTGAGCAAGGTGCCTTAGATTTGGTTTGATCTATCTATCTATCTATCTTTCTATCTCCAAATTAGCCCTGTATTGCTTAGGCTACAGCTCCACTTCTGGCTTTTGAGGGAATTAAGAGGAAATAAAAGAATTTTACGGAATTTTTTTCCTGCCTAAACTGGCTTTGAATCGAGATCCTAACATCTCGGCCTTCTGAATAGCTAGTACTGCAGCCATGACCCACAGACACATGGTGTAGCATTTCACTTTTTTTTTTTTAACAATTACTTATTTATTGTTAAAATGATGTACAGTTTCATACATAAGACCATGGGTACATTTCTTGTACTATTTGTTATCTCCTCCCTCATTCCCCTCTTCCCCCTCTAAAGGAGTGTACACAAACTCTGCCTGAGAGCATGGATAAGGCCTAGCATATATGCATACTGCTTAAGAGTCATTGGGACCAAAAAGTGTGGTTGCTGGAGGAAATTTGTATAATGACATGTATCACATAGGTATAGAAAAGGGAAGAATATATATTATTTGAAGTAGTCAGACTTAAAAGAAAGACCAGGTGAAACCTGAATTGAGTCATGGAAATTATTCAGTAGTAACAAAATCAAAATGATAAATGAATGACAAAGGCAGAAAGAAGCATAAGAGATTTAGAGTGTTGGGGACAGCTGTGCCTTTAAGAGGTCACAGCTGGCTTTAGCTTGTCCCCTCCACTTCCACCTTTAACAGGAAGAGAAGCCCCCAGCCCCTGGGGCGAACACGTGTGTGCCATCATAGCAGGGACTTCTACAGAGACCCAGCTCTTGGGGGGCTGTAGCCCCTGCCCACAGAGGAAGTTTCATGACATCACCTGATGGGCAGCCCAGTTCAGCTAATTAGTTAGTCACCCCAAGTCCCTCCCTTTCTGCCTTTGTCATCATAATAAATTCTTCTGCCCACACTCTGGGAGGCTGAGGCGCATGGACCCTTGAATCGCTTCCCTGATGTCTCTCTCTCTGCCGCTGTTCCACACATAAGGGGACCGGGGAGGGGGGGTCTCAACATTTCTCCTCAACTTAGCGCAACCCATTAGAACATGCTTTGCCTTCTGTTGGCAGAGGGACAAAGCCAAGTCTTCTTTCATAGTTTGGAATTCAAGCATCTCCCCTGGAGAAGTGGGGAGAGGGGTCCCAGAGAGACCCTGACATAGGAACTACACCTATGATGGGGGTAAATAGTTGTAATTTACACAGTGTAAATTATATAGCTATGTTAGAAAACAGTATAAGCAGAAAGATTATTTGAATAAATTATGTTCCAAATCTCTAAAATGTAGGAAAGAAAACATTAATTCTGAATATAAAAAAACAAAAACCAACAATAAACCTAAATCTGCTAAGTCAAGGAACTTTACAAGAAACATATTATAGTCAACTTTCCAAAATCAGAAACAGAGAAGCAACTTTTAATGTACAAAGGAATAATTGTAAGATTAACAGTAGATTTTTTTTAGTAGAAACTATGCAGGCAAAAAGGGAAGGAAATGGCATCTTCAAGGTGCTGAAAGAAGGCTAATTCCAACTATGAATACTATATTTTGCAGTTTTTCCCTGAAAAGTGAACAAGTGGTAGAATCTCCCAGAAATGCTAAAGCAGTTTATCTCCAAATCTGCCTTAAATCAGTTGAATATAGAGTGAGATGTACAGGAAAGGGAAGAAAATTCTATTACACTATTTCTGCTACTATTACCTGGGCTTTCTCTCTACTCTTCCACTTCTCCCTCATTGAAAAAAGAGAAAATCTGGGCTACTTGTTGTCTCCTCTGAAGAAATGGTAAATCCATTGTTATGTTAACCATGTTTCCTTTCCTTGTTTCTACTGTTTGTCTTTAGCCACACTTCAATTTTGTTTCTGGCTTGTTCCCTAAGCTGACATCATTACAGTAATTACAGAAGTGCAGTGTCAAATACTCTTGGATAAAGCCATTTTAATTACATGTTTGAATTATCCTCAGTGATTTGTGTATTGACATAATCACTATTTGTAGGGATTTATGACTTCTCTTTCTTGCAGAAACACCAATTGTGGACATCGGTTTTTAATGCATTTTGGGTGTATTGCATATGTATTTAATGAGAGTGACAGGACTGGCACACATGTCTCCATAAACCAGAGCATGCAATGCTCATTTTTTTTTTTTTTTTTTTTTTTTTTTTTTGCCAGTCCTGGGCCTTGGACTCAGGGCCTGTGCACTGTCCCTGGCTTCTTCCCACTCAAGGCTAGCACTCTGCCACCTGAGCCACAGCGCCCCTTCTGGCCATTTTCCATATATGTGGTGCTGGGGAATTGAACTGAGAGCTTCATGTGTAGGAGGCAAGCGCTCTTGCCGCTAGGCCATATTCCCAGCCCTCAAATTCTTATAATTTATATTTGTAATATATTTATAATGCCCACAATAAATTTTCTTGAAGCTTTTCTTTCTTTTAAAAAAATGACCATAGATAGTAATCAAGACGGTTAAAAAGAATTAAATTTTTTTGCTCAGATTTTTTGAGAATGATTTTATCAGCAGAAGTAAATAATTGCCCTATCAAGAAGTTTAAAATAACTTTTAAAGTCCTTCCTATCATTATATTCGTAAGCAACTGGCAGAAATTTCCAGCTGTATGAACACAAATATGGAAATAATGTGAGAATGACACCACTTCTAGCTGCCTGAGAATGTTGAAATACAGCAATAGGCTTTATATTGCTTAGTATAAGGGTTATGTAATTGAATAAAAACAAATCATTGTAACTGCATCATCTGTTATAAGCTAAATTGTACAAGATCAATGATTTAACTGCATTGCATAGGGCAGAGTCAAGCCCGTAGAAATATCTCTTGTAACAACAATGGTAAGGAAATGAGAATTTACCGTGTGTGTGTGTGTGTGTGTGTGTGTGTGTGTGTGTAATAGCACTAGAATCTCTAATACCACTAGAATCTCTTTAGAAAACCAGAAAGTAGTATTGGTTTGCTTCAAGGCTAACAGAATTAAAAAAAATTACAAGATTTTTTTAAATAATCCAAATGGGAGAAAAGTTCATAGAAATCAGTAGAGAATGTAGAACACTCAACTGTAACTTTGATATTTTTTAAATGATTAAAAGGTAAGCAAAAACAATATGTCAGTTAATTTGGGATAATGATTTTTTTTAAAGTTGGGATAATGATTGATATGGTCACACTTTTAAGACTATGCTGAACCGTTATATTTTGAACCTTTGAAATAAAGAGCTATCAAATATTAAATGATACAATAAAAAATCCATCAGATAGTTTAAGTTTCTTTAATCAAGAAGGAACAATGTCTAATAAATTTGGGAATGTTTTAATTCTGAGTGAAAACACTTATTCTCTCATTTTCATAGGCAATCAGTACACTGTAAGGAATTAATTTTAAGATTGCCTTTAGTTAGATAATCACTAGTAGATATAAAATTTCACTTTCCAGTGATATATTACTATACACACATGCAGACACACAGATACACAAATTTATATACATGTAGAAAGAATAAGAAACCGCAAATTAACAGTCAACAAATTATAAGTATGTGCAGATTGAAATTCAATAAATTTTCATGTTTAAACCTCCTGTGTTTATATTTGTCCCAAGTAGATGTTCATTTCCATTTCTCCTATTCATAAACCCTGTACTTAATCCACATGATACTAAAAATACTTTCCTTATTGACAGACTCTCAGTACATTTTCTGTTTACCATATGCACTTAGGTCTTACTGTCTTTTTCAGGTATGGATCCCAAATCCCAGAGTTCTTTCTTCAGTAACTATGAGCTGTCTTTTAAAAGCAACAAACTTGAAATACCACTGGATATCCTACCAGCTGCTTAGTTTCCACTTGAGGCTTTTTCCTTGTGTGAGGCATTTAAATTTTTACACCACCACTAAGAGAAGCATAGATTAAATGGGATCCTGATGGATTGAAAAAGTGGAATTTTGCAAGTGTTATCACAAAAAGTCTAAGTAGCAACAACAGTTGAGTTTCTGAGCACTTAGAACTTGGAAAAGAGTATCCAAAGTTATCCTGGAAAGCTGAAAATGGGGAATACAGAGGAAGGCATGACATAGATCAAGAAGTATTGTATTCATAACCAGAGTTAATAGGATTGTATCACATTTGTACAACTACTTAATAATTAAGAAGTAATATCATACAAATAAATACATTAAAAACAGTATTAAAACTGATTAGTTGCAGAGCACATACTGTTTTGGGAAAGAATATCAGAAGTTATCATATGGTTAATGAAAATCCTAGGATATTTCCTTGTAAGCCTCTTGGCATTTCTGTCAATGTGCTTAGAATGGAGAGTAAGAGAGGCTGCCAAAACATTCTCCAAAGTGAAGCAGAAATCACATCTCTTGATCCAGGCTTACAGTCCATTGGCTACAGGCAGGGCAAACTAATTAAAGATTTATGATTAGTATAAGTTCCAAGGCAAATAAACCAAACAAAATATGAATATCCCATTCTGTCTGTTGTCATGAAGTGTTTGCTCCCCACGCAGAGAGGCATTATAGTCAGAGAGGTCCAACTTACATTAGAAAGAAAAGAGCCTTCAGCTCTCAGAGCAGGCATTGGTCCAAGCCATTGTGGTTTAGCAAGGACATCTAGCAGCCCCACCCCTCTTATGGCCCTTTAAAAAATTCAGGGTGACAACTAAGGTTTCTTCAACCATTTTGAATCACTTAAAGAAAAGTATTTTCTAAACTTGTCCATTTTCTCTTTCTTTGTTTGTTTCTTCTTCCTTTTTCCCTTCCTTCCTTCCTTCCTTCCTTCCTTCCTTCCTTCCTTCCTTCCTTCCTTTCTTTTTCTTTCTTTCTTTTTTGTCATTCCTCCATGTAAACCCACGCTTCTCCTATACCTTTGCATACCAAATGGATACTGTATATCTTTGTTTAGAAGCTATGGCTTCTATTAAATTTAATTACTTACCCCTGTGGCTTTAAATTGAGGGTGGCTATAAAACAAAGACGGCTTCTATTAAATTTAATTACTTTCCCCTGCAGCTTTCATGGAAAGGGTGGCTTCTATTAAAAATGGCATGGTATAGGTGTGACTGCTAATCGTGGATGCTTCTAAATGAAGACATACCATCTGTGGTGGTAATTAATCAAAGAGGAGATGTTCAGTATAGAAAGAACCTCACATGATAATACCAATTCAAAAATTTATGAATCAATTCTGGGAGAATATTCATAATTTGAGTTCTGCTGTTCTAAATAAAAATTACAACTTCCATCTGCACATACAATATGGAATATATAAACGTGCTATTGAGGAAGGTAGATATGTTTAAACATCATAGCCTATCAGTTATAAAGAGAATGGCTCTGGGATGCTTTAAACTGATTTTTTTCCCCTTTTGATAGTAGCTGAATAAAGAAAATGGCTTACAGATTTAGCTGTGTATATAGTTTGAAAGTAACAACTGAAAAATGATGTTCATAATCTGAATTGCAATGAAACCAATTATCTGTACTGTGGTCATTCACATGGGAATTCTCCTAAAGGTTTTGTATTTCTTAAAAGAAATTAAAAACAGCTGTAAAAATACCATAAAACAAAAATAGCAGCTGCAAAAGAGATTAACATTCCTAAATTTCATTTGAACCTGATATGTTATTTTTCCAACAGCAACATATATTCTGATTTTTAAATTATCTTTATGAAATTTTACCTTTAAAACCTAGGACTACTTAATGTACTTTTATCTAAGCATCCTTAAAAGTCTACATAAATTTTATAAAGTTGCACCCGTATAATATTGTTGTGTTTTCATTTCGTTCTTTAAATAATGCTCAGTAGACAAACTGTCACTGAAGACTCAAGCCATTTCAGAGTTAAAGAACACTGAGTAAATAATTTGCAACACAGTCTCTCTCTCCTCCCTTAGTTAAATACATATTTTCCATCAATATTTGAAATATATAGATGTGCATGCATATTTAAATACCTATGCATAAGTATTTGTATTTACATAGATATTCAAATTATACCTCTGCATATATATTTTTAAAGTGCAATTTATAAAACAGATATGGAGGTGCTGACAGCATAAAGCAGTTAGTTGTGCTGTGCTGTTCAAACATATGGCAGCAACTTTTCTAGACTTGTACCAGATGGAGACCTTTAATGGATACGAGCTGTTAGCCTGTATGTTATTTCTCCACTAAAAAAGATTCCTCCTTCCCAATTTCTAAATTAAATAAATTGCTGAGTTTTTTATACATGAAGAAGTAGTTTTAAAACATGAGAAAATTGATCATTTTAATTTTTTTAAAGCCACATAATAATCTGAATCCTGTGTTCATATTTTTTTTAGCACTGTTCTAATCAGTTGTATAGATTTAACATGCATCCAGCATAGTTTATATCTCTTTTTTGTTATGGGTTTTATTGTTTAAGTGGCCAAATTCTTTCAATAGGGATTATTGTACAATTGACATTTTCTCTATAAAATAGCACTAATATTCATGGAGGTAGTTAAGAAACTAAACTTGACAAAACTTTAGTAAGTTATAGTCTTGAAAGAAAGCTTATTTTTCCACTGGATTTTATAATAAAATATGTCCAAGTTTTCTAGAAAATTAAAAAAAATTCCCAAATAAATATTTATATCAGTTCAATTTAGATAGAGTGTGAAGAAACTATAATTTAGATGTACAGCAAGAATATTTTATATATCTTAATTCTTGATACAATAATTGTGTGGATATTGTCACAGCACAACAAAAATTATAGCCTATTTTATCTTAAATTGGTTACAAAAGCCAAATTTAACACAATTCTATATACACATACATATACATACCCACACAAATAGATGTATAACTTTAAAAATATGTGAGAATTTAGGAATAAGAATGAATTATTTTGGAATAGTTTACTGCTATTGTTCTTTTGTTATAAATATTGTGACATAGGTTCAGTTTTAAAGTAAACTGAGTTGATATGCATAACAGAAATTAAATGAACACAACTACTTTCTGGAGAAACCTGCACTTATTTTGCAGAACCTAGCTTTAATGTCCACCAGTACTTAACATATTCACAGCTTATGACAACTTACGAAATTGGTGAATATTGAAACAAAACATCAACTAGATCTATGTTCTTATCATGTTTATTTATGACTTCTTTTGAAAGAAATCAGAAATATGATAATGGTTACACAGAGACTAAATAGACTATGTTTTCATGAGAGCAATCTAAGTACAGGAGAGAAAAGCTGTATTTTTCCAATATAAACTACAAGGACAAATGACAGCCTTACCTGATGTCTGATATCTTTTATAGTACAACTGTGGCATATTTTATGCATCACAAAGAATGATCAAAGATGTCTCAAGAGGCTCTCTGTCATGGAATGTGGCCCCACAACCTCTGTCTGCCTTTAAATCAGGCAATAATGCACCTTTAAGTTGGGCATGCTTTCAAGAGTGATTATTATTTTGGATATATTTGAGCGTAATTTTGATTTCTTTTTCAGTGATGTGATTTCTACCATTCTATGCATGTTTCATTTGGTTTTGAAGAAAAAGAGACTAAAATAAATACAAGGTTCTATATTTTCAAAACGTGTTTAAATTATAGTTCTGTTTGCTTTCACAGCTTTTGTAACATAACGTAGTTAAGAAATGAAAATGCAATTCAGAAACTAACAAAACCATCCCCATTTGTTTCCCATTAAGTATCTTAATAAAATAACTTCTACATACTTTTTTTTTTTTTTTTTTTTTTTTTTTGCCAGTCCTGGGCCTCAGACTCAGGGCCTGAGCACTGTCCCTGGCTTCCTTTTTGCTCAAGGCTAGCACTCTGCCACTTGAGCCACAGCGCCACTTCTGGCCGTTTTCTGTATATGTGGTGCTGGGGAATCGAACCCAGGGCCTCATGTATACGAGGCAAGCTCTCTTGCCACTAGGCCATATCCCCAGCCCCGACTCTACATACTTTTTGTTCTTACACAGAATATTGTGCATTGTAACTTTTCATTTCAAATAAAATTTAAGTGATTATTCAAATTTTCTGTTCAAGGAAAAATTAGCTAATTTTCAAAATCGCACAATGGATTATAGCATGCAGCTTCCAACCTACAGTATCTGGATGATTTCCAAAATCACTATTTTTTTCTAAGTACTTTAAAACCTTTGATAAAAAATGTCATATTACCTAGACTTATCTAGATAATTAAATTCTCTCTTTTCATTAGAGTTTTTCTCCACACATTCGAAAAATCAATAACTGACACATTTTAATTAAATTGAAGCCTAGAAGATTTCGTTGATTGCTATAGAAGGACCACATATTTTTATTCAAACTAGTAAGCAAAATTTTTATTCTTGTTCAAGCCATTTAATGATAAAACAAGACCATTGTCTCACTCTGGCAACTTTATTTTGCTTCACTCATGGGAATGCATTTACAAAGGAATATCACTATCTACACAAAATTATGGGTGCATTCATGAATGTTTTTAGTTGTACTAAGATGTTAAATGTTTCATTTTATATGAATAATTGTTGTTGTACTCATGCAACAGTTAAAATGAGTAAACTTGTGTCAACAGTGAAAAATCACACCTTACATTTTATTAAGTAAAACAAGTAATTTATAAGAAGATATATACAATGTATCATTTATAGATAGATAAAATATTCAAAGTAAGTTCTAAATTTATTAGAAATGCATACATATGTTAAACAGACAAATGAAAAATAAAACAGGAATTATGAACACAAGATGTGCTGAACATGATTTTAAGATAAGAGGTAAACTTGCTTGTTCTATTACTTTGTATTACCATAAATATATTTTTATTATCTTTAAGTAACTGTATTTTTAAACTTAATGAAAGCATATATTATTTACATTTTGTGTTATTTACATTCCATCATTTATATTTTACAGTCACTAATCACAGTGAGCCACAATCTTACAGTGTGAACAGGTAAAGAAAATTCAATCATTTCCCTCAATATCTATGAAGAAGTTAGCATTCAATAAATCTGTTTATAAGTACAATATATTTTGAACAATATAGCTCCTTTCATCATTCTCCCCTTTCTCTTCTAAAGTAATCCCTCCCCTCAATTTTCCATGTTTCATAGAATATGTATTGAATATTATGTCTATATTTCCACTTCAAAAACATTTTTTAATGTATGTGGAATAGTGAATAAAAATATGGGTTTCTTCCTATCTATCTTATCTATGTGTTTGTCTGTTATCTGTCTGCCTGGCTATCCATCTACATGAAAAAAAATACTGGGAATATTTAAAGTTAAGTATTAGAATTATGAGTACGTTTTAGTTTCTAGGTTTGTACATGTATATTTTTTCTAATATTTTCATTTGGGATATGCATTATTCTTATCACATGAAAACGTTAAAAAGCATTGTTTTACTTTTTATTCATCAGGATTTGTTGTAAATGGACTTAAATTTGGTAAGTTAATTACACTGATTTGATTAATCAGTGTATATACTAAATATTTAAAGTCAATATTAAGTTTGTTTTAATCTGCTTTCAAAACAAAACTTACAGTCTGGTAAGAGACAGTGAGTTCAATTAACTGTCTCCATGGCAAAATCAATCACAAAGTGTTTGAATAAATTGGGTGGGTATTCAAAGATTTGTTTTTATTCTTAGACAACATGAATACAAAATTTTAAGTTTGAGCACAGTATATCCCTCGCTATTAAATCATTGATCATCTCATTTCAGCCTTTTGCAACTGTTTGTAATTACATTAGAAAGGAAACAAAAACAAAAGAAAAAAAAAGCGCAAACAAAAAACCTCTTGTTTCCATTTCTTAGAGTCCATTTCAACAGAAATCATTTTATATGATCATCTGCACATAGCTATTGAGCCTTTGTGATCCTTTGCTAAAAATATTTTTTTCTTATTGTGTGAAGACTGAGTCCAGTTTCATTTATCATATCCAAGTGTAATTTTTGTACTTTTTATTGTTTTTGTGTAGATTAAAAGTATATTCTAATTAATACAAATGAAGGAAACCATGCAACATATGATTTATCTTTTAGGTATGGCTTACTTTGCTTAAACTAATTTTTTCCAAGTCTTTCCATTTTCTTATGACTGGTACAATATCATTATTTCTGATGAAAGCATAGAATTCCCTTATGTTTATATAGCGCATTTTCTTGATCCATTTATCCACTGAGGGAAATGTGGGTGGATTTCATACCTTGGCTGCTGTAAACAATGCTGCAATGAACAGCGTTGTGCTGGTATGGTTAGCATGGCCTAGTTTGTAGTCTGTTGGGTAAATGCCCTGGAGGAGAATAGCTCGGTCATAGGAAAGCTCTATGTTCAGTCTTTTGAGGAACCTCCATACTGCTTCCAGAGTAGTTGAACAAGTTTACATTCCTGCTAACAGTGTAGTAGTGTTCCTTTTGGCCACATCCCTGCATAAAATTTGCATAGAGCTCAAAAATTACACCCCCCCAACAAACCTTCTAAAAAGCAACAACCCAATTAGTAAATGGGTTAAAAACTTAAAGAGAGATTTCTCAGAAGAACTAAAAATGACCAGTACACACATGAAGAAATGATCAACATGTCTGGCCATAAAAGAAATGCAAATCAATACAACACTGAAATCCCACTTCACCCAAGTTAGAATTTTCATTATCAAGCAAACTAACAATAACACTTGGTGGTGGGGATGTGGCTAAAAGAGAATGCTATTGCTCTATTTCATACTTTTAACATTTACAAAATAAAAGTATTAGAAAATGTTCCTAAATTATGACCTTTTCAAGCTCTAGTGTTGTGCAATATCTACTTCAAAAAAGGAAACTAGAGCTTTACCTTAGTTAACATCCTCAAGAGTGTTAATTATCTTCCCATTGGTCATATTATTTAATGCAGAAATGTGAAAATAGAATCAGATAACTTAAGGGTATGTATGGGTTTGGTAGAGATGGGAGAGAATGATAAGAGATGTCACTGATCAAGATATATTGTACTCAGAAGTTGATATGTGGAATTGAAACCTGTTTGTACAACTCAAGATAAGAAAAACATGAAATTTTTATAACTTGTAAGTACATTTAATAATCACAAATCCTTTAACATATAATATCTCTGAAATTTCATACAACAGCTTTCCAAATGAAGGTGCCTTTATGCTTTAATAGGATAATGATCAAATGTGTACTCAATGGGTCACTTTTTCTTTTAAGATCTCCAAGAGATCACTTCTATTTCAAAGGAAGTTTCTATGCACTGGGTTACCTACTATAGGCTTGCCTTAGTAACTTCCAAAACCATGTATTGAGCAACAAATTGCTTACTGCAGAAGAAGTCAGCCCATATCTTCTTGAGCCTGGCTTGTAATAAAATAATACAATTTTAAATAAATATTTTTTAAACGAAAACAGTTTATAGCCTTCGAGTCAATACTACAATAGACCTAAATCTGTCAAAAGTTCACTTAGATCTCAGGACTCAGAATTCAATCTACAAAGCACTAATTAGTATAAACTCTCTAAGATTTGCTCAAGGTATTGTTTTTTACCTGGTTCCTAGCCTTTGGTATAAAATGATTGAATCAAAAATTATTTTATTATCAGAGCCAAGACCAAATTGTAT
The DNA here is from genome assembly GCF_023159225.1 of Perognathus longimembris pacificus. Lineage (NCBI taxonomy): Eukaryota > Metazoa > Chordata > Mammalia > Rodentia > Heteromyidae > Perognathus > Perognathus longimembris. The sequence continues at coordinate 46,548,245 of NC_063172.1, read as the reverse complement.
TAGAACATAATAAAATGAATTTGCAATTCAGTTAAAACTAACAGAAAACACAGTAAACCAGATAATTAAAAACAAAATTGGAGACTAATCTTATATACTGTTGTCAACAGTTTCCCACCAAGCTTTTATGGAATTTAAATTACTAACACTAAGTGCAGGAAAAATAACTAGTGCCTATTAATAAATTGCATAATCTAAAGATTTAATGGCAAAATGCCAAGTGTCTATCTACTTCACAGAAATAAGTCTAACTTAATCATACTTTAAAGTAATGTCTTGTAATTAATATTATGATGATGACTCGTTAAATACCGAAATCATAGTCTTTAAAAATATTCTTCTAATACTGGAAATGTCATTACAAAAGTTTGATACATCCTCAAATGTGGCCTTAGTCAGATGCAAATAACTTCTAATTCTAAAAGGCCAGCAAATACAGTATGATATAATTAATTTCTAAAAACTCAAAACTGTATTTAGAAGACAGGACAGCAGTCTTTTAAAGAATCATTTCAATTATAAAACTAACCCAGGAGAAACAGGATAAAATGAAGTTAATGCTTCAAGGGAGAGCAAAGTTATTTCCATAAATATAACAACATTACCAACAAGAAGACTGCTGCTGTTAAAATAAATATTAGGGGGCTGGGGATATAGCCTAGTGGCAAGAGTGCCTGCCTCGGATACACGAGGCCCTAGGTTCGATTCCCCAGCACCACATATACAGAAAACGGCCAGAAGTGGCGCTGTGGCTCAAGTGGCAGAGTGCTAGCCTTGAGCGGGAAGAAGCCAGGGACAGTGCTCAGGCCCTGAGTCCAAGGCCCAGGACTGGCCAAAAAAAATATATATATATTAGGGTGGGTTTGAAGAGCTAAAAGGGAAAGGTAAATCCTAAGTATCATTTGCTTCTTTGGTAATAACCCTGGATTTCAGTCCCAGCATTGAAAATCATAATCTGAATTTAAGTGCTCATCCTTGGAATTTTGTATTTAGGCAAAGTTAACTGAGAACGGTTAGCAGCTATCAAGGTAATTCATTAAAAGGAAAGAAAACATAATTGTTTTTAAATATTCATAGTTTTAGAAGGAAATGGTTATGGTTTTGTAGTTCAAATGAGAATGTACCTAATCAGTAAATCCACAACACTGGGGTAGCAATACATTCATAATGGATGGATGTGTTGAACTCATGGTAAGAGATGAGAATTGTTTTCTAAACTGTGAAGACTACCACTTGACTACCTTTATTTAAAGATAATTTTCCAGCTGGGCACTGATGGTTCATGCCTGTAATACTAGCTATTCAGGAGGCTGAGTTCCGAAGATAGATGTATGAAACCTCAACTGATTGAGGTACACAAATAAAGTTTGTGAGAGATCCTTTATTTCCAATTAACCAGTGAAAGACGGATGTGGAACTGTGGCTCCAGGGACAGGGCAATATCCTTGAGCAAATAAAGCTCAGAGACAGTATCCAGACCCTAAGTTTCAAGTCCCAGGACCAGCACACAAGAAAAGAAAGCAATTTTCCACACATATTCCAAGTTAAGGAAGTAGGCACTAGGGCATTTATTTAAGCTATTGAGACTTTTTTTTAGAAGTCATAAATGTCCCTGTGTTCTAACTTATTCATACACGTATATTTTTACAAAAAATTAATGTATAAAGAAACGTGTTTAATCAGATTTTGCATGTTTCCTGGTGTCTCTTAGATAATGCTAAACAACCAGAAGGAAAGAAAGTCAAATTAGAAAGAAAGCTGTCTTTGGAGAAAGATTTGGATGTCTCTCTAGTGCACTATGCTGAGTAGAAGAGGCCGATTCTGAAAGACCATATGTCCAAATTTCAATTGATATAATATTGTTAAAAAAATTGAAGAATAGTTGCTTGCTTCCCAAAGAATAGGAATAAAGAGAGAGTTTGGCTGTACAGAAATATTATAGAAAAATTTACCATGAATGAAACTCATTTCTATTCTGAATGTAGTTGTACTTCTATGTATCTATACTGTTAGAACTTATGCAAATGTACAGTGAGGAAAATTCAAGTTATACTATTTGCTTATGTAAAATTGGGGGTCCTAGCTTATATTATGTACATTATATTTGTGTGTGTATTTACTAATACATATACCATATAAGAAATATATTTCAAATTTGAATAATATGTGGAGCAGATTGAGGCTTCTTAACTTTCTTCACAATATTGATTTTTGTTTTATATCAATTAGGAAAACAATTCAAATGCAAAGAATCAGAAAAAAATCAGCTCTTTGGCTGATTCTATTTTCAACCTCCCAGAGTTAACACCTTTTTTGCTTAGTACTTTTTAATTGGGCAGGAGTGAAATAGTGTGGGGAGAGTTACAAACAAACTCAGTAATAATTATTTCATTAGCATTATTATTCCTTCTGCTCATTGTCAAGCTGGACAAAGAGCCCTTGATTTAATAGAAATCCATGGATCTAGAAGTGAATTCTCTTATGACTAAATCAGATTCCTTGAAATAAAATTGTTCCAAAAAAAAAAAAAATGAAACCACTCATAGCTATATATCCTGGTTTATTTTGTGCCAAACTTCAGTTTATTATGCTTAAAATTCATCTACATTTTGTATTATTAAATGCATATTTGTAGGAAGAAATGTTACTATTTATTTAAATTGATTGAACTCTAAGCAAAGGAAGGTACTTTCATTGTTTTTTGTTCATTTTTTATACTTATTGTTGGATTGTTTTAGTCTGCCTAAACTATTCAAGTGTGGTGCATTATCAAAGAGATCCAATTAATGTACATTGACATTCATCTTTCATGTTTCCTATGAGCATGAGATAATCTACCAGATTCAAGAAAAATTAAGATATCAGATTCAAGACCATATAAGACTAAAGGCTTTCTCATATACTTTTATAATTGGCACAACTGTAAATCCATGATTTTCAATTTCAATTTTTAAGTTTCAATATATTTTCATCAAAACTATCAAATTTGGGGTTGGGAGTATGGCCTAGTGGCAAGAGTGCTTGCCTCCTACACATGAAGCTCACGGTTCAATTCCCCAGCACCACATATTTGGAAAACGGCCAGAGTGGACGCTGTGGCTCAAGAGGCAGAGTGCTAGCCTTGAGCAAGAAGAGGCTAGGGACAGTGCTCGGGCCCTGAGTCCAAGGCCCACGACTGGCCAAAAAAAAACAACAAACAAAAACAAAAACTATCAAATTTATTTTTAAATGTTTTGTTGTCTTTAAGAAGTTGCATGAAGGAAGGACTGGGAATGAGGCCCAGTGGTAGAGTGCTTGCCTAGCATGCACGAAGTCCTGGGTTTGATTCCTCAGTACCACATAAACAGAAAAACCTGGAAGTGGTGCTGGATCTCAAGTGATAGAGTACTAGCCTTGAGCAAAAGAAGCTCAGGGACAGTGCTCAGGCCTTGAGTTCAAGCCACAGGACTGACAAAGAAGAAGAAGAAGAAGAAGTTGCACGAAGGAGTGGGCCATTCACCAAAGCAGTTTATGAATATGATGCATCTTGATCAATGTCACTCCTTTCAACATTTTTTTTTTTTTTGCCAGTCCTGGGCCTTGGACTCAGGGCCTGAGCACTGTCCCTGGCTTCTTCCCGCTCAAGGTTAGCACTCTGCCACTTGAGCCACAGCTCCACTTCTGGCCGTTTTCTGTATATGTGGTGCTGGGGAATCAAACCCAGGGCCTCATGTATACGAGGCAAGCTCTCTTGCCACTAGGCCATATCCCCAGCCCTCCTTTCAGCATTTTTATCTACACCACTCAACTCATTCCTTCCCTTACTTATCATAGTTTTACGTATGTATTGGAATTTTTGCAATTTAATGAAGCAGTTCGTGAGTACAATGCATTTTTATCTGTGTCACTGCTTCAACATCTTTACCCCACTTTGACCCACCCCTTTCCTCATATTTCTCATATCTTCTGTATAAACCATGGATCCTAGCCTGCATCTCCCCGTTTCCCCTTTCCACCCATACATGAAATGACATTTTTAAAAAATTGATTTTCTACCTCACTCTAATATCAAGAAAACTAACAATAACAAATGCTTGCTTGGATGGGGATAAAATAGAACTCTATTACACTGTTTCTAGGACTAGAAACTTGTTTAACTACTGTTGGAAAGAGGTATAGAGATTCCTCCAAAGACTGAACATTGAGCTTCCCTATAACCCAGCAGTTCCATTTCTGCATATTTGTTCACACTACACTACACTACACTAAAGCTACCAGAACAACCATGTTAACTGCAGTAGTTTTTTTCTTTTTCTTTTTTTTTTTTTTACCATGTGTAAGATATATAATCAGCTCAGATATCCATCAATGGAAAATTTGAAGAAAATGTGATATATATATATGCATATACATATATGTAATGAAATTCTATCATCCATCAGAAAGAATGACATATTATTACTTGTAAGTAAATGAAAAGACTTGAGGAAATTTATATTAAGTGAAGTAAGCCAGAAAAAGAGAAGCATAGGTTACATGCTTTCCATCACTTACAGTAGCTAGAAGGTACCATAAATCTGCAAGTATGTACCCTGCGTGGTAAACTAGAGGTTACAAATGAACTAAAGTGTAGTGAACGCTTTGGAGAGCACAAATAATGTAATTGTTTAAAAAGGCTAAGTCAAAGCCCAACATAAAAAGTAATATTGACAAAAGGGTAGGATGGGACTAAGCAGAGAAGTTATAAATTTCAATAATTTAACTGATTGAATATGAAGGCAGAGCATGGTTTGAATATTTGTTGAATTTCACAGCTGATCATCCTCTCTTTGTGCTTGTGGTATCAATGACATTAAGCAAAACAAAACAAAACAAAAATCCAGGTTAATCAAGTTAAGTATTTAAGTGTCTACTTAATAGGTCCTTAGAAGAGTTACATAAGTGTATGTGTACTTTAACAAAGTTAACTTTGGTTAATGTGAATTATGTATCTCATTAGAAGTAGGCTGAGATGGGGTAATATCGGAAGTTATTAAAGTATTCAATGATGAAGACAAGAGCCTGATTCAGGGACATGGATAGTTGGAAAAGTTTCAAGGAATACTTTATAATAAGAAAGGGATGAATAAAATTGAGCAATGGTAATGCTTCCAAGATAGTTTCTAGACTTAAGAACATTTTCTTTTTTTTTTTTTCTCAAATTTTTATTATCAAACTGACGTACAGAGAGGTTACAGTATCATACGTTGGGCATTGGATACATTTCTTGTACTGTTTGTTGCCTTGTCCCTCATGCCTCCCTCCCTCCCTCCCCCCCTTTCCCTCCTCCCCCCTGGTGTTCAGTTCACTTACACCAAACAGTTTTGCAAGTATTGCTTTTGTAGTTATTTCTCTTTTTTTACCCTGTGTCTCTCGAATTTGGTATTCCCTTTGAATTTCCTACTTCCAATACCAGTAAACACGGTTTCCAATATACTCAGATAAGATTACAGAGATAGTGTAGGTACAAACATAGGAAGGTGATACAAAACATTATCTATAATAGAAACTACACATACACATAGGACGTTGAAAGTGGTTACAACTGTGATATATCACTTGTTTCCATAACATGAAGTTCATTTCAATTAGCATCATCTTATGTGTTTCTAAGGGTATAGCTATTGGGCCTTGTGATGCTCTGCTATGGCTTGCCTAAACCTGTACTAATTATTCCCAATAAGGGAGGCCATAGAGTCCATATTTCTTTGGGTCTGGCTCACTTCACTTAGTATAACTTTTTCCAAGTCCTTCCATTTCCTTACAAATGGAACAATGTCATTCTTTCTGATAGAGGCATAAAATTCCATTGTGTAAATGTACCACATTTTCCTGATCCATTCATCTATGGAGGGGCATCTGGGTTGGTTCCAGCTTCTCGCTATGACAAATTGTGCTGCGATGAACATTGTTGTGCTGGTGGCATTACTGTGATTTTGTTTGTGGGCTTTTGGATAGATACCCAACAGTGGGGCTGCTGGGTCATAGGGGAGTTCTATATTGAGCCTTCTGAGGAATCTCCATACTCCTTGCCAGAGTGGCTGAACCAGTTTACATTCCCACCAACAATGAAGTAGGGTTCCCTTTTGGCCACATCCCCTCCAACAATTGTTATAATTAGTTTTCTTGATATATGACATTCTTGCTGGGGTGAGATGGAATCTCAATGTTGTTTTGATTTGCATTTCCTTTATGGCCAGTGATGTAGAGCATTTTTTCATATGTCTATTGGCCATTCTCATTTCCTCATCAGAGAAGTTTCTTTGTAAGTCTTTAGCCCACTTGATGAGGGGGCTATTGGTTCTTTGCAGTTTTGTTTTGGAAGAAGGTAATTTTTTTAGTTCTGCATATATTTTAGAGATGAGGCCTTTGTCTGTTGAATGTCCGGTAAAGATCTTCTCCCAGTCTGTGGGCTTTCTGTTTATCTTGAGAGCTATGTCCTTTGCCATGCAGAAGCTCTGGAGTTTGATGCAGTCCCATTTGTCCAACCTTTCTTTGATTTGTAGCCTTTCAGGGTCTTTGTTAAGGAAGTTCTGTCCTGTGCCAAGGAGCCCAAGTGTTTCTCCTACTCCTTCCTTTAGTGTCTTCAGGGTGCCTGTTTTGATTTCAAGGTCTTTAATCCATTTGGAATTGATTTTGGTGCAGGGTGATATATAAGGATCTAGTTTTAGTTTGTTGCATGTGTTGAGCCAGTTTTGCCAGCACCACTTGTTAAAGAGGCTATCTTTCTTCCATACTATTGTTTTAGCTCCTTTATCAAAGATTAAGTAGGCATAGTTCTGTGGGTTTAATTCTGGGTCTTCAATTCTGTTCCATTGGTCTTCAGGCCTGTTCCGGTGCCAATACCAAGCTGTTTTTATTACTATAGCTTTATAATACAGCTTGAAGTTGGGTATTGTAATTCCTCCAGCACTGTTCTTTCTGCTTAGGAGTGTTTTTGCTATTCTAGGTCCTTTATTGTTCCATATGAATTTCTGGATTGCTTCCTCTATTTCATTAAAGAATGGTGTTGGGATATTAATGGGTATTGCATTGAATTTGTAGATAGCCTTTGGCAATATTGCCATTTGGATTACATTAATCCTCCCAATCCAGGAGCATGGGAGGTTTTTCCATTTTCTTAGTTCTGACTTAATTTCATTTTTCAAGCTTTTAAAGTTCTCTTCAAAGAGGTCTTTCACTTCTTTGGTTAAGGTTATTCCTAGTTATTTTATGTTTTTGGGGGCTATTGCAAAAGGAGTTGCTTTCCTGATTTCAGCCTCGGTCTTCGGGTTGTTAGCATAGAGAAAGGCCGTTGATTTTTGAAGGTTTATTTTATATCCTGCAACTTTGCCAAAGTTTTGTATCAGCTCTAGTAGCTTGGGGGTAGAGTCTATGGGATTCTTTAGGTATAGGATCATGTCATCTGCGAAGAGAGAAAGTTTAACTTCATCTTTTCCTATTTGGATCCCCTTTATATTCTCTTATTGCCTAATTGCTCTGGCTAGGAATTCTAGTACTATGTTGAAGAGCAGGGGAGAGAGTGGACATCCCTGCCTTGTTCCTGATTTTAAAGGGAATGGCTTTAGTTTTTCACCATTTAGAGTTATGCTTGCTGTTGGTTTGTCATAAACTGCCTTGATTATATTCAGGAATGTTCCCTGGAATCCCAGTTTTTCCAGGGCTTTTAGCATAAATGGGTGCTGGATTTTATCGAACGCTTTTTCCGCATCCAGCGATAAAACCATGTGGTTCTTTACCTTGCTCCGGTTGATGTGGTGGATTACATTAATTGACTTGCGTATATTAAACCAGCTTTGCATCCCTGGGATGAATCCAGTTTGATCGTGGTGTATGATTTTTTTGATGACCTGTTGAAGTCGATTGGCCAGAATTTTGTTGAGAATTTTTGCATCTATGTTCATCAGGGAGATTGGTCTGTAGTCCTCTTTCCGTGATGAGTCTCTGCCTGGTTTTGGGATGAGGGTTATACTGGCTTCATAAAATGAGTCTGGCAGTGAACGTTCTCTTTCAATTTCATTGAAGAGTTTGAGAAATATTGGAGTGAGTTCTGTTTTGAAGGCCTTGTAGAATTCTGCGGTGAATCCATCTGGACCTGGGCTTTTCTTGGATGGGAGATCATTTATTGCTGTTTCTATTGACTTAAGAACATTTTCTTAAGGTACTAACATAGTAATGATTTTGTAGCTTATTTTAAATCTATGGAAAGATATTGAGAAGAGTAAACAATCCTAATAAGCTAAAATGACTTTCATTTGCATATAAAAGAAACTTAATAGAGTAACAATAAAATGATAAACAATTTGTACTGCCTGACTTGTTATAAAATTTTATGAATGACTGACTTCAACTTACAAATCCATTAATGTGTTATTAGATACACAAATCCAAATGTTCCTAGATAATTGAATGCTATGTACCACTAAAATTACAATTTAGATCTAAAAAATAAAATAAAATAAAATAAAAAGCCAAGAGAAAAAAGTATCCCCATTCAGAAGAATTTTCAGATATTTATTCAATTAAACAACAAGAAGACTGAGGACTTAAATTAGAATTTCAAAATCTGGCTGTCCTATACTATCAAAAATTATAGTTAACATTAAATTTAATCCACAAAACAGTTGCTCACAGGCTGTAGTTGCATTTTAATTTCATGTTTTTGTCTATAAGCATTCTAAATAATTTGCAAAAACTTCCAGTTGAAATACGGGGCCATGACCTTTCCCTCGGAAAGAGTCTATAAAAAATTAACAGCAATGATGTTTCTGTAGGGGAAAGAAGCTATGAATCCCAGTTTAGGATCCCAACAGAGCTACAATTCTAATTTATTTTTTATAAAATGTTTTAAAGTATATATTATTTTATATTCATTCTAAACAAGCTACCTCTCTGAATTCTTAGAGATTATGAATAGGCAAGTCGGCATGCATAGTCTCTCTTGGTTTTACACTCAGTGGAAATATACTAACTGATACCAATCCCTTCCTGTAATGTATTAACATATCAGAGTAGGCTGGGATGACATGGAAGAAATGATAAGGCAGAGACTCATCAGTGTTTTATTAACCCAAATCTTGATGTTTATAAAACCTAAGTTATCTCCTTCCCCCAAGTAGAAAGGTAATGATGTACTGGATTGTGTATGAGGTCTTATTACAGAGATGTCAGTTTTAGTTTGAAACATAAACATGTTTTTTTCATATATTAGTGCTTGTGGTGATCAATGACAGTAGGTATCTAGTGTAGCAGAATTTGTTTTTGATCAGTAGAAAAGCAATTATTCATAGAAGTGAAAACAGAGGCAAAGTTGTAAAAGAAAGGAAAAGAATTATAGGTTCCTTACAAGGAAGGTAATTTTAATATAGACGAGATTGGTCCAAGTTCTGCCATTTGGATTGATAGATTATCTGGCAGAACTATCATTTCAATAATCTCAATGACAGCATAGCACTGGATACTTGGTAGAGTATTATAAATTAAATTTACTGCAAATGTTATTGCAGAGAATATGGAAAGAGATCTATTATTTGTGTATGTGGAAGTTTAGATAGGGAAAAATTTAAGATTCTTTGACAAAACATAACAGGAATGATCTATATGATATGGCTATATTGCCAGTTGTCAAAAATTTCACTTTAACTGTTACTTCTTCGTCGGTATCCTTGAATTATAGTGACATGATTCCACTTGTGAGGGAAAATATTATATTAATCAACTTGAATGTTACCTCTGTATGGTGGTGCTTTGCAGTTTTTGCCAATGTTGAATGTGGTTAACTTTTTAAAGAATGCATTACCTTTGATTTATTTTGCCTAACACTGAAGACTTGTAGGAGGTGCAATTTAAGATTGCTAGAAATTCCTGCATACATATAATAAGAACTAAAATTATACCTGATGGGATTTATTGCATAAGGTTGACTGATCTTAACCTATATTTTATTAACCCTACCAATATTATTTCACTCATATTTGAAAAACTATGTGTCATAATAAAACATATTTTCATGTATCAGTAATGATTATTTGTATATCTACTGCTTAACTTACTTAAATACCTTGATTTAAAGCTAAAATTAGTGTATATTTCTCAGATAAAGTGTTTATCAGAAGAACATTCATATTATATAATTATGACACTATTATTTCTGTTTATTATTACTTGCTGCTTTATAAACTTCCTAAGTACCCAAGCGCTCAATATATTGCCTACAGACACAGATTTTGCCTTCTTTAATTTGCAGTTGTATATTTCCATATGGACTACCCACTGTTCATCTTATATAACAAAGCAATGAAAGCTATAGCAAACTGTAATAAGTGATAAAGCTTGTTGATTGCCCAGGACATGATTCACACTCTTCTGAGAGATCTGTAGCAGTTTCAAGTAAGTATATTCATCTAAATTAAGAAAGCATACCATAAAATTCAGCACAGAGCAGAGAGAACATAGAGATATTGATTTATGAAAGGCTAAGTAGTGTAATATGAAAACACATTTTATACCTCACTTTTCTAATATAGTAAATCATATAGAGATAAAATAATATATATACATACACATATACAAACATATGTATATGACTTGTGCATAAGTATATGTGAGTGTGTATGTGTGTGTGTGTGTGTGTGTTTTATATTGAATCTAAGGCTTTTATATCTTGGGAAAGTACCGTGCCTAATGAGCCACATCTCTAGAAATTCCAATGAGGGCACATTGTAGATGAGACATAATAGTTTCTATTCACCACTTAGCTAACTTTTTGTTTCCTTATTGAGATTAAGTAACTATATAAATTTCTCAGTACACATTTTAACATTCACAATGATAAACTGCCTTAATTAAATCCTGTGCTAAACTTTCCAACCAGTTTTGTATCCTATCTATCCAGAGTTTTCTAGATAAAATAGAAATGCTAGAAATGCTACCACATTGAAGTTGATCTTAGTCTAATCCATTTAGCATTATGATGTAAGCCTAGCACTTGGGAGGCTGAGTAAGGAGAAGGAATGGGGCATTTAATTCATTCTGGGGTATATGGTGATACCATCTCGCAAAAGTAAATATAAAACAAAAAACAACAGCACAAACAAGAAATGCATCCTGGTTTTTCCCTTTCTTTGTAGCTACCTATGTAAACTAATTCCATATATTCATAATGCTACCCAGATAAGGCATCACTCATGACTAAGTTAAGAAATACCATGTTTTCCTCCACGGCTGATTTTAAGATCTAAAACACATTAAAGGGGAAAAATGGTATGTAAGGATATATATATATATATATATATATATACACATAGAGAGAGAGAGAGAGAGAGAGAGAGAGAAAGAGAGAGAGAGAGACACTCACCATATCATCTCCAACTGAGAGAACAGGTGATATTCTGGATTTATAATTTTTCAGGTTTTAAAATGAAAATAGTTCATGAACATACAGAATAAGAACACTGTAGTCTTATTCTTATCATCCTCTGATCTGATATATTAGCATTTTTTATTTTATAATTTATTCTTACTGAGGTGAAGATAATGAGAAAAAGATATTGCTACTTTCAAATGATTTGTCTCTAAACTTTTATTTCTCAGTTTCTAAGGCAAAGAAATTTAAAAAGAAATGAAAGTCATCAGACAGGTTTAGGCAAGTCATAGCAGAGCATCACAAGGCCCAATAGTTATACCCTTATGAACACATAAGATGATGCTAAGTGAAATGAACTCCATGTTATGGAAACAATTGTTATATCACAGTTGTAACTACTTTCAACGCCCCATATGTATATGTAGCTTCTATTATTGATGATGTTCTTGTATCACCTTCCTGTGGTTGTACCTACACTATTTCTGTAATCTTATCTGAGTATATTGGAAACCGTGTATACTGGTATTGGATGCAGGAAATTGAAAGGGAATACCAAATTTGAGAGACACAGGGTAAAAAAAGACAAACAACTACAAGAAATGAAAGTCATCAGTAAAGTTTTTAAAGCCCAATATTCAAATACTGCTTTTATTTTTCTATCATGAGTACATTTCTCTAATAAAAGAACTCATACATTATTGTCTCAATAAGAGCTTTCTAAACTTCTCTTGTCTTTCCATCCATTCTTAATCTTTCCAAAAACACAGAATGCCAAAAGTCCATGAAACTAGAATTCTATATGCCTGAAATTACAAATTTTGGAGTGGTGATTATATTTTTCAGAATCTAAATAATAGTTATTACTTAAGTAGTATAAACAATTTAAAAAATTTATATTCTATATTTCTTTGTCTTTTTATCTCTAACATTATGGATATATATATAAATATGTCATAGATATATTTATTAGTATATTACTAATATATATTTATATATTAGTACCAATATCAGAGCTTGACTCACACTTGAACATTCTTGGCTTCCCTATTTATTGCTAGAACTCTACCACTTGAGCCATGTCTCCAGTTGGATTTTTGCTGATTCATTGGAGATGGACTCCCAGATTTTTCGATTTTGGCTGACTTTATATGGTGATACTCCAGATCTCAGCTTTCTGAAAAGCTAGGATTATAGACAAGAACTACCAGTACCTTCCTTAAAGTATAAGTAATTTTAGTTGACAGTATTCTGATTTTCTAAATTTTACTTTAAACCCAGGATATGTGTGTATATTTAAAATATCCATATGGGTGTGTAGGAAAAGATTATTCTTAGTAGTGAATATCTCAATATTTATAAATATCACAACTTGTATGCAAACAAAATTCTACCATATATAGGTATAAGGATGTGATGTTTTCTACAATTTAACTATTAATACAAAATAGTGCTGGTTTCCTCTACACTGCATACTTAATATAACTCTTGATAAACTAATTTGTCAGCAATATACCATTTACAAAATGCTAAAACTATGCAGCTTACGTCAATGCAACTATGATCTTGGAGTTTATGAAGTTTAGAAGCTATTACAAGATATGAAAAAATAAATGTTCTTTAAGACACTATTAAAGTTAATACAGACTAATATATAAATATATTATGTATATAAATATATACATATATCTGTTCAGGAATGTTTCTCCTATGGAAAGAATATATTTTCTATATAAATTGACATTAAATATAAATCATATAAAATGTTGCTATGCTTAAAAGTGTACAATACATATAGTATTATTTTCTTATAAATATTTATTTTAAAATTTATTTATTTTATCATCAAAGTGATGTACATAGGGGTTACAATTTCAAACATAAGGCAGTGCATACATTTCTTATTCAACTTGTTACCTCTTCCCTCATTCCTCCTCCTGCCCCCCTGCTTCCCCCTTCCCCAGTTTTCTCCCCTGCCATGAGTTGTACAGTTGGTTTACAGCATATCGTTTTGTAAGTATTGCTGTTGAAATGGTTTTTCTTTTATCCTTTGTCTCTCCATTTTGATATCCCCCTTCCCTTTCCTAGTTTCAATATGCTTATATACAATATCCAGGGACCCTAAATTAGCTACAATGGTATCAGAGGTAAAACCATGGGGAAGAAAGACTAAAGCAAAAGGCATAGTTTCACATGGTATGTTGAAAATAATAGCAATGATAAACCATTTGTTTCCATAACTTGAAGTTCATTTAAAATACTTCTTGCCTACAATAAGGAACACTAATATTACGTAAGTAATATTATGTAAGTAATATTTATGTAAGTAGTGAAAAAGACAGGATCATATATCAATTATATATTTTTATTATTTCTACAAAACTATTGTGTATTAGCTATTTTTAAACTACATTTTTCATTATAATTTACAAAGTTTCTATTTGTTATTTTAAATTAATCTAAGAGCACAACATAAGCTCCATTGTAAAGATACATTTTTTGTGGAACACACAAAATTGTTAATGGTAGACATATACACAACGTCTTTATAATTTTATCATCTTACATAACTGAAATTTTATATATGTTGAAAACTGCCTGATTTTCCTTGTTTCTTCTTTCTAATCTCTGTTTTTACAAGTGTGACTTGTTTGTGTTTATTTTTAGCATACATAATAGCTTATTGGGTTGTACAAAGGAGAGAAGTGTGGGAAGAATGCAATCAAGAATTCAAGAAGAGTTAAGAGAAGTGACGGGTAGGAGAGAGATAGGTGAAAGTGTTGAAAGGGGAGACATTGATCAAAATGTGTTGTGTTAATAAACTGTTTTGTTAAATGGAAACTCCTTTGTACAGTTTCTTGAAGATAATAATTTAAACCCTCCCCTCAGGTTACCCCTAAACAAATTTTTCCCTTCTATCACTCCCCTTGTCACTGTTCAACCCTTCTTATAACAGTTTCAAAGCTTAATCATACTGTTTTAATACCTTCATATTAAATAGTCTACCATATTAGTTTTCATTCACCTACTTTGTTTACCCTGTACCACCTCCCACTGCCACCTCCAAGCCTAACTTGTTCTAAATGTGTATGATTTGTTTCCTTTAGTGTATATTAATTGCACAAAATGGCTCCATTATGTTATTTCACACATGCATATATTACACCTTATTCAGATTAACCTCTCTATTGCTCTGTTCAACTTTTGTTATTCAACAGCTTTCATTCTTTGACTTAATTCCATCTTCATGAATAGAAGCAAGTATTACAATATCATTCATACTCCAACATTCTCTGTCTTTCTATGAGCTACATCCTCCAAAAGGGTCTCCTCACATACATAATTATATCAGCTGCTGCACATAAGTGGAATCATGCAATATTTGTTATTCTCTGAATGGCCTATTTTACTTAACATAATGTTTTCTGAAAATAATAAAAATCATAATTTTAATGAGGTATTTATGCTCTCAGGTTAATTGCAGCATTGTCCACAATAGCCAAAAGGTAAACAAAATAATGTCCAATGAAGATATTCATTTGGTAATATAAATGTGCTAATTGCCAGCACAATAGAACAGAAATCACAGAGGTAAGTCCAGGAAATACTGTCATCTGCTTCTGTTTGTGTGTGTGTGAGTGCGTGTGTGTGTGTGTGAGTGTGTGTGTGTGTGTGTGCATGTGTCTGTTTGTACTAGAGCTTTATGTCAGGTAAGTGCTCCCTTGCTTGGCTTCTTTACTGAAGGCTGGTATTCTACCACTTGAGCTACACCTATATTTTCTGTTGCTTCTTTTTTTTTTTTTTTCAAATTTTAATTATCAAACTGATGTACAGAGAGGTTACAGTTTCATACGTTAGGCATTGGATACATTTCTTGTACTGTTTGTTACATTATTAGAGATGAGTCCTTCGGATTTGTCTACCTGAGCTAGCTTTGAACTGTGATCCTCAGATCTCAGCCTCTTGAATAGCTAGTTTTACAGGCTGTCACTAGATTTTTGAAAAAGAAAATACAGTGGGGAAAAATAAAATAAACAGCAGTCTCCTTAACAATTGCAGCTGGGGAATTGGATAGCCATATATGAAAGACTGAAACTAAACTCTTTTATGAAGAGTAACTCAAATATCTTAAATTTGACTATGAAACTACTGAGGAAAACACACTGGAAACAATTCAAGATGTAAGAGGTGGCAATGAATTTGTGAATTGGAATACAAAAGACTAGAAAATAAGAACAAGAAATGAGATATTCATCAAATTAAGAAATTAATCAAATTGAGAAATTAATCAAATTATGAAGAGACAATAGAATTGGAAAAAATCTTCACCACCTCACCCAATGGGAGAATTATATCCAGAATATACAAATAGCTGTAATAAACCTTAAATGAAAGAATATAATATGGTCCATAATTTTAAATTAGATTCAGAACTTTTCAAGTGTAGAAATATAAATAGCCCATAAATATATTTTAAAAAGTGTTCAACACTTTTAGCCATCTGAGAAATGCAAATCAAAACTTCATTGGATTCCTCCTCACTACAATCAGAATGGCTAACATTAAAAGGCAAGAAAAGAACAGCAAATACTACCAAGGATGTTAGAGGTTAGGAAATACCATTGGTGGTTCAAATGTAAATTACTGCAGCCAATGTGGAGATTAGTATGGAATTTCCTCTACAAACAGTTTTAAAAATCCTCATGTGATCTATCCATATCCATTCTAAAGAAATAAAATCAGTATATACATGTATTTACACATTTTAATTGC
Source organism: Perognathus longimembris pacificus (assembly GCF_023159225.1). NCBI lineage: Eukaryota > Metazoa > Chordata > Mammalia > Rodentia > Heteromyidae > Perognathus > Perognathus longimembris. The sequence continues at coordinate 46,532,092 of NC_063172.1, read as the reverse complement.
ACCACTATTTATTCTGGTCAAATTATGGAGTCAGCGTAGGCACCAATCAGTGAATAAACTATAAAGAAAATATGATATACATACACAATTGAGTGAAGACAATTAATGATAGTGTGTTACATGTCTCAAAAAATTGGAAGAGAGCAAGCTGAGTGTGAACTTTGATAACAGATTAAAGTGATAGATTGCTAATTATTCTAAGTTTCTAATAGCAAATATATCAATACATAAGACTTGCATGTGAATCCAAATATCATATTATGCCTAATGAATATATACAAATAATTCTGTTGCCACTCAAAACTAACCATTTTAAAGCAATTTTGTGAATAGTATATTGAGGGATATCCAGAAGTCCTAATATTTAATAGAACTTACAGGGAACAAAATTGAGAAAATCTGTTGAATTATTCAGTATGCTACAAATACTTTTACAAAGAAAATGCCATGTACTACAGGACCAAATCATGGTAGCTGATATACTAATGCTGTTTGCATATGTTTCATCACCGAGATAAAATCAAGTCTTTGGGAGGAAAAGTAAGTTGAGAAGTTAAAGAACCATATTTAAATAGATAGCTTTATTTAAAGTAGGAAATTAGAAATTAATGAACTAATAATTACAAATGAGTGGAACCATGGTTCCTATTTGCTCTAGGATAGTCTTAAAAGAGGATCACAATAGCTCAGTAGCTATATACATATGACCATATAAGATGTTGCTAAGTGAAGTGAACTCCAAAAACAAGACAATTTTTTTGTTTGTTGTTGTTTTTAATGTACTGTGTGAAGTTATTTCTTTGTTTTCTTCATTTTCCCCCTTTGGCTTATCCCCTGTAGTCACTGTATTTGATTTTGGTTTCCTGTCTTGTATATATGTTTATATGAATTGGGGAAGGGAAAGGGAACATCAAAATGTTGAGACAAAGGACAAAAGGTGAATCAATACAACAGTGATACTCACAAGTCAATATGTTGGAAATGAACTTTACAATTCAGAGGGATGAGAGAGGGAAAGTTGGAGAAAACTGAGGGAAAGGGTAAAAGTGTTGGGCAAGAAATGTACTCATTACCTTACGTATGTAACTTTAACCCCTCTGGACATCACCTTGACAATAAAATTAAATTAAAAACTAAAAATAAAGTAAAAAGAATATGTCCATTTATAGTAATATTCTAAAGAAGAACCCAAGCTTTGAGTAAAGGTTTTCATTTTATCAAGTCTTCCCAGGAAAATTAGTTGTCAAGACTTCAAATAAAGTAATCTGACAAATTTAGCTGTTACCCTTTACAATTCCTGAAGGTAGCTTTTTTAATCTTCCTGAAGTCCTTTAAATCTGCATTTGTTAATCACTTCTACAAACCTTCATGAACAGACAAACAAGGAAGGACTCCATGAATAAATTGGAGTCATCCCATGCTAACCACATTTCATTTGATATTTCCCTTTTATACTACTCTATACTATTTTTTAAATATTGTCTTATAAAGCTTCCAACTAGGAACTTCCTATTTTTCATTTCCATTTTAGTCTCTGGTTCCCTTCATAGCAGAATAATATATTATTCTCTCACCAGCCCTCCAATGTCTTACTTTTTATTTACAGTCTTTCACTAATTCTCTTTGCTCTCTACAAACATACTAAGTAATTTCCAAACTTCTCACTCACATATGCACACATAATGTGTATACACAAAATGAACACTTCCTGGCATTTTTCTGTCTTTGTGCCCCCTATAATCTTTGTCACTTGCACTCCTTCCCAATCATCTCGCTTCTTTGTTTTCTTTTCTGTGTCTGACACTGTTTCCTTGTGGTTATTTACTTCTCAATCAGCTCAAACCTAGATTTTTCTAATGGACATATTTATATCTCAGTTAGAATTATATCTTTCAATTTTATATCATCAAATATGTCAATACTATTGAAGGAATTTTAGATGTTCATGTTCATGGACTTCAAAGAAATGCCAGATTATCTATTCTGTCCTGAAAACTCTCTTCAATGTCTATCTATTTGTATTTATTTTATTTTATTGTAAAGTTGATGTGCAGAGAGGTTACAGTTACATAAATAAGGTAATAAGTTCATTTCTTTCCATATCTATCTTTATATCCTCCCAGTCTAGATCTTGAATTGCTAAGCTTTCTGCTTTTTGTATTCTTTAATATGTGTGTGCAATTCCTAAGCAGTCTTATTCATGTAAAAACTATGTTAATTTCTTTTCTGAAAAAGACATCAGTGTTTATAGTCATACCTAGTTCTATCAAACTATAAGCACATCCTGCAGAATGGATATCCAGGTGAAAAACCAGAAGCTGCTCTCAAATGTTCAATCTCACCCACTGGAGCAGGCATCTGCAAGCATGTTCTTCATTGGGGTAAAGGGCAACAGTGCTTCCTGACCCCAAAGCCAATTTCATAAACATCCTCCCACAAATTTTCTGGGAAATCTAACTTATCTTATTTGACATAATAAATATATCTAAATAAAACTCCTCTTTTCCTTTAAATAGGCATAGTCATAACATGTCATTTGTTACAGATCAGATATTAATAACCTCTTACATTAAATATACCTTGCAAAATAACTTTCCTTTATGATCTTCAAAATATTTTGTTAGAAAAATATTTCTAAACACAATAGTCATCATATAATTTTCTATTCATAATTGTTTAAACGAAGAGTTAAATATTTGACTAATATTTTATTGGCTATCATTTTGTTTTTAATCAATAAGATGTATTTGATTGTTTGTTATAGGTCTATTTACCTGAGGTGAATATACACTCATGGAATATTCATGACATCAGAAAGCCAGGTCACAAAATATTACACAGATATGAATCTTTTTTCAAATATATATCCATGTCTCTATATCTGATATGTGACCTAAGACTAATCTATGTGTTCATTTGTAAGTTACAGTTTAGCTCATCTAACTAAGCTATATATTTTGGTTATAATACCTTTATATTCAATTATGTTTTGAACAAAATATTTCTATAACATTATTTGAATTTTACAGTATACATGGTATATGTTGTTAATCAATTAACAGTTTACTCAAGTCCACTTAACATTTCCTGTATTCTTTTTGATAGTGCAAAACAATTCTTAAGTTATTTACTATCATTCAAGATCTGGCCTATATCAAAATCCCAGTCCTGTGTTTTCCCCTTCCTCTGAAGTATATTTAATTAATTCTGTTTATAGAAGGTGCTTTAACATGTTTGCAAATTCTTGGGTTTTTCTGATTGAACATTATTGCCCAAGAAAGAAGCCACAAAAATATGGAAATTCTTTAGCAGTCCTACGATTAAATTGCCCACCAAATTCTATTGATTCTAAATTTTAAGTATTTTAAAAATTAGTCTCCCTTTTGCTGTCATAATTTCATTTCTTGTTCTTTTCTTTTGGGTGAGTGTGTTGATACTGGGTTTAAATTTGTTTGCCACTTTTTACAGATATGAATTATCTTTATCTTTTCTTTTTCTTATGATTGAGTCTTAAGTTTTGTAGGCAAACATACTGTACCATTTGAGACACAATATCAGCCCTTTCAGATTATTTTTCAGGTAATATTGCATTTAGTCTAAGAATGAATTTCTCTATCTATGTGTCCCAGTTCACTTTGTGAGGTCAAAATGTTTTCATTCTCCTCTTTGCTTGGCCCCAAGTCAATAATTAACTGACTTTTAAACCCCCAGAAGCTAGGATTACAGTCTTATTCTATTATTCCCAGACGTTTTTTTATCATAATTTCTAACTTCAGTTCTAATCATTTTCTGATGCTCTCTGATCAAACATAGTTATATATTTTTAGTTTTGCTGCCATAAATTCTTGGTGTCTTCATTCTATCACATATTACATAGTTTCCTGTTTATAACTGCTTCTTAGTTTTTCCTAGATACAGTAAACTTGACAGCACTAGTCATATTCATTACAAAAACCAGATAGCATAAATTGGCCAGAAATGTCTGCCAAGGACATTGTCAGTAGGACTAATATATAAAGACAAATAAAGAATAGATTCTGCTCCATGATGACAGACATTAGAGAGAAAGTAGGAGACCGGAGTGATAAAGAAGAAGGGAAAAGGAGATCAATTATCCATTTTCATTAACTTGCTGTTATTTGATGCAGTGTGATAGAATGAAGAATCTGGCAGTAAATCAAAGAGATGAGAAACCATTAATGGATTACCAGAGGCTCAATCCTGTAATCCTAACTTTTCAAGAGGCTGAAATCCCAGCCTGATCAGGAAAGTTTGATGATTCTTATTTGGAATATAATACCAAACAGCTGGAGATGGAGCTATGACTCAACAGGTAGAGAACCCATTTTGAGCAAAGAAAAAGTTAGCAGTTACTGCCCAGACCCTGAGTTCAAACCCCAAACACACACCCACACACACATACAAACACACACACACACACACACACACACACACACACACAAAAGATGTAAGATATGTACTCTCCAGTAACTACAAGAATACTGAAAGAAATGTGTATATCTGAGAGCAATGGGATAAATTTTTTTTAGCTCTCTATTTTGTGAATTAAGCTTTTTCTCTATCCAATTTGGATAAAAGTGGAAAATACCCTATAGATAAAATAAACTTAGTATTAGATTATGATAGCATATCAATTTACTTCATGAATTAAAATATTTATTAAAGAAAAGAAATATAATAAACAAATTTCAAGAAACATTAAAATGGACTTGGTTTGGTCAAATTTTAGTATTAATTCTAGCATACATATTTATAATATTTTATGTGGTATGAAAATATGCTGCACATGTCTGCAGTGAATAATAATGAACAACTGAGAATGTGTTATACTGTACCATAAAATCATTGGTGTAGTTAAAATTAAGGAAGCATGTGGTATGATGTACTAATGTGCTAACAGTAGATTCCATATATGAGTTTTTCCTTATAAGTGATCTACACCTCCTATTTTAAAGAGAACATGTTCCTTATGTAATAAATGATAACAGAAACAATTCATTGATGGTTAAAGTTTTGTTAGCTTCTTAGTATAGTATTGTATTAGAGGAAGATAGTACTTTTTGCAGAACAGTTAGAAACATCTCTAATCAGTTCATAGACAGAATCTGTAGCATATCTGCCTTAAAACATTGTTGACACTAATTTTTCTACAGAGTTTGGTAAAAAATAATAATAATAATTGGCTTCCACTTAACTTAAATCCTACTCCCTAGTTCTTTTTTAATAAAGCACTTAAAATTCCAGCTTTACTCCTAATGGCATATGTACAATAAAAATAGTAATTTTATATCTAAAATTTGTTGGAAAGACTACTACAAGGAAGACATAAAGAAATCCCTGAAGAACTTTGATATATTGAGAAGGAACTTGCTATAAAATTTCAAAGTGCTTCTTCTTGTATTAGGTGAATTTAATGGAGGAAAATATGAATTTGACATATTTTCTTGAACAATTGTTCAAATGGTTTGGATTTGGCAAAGTTAATGCTGCATTTTTCCAATCCCCTTTTTCTTATAATTTACAAAGCCATGTATACTTCTAGGAAAATTTAATCCATATTTTCTGATTCATTTGCACTTAGCTTGTTATAATGTTGTTCATGAAATTCATCTTGTGTTTAGGAAAGATTGTGAGAATATTTTTAATAAGTCCCTATTACCTCCCTATTCTAAAAAATCCTGCATTTTTCCTTTAGTTAACCAAATGGGAACTGAGAAAACTGAAACTTTAAATAATATGTATGATTTCATACACAGCCAATTTTTTCTCTCCTATTTACTTGAGTATTAAAATAGTATATAGTATTGTAGTAAGTGTATTTTTGTTCAGCTAAAGACACAAAGGTAAGACTTAAAAGTTTTAATATTTTAAAGTCAGTTTTTAGAAATAATTTTAATAAATTTTTTTATGTTATGAACATCTATTTCTTTCAAAAATTATTATGTCCATAGAGAGAATGATATGTGTAAATATACATATATATATATGTGTGTGTGTCTACAAATGATATATATATGTCTACAAATGATATATATATGTCTACAAAGACAAATTAAAAAGCAGATGGTAGATTCATGAGAAACTTTGTCACCTATCATTCTTTACAACTGAAAGGCAGTTATCAATAATGAATCTAACACAAAGGAACAGAAAACCAAGACTCATTAAAGAACACCTTTGAAAGTCATAATTGCTTGTGCTATACAGAATTTGTTTCTGTATCTTTCACACAGGATGAAACCATATGGAAAATAGCAATTAAAGGGTTTGCAAGTTAATTAAATATAGGATATAGACATTTGAATACTGATGCCAGGACAATTTAAACTTTAAAAGATTCTTTAAATAAATAGTTTAAAAGAACATAATGTCATTTTTTTTCTACCAATGCTTCTAATCATTCTCCCAGCAGCAAAATACAAGACTTGTGAATTGTGGTTGAACAAACCCCAGTACCCCAGACATTTCAAGGATGCATTAAGAATGGTAATGTGAAAAACAGAATGTACTGCACACTGTTTAAGACACTGAGATGCTATAAAAAACTCCCCAGGAAGAGTGAACTATGGTCTAGTGTAAGGCTAAGATTGGAAAAGCTCAAGTTTTCAACCAAACCTAAAATTTTAGCCCCCATTTATTTAAATCAATGTGGGCGGACCTATCTCCAGGGAAAATGGATGCCTATATTTGCTATGCTGTGAACTATTATAGAGCAGAATTGTTGTAGGTTCTCCAATGTATGTTTATGTGCACATCTGGATATATGCAGAAATCTGATGTAATTAGTGGGCTATGTAAAGTAATTTACTATTTTTAAATCACACACTGATTCTGGGTGAGTGTACTTATGGTTACAAAATTAGGCTTTCAATAAGACACATATACATTCATAAACATACACACTTCATCTCACTAACCACCAACTCCAGTAATAACTCTGGAATTTAGACCCTTGGACCTGATTGACACTGCTGATTAAGTTCATCTGGCCTGGAATGTTATGTTTCTGAAAGAAGAAACTCTTATAGCATTTGAATATATATTCAAATATTATAGTAATTTCAAGAAATATAACATTATTACATACTTTGTCCTTTATAGAAATGAGCTGGTTTTATGAGAGGAACAGCCCTGCAGTTAGGAATTTGCCTTCAGAAACTGTAAAGTAGGATTATTATTTATTCAGTGTGGCTCTTTGGCAGTATCTTTTCTTTTGTTTTTGAACCCTGGTGTTGCATTAAAAATATCCTTAGGCTTTAGTGTGAAAGCAGAAGAGGACTGATAACACAACTAGAAAATTCTCAATCTTGGGATTCTGTTGCTAATTTCCTAAAAAACATCAGGTAGGACATTTGGAACACTGAATGCCTACACAAATAAAAAACTGATTCTATCCTACAAGCTAAGAAAGGGTTTCATAGAAAAGTAGTTTAGGTGAGTGTGATGATTTCCTTTTACTCTCTGGGTCATTAGTTCCAGGACAGAAAAATGATTACTTATTACTTCCTATAGTATTGTTATGAGCCATTCCACCTGGTCCCTACATTTCCTGTACCCTTATTTTGTATTTATTATTTCATACTGAATTATGCTAGAAAGGGATTGCCTTAATTAAATTTTCTTTCTCTTGGCCTTGGGGAATGATAGAGTCCATAAGTTATGATGAATTAAGTTATTTCTCTTATTCTTCCCCAGCACACCTAATATAGAGATATCTTTCTATTATCCAGAATGCTTCTTGGAATTAAAGACAATTACATATGAAAAAAGTTCTTTCTATATTTCTTTTTTCTGGATTATCTAGACCATTGAGCAGACTGTCATAAGGCAATAATGCCTGCAGTGAGGTACAGAAGTTACAAACTTTAATGCATTCATTCCTTCATGCAAGTGCTACGAAACAAAGAAATTATCTACCTTATACTTTGCAATATACTAAAAGATGCATATATATATATATATATTATCCTATAGTTAAGTTTGTAACATCTGAAGCAAGTATTTAATCCATCATTCACTAATGCAATGGGGGGAAATGTATTAACATTAAACACTATTTTAGTAGTTTTAAACAAGTAAATTTACAAGCAAAGTATCTTTGAGGATTAAATTTTTGGTGAAATACATTTTCAAATTGTATATCAAAGCACTGCCTTCAGGACATAATGCTTGATGCGTGTATGTCTATGTTTTCTGCAAAAATAAAAATTCATTCTTATTCAGAGATCAGTTTTTTAGGTTTAAAATACTATGGTGATGGTGGACATTAGAATTAATTATTAGAGTACTCATGCATAATTTCAATAGCTATTAGAACTTGTAATGATGCTAAGTATTCTTTTACATCAATGAATTAATAATGTAAATATGAATGCATATGAAAATCATCCGATGAATTGCTGCTTTGTCTGGGCCCCAATTCAAGTTCATGAATATTTCTTTTGTGAGGTATAACCTCCTGAATTATAGTTAGTTCTTTAAGTATATTTTTCCAACTGTTTAGACTGTGATGCCAAGTGTCTCTTTGTATAGAGCTTGACATAAATGAGTACTGACTAAATCTTTGTGGAAATAGTGCATGACACAAGTCCTGTCATCTGAATCTGGCATTAACACAACTTACAATCTTTCCCCAATGGGTGGGTAAGGTCTCTTACCCAGTTTCTATACTTCAGTAAAAAGACTAAAGACAGATTTAAATTAAATTTAAATATCCAGATTGCCCATATAACTCATGCTTTCAATATGACTTACAAAAGTATGATACTATAATGATATTTATGACCAACGTCTTTTGCTTAAATTCTAAATTTCAAAATACATTTTCTTGTTTGAATTCTGATCTAATGAATATATGGCTATGAAGATAACGGGAGGAAAGTGCAATTAGTGACATAATGAGATTACATCACAATAGAAAAAATTCAATAGAAATGTTTCTCAGACAAAGGTTGTAAATTTAATTACTTATTAACAAATGCAAACCAAAAAGTTGAGGAATATATATAATAATTTGATTGACTCAGAATTTAAAACTCTTCATTGAAGGCAAAATACAGCTTTAAGTTCTTTTTATTTCTCTGTTTCAATAGATCTGTCATTTTATTCGTATTAACCTGAAAAACATTTTTACTAAAGATCTGGCATATTACTTTTATGTATCCTTCTGTACAAGCCAACATACATGAGAAACTAGGGAGTTAGCTATGGACAAGGCCTTAAGTTTTATCCCCAGAAATGTGAAAGAAAACAAAATAATAATAAAAGTAAGCATTAAAAAATAAAATTATCAAAGCTAAAGGAAGCATATTGAGAAAAAAGACTATTAAAATCGAGATATCTTTTTTAACAATTCCTTTTGTAAATTACATTTTATTGACAAGGTGATGTGCAAAAGGAGTACAGTTACATAATAAGGTAGTGAGCACCTTTCTTGTCATATTTGTTACACCCTAATTTTCTTTTCCTTTTCTAGTTCAGGTAAGCATATATACAATATCCATTGTACCAAAATCATATACAGTGACTACCTAGGGTACGCCAAAGAAAATTCACCTAGAACATTAAACATAATGACAACAATAGAATCTTACAATTGGAGGATTTTCCAACAGAACTCCTCTTGAGTTCTTTTTGCTTATCCTCATCTTATATGATCATGTGTAGAGATATCTTTTTAATCCCTTGGGTATTAATAGTTAATAGTGAAGCCTTTCTTCTGCTGAAAATTCTATCCGAAGAGCACTATAGGTCTTTAATACCCATTAAAATTGCAGGTTGGAACTTTGAATGCAGTGTTTTTCTATTCATGCTTATAGTTTATGTAACTAGAAAATATTAATGCTCACTAAATAATTATTGATTTCTATGTTGCTCTGTCACGCCTAAAAACAGTTTGATCAATAGCTATTGCAATGATACTGAAAGTCTATTTACCCTTACATGCTTCTGAAACATAAGTCTTTTCAATACTTTGAAGAGTCAAGATAAATAAAATAGATTTTGTACAACAATATTTGTTTCTTTCCATTTATTGCCTCTGTACTTTACGTTGATTATACAGAATACAACATGAACATAACAGCTCTGTGGAGAAGACAGCCAATGGCAATTTCTGTAAAAATTTAAATATTCTATAAGCTGTTTTGTCTCATACCTTAGTCATGAGCTATATCAGGTTGTTCAGTTATTAAAAAGTGACTAATGACCCTGAGAAATTGCACATTTAGTGTCATGAATTTAAACATAATTAAAACTTAAATGCAAAATAGACTCTGATATTCAGGGTCACTGGACCAGTCTTTATAAGACTGTAAGTTAATGTTATAATTCACATTTAAACAACTAAAAAAGCAAAACTGTTTGGTGTAAGTGAACTGAACACCTCAGGGGGCGAAAGGGAAAGTGGGAGGAGGGAGGGGGATATGAGGGACAAGGTAACAAACAGTACAAGAAATGTATCCAGTGCCTAAGGTATGAAACTGTAACCTCTCTGTACATCAGTTTGATAATAAAAATTTGAAAAAAAAACAATACTTGGTGGTACTACTTGTATTCTTCAAGTCAAGTCAAATTTTGCCTTTCTTTTCATATTACTTTGGAATATATAAACATGATATTTTTTTCATGTACAACAGTTATATATAACACAACGCAACCACTTTACAAAAAGTTAAACCCACTCTTTCCATCTACCCTGAAGTCTAGCAGCAATAATATGCAGGCAAAAATGATCATTACAGAGAGAACGCTTACAGCTATTTTCACATACTTGTTTTCAAATAAATTGTCATCAAAAAACGCCAAAGCATTAGGTATTTTTCACTATCTACAATCTAATTCTTACTTCATCAAAACAAAAGAAAATTAAGTAGTTTTTAATATCATTTTTTTCATTTAGTAGAAGATTTATTTCTAGAAATATTATCATCAAAGTTTAAAACAATGAAAAATGATGAGAGATTCTAACATTTTAATGATCCATGCATGCCAAACTTTGTATACTTATGAGAACCTTAATGACTGGCACCAGTATCAGTAAGTGAATTTTTATATCAAAAGAAAACAGAAATAGAGCAAAAGGCTATGTTTTAAACAAAACACTAATTTGAGAACCTTAATGACTGGCACCAGTATCAGTAAGTGAATTTTTATATCAAAAGAAAACAGAAATAGAGCAAAAGGCTATGTTTTAATCAAAACACTAATTTTCATTAGGTATATAATTGTTGCTAGCCACAATAAGTAGAATGCCTTGTTGAACAATACTGGCTACTTTTTCGCAGGATTGTACTCATTGAATGCCAGGGATATCATTTTGGCAAGAGAGGCTTAAACACTTACTTCTAAAGGTACAATACACTTGCCAAGAACACTAGGGTATCTTTCTGTTTTTATTAGCCTGGCTTCTCTAATAAGTCCCCATAAATTCTGAGCCTTTGCAGGGCCACAAATAGCTGGGAAATAGATTGCTTTCAGGGTCCATGTATCTTTAGGCAGGCTTTCATGCAGCAGCTGGACAATGATTCTTGAACCAGACCCACAGTGTAATACTAGGAGAGATGATATTATAAAGAGTCAATTTACTATTCCATTTATAGCTGTCAGTAAATTCAACCGATTTTCTGGGATAAAGCTGATTACTTTGAAAGCCAAATAAGGACATTTTGTTCCTGATACGTTGGAAGAGGAGAGATTTCTTTTTATTTTGTGGAGACTTGTGGTTGAGTCTTTTCTGAGTCGTGTTTGTCATATACACAAGTCATAGTGCTTTGCACTAGTTTTGCACATGACATGTTAATAACAGCTACTTTTATACTACCTGTTCACTTACTGTTTTGATTAGTGTAAAATAGCTAAATATGTATAATTTTAATGTATAAGGGTGAGTTTAATGAAAATCTTATATTTTTTCTGAAAAATGCTTTGGCCTTTTTTTCACTTTTTCCCTTCACTTCCCCTCTCCTCCTCCTTTCTTTTCTTTCACTTCTCTTTCTCTGTTCTCCTTCCTTCCTTCCTTCCCACCTTCCTTCTTTCCTCCTTCTCTTCTTTCACTCCTTCCTTTTTTCCATTCCTCAATCCCTCCTACTCTGTTTTCCTCCCTCCTCTCTTTCTTTTTCTCTTCTTCATCCTTCTTTCCTCCCTTCCTTCCTTTACTTTCTTTTCTTCTCTTCCTTTTCTTCCTTCCCTCCCTCCTCCCTTCCCTCCCTTTCTCCATTCCTTCCCTCCTTCCCTCTTTCCTTTCTTTTTTTCTCTTCATTTTTGGTCAAACATATGTCAAAGAGCTAGTTTTATTCTTGCTGCTAATCCTTACATTGTATGATCTTTGCTTTTTTTTAAAGAAATAAATGTATTCTGACATACTTTCAGAGTAATTTTAGAATGAGATTGGAAGGATAAGAAAAGCAAAGAAGAGAAGAAGGAAATAAAGACTGCTATTCGGTTTGCTTCATAGCTATAATATTTTTTCCAATGTTATGTTTCCTATAAATATTTGGGCCTATTATACAAAATATTTAGGAAAGGGTTATGTCAATATATATGTCAATATATGTCAATTCATGCTCAGCATGAATTAAGCCAGCCAGCATTCATCTGAATATAGTGTTTAGTACCTTATAGATTTGGATGATTACAAGCTTCTGCTTCTGCTTGTGTCCTAATTATTTGTAAAAGACAATATAAATACTATCAAGCTGAGAACACAATCATCAATCCTTTATAGACTTAGATTAGATATGATATTAACAATATGTTCCTTGCAATTTATTCTAACAACAGAAATAATGTAATATATTGCTCATCACCCAGAAAAATTGAAAAAAAAAGCCTGGATTTGTTCTTATCCATTTCTTTCTGCCTTCTAAGAGAGAAGAGAACACTTACCAACTTTATGCTGAAATCATAAAGACAAGCCAGGCTACACACCCAGCTCTATGCTTAATCTCTAGATTTTTCATTCATAGATTTTTTTTAGTTTTTTTTTTTTGGTTCCTGATTTTATTTTCTACTCTGGGAAAATATTTCCCCATTGTGATCCCAAATAAAAATTTTTATGGAAGCAAACATCATAAAGGAAAAGTATTTTTATATTATTTTTCTTTTTATCCTTTGTCTCTCAATTTTGATATTCCCTTTCACTTTCCTAGTTTCTATAATGTGTTCCATTGACATATGTCCAGATTCACGAGCAACTCTAAAATAAAAAAATCAAAAGAGCCTAAAATTTGGTAGATATGACCAGTGCCTTTTAATCTTATGTTCAGTTATTAGTTTGGGTTTACCAGGAAGAATATGCCATAAGCATGAATGCAGAAAGTAAAACCCAGTATAGATGAAGGCTGACAAATGAGATTGTAATCTTGGCATATAAGTTCTCATCATGTAACTTCTCCATAGATCTATGTTAATAATGAATAGAAATTCCTAATATAAATCTTACCTGAAAGAATCTTGGTAATTATAATAAAATTTTTGGCATTATAATAAATGTCATATCATGACCAAGCAGAATTTATCCAAGGGATACAATGATAGATTAATATGTACACAAGCCAAGTTAAGCATATATCTCTTCTTTCAATTTATTCTAAAACACTATATACACATATATGATAACATTTTCATGTATACCTGTGAAGATTTCAATAATAAGGATATTCGGTGCAAAATTTCACAATTCATTTTTGAGGCACACACAGAGGTTGTTAAGCTAACCTTCCAAGCAGCTACACACATACACACACACATACACAAACACATACATAAATTCATACACACATACAACATATAAAGAGTGAGTAAGGAGGAGGGAGAAAAAGTTTCATGTTATCAGAACTTGCTTGCCATTCTCCAGATGTTTTGTTTTTATGGATGTTGCATATGATGATTTGATTTATAGAAATTCATTAGAGATTTGCAAGGTACATATTTCAAATTTCAACACTGATTTCTTTTTACTAATTACAGTCATAGATGATCATGGAACATACATAGTGTGAACTAATTGAGTCAAGATAATTCTAATATCCATTACCTTAAGTATTTATCTTTTATCTGACCAATGACTATTTTGCAAGGAGGTATTACTTGTCTTCAAAGATGAAAAGTATTTTATCTTTTGGTAAATACAGATGAACTTTGAAGGCATTGTGTTAAGGGAATTCGACAATGTACAGAAGTAAATATGCTGCAAATTTTTCTTGTATTTGTCATCTAAGACTAGGAGAAATGGTAGGCAGCAGGCTAAATAGATGGGGAAAAGAAGATACTGGCAAAGGGCTAAAATAAATAGAACTTGTCTTATCATTGAACTTCGTTGGGTAATAGTTCAAGTTATGTTTCAAGGTATTGGAAAGGTACTTTATATTAAAGCTCACTATGTTTGATAGTTCTCATAAAGTGCGAACCAATACTTTGTAACCTCATACTTGATTTTATATTACTATCCACCAAGTAGTTTGAAAGTATTCAATATCTGTTGTCTTATCACATTTGATATAATACATTATTTGTTACAACATATCATTTGAATAAAACCTAATTTCCCTAGTTATTGATAGAATGATAGAATAGTTCCTACTGAAGTTATATAAAAAATAAGCTATTCTGATTACCACTAATATTTAACAAAGTTTTGTAAATAATCATAAATGTCAGATATAAAGTTCAAAACATTACAATCATTAAGTTTTGGTTACTTGATACTAAACATCTAGCTAAATTTTGTTAGAGTCAATCATAAATCTTCTGAAATAATCAGTTATAAAATATATGAAAAATAATACTGTCACATGCTATCTGGCAGTAGATTACAAACAATTCTCTATGAAAAATATGTGAATAAATGATATTAATTACAGCAAATGTTTCAATGATAAGCTTTAAGCACTGGATAAAAATAGACAAAGGATTTCTACTAACAAGAGAAAATGAATGAAACCAAAAGACAGGAGGACTTAACATTATAAGGATATTAGTTCTTTTCAAATGATTTGTAAATAAGAACTTAAAATGGTTCATAGCTATTTTGTTCAAAAATATTTTTAAAATTCACTGAAAATGTAATCATTCAGAATATCTAACAGGATATATAAAAACAAGTTATACTTGCCCTGACTTATGTGTTAAATATTACAAACTTAACAGTTATTTTTGACTGTCAGTAATTTTCATAAATGTAAATATATTGATGTTATTTTATATTAGGGTATGCATCTTAAGATTACCAAAGTTCTAAAACTCCTAGCTACTAAAAGATCTTTATCAAAAGTTCAATCTCAAAGTAAAGAGAATTAAAAGAAATTAGAGAATAATTTCCAATGATGTATGAGATCTCTTCCTCTATAAATAGAACTAAAGCAAACTTTGAATATGACTATATTGGACAGTTAAAGGTTAAAATTTTCAATATTTTTCATTTATTTCTTTGAGAATATTTCATTGAAAATAATAAATTGGGAGACAAAAGTAATGTGCATGTTTTATTTTCGTATTATCTGTAGCTATCATTTTTAACCTTTTTAATCCTGCATATTTTCAGAACTGTTAGATTAAGTTATAATATAATTTAGTGTTCATGCCTGATTTTAATTTTCACTTTTCAGTGTATTTCCCCTGTCTATATGTTTCCTCATACATTTTTGAATCATTATAATAATTGGGATATTTGTGATAAATGGAAAATTTGGTGTATACCTCATAAAAAGGGGGAACATAGATTTTCATTTCTAAATACTCGAAAGAACATGAAAGTATTTGTCCATGAGGAAGTCTGGGTCCAAACACCAATGAGAGCAGTTAGGCTGGCAATGGTCAACTTATAAAATTTTGATTTTGTTAGTTTTTTTATCTAATAACTTTTAATTGCTTTTCAATTCAGAATCATAATCTCACATGTATTCAATTCATTTACTCCATCTGAAGAGCTGATGCTTTTTTGTTTCACATGTAGTCCATGAGATCCCATGGTAAATTGTGTTATTTATCAAGTGCTTTCTGAAAGATAAATTCCATATAATCTGTGTGGGAAGATATAAGAAATATAAATGCGATGAACTGGAAAATGTATTGTGCTCACCGGAAAGTATTTTATAATCAAACAGAAAGAATGTTTAATGCTACAATAATTTTTTATAAAGCAATTCATTTCCTTTTTGTGTGTTCTACAAATAGGCTTATTTGGTAAAATACAATTTCTGCACATAAGTGTAAGAAGAGCAACAAAATCCAGACATTTGTCTCAGAGAAGCACTATTTTGGTTTATATATCACAAAACAGAGGGGAAATAATTATTCTGGAGCAACACCTCACCTTTAGCCGGCATGGGTATTCAAGTGGGCTGAGACATTTGAAGTTATTTCAGACTATGTCACACTGGGAGAGTCTTTGAGTTTTCTCGGCCCCCTGAATGCCTCTTCTCTTTTATTTTACTTTCAGTTCTTTGTTGGTGCATTTTAATCGATTTGTGAATATTCCCATATTCTCTTTTGTGCTAGAAGTTCAAATTTCTAAGCTTAAACAGTTTGTTTTAAACTTTCCTTCCCAGATAACACATATTTTATCAATACCTCTGCAGAGAATATATGTATATATGTATATATATGTATACATATATCCAGCAATATTTATAGTTTGAAGTATCAACCACTTGTTTCATTTTGTTCAAACCATTTAATGAGTAATGACTTTGCTAGGTAAATATTATGCTTTCAGAGCATGGTACAATGTAAGTTTGGAGGCAATTGATTAAATAGATGAAGTCATTATCTCACTTCTTGCTCTGGTTCCTATAATAAGTGCTTGAACACTTTCAAGCTTTGCAAACTTGGAATATATTTTCTTATTGACTATAATTAAATGGTGTCACATTAGTAATAATTAAAAGTAATATGACATGCAATTCTATTTTTATTAAATAAGTTCATTATTTGCTATCATTTTAAGCAAAATAATATATCTGGGCTTTGTGAGAATGTTAAAATATATATTTAGTATTATAAAACAAAAGAATAAAGGGAATAAAGGATTTCAGTTAGATCTTTCTTTCTTAATCAGGTATTCACTTGCATAACCTGTGTTTTATGTCTGCACAGTGATATGTTTAGAAGACTATGTCAAAGGAACTTAGGAACACTGGGGAAAGTATTAAGAATGAAATCACAAAAGAATAATGTAATAGAGAAAGTATCTATATCATGCAAAGTATTTGAATAGTGTTCCTGAGTACTGTGGAAGGATGGAGTGCATTAGTCAGTGTCCTACTTTTTCACTGCTGTGAAGTGAATCATTTTAATGTTTGAACTTTTTATTCTTTTAGTTTGGTTTAGTGCCTGACAGAAAAACCATGTTCTTCACAAATTTAAATAACAGAAGAGTTTTGTTTCTTGAAACCTATGACCACTATTGATACTTCTTCAGCTTTTTCTATTTTTCAAATTTTTACCGGGATGAGTATTTCTCATTGGGTCTTAAACTGTAAGGCCTGCTATCAGCATTTCACCACTGCTATAACTGAGAGGTTTCACTATGATTACTGCAAGTATTAAATGACAAAAACACAGGGAGTTAATTGCAAGTCAATAAAAATTTCCCTTATCCATATGAGCATATATATGTATATATATATATATATATATATATATATGCTGAAGCAAATAGTTGTTACAGGTTTATAACAATCTGCACTCTCAAAAGGAACCTGTAAAATAGTATATCAATTTTGTCAGCTTTTTAATTTGTTATAACTTATCAACTTTCTTAGGGGTTTTTCTCCCACAAATGTAGGGAAAAATTCTTGTGTTCAATGAAATTTGCTTGGTTTTGTTTGGGGGGGTGGATGTCTGGTATAAAATCATCTTTTCAGGTGGTCATCCAATTGTTTTCTATTTTTATTTTTTCAAGATAGTGTCCACATATACAATACAGAATGAACAGCTACATGATGGAGTCAAATTAGTGAAATTGCTAATCTATTCTGCTCTTCTAGCAAGCTAGACAAATGTCTTCATTGTATTACTAGCATTGATTTGCCAATGAATGTTTCTCCCTGACAATGACTATCTATCTATCTATCTATCTATCTATCTATCTATCTATCTATCTATCTGTCTGTCTACCTATCTGGCTTTCTGTGATGATGCTGACTCCCATATTCACCCAACGCCATCAGTTCTTCAAAGTATTTACCACTGTAGAAGTAGGATTTACGTATTTTTAAGGAATAGTCACAATAAATTGGAGAATAACTTAGATGATGTATGTACATCTCTCAGTGATTTATGTAATAGTGTTACAATTCCTTTAAGTTTCATTGAGGAGTCCCATGTTTGCTGTAATTTTGTCGTTATTTCACCATGTTCAATTGGATTTGGAAAGAAATATTTTATACTCATTGTTGTTGTTGTTGTTTTCCTGGAGCTCTCATTTTTGAGATTTGTCATGTATTGAAACATCTGGACCAGCTTCAGTCACTCTCTCCTGTGTTAAAACATTATGAAATTTTGTGTGTTGGAAATAATTTGCTTGAAATAGGGCACACAAATAAGATTACATATTTAAAATCTTCTTTTACTTCCCTTGTTGTAGATATTGTCTTAAATTCTAGACTTATCAATGAAATTTTTATGTATTTTGGCATAAGGTAGATGAATTGTCTTTGGATAAAACTTTTATTTTGCAAATGATCCCTGGTGGCTCAATCCTATAATCCTAGCCACTCAAGAGGCTAAGATTTGAGGTTTGAAGCCACAGGGAAGGAAAGTCCATGAGACTCTTCCTTCAATTAACCATCAGAAAACTGGAAGTGGAGCTGTGGCTTAAAGTGGTAGACAACTAGTCTTGAGTAAAATAACTCAGGGACAGTGCTAGGCCCTGAATTCAACCATAACCACCACCAACATCAGCAACAAAGTATTGCATAGATTACAAACTGATACAGTACAAGCTTCATTCAAAACCAAGTTTTCCCTAAGTAAAAAGTAATATTGTTTCTTTCAAGCAAAGGTGTTATCCATTATATGTAAACATGCTTTTGAAATATGACTTTTACCATAATAGGAAATAGAATGAACCTTGATTAAAGATCTTAGATTTAGTAAAGTTACATGCCAACTTGTAATTTTTTTGTCATGAAGATAGTCACATATCTGACAGAAATAAATAGCTCCAAATACAATTTAATTTCTCTCCAAATATTAAACAATTTTGAATGTACTATGAGTATATTTTCTCCATAGAGCACATGATAGCATCCTTGTACTCCCTGATTACCAAAAGTAGTTCACTACCACATTAGTCTATTTTAAACAAAGTATTCATCAAAAATACACAAAATACAGCACTGAGAAGACTATGTGGAAAAGGTAATTGTTTGCAGTATTAAAGTGGATACAAGAAATATAGCATCTTCTATTTTTACCTCAGCAGAGATTGTGTTTATCCCACAATTTCATGTCCTTTTACAACCAAAATAGCAGTTAGAGCATTGATTTACCATGAAGGAAAGTGGAGGATGGGTGGATTTATCAAACTGTAGCAAGAAGGCAAATTCACAAACATAGAATCTGAAAATAAAAGGGGCTTATTATATTCGTACATATACATGTTAATTCAGAGTCATCACTTTTAATATAGTTATTACATTTATTCTGAAAGAAATAAATCAAATAGTAAAAAAAGTCTAAATTTACAAATAGTGAATTTCCATGTGTTTATGAAGAATACGTGTAAATCAAAAGAAACAATGGTAAATGTAATTGTGTGTCCTGGGATATGTTGTCACATATAAATACCATCTAAGAATATCCAACTGCAAAAAACTGCACACATTTTCCCTTCTAATTATTTAAATACTTGATAAAATATGTCTACCAATTAAGTGAAAACTAGGCTGTTCTGCATATTTTTATTAACATAACTTTGAAATTAAGCTGGAAAAAAATGAAGTTGGTCTTGATATTTTGTCCGAAAATGTGATGGGTGTCTATACCTTGACTTCATAGATACTGACTTGGCAAGAGAGAAGTAGACTTGTAATCCTTTGTAAAACCCATGGGTTTTTCTGTGTAAACAAGGTTTAAGAATATTCCATTGGAAATCCAGAGATGCAAGGCCTTTGAACTAAGACATTGCTTACAAAAGGTATACTATGAAGTATAAACATTTTTGATGGGGAAGAGTACAGAGAGCACATGGATGTGGAGGGGAGAGGATTAGCAAATATAGTCATTGTACTCAATGGACCTTAAGAATTGAGCCCTATAACTTGAGGACAGGGTAATCAGGAGATATAAGACTCAGCCTGACTTATGAAATTTAAACTTCTTTGTATAACCACTTAATAGTTTTAAAGAACTAACAAGTATGACAAAATAAAAAAGAAGTCTGTCATGAAGGAGGATTGTTTTTTTAAAAAAATTAAAAATTTACCTAATATTGGTATAATATAACAACTGCAGAAGAGATCATACTGCCTTTTCTTTTGGGGGAAAGATAAAATTATCTAATGACTATCTAAGTCTTTATACTGGCAGGAAAACTGTATATCACTTACATACAAAACTTTGTATTTATTTGTGAAATATTTCTGTTCTAGAAAGCCTAATGAAGAGTAACATTGATACAACACAGTTGTTTTGAAAACCAAGAGGACTGAAAGGAAATTTTCCAAAGCTACAATATTCTTGACCACCCAAGATGACTGCATAACTACTTACTTACGTATAGCTCACCCTTTACCATACTGAAAAGCAAGCTCCTCATAACTTCTCTTTTTTTAATGAGCAACCAGATTATTAAAAATGAACAACCAGACTAAATTAAAAAATGAGTACAAGACTATGAACGATTAGTCTAGCATGGAAGAACTATGTTTTACCTTTTCTCATTGCTGGGCCATATCCTGAAATTGTGCTAAGCCTAGTGAAATTAGAATAGGTCCTGAGAGACTAGAGAACTCTTGATGAGAGGGAATGGAACTACCCACTTGTGAAATTTTGAAGATTTCCCCCCCAGATTTTACAGTTTCCCATAGAAAACAATAATGACCTTATTAAAGTGCAAATACTTAGATGGAAAGCAAGCAATTGTTGCTTTCTTTTTTCTCAGGATGACTGGAAAAAATGCAAGATGAATAAAGCAGGTTTTTGTACTGCCAGAACCCCTCTAGGAAGGTAGAGTGCATACAGACTTTCTTCATGTTTCTGCCTTACCTTGTTGCATAAAAGAATGCTTATCAGGAGTGCAGTGAATCTTATGTTATCAAAGATGGTTTTTTAAGTTTGTTTCACAATTAGAAGCATGCATTAAAATCAAATAACAGTATATTTTAATGCCTTGGCATATAACTTTTCTGTTTCCTTAGGAAAAAAGTTAACTGAGGGTGAGACCAAACAAATCAACAACATACAGTAGGGTAGCAATAAAAGCAATTTATTTAAGCAACAAGAGCTAAGATACTACCTTTAAAAAAATCAAAGCAATACAAAAATACATATTTCTCCATTCTAATTTTATGCTATTATTGTCACATGCTATGTTACTTGGAATTTAATAGAGAGAATTTTATACATGTGTATATTGAATTTGTCTCCTAACAGGGAATATCATTTAAACTTAACCAGGAGAGCAAGAGAAAGAGAATGAGAGAGATGAGAGAGAGGAATTTCTTGTTTATGTGTGTATATGTTTGTATTATGTGTATTGTTACATGAAAGCATAGTTGAGAGCAAGCCATTAAAACCTTAAGTTCTATCTTTAAATGTATAAGTAACTTATAGGTAGATGCTCTACCACTTGAGTCATACCGCTAGGCCTCTTTTGTTTTAGTTATTTTTCAAGTAGGATCTTACATTTTTGTATAAGGTTGGCCTCATATTACAATCTCCTTACCCATAAAACATGCATAGCTTCAATCAAAGGTACACTTCACCACACTAGTAGTTTTATAAGAAGGGAAAATTCCATTGGCTTTTCATTTTAGAATTGAAACTATAAACACTATATCATCTGAGTAATCCTGTTTTTTAATTTTTAAATTCTTTAAGCCTCCTTAACCCAAGACAGATGGTATAAGAACAAAAGCTTTTTGTCAATACATTTCTTAACTTAGTTGTCAGGTCAGACTAGAGATCAATGAGGATTATACATTTCATAAAAGTTTGCCCTGGAAAATATTTTTAAGATCAATTGCAACCTCAGTTATGTATAACATGTAAAAGCATTCGTCTTCTATTCAAAATTCTGACAACAATTATTAGGGCTATCAACAAGTTCATTCACTTTTTTTCTGCTTCTCGTACATATATTCTTTTAAAATTTCATTATTACCTTTAAGTAGTTGTACAAAGAGTTGTTATTTAACAAAGCAGTTTAAGAATAAAATATTTCAACATTACTCCTTTCAACATTCTCACCTAATCCTCTTCTACCCTCTTTACCCTTCTTGATTTTGTAGAACATGCATTGGATATTTGAATGCATTCTGACCTTTTTCTTTTCTTCATTTGTCTACTTCTTTCCCCTTCATCCCACACTGCCCTGTCCAAGTATCTGTTTCCTGATGTTTTATTGTGATGAACTTCAATTTTGTCTTTCTAAGGAAATGTACTATTTGAGATATCCCTTGAATCTTCTGTATTTCAGTTAAAACATTTGTACACACTTGCATACCACCCAACATTTTTACTTAGGAGTTTGCAAGCTAAACCTAGCTTCTACATATAAGGGTTTTCCCTTTGGTTCTCTAGGCTTAACTCACTCATATAATTTTTAATTAACAAACATAATGTTTTTCCAGGTGTTTCTGCTTCTTTACAAATGGCACAATATCATCTTTCTGATGGATGAGTAAAATTCCATGGTGTATATACCCAGGTTTTCTTGAGCCATTCATCCTTTGAGGGGCTTCTGGGCTGATTCCATACTTTGGCTATGGTGAATAGTGCTGCATGAAACATGGGTTGTGCTGGTGGCTTTCCTGTATCCTGATTTATATTCGCTTTGTTTTAAAACAATAATTAGATACTAACAATGGAATTATTAGGATCCAAAACTAAAAACTATGGGAAATCCAGCAAGTTAAAGACTGATAAAGAATTTCTTCACCTAGTAACATAAATTTGAGTAAATTATACTTCATGTAGTACATAAGAAAACTTTATTAGTGACTGTTCTTAGATTTTTTAAATACTCATAGATTTTAAGAAAAAATATTTATATTTTCTCATTTTCTATTAAATATTTTATAAATAGTCTATAGTCCATTTCAATAATTTTCTGTTCCCTAGAAATTGTTTGATTATCAAGTGATTTAACAAAATAATTACGATTTTTTCCTACAAAGTGCTCTTTGTATATTGGTGTTGTTAGGGGTATTGAGATTCATAATGAATGCCATCAAGATGTTATCACTTTTCCTTACTTTTTAATACTATATTCCTAAGGGACTGGATCAGAATAACATCTTGTATTTCTAATCTTAATATTTTACATAAAATAAAACACTTTAATTCCCTCCAGAACACTTAACAGAATAATAAAGGGTATCCAGTATCATCTTTTACTGTTGCAGCTATAAGCATTTTTATACAGATGTGCAGGACAAACTCTCCTTTAAAGAAAAAAGGGGGAAATATGCCAGAATTGTAAAACATCTAGACAAAACACACTTTTTATTGTATAGAACCACAGCCTTTCTTTGTCTAAAAACAGATGATAGAGGAAACCTATCATAGCAACTGATCATGAAAAGAAACCCCAGGAGCACAGAGAAACTATAAAAGAGCTAGGAGGAAGTCATTATGCTGTTGAGCGAATGAGAATCTTATGTCAGAAAGTTGTGAAATGTACTCATTATAGGTCATCTTGGTAATTATCTGACATCTACAGACAGAGTCACTTCTTAATCACAAGAATGCATCAGTACTAATAATGATTCAGACCAAGATGATTGAAATAATGAATACACTAACTAAAATGTAAATTCAAGGCTAATTTCTCTCTTTTACTATACTTTCACACTAAAGGATAAAAACATGTTTTTATATAAACATGTTAATAACAATAATAGCTCAGAACAAAATTATAAATAGTGAAATCTAAAAATGAAGATCAAAATATTTAATTCCATTAATATCTCATATCTCATTGACAGATACTTATTAACTATACCAGTTATTACTTTGACTAGAGAATATTTAAAAACAATCCAATATTATTTGGCTGAGAAAATGACTTGATACTTTCAAACATGTTTTTTCAGATTTAAGTACCTTGATAATTAGTAAGTATACAATTTTGTATAAAGAAATGCAATGAATCCCAAATTATGTTTATTCAATTATATATCAGATAAATCCTAATATGCTTCAAGGCTGCTTTGGAGGTAACCTGTAGTCTATACACTCTTAGTAAAAAAAACAATCATTAATGACAAGAAATATAAACTACAGAGTCAAAACATGATTATGTAAATAAGTGGTTAAGCAGTAAACAGGGAAAAAATAACTGGAGAGTTTATGTACCACAGGCATCAAGCCATGGAATGTGGCTCTCTGTTAATTTTATCACCGCTGACCATTGACTAAGAGAACAGAAGAGGGAAGTATTTCTAGAAAATCCAATTTTGTTGCCCCAGTCTCATAGTACTATGTGGTGAATTGAAATAAAATGAACTCAGGAAGTGATTCACAGTATAATTTAATACTGAATAGTTCAATACTTAATAGTGGAATTTGTTATGTCACAAATATTTTTAGCAGGGTTTGCTATAGACACAATTTTTCCAAAGAAAACAGCTATAGCCTATCAAATAATATGTAATTAGTGCTGAAACATGTTACAATTCATACTATTTCCTTAAGGGTTATAAAACATATTATGTTAAGTATCTGTACATTTTCTTTCATATTATTTTTTCCCATTTTAGGACTTTATGAGTTTGGATTGTTCCAAACATTCACTAAACAGCAGGATGAAATTGGAAAAACCAAACAAAATCAAGTCTGCCAAAAAAAATGCTCTGAACATTCCTCAAATGTAGCTGCTCATTATCTTTTATGAAAAACATTAGAAGCATAGAGACTTATGGTTTTATTAAAATATATCACATTAGTATAAATTTAAAAACCAGAAAAATGAGAAGATTTTATTGCAGAACATCATGTGAGGGCATGTTGTGTGTCCTCTTGAATTTATGAGAAAGTGGATTGCTGATAAAATATAAGGTGATTTGATATAATATTCCTAACAATCTGAAATATGAAGCGCTTCCAGCTAGTTTTGAAATGACTTTTTGCAGGTAGAATAATACAAATTTAAAGCCAGAACAGATGATAGGACAGATATAACAGATACTTGCACAGCAGTACTTAGAGCACAAAAGAAGAAAACATTTAGAGTTATGAAGACATGCACATTTTTCCCTTTGAACTAAATAAGTGTACTGAAGAGATCCATAACCAAATTTTTACCTTCAATTATAGGATCCTTTTTTGTTTTCTAAACTTCATTTCCTAACTATATTTAGAATGCCATAGTGGATCCTTAAATCAGATTATATGTAAGTGGACAATATAATTATCCATTTTGTGTTTCTTTTTTAAGCTTTAAACTATACAAAATAGTATTTGCCATTTTCTTAGTTTTATCTACAAGAGTTTGTTGTTAAATCTGCAGCAGTGTATTTGGAATTTAACCCCAACTGCACCAGCCTTCAGTCTGTGGAAATTTGACTGGAGAAATCAATCTCTCTTCTTTAGTCAAATGAATAGAGGGAGGATATGAATTTGTAATTTGAAGGAAGGGGGTTTAAGATCTTCAAGAGTTCCAGTTTGCAGTGTCGCATTGGAAAAAAATGAAAATTGTCACTCATATGCGCACAACAAAGAAAAGTCTCAACAATTAGAAAAATCAGAAACTCTTCTTATACTCAGAAGAGAATTGTGGCTAATGGGAAAAGTTCTCTCATTTAAAATAGATAGATAAAAGGGCGGAATCCCTCTGCCAGAACCAGAACTGATAAGAACGGTCCCAAATACAATTTATGAATCATTGGGGTGTCAGCAACTCAATCATAAGACTGACAATTAAAAAGACTGAAGGTCCCTGATATCACAGCCTCCTCGACTACCAGACCTAGTGAAAGAATCAACATGCACAAATATATTTCAAGAGCAACATTTTTAAAACTTAGATTTTTATTGATACTGTAAAGGTGATGTTCAGAGGAGCTACTGATACCTAAATCAGGTAATGAGTAATAGCCTTTTGGACATTACCACCCCTTCCCTTGGTCTCTCCCAGTTCTCTATGCCTATTCAGTGACAACTTTTCACAACTTTCAACACAGAAATGTAAGCAAAATGGAGAGGAGTAGAAAGGATGGAAGAGAATATGTAACAAAGTTTTTCAAAGGTTCAGTGGGTATGCTGGAAGGAGAAGAGAGAAACAGGGAAAGATATATTTGCAGTAAAAAATGGCAAAAAAAAATTAGTTTATATTGAGGGTAGACACAAAATACCACATCTGGAAAGCTCAGAGAATATCAGGTAAGATATGTGCAAGTAATTTTCAACTAAATAAACCATATTCATATTCTATAAAATGATATATGAGAGGAATATCAAGAAGTAGAGGAAGAACTACACTATTGATAGAGAAACAAGGAAAAGGATTCCACTGGATTTCTCTTCAGAAAGCACACAGGTAAGAAAAGAGGGAGTGGAAATATTAACTATGTTGAAAGAAAAACAACCTATTTTGAATTGCATGTCTGGCAAAATTATCACTCAAAAGTTAAAAGTAAACAATTCACTTAGGCATGTGAGTTTTAATAAATGTAAAGTATATGGAAAGTGAATTTCATAACTCTTAGTTCAAAATGGTAGGCATTTTACTTACAAAGAAGAGAAAATAATCATATTTTGAGTAATTACAAATACTGTGTGGAGCACTGTTTCAGAGTTTTAGTTAAGCCTCATCATGTTTCACAATGAAGTAAATTGAAATAGGAAAGGTTTTTATTAATCTCAAGCAAAGAAAAACAAGTTTTCAATGAAAGACAAACTCAAAGCTTCTATTATTGATGATGTTCTTGTATCACCTTCCTGTGGTTGTACCTACACTATCTCTGTAATCTTATCTGAGTATATTGGAAACCGTGTATACTGGTATTGGAAATAGGAAATTGAAAGGGAATACCAAATTTGACAGACACAGGGTAAAAAAAGACAAACAACTACAAAAGCAATACTTGCAAAACTGTTTGGTGTAAGTGAACTGAACACCTCCGTTGGGGGGGGGGAGGGAAAGGGGGAGGAGGGAGGGGGGTATGAGGGACAAGGTAACAAACTGTACAAGAAATGTATCCAGTGACTAACGTATGAAACTGTAACCTTTCTGTACATCAGTTTGATAATAAAAATTTGAAAAAAAAAAAGAAATAACAGAACCTGGAAAGCATATGTTTTCTAGTTGACATAAATTCATATTTAGCTAAAAACAAAAGTTAGATATTTTAAAATAAAGCTATTGAGTAATGCTACATTTCAATAATATTTTTAGAGTATGTATACTTAGAGAAACACGAAGTGTTTCCAAATCTACATGCACTGATTGGACATACTATAATTTCAATTTTGTTGAACTCTCTTGCACACTTGTCATGAATCGTTGGTCCTTTCAAATGTGGATCTTCAAATAAGCCTATAAATCATAAAATAATTCCAATAATATATGTCAATTCTTTAAGGAACAAGGCAATTCTAGCTGTGTGGGAAAGAAACAAATTCACTCAATGCAATGGAGGTTAGTGAGCACTAAAATTTCTCTCAGAATAATTAAATTGAACAGCAATAGCCAGGCCATTTCTAGCAATGAAATGTAGGTCTCATAATTAATAAATTTTCTATTTTTGTTTCTCCATTAATTTTAAAATAATTTTATGTGTAGAATCAGATTTACCATATGTTCTAAGAGGATAACTAACAGCAAAGAGGAACATATAAAAATATATGTAAATTCAACCAAAAGATGACATAAAAATATTTATGAAGACAAGCTTTAATCTTGAAATAATGATAAAAGTATAGGAATTCACCATAATTTTATTTTAAAATCTTTAAAAATAGCTTATATTAACATTGTTGTGCAATAAAATGAAAAAAAATACTAGAAAATATGCTGATATCAGGATATGATATAATCAAAATCATTGCATGAAATTCTTTTTACTTGATAAAGTAGGTAACATTCTTTCACTTTCTTAATATATGCTTTGAAAGAGGTTTCACAGTAAAACGAAAATGCTATTATTCCCCAGGTAGCATATAACTTTGTGAGTTAAATATGAGCAGAAACAGAAATGAAAAGAAAGATTTGTCTGAGCAACAAACAGCTTGGCATAAATTTAGGAAATCATTTATGTTGGGAGAGGACTGTATATCTTTCAGCTTTCTTTTAGAACTTAATGAAAACCCACAGTACCTCACTGGACTAAAAACTAACCACTCCAGGGAACATTTTATGTGCATTTCAAGATTTCACTAAATTACTAAATGTTATAGGGGTGTTGAACAGAAACAACAACAACAAAACTGCTGTTTTGATCAGGTGTATTGTCCATAGAATTCACTATGTTTCTGAAACCTGGCTATTACTTTAAATTTACTTGGCAATTTTTATGATATTTGTGAATGGTTTGTAAGAAAACAAATACCCAGGTCTCATTTTATTCAATCAAATATTAAAATGCTTCTTTTCTTTTTTTTTAACATCTTTAAGTAGTTGTCCACAGGAACTTTATGAATACAGTGTCTGTTGTTCAATAACATGCATCTTTTTCTCATCATAAATCCTCATCCATCCCTCACAACCCACCACTTTCCTTACTTTTCTTCATTTTTAGATTATATTTTGAATTTGTTTGCTTTTTAACAAAGCATTTTATGTATACAATATCTCTTGCTTGATCTGTGTGTCATTCCTTAACATCTCCACACACACACCCTTCCAGGTTGAATTTGTTGATTTTTCAACTGTTTTGTTTATATGGCATTTTTCTAAATGATTTCAGATGAACAAATATGTGTCTTATTTTTGTGTGGACTCTTCAAAAGTTTTAAAGTTTGTACATGTTACACAGGGAATTATATAATGTGAAACTAACATTCATTTATTTCCTTGACCCAAATACAAAAATATAGGAAAAATAGTTATCTGTTTTGATATAAGCATTCAGTCCATAATTCTTCAATTAATCATTTAAACCTACGTGAATAAATATTTTATTGTAATTATTAAATATAACTTTACTTATAGATATGATGCTACCATTTTTATCCAGATTAACTTCTCTTATTTATTTTTATTTTATGAATCCTCAGATCTCAGCCTCCTGAATAGCTGGGATTACAGGAGTGAGATACCAGCACCTAGATGTGGTATACCATTTTATTCATATATGTATGGTTTTATTTTTTTAAATAAAATATTATTTTGTAAGACTTCACTGAATTAAATAGAAAATGAACAAGTTTATAATCAAATATCTTTGCACTTGTACCTTCTATAATGTTCTGTATTATATGTCATTTGTCAGCCATTGCCTTACCTCAAGCCACTTAAATTAATAACCATGCTTATAATGTCCATTTTATTTTTATTACTATCTATTTTTTCTCAAACAAAAGTTTAAGAGCTCAGAATCATCACAACAAATCTTCAGCAAATTGACAGAAAACTATCACAATAGAACCTTATTTTGAGAGCAAGAAATTTGGACTTGCTAGACAATAAATGTAAATTAGGTTATTAAAATTATAATCAAAAGTGACACTGTCCTTTAATCCTAGTCTTGGGATCCTAGGCAGAGGGCCCCTGTGTTTGAGCACAGCCCACATTTTTATCATAGGACCCTTGTCTGAGAAATACCTGCTTGAAATGGTGTTAGGGGACCGATAATATATGTATATGTAAGTTTCATATTAATAAAAATAAAAGGAAATGGCTATGGCTGCATCTCTATTATATATTTCACTCCTCTCAGCCATTGTTCAGTAAGAACAATTCCAAAAATCCAAAAGAATTTTGAGACTTTCCTAGCCTATTTAGTTTGTAGGAAACAAAAGGCTGTATGAGGGACAAGGTAACAAGCAGTACAAGAAATGTATCCAATGCCTAACGTATGAAACTGTAACCTCTCTGTACATCAGTTTGATAATAAAAATTTGAAAAAAAAGAAACAAAAAGCTTGACCCCCTTCTTTCCTTCCTTCCTTCCTTTCTTGCTTTTTCTTTCTTTCTTCATTCCCCTTCCTTCCTTCCTTTCCTTTTTCCTTCTTTCCTTCCTTCCTTTCTCTCTCTTTCTCTTTCTCTCTTTCTTTCTCTTTTCTCTCTTTCTTTCTCTCTCTTTCTCTCTCTCTTTCTCTTTCTCTCTCTCTTTTCTCTCTCTTTCTCTCTCTCTTTCTCTCTCTTTCTCTCTCTCTTTCTCTCTCTTTCTCTCTTTCTCTCTCTTTCTTTCTCTCTCTCTTTCTTTCTCTCTCTCTTTCTCTCTCTTTCTCTCTCTTTCTCTCTCTCTTTCTTTCTTTCTCTCTTTCTTTCTCTCTCTTTCTCTCTCTTTCTTTCTCTCTCTTTCTTTCTCTTTCTTTCTCTTTCTTTCTTTCTCTCTCTCTCTCTTTCTTTCTTTCTTTCTCTCTTTCTTTCTTTCTTCCTTTCTTTCTTTCTTCCTTTCTTTCTTTCTTTCTTTCTTGTCCAAGTCCAGGAGCTTGGACTCAGGGCCTGATTGCTATCCCTGAGTTTCTTTTGCTCAAGGCTAGCACTCTACCACTTGAAGCCACAACACCACTTCTGGCTTTTTTAGTTTATGTGGTACTGAGAAATCGAACTCAAGGCTTCAAGCATGCTAGGCAAGCACTCTACCCCTAAGCCAAATCCCCAGCCCCAAAACTAAGTCCTTTCAAAAGGAAAACAGGGTATAAATCTCCTAGAGTGCATGAGCAAATCTTACTTTAACAAAACACATTTTGAAATCTCTAGTGGATAATTTTGTATAAAAATCTTTAGAAATAGTATATTCTATTTAGAAATAGTGATTAATTCTGTTAAACAGATACATCTTAAGAAAGTTCAGTTTGTAATAAGCTTGTTAAGGAATGTGTTTGACTTTCCTGACTTTCAGTGATAATGCACTTGTCATAGGCAACTGCTGGAAGTGGCCATCATTCTTCCTGTCATAAAAAAATACAAAGCACAGTAGTTTGATCAATAAATGATAAAATGTTGAATCTTATGGTGTAATGCCATTCATGATAAAATAGATTTTGTGTGAACAGACCCATTATAATTACGTCTCTCTTTTGTAAATATGTTAACAATAAATATGTGACCATGCATATTTATTGTACATAGAGTATATGAACTTGGGAACCAAATACTGTTTCTTAAAACTATTATTGGGTTAATAATTTTTTTCAAAAAGTTTTCCTCCAAAAATAAACAAATGATTTTATTCATATTAATTTTTATTACTGCTAATTTCTCAAATAGAATACAATGCCAAATTAAACAGAATGAAAAAATGTCAAATCTTTAGTTTTAAAGTTACAACATGAAAATCTATTGCAATTAAAGCAAAATTTTAACAAGGCCAATCAGAGGATTTATAATAGTTTTTTGGGGTTTGTTTGGGGGGAGGGCTGGTCCTGGGGCTTTAACTCAATGACTAGGCACTCTCTCTGAGTTTATTTAGGCTCAAGGCTAGCACTCTATTAGCATTTAAGTGATAGCTCCACTTCTGGCTCTTTTGAGTATTTTATTGGAGATAATATTCTCACAGGGATTTATGACAGGGATTGCTTTGAACCGTGATCCTCAGATCTCAGCCTCTTAAATAACTGGGATCATAGGCATAAGTCACCAGAGTTGGGCTTAAGTAATTGTATTACTATTTAATATTCTGTTTGCACATATGTTTATGTGTGTGTTCAGGTTGCAGAGGTTGAATTCATGGCCTGGCACCACCCCTGTGCTTCTTTGCTCAAGGCTAACACTGTATGACTTGAGCCACAGCTTCCCATGCAGCTTTTTCATAGTTAATTGGAGATAAGAGCCTCAGAAACTTTTATGCACATGCTGGATGGAGATTCTCAGACCTCAGCCTCCTCAGTGTCTACAGTTACAGGCTTGAGCCACCAGCATCATGCTTCTATTTGCTTAGTAAAACTAATAAGGGAGATGATTTAAGAGAGGAATTTAAGAGAGGAATTAAGTAGATTTTCTTGAAAGAAAATTCCAGAAATAGATTTTATGCTTTACATTCCTAACTGTCTCTTAAACAACATGATATTGCACTACTTTGTGTACTTTTCATGAACTTCAAACAAGCAAACCAAGTGACACTTGTCAGTTCCTAATTCTTTATCTCATTTTCTTTATTACATAATAATCACACTAAGGAGTAATCCTGAAATTGTTATAAAAAAGTGTAGAAATGTATTCAAGAAAAGAAAGCACACACATAAAGCATAAAGTAACTTTAGAACCAGTATTTGAGTGCATTCTATGATGTGTAATTAGCAACACTAAGCAAACAATGCAAAAATTATTCCTGCTATTTCTTTCCCCATAAGAACTAATACAGATGAAACAAATTCTGCAGTTTCAAACTAAGCATAAAAAACTACTGCGGTTTGAAATTTTCTTTCTAGAACAACATTTTTGGGGGATATAGTCCTTGTGAAAAATTCAGTTGAAGTGTTGGAGTTCATGAATAGTACTTACCTGCCCTCATGAATACAGATAAAAGCTATAGATGAAATTTGTTTACTCAGATTTGTTGTTTTCTCTTTTTCACATGAGAGCACAGCAGAAAGTAAAACATCACAGTCTCCATCTTAGAAACAAGCCCAGAGCATTACCAGATACGAAACTTATAAACACTTTTTTGTCTTTAAAATGATATATAAACATTAAATATCATATACATTAAATATCATATATAAACGTTAAATATCATGTACATTAAATATTAAAAACATTTACATCTTTTTCAATAAGAAATCTTGTTCAATAGGAAGTTTATAGCTTAGATCTGTGGATATAGAGAAAAAATCTTCCATATATTCCTCCCTACAATAACATTTGAGTTCATTTTACAAATATTTACTAAATATCATGTGTGCATTATATATATAGATGATAATTAGATAGATGGATACATACATACATATAATTTGCCAATTTTTATGGTTTAATGTGTACAAATTATGAAGAAATTTAAAGATAGTTTATTAAACATGGTATTTCTAATTGTACCTGAAGTGACTTTCTGAATAAATAAGGAATTCATACATAGCTCTCTATTAATTGAGATTGATTCCAATTCTCTGTCCATTTAGTCATGTTGAGTCCCATAGAATTATGAGAGTCATCCTCAAATAAGAGCAGCAAACAAAATTTTGTTTCCATCAATCAGTGTCTAGACTAATTATAGTAGAATATAGGGATAAAATTGTTATAGTCAAACTTACTACAGTAACCTGTGAGCGTTTCCTGGTATTAATTTTCTATACTGAGTAAGATAGCATGAAGGGGCATAAGATCCTATCCATCAATATTCTCGGGTTCTGTAAATTAAAACTCTTAGTATATCATGAGAAGATTCTCTGCTAGGTTCTTTGATCAAATGGACTTAGTTTCACCATTGTAGAGTATTAGTAAAATTCACTTACAAGCCAATATGATATACCGGACAAGTTATTTTCTTCATTTTGTAGGCCTGGAATTGTCTCTATTTGCTGGACAATTCTTTGGGTTACTCTAAGTTAGCAGAGGACAATCTATGGTCCTTGGAACATGACCTCTTCCATATTCAAAGCCAGCCAAGAAACACTTTCTTCTCTTTAAAAATCTTCTTTATGTCTTTAATCCCTCTGACATTGACTTTGGTTTCAATAAAACTCGGGTCTCTTTTGAGGGCTCACAAAATTAGGTCAGCCACGGTAAAGATGGCATTTCTTTGTTAAAAATGTACTGTCCTAAATAGCATAACCTAATCTCAGCACACTAAAATACAATGGTTCTTAATGGTCACATGAACATCTTGCCTGTCACTTCCTCTGCCGTTGTATAAGTCAGTTCAGTCTCAATGTCATTGTCCTGTAAATACATTAATAAGCCCATTTCAGAATAAGGCTGGAAATATTCTTGATAAGTAATACATGAAAGCATTTAAAGAGATTACCTGGAATAAAACAAATATACAACAAATGCTAAGTTATACTATTAGTGAAGTATTTTTCTTAACTGTTAATTTAAAAAAATCTATAATATGACACTTCAACTGTGAGGATTACTGAATGTTTCAGTGTATACATTTTGTTATTAAAAGGGCAAAAACATTCACACAACTAGAAACTCTAGTTAGAAATAATTCCAAAAGATTTAACCTTTCTTAAGATTTTCTAAAACAGAAGCTCCTTGATTGAAACCAGAAATAAATTAAAAAAAAAAAAAACAACATTTTCCACTACCCATTTAATCACACTATTAATGCTCATGAGTGGTAGTTTAATTCCAATTTCATTCATTTTAATTCCTCATTAAGCCAAATGGTGTTCTATCTGTCATATACTTGAACATATTCTTAATGAGAAAAATAGTAATCATTAAATTCACCATTTAAACACTGAAAATGGATTGGATATTATTCTTCCACTTGCATGTTAAACCAAGCCAAGATTCCTGTGTTATCTATGGCTGAGAAATTATGTGAATGATTTCAAACAAGTCAGTGAAAAAGTATGATCTACTAAAACATCCATATGCTTGAGGAAAGCATATGGTAAAAAGTCTGCTCATTTATTTTTAAATAAATACTATGTACATGTACAGCTTTAGAAGATTTGTAAAGAATATCAGATGCATCAAAACTAAAATATGTTCCTAGTACTAAAGGGCCTATAACTTAATTATGTGAGATAGAGGGAAAATGTTTACATGCTGTAAATAAAGGGAAGATATTTTATTTCCAATGTGAGAAATGAATGCCTTAAAATTAAGCAATTTGGAAAATATATGTTTTAAAGAGCTGAAATCAAAATGAAAATCAATTTGGTAATCTTCCTCTACTTTTCTGTACTTTTCATCATTAGTTAGTAATCCATGTACTGGAGAAAAATGTGTCCACTCTCTACTTTCATTTTTATTAAAAAATAAATGTATAGATTTATTAATAAAATATCGATAAAGACTCCAAATATGAATTTTTATAAAAGTAAATCAATTATAAATTAATAATGCAATGCTCATGTGATAAGTCATATATGCTTGTACATGTACAAACATGTATATACATATATACATGTATGTATACGTGATATACTTTCCATTAGTCTTAGGTAGTCAAGAAGTTGAGACCTGAAGGATCATGGAGGTTGTACCTCCAATTACTGAGTCTAGTCTGCAAGATTGTATCTCTAATTTGGAAATACCAGCAACCTGGACTGGTGGCATAGTGCAATGATAGTTTATCAGTTCTGTGCAAGAAAACACAATGAGAGCACTAATTTCTAACTTTAAGCCCTGGTTCTAGACTGGAAAAAATAATTAAAGAAACATATGGAGAAATATTTAGAGATTATGATTTGAAAGAATTTAAAATAATATTTGGAAAGTAAAATTATTAATATGAGAATATTATCAGTGAAAACTAATGTTACTATGAAGAGACTATATTTGAATCCATAGATAATGAAAATTAAAATTAATGGAAATGTATTTTGTGTTCAAATTGCTTTACTCAAATATAATTATAAGTATTATATATCTTGAGTTTCCATTTTTTTTCTTCCCGTTTGCATCACACTTCCTTTTGTAGGCAAACTACAACCCATATAGATGGTTTTAATTTTTCACAAATGTTTCCAAAGCTATAGCTTGAGAAGAAATAAGCAGACATAATTACATAAAATGGGAATGGAAATTTTTATTGCTTTGGAAAGTCTGGGTTAAGCATCTCAGAGAATCCAAAGAAAAGAAACTCAATGCCAAACAAATTAACACTTTCTCATTTTATCCTCCTCCTGTTCTTACAGAACTCTGTTTGCCACATGTTTATATGGAAGATTCAAAACATATCATTTCTCTTCTTTTTACTTGAAGAACCATGGCTGATTTGAATAATGTAAACAAAAATACTGTTTCTAAAAAATAGCAGCATTTATTTGTAAATTATTTTAAAAATTATTTTTTCCATCAATGATCTTTTAAACTGAAGAAACTGTAACCTTATTAAGACTGAAGTAAGAAAATAATATAAATAAGAAAATGAAAATATCAGAGTACCTTATTTTTAACCTAGGGATTGTTTTCAAGTATGTCAAGCTATTTTCCATAACTTCAAGACTTCAGTATGTAAACATCTTGATTTAAACAAGCACATTTATATTTGGTGACCCAAATTGGTTTATATGCTAGTTCTTAATTAAATGGCCTGCAGAACAGATATGTCCTGTCCTCAGGCTGTCAGACTTAGGTAAAGAGAAGATGATATTTCATTAAGTACTCAAGATTAATCTTACCATTATGTTGCATCTACTAGTGAAGCTCTTAGCCTAACTATTTGTATTACGTTGACAAGTCTATAGAATTTCTTTAGAAATATGTGCAAGAGGAAAAATAAATCAGTTATTTTTTGATAACCTGTTTTGCTCTTCACAAATTGCCTCTGCCCTTCCTTGCTAATAGAATATAGAACTTAAAATTTTACTCTTAAAAATTTCTGGAACAAAACTGTCTAGCAAACCAAGTTTGCCTTTTGTTGAGACACAATCACTACCATACTGCAGGCTGATGACTAATTCCCAGTATCTACCTTGTGCCTTTGATGGTTGAGTTAACATCAACCCTCTGATCCTGTTTCATCATCTGTGAAGTTATATAACTTATATGGTTGTAGAGAGGATTCATACATTTGGGACATAAGAAAAGGGTAATAAAATGGCAGCTATTGTTCTCTATATTGTTGGGTGGTTTCCAGCTTCTCTGAGTAGTTATGCACGTAGATTTTTACTAGTCCACACAGTTGCCGTGAACTTGCTCTGTACCAGAATCACTCCCTATTCTGTTTCAAACTAATCAAGTTATTAGAGTAGGTAATTTCAGTGAAAGTTATAACTGCTTTCTGAACATAATTATTCTTCTTTGATAGCTCTTGCAAATATACTCACAGGAATATTCTACAGCTCAGCACTAATGGGGATAGTTATAGTATCACCAGGCAACAGAACCTTAGGTGATTACATCATGCATTTGTTCTATTGTTAACAAAGGCATCATTATGCAGTGCATGCCTGCATAATAAATTTAATTTATGTTTTGCTTAGTGGATGCTAAAAACCATTCCCAAGTCTTTAAGTACATTGTGTCAATTAACCCCCCAAATTCTAAAAAGTACAATTTTTTCCCACTAATGAATGGAAAACAAAAACACATAGGATGGAAGTACACCAGAACCTTTCAAACTATGAACTTTTGTGGCCTCTTGAATAAAGGTCAGAATGTTCAAAATAAAAGCCTGTTGCAATGAACTGCTGTATGTATGTTTTGGGAGATATGTAGAACCTGGGCATTCTTAGAGGATACAGTTTCCCAAACTGTAGCATGATTTCCAAAATATAATGGTTATGAAGGTCCTGTTGTTGACAATATTTTATTATATGCTAGTCTTTATATATGTTAATATATACACATATGTAGGTTAATAGTACTGAAACTCCTGACTTCACTCAATAATGTTAAGTAAAATTCAAAAAATATATTACTTTTAATAAATAAATCAATATAGATTATCAGTAAATATTACAATATTTTGAAGGTAGTACAGACATTGTTGAAATTTAAAGTTTACTGACAAACCTACTGTACTTCTCAATGCTGATGTTAACAGTAGTGATGTATTCCTCCATTTTCCTCATGAAACCTTAGAATCCTGGTTTTATCCCTCTCTCTCATAGTGACAATATATCCTTTCCAGATATACTTTAATGTAAACATGTAGATTCTCTGTCATGGGACCACATACATAATGCTCAAAGGAAAGTTTAATTCATTTATCCAGGACTTCATGCACTCAAAAAAATTAATATTTTTGTCATTCTCTTCTGAAAGGTCTAGTTACCTACAGTACATAGGATTTTACAACTGGATTTACATAGACAAAGGAGAAGCATAGTTGTATCTAGTCAGGCATTTCCCAAGTGTTATCATGTTTCTCCCCTACTTGTGACATCTCCCAGCCTCATCTTGGTTTGAGACCAACATGTATTTATCATTTTCTGTCTAGAATTTCTAAGTGATGATATTTCTGATGGTGATTTGTAAGTAAGCTAACAGTCCAACCTCTGTCCTTCATACACTCATCAAATATATAGGCTAGACAGTTATTTTTTAAATGGCCAACTTTAAAGCAAGGTATTGATGGCTCATGCCTGTAAGCCTAGCTACTCAGTAGGCTGACATGTGAGGAACAACCTTTGAAGCTAGCCAGGGAAGGTAAGTCTTTAAGATTCTTATCTCTAAATAAAAACACAAAACAAAACAAAAGTAACAAACAAACAAAAACACAGAACAGACAAAGCCAGAAGTGGAACTGTAGCTCAAGTGTAGAGCACTAGCCTTGAGAAAAATAAATAAATAAATAAAACAGCTCAAGGAAATCACCTGTGCCTGAGTTCAAGCCATGGGCCTGGTATTAAAAAAAAGAAAGAAAACAGAAAGACACAGCTTTAGAGACAGTGCCATGCATTTTGAGACTGACATATAAACATAACTCAATGTTTTCTTAATTTCAGTTGCAAGGATATTTTGTTAAACATATTTCTTTGCATGATTTAAAATGATATTTTCCCTTGTAATGAAATATTTAAATTTTTCAATGTCTGGAAGTATTCAAAGCATATTACAGAAAGGCTCTTAGAATGCTTTTACTGAGATAAGAAGGACTTTTATATTGTTCATATGACAGCCTTATCCTGATGATATTTTGCATTCTCATTTTATTTCTCATTTTATTCTGTTGTTCAGATCCTTTCTATACGTATTTTTTTACTTCAAGTATCAGTTCTACATTTTCTTTGTACTGAAAGAAGAGAATTTTTGTGTGCTTTAGTATTGATGTCCTCTTCCTTTCAGAGTCTCTTGTCTGCGGGAAGCAAGTACAGAATTATTTGAACCACATACTATAGAGCAGCTGTGTTAATGAAAGCATTTGTTTTCATTTATTTTATGTGCACATACCTGAAGAGCTATGCAATGGCTATGCATTTATAAACCGAATGAATGGACATCAAAAATAAACACAGGAATAGAATCAGTTAGGAACCAGAATTTGTAGTTAAAGGGATTATATAAACCACAGAATTAGACGGGAAATTCCATCCCTATGTCTCTTGGGGCAATAGTATATCATCATGCACTTTTAGTTTGTCGTCATTGTCTACTTAATACCTAATAAATGAATTTCTTGTCATTTTAAATAGTCTAATATTGAGTATGTTGAGGCTTCTAGTGTTCTACTATTGCATATTGAGCTATAAGACAGACTTTAAAAATTCCAAAATGCTATGGTGTGATTACATATATTTAAAATATCCAGAGATGTTAGCAAAGTATAAACAATTTGTCCCACAATTTTTTTGAAATAGAAAAAATATATAGAGTGAGAAAGAGATGTTAATATTAATTACTACTAATAAAATATTCTTATTTAGACCAATCCCAAGGGAAGTAACTTTCATTTTGATATATTAAAATGTTAAATGAAGACTTCAAGACTCAGCAATGACATATAAAATATATGATGTCAATTTTACTATTATTTGTCTAACAAAAGAAAACTGAGCTATCACAAATCAATGGTTGCCTTTGTCTCTAGAAAACATGAATTCAGAGGACTTGCCTTTCAAAGAAGCATGTGACTCCTGGACCACCATTGCCCTCTTTATATACCAGGAACAAGTGACTAGAGGCAAGATAAGAAGACTTCCCTGCTGGCTGACTTGATTCATTAGTGAGAGTTTTATGTAAACTAGCTTGAGAAAGGTACAGTCTAATGCAGATTTCCACACTTCTGTGTGTTTTGCCTACACTATCCTCCCAAAATTCTTACTGTGAACATCCCAGAAACATTTCTTCATGGATTTAGCATAAGTTCACAAATGTCAGTCTACTCTGAATACCATACTAGAGTTTATCCTAAATCACAGAATGATTAGTCTTAC
The DNA here is from genome assembly GCF_023159225.1 of Perognathus longimembris pacificus. Taxonomy (NCBI): domain Eukaryota; kingdom Metazoa; phylum Chordata; class Mammalia; order Rodentia; family Heteromyidae; genus Perognathus; species Perognathus longimembris. The sequence goes on along the minus strand of NC_063172.1, from coordinate 46,491,797 downwards.
TCCATCCTCCTCTGATTTTCTGTGGCTGAACAGGAGAGTAACTACCATACTACTGCAGAAATAGTTTTGAAAATCCATAATTTGGAACATGGGAATAATAAAAAATATTCAGTTTGAACATCAATAATTTTTCCATTCCCTATATCATCCAACCACGCAAACCAGGCTCTCATATTAAAAAAGAAGGTGAAAACTTTAATCACTATGTAAGCAAGTGTAATTTCTTACTTTTGTAGCCTGTGGAGCTCTCCTGGTGGCCTTGCCTAGACATTGAAAGTCCAACTACAGACACATCTGGTCATGACGTGCTTAAGAGTTGCTTTGGCATCTCTTCCTCTGTGTTTGAATTTCCTTCCAAGTTCAGACACCTGTCTGTTTCATCTGTTTATGTTTAGACTAGTAATGTTTAGATATTTTTGTTATATGCTCGCAAACCGTAGCTCAAGAGAGGGAAAAAAAAGCATACAATAGAGTTAAACCTTTGACATCAACAGATACAGGACACATGAAACAACCCATCTCTAGGGAGATTAAGATGAATCCTCAAAATAAAGGAATACCTTCAGTTTGTGATGTCTGCAAAAACACATCTGCTAGGAAAAACATTACAAGACTTTCATGAAAGAAAAGAATAACAAAACAAGAAGAGGAAAGAAAACCTCAGAACAAGATTCAGATTTAACACATAAGTAAAATAACTGTGATCAATAGGTCAAAGCATCTAACAAATAAATAGACAATAATAAAAAGAACAGATGGCAAATAAATATTAAGAAATAACCAAAAAGACCTGGTAGAAATTTAAACCACTCTGAAGACCACTGCTTGGGAAATTGCCTGTAGACTATACATGTCAGAGGAAAAGGATAAGAGTTTTACATTTGGTCACAAGAAACTTCCCAGACTGAAATGGGGACAAAAATGATGAATAAAAAGGGAATAAACAAAATAGGGCATCTAAAAATACTGGGAGAAACGTAAAACCTGTAACACATGCATAATACAAACACCAGAGAAGAAAAGGAGAATAAGAAAATAAAAGGGGAAGATGTATTGAATTAATAATGCCCAGGAACATTTTTAAATGAATATACAAAACTCTGGATTTAGAAAAGCAAGAGGAAAATAATCAGGATAAATAAAAAAACTTGTTATAAACAAACACAAATAATACACACATATATACATCTTACAAAAGACAAAGAGAAAATCTTGAAAGACTTGAAGGAGTAGAGTCCCTGGGGAATCTTATATGTATAAATGAATTAGAACCACAATAGAGGGGCTGGGAATATGGCCTAGTGGCAAGAGTGCTTGCCTCATATACATGAAGCCCTCAATTCGATTCGCCAGCACCACATATATAGAAAATGGCCAGAAGTGGCGCTGTGGCTCAAATGGCAGAGTGCTACCCTTGAGCACAAAGAAGCCAGAGATAGTGCTCAGACCCTGAGTCCAAGGCCCAGTACTGGCCAGAAAAAATAAATAAATAAAAGGAACCACAGTAGAGTTCACTAGTGTAAATGAAAAATAGTAGTGTTTTCAGGGTATCTGATTTCACTTTGAGGTCTTTGATCCGTTTGGAATGGATTTGTTGCAGGGTAATAAATAAAGATCTAGTTTTAGCTTGTGACAAGTGTTGAACCAGTTTTACCAGCACCATTTGTTGAAGAGGCTGTCTTTCTTCCATCCTATTTTTTTAGCCTCTTTATCAAAGATTAAGCAGCCATAGTTCTGAGGGTTCATTTCTGGGTCTTCAGTTCCATTGTTACTCAGGCCTATTCTTGTGCCAATACCAAGTTGTTTTTATTATTATAGCTTTGTAATACAGCTTGAAGTTTGGTATTGTATTTCCTCCAGCACTGTTCTTTCTACTTAAGATTATTTTTCCTATTTGGGGTCTTTTATTGTTCCATATGAATTTCTGGATTGCTTTCTCTATTTCATTAAAGAATGGTGTTGGGATATTGATGGGTATTGCATTGAATTTGTAGATAGCATTTGGCAATATTGCCATTTTTACAATGTTAATCCTCCCAATGCAGGAGCATGGGAGGTTTTGCCATTTCCTTAATTCTGCATTAATTTCATTTTTCAGGATCTCATTCTAGAGATTTTTCACTTCTTTGGTTTAGATTATGCCTAATTATTTTCTGGTTTTTTTTGAGGCTATTGCAAAAGGTGTTGCTTTTCTGATTTCAGCCTCACTCTTCTAGTTGTTGGCGTATCTATAAGCCATTGATTTTTGAGGATTTATTTTATATCCTGCTACTTTGCCAAAATTTTGGATCAGCTCTAGTAGCTTGGGAGTAGAGTATATGGTGTTCTCTAGGTATAGGATCATGTTGTCTGCAAAGAGAGAAAGTTTTGATTCATCTTTTCCTATTTGGATCCCCTTTATGTTTTTTTTTTTTTCTTACCTAATTGTTCTGGCTAAGAATTCTAGGACTATGTTAAAGAGGAGAGAATAGAATGGACATCCATGTTTGTTCCTGATTTTACCGGAAATGGCTTTAGCTTTTCACCATTTAGTATTATGCTTGCTGTTGGTTTGTCATAGATAGCCTTTTATTATATTCAAGAATGTTCCCTGGAATCCCAGTTTTTCCAGGGATTTTATCATAAATGAGTGCTGGATTTTGTTGAAAGCCTCTTCTGCATCTAGGGATGAAACCACATGGTTCTTTGCCTTAGTCCTGTTGATGTGGTAGATTACATTAATTGACTTGCTTTTATTTAACCAGCTTTGCATCCCTGGAATGAATCCAATTTGATCATAGTGTATGAATTTTAATTAAATATTATTGACACAGTGATATACAGAGGGGGTACAGTTACATAATAAGGAAGTGAGAATATTTCTTATCATATTTGTTACACCCTCCCTCATTTTTCTTTCCCTTCCCTAGTTCAGGGAAGCATATATACAATATCTAGTGTACCAAAATCATATGCAGTAACCACGTTGGGTACGCCAAAGGAAATTCACCTGGAACATTAAACATAATGACAACCATAAAGTCCTCCTGTGTCCTTCTCTTGGAGTTCTTTTTGCTTATCCTCATCTTATATAACCATATGTTCATAGATTTTGCGCTATTGTGATCCTTTGATAGGTCTATCTTAGACCTTTCTATGTTTGTTTAGTAGAGGTTTGGTTTTAGAAACATAATGTAAAGTCGCTGACCCAAACATGTGGAAATACCATCTGTAAAGAAGTTTGTTATTTTGCATTCCTGGTCTCTATTATTCTCCCGCCCAACAATTATATATCAGGGAGCACATGTGCCTTTGTTCTCTATTATTCTCCCGCCCAACAATTATATATCAGGGAGCACATGTGCCTTTGTTCTCTATGTTCTAAGCTTGTCTCGCTCAACATTATTGGTTCAAGATCTGAACATTTCCCTGGGAATACCATTATTTTATTTTTTCTAATCACTATTTAGTATTCCATTGTGTATAGGAACCACATTTTTGGAATTCATTCATCTGTAGTGAGGCATCTGGGTTGTTTCCATATTTTGGCTATTGTGAATTGTGCAGCAATAAACAAGAATGTGCAGATGTCTTTATGGTATGGTATCGTGGGACCTGTTATTCAGGATAGATGCCAAGGACTGGTATAACTGGGTCATAGGGTATGTCTATGGTGAGCATTTTGAGGAACCTCCATACTGTTTTCCAAAGTGGTTGTACTAGTTTTCACTCCCACTAACCATGAAGAAGGGTCCCTCTTTCCCCACACCTCCTCCAGCATTTGTTGTTGCCTGAGTTCAGAGTATAGGCCATTCAAACTGGAGTGAGGTGGTATCTCAGGGTTGTTTTTATTTGCATTTCTTTTACTGCCAGGGATGTTGAACATTTTCTCATGTCTTTGCCGTTTTTATTTCTTCTACTGTGAATTCTCTCTTTAGCTCCTTTGCCCATTTAATAATTAGTTTACTGGGTTTGGAAGGGGTCAGTTTCTTGACTTCTCTATGGATCACAGATATTAGGCCTTTGTTGTTGTGATGGCAAAGACCCTTTCTCTTATGGTTAGCTGTTTTTCTAGTTTAGTGGCTATGTCTTTAGTTGCCAAGTCTCTCACCTATCTGTTGTGCCCCTGTGACTCTGTTCAGGACGTTCCTCTCTCTGCCTATATGTTCTAGTGTCTTTGCGACTCTACTGCAGTAGTTTCAGGGTTTCAGGTCTGATGTTGAGGTCCTTAATCCATTTTGAGTTGATCTTGGTGCATGGTGATAGGCTAGGGTCCACTTTGAGTTTTCTATATGCGGCTGCCCAGTTTTCCTAGCACCAGTAATTGAAGAAGCTATGTTTTTTCCATTGTATGTCTTTAGCTGCTTTGTCGAATATCAGCTGACTGTAAGTATGCGTACTTATTTCTGGGTCTTCTATCCTATTCCATTGATCTTCTAGTCAGTTTTTATGCCAGTTCCAGTATGTTTTTGTTATGATGACTCTATAATAGAGCTTGAAGTCTGGTATTGTGATAGGTCCTGCACTGCTTCTTTTTCCTAGAATTGCTATGACTATTCTAGGTCTTCTTTGTTCCATATGAATTTATGTGTTGTTTTCTCTATGTCAGTGAGGAATGTGGCTGGGATCTTTATCGAATTGCATTGAATTTGTATAACATTTTGAGCAATATGGCCATTTTCACTATATTGATTCTGCCTATCCATGAGCATGGGAGGTCTGTCCATCTCCTGGTGTTCTTTTGATTTCTCTTTTTATTTTTATAGTTCTCATTAAATAGGTCATTCATGTCAATAGTTAGGTTATTCCTAGGTAATTTATTCCTTTTTTTAGCAATTGAAAATGGTATTATTTCCATAATTTCCTTTTCTGCTTGTACACTGTTGGCATACAGAAAAGCTGCTGATTTTGAGGGGTTGATTTTGTAACCTGCTACTTTGCCAAAATGGTTAATTAGTTGTAGAAGCTTGGGAGTGAACTTTTAGGGACCTTCAGATATCAGATTATGTCATCTGCGAATAGGTATAGTTTGATTTCATCTTTTCCAACGTGGATCCTTTTGATGTCCTCTCTTGCCTTATTGCTATGGCTAGGGATTCCAGCACTATGTTGCATAGGAGTGGAGAGAGTGGGCATCCTTATCTTGTTCCTGAGTTTAGGGGAAATGGTTTTAGTTTCTCCCCATTTAATATGATATTAGCAGTTGGTCTGTTGTATATGGCTTTTTTGTTTTAAAGAATGTTCCTTTATTCCTATTCTCTTCAGGGCTTTTAACATTTATGGGTGTTATATTTTGTTGAAGGCTTTTTGGGCATGGACTGAGATGATGATGTGTTTCTTGGTCATAGCTCTGTTAATGTGGTGAATTACGTTTATTGATTTGCAAATATTAAACAAGCCTTCCATCTGTTGGATGAAGCCTACTTGATTGTGATGTATAATTTTCTTGATCAGTGTCTGAATACTGTTAGGTAATATTTTGTTGAGGAGCTTTGCATCTGTGTTCACATGTGATATTGGTCTTTTGTTTGTTGCGTCTTTGCCTGGTTTGGGGATGAGTACGATAGCTTCATAGAATGAGTTTGGGATTTCTCCCTCTTTTCTATTTCGTGGAAGAGTTTGAGGAGTATTGGTATTAGCTCCTCACTGAAGGTTTTATAGAATTCATTGGTGAATACATCCTGGCCTAGGCTTTTCTTTATTGGAAGGCTCTTGATTACTCCCTGTATCTCCTTGTAGCTTATTTGTTTATTTATTTATTTATTCTTGATTTAGTTTGGACAGTTCCTACTTCTCTAAGAATTGATCCATCTCTGTAAAATTTTCGTGCTTTAATGAGTAAAGGTTCTGTAAATAATTCCTTATAATTGATTGAATATCCTGTGTATTTGTTGTAATTTTTCCGGTGGAGTCCCTGATCTTACAGATCTGAGTCTCTTCTCTTTTTTGTAAGTCTTGCAAGGGGGTCTGTCAATTTTATTTATTTTCTCAAAGAACCAGCTTTAAGTTTTATTTATTTGTTGGATGGCCTTTCTATTCTCAATCAGATTTATCTCTTCTTTAATCTTTGTGATCTCTCTCCTCCTAGTTGTTTTAGATTCAATTTGTTCTTGTTTCTCCAGTCATTTTAACTGCATTGTGAGGTTATTCACCTGATCTGACTCCATTCTTTTAATGTGTGTGCTGAGGGCATTGATCTTGCCCCTCAGCACTGCCTTTACTCTATTCCATAGATTTCTTTGTGATGTATTTTCATTCTCATTATGGTTTATGAACTCATTAATTTCATCCTTAATTTGCTCTGTGACCCAAATGTTAGATAGTAGTGAGGAGCTTTGCCTCCAAGTGTTTGTGAGTTTCTGCAGTATCCCTTGTAATTGAGAGCTAGCTTGATTCCACTGTTATCAGACAGAACACATGGGATAATGTCAATACTCTTGTATTTGCTGAGGCTCTTTGTGTGGATTATAAAATGATCTATTTTGGAATATATTCCATGGGCTGCTGAGAACAATGTGTATTGGGTCTCTCTGGGGTGAAATACTCTGTACAGATCTGTCATATCCATGTGTGATATGGTATTACTTAGGTTTTTCACCTCCCTTACTAATCCTCTGTGTGTTGGATCTGTCTCTTGGAGAGAGTTGAGTATTAAAATCTCCCAGTATTATTGTATTTGTGTCTATCTTGTTGTGTTGTTCTGAAAGAATTTGTTTGACATATTTAGAACCTCTTTTGTTAGTGAGTATATGTTTATCATCGTGATGTCTTCTTCCTGGATTCTTCCCTGTATTAATATGTAGTGTCCTTCTTTATCTTTTTGAAATGATTTTAATGAGAAATCTAGCTTGTCTGAAGTCAGGATGGCTACCCCTGCCATATGGGTAGGTGCGTTTGCTTGGAAGATCTTACTCCATCCTTTCAATCGGGGCCTTTTTTTGTCCTTTGCTGTAAGATGGGTCTCTTGAAGACAACAGATAGATAGATCTTGTTTGCAGATATACTCTGTCGATCTTTTTCTTTTTATTGGAAAGTTCAGTCCATTGTTGTTTATAGTTACTATGGATAGGTGTGTGCTTTTGTTTATCCCTTCCATTTTCCTATTAAACTGTGTTTTGCCTCTTTTTTTTTTCTTGTGTTTATAAAGCTGTTTTACTTATTGGGTTCTGGCTATTGGAGTTTCTGTCTATTTCCACCTGGAGGTCCTGTTTGTTTTCTGTTGGTGATGTTCTACTCTTAGAATGCTGTGTAGGGCTGCATTTTATTCATATATTCTTTTAATTTTTCTTTACTGTGGAAGGTTTTAGTTTCTCCATCGAAAATTCAAATTTGGTGGGTATCTAAGTCTGGGTTAGCAGTTGTTGGCCTTCAGGACTTGGATGGTGTTCCTACAGGCTCTTCATGCGTTGTAAGTTTGTGTGGAGAGGTTTACTGTGGTTCTGATCTTTTCGCCATTGTAGTGTAGTTCTTTCTTTGTTTTGACTGCATTCAGGATATGTTCCTTGTTAAAATCTGAGGCGTTGACTATGATGAATCTGGGAGTGTTTCTTCTACGGCCTGAACTGATAGGTGTTCTATATGCTTTTGTTATTTTTTTGAGGTTTTCCCTTTTGAGACTGGGGAAAATATCTTTAATAATTCTATTGATTATGTGTTGTATTCCTCTATTCTGATACTCCTCTCATTCATCTATTCCGATTATACGCAGATTATATCTCTTCTTTCTGTCCACTATCTCCTGGATTAGTCTGTTAAGAATGTTGACAGTTTCTTGGCATGTGATAATCTTCTGGTCCTTATCAGCTGATTCATCTTCGACAACTGACACCCTAGATTCCAAATGATCAATCCTTTGAGACACAGCTTTGAGTGTAGTTTGCATTGAGGCAAGTGAGCTGTTTATGGTTGCTAGATCAGCTCTAAGTGTGATAATTTCTTCTTTTAATGAGTTGCATTTTTTTTTTTTTTGGCCAGTCCTGGGCCTTGGACTCAGGGCCTGAGCACTGTCCCTGGCTTCTTCCCGCTCAAGGCTAGCACTCCGCCACTTGAGCCACAGCGCCGCTTCTGGCCGTTTTCTGTATATGTGGTGCTGGGGAATCGAACCTAGGGCCTCGTGTATCCGAGGCAGGCACTCTTGCCACTAGGCTATATTCCCAGCCCCCCAATGAGTTGCATTTTGATTCCATTTTTTTTTCACACATTTCAGTTCTCAGGATGTTAAGGTCTTCTTTAAGTGAGGAGTGGACTGTATCGATTTTTACTTCTGTTTCTTTCTTGACTTCCTGAAGTTCCTTCGAGAATTCCGTTCTGAATTCCTGAAATTGTTTTTGAAATTCATTCCTGATACTTTCAGTCATTTCTGCTTTCATAACCTGAAGTGTTGTTTTTTTTGTTTTTTTTTGGCCAGTCCTGGGCCTTGGACTCAGGGCCTGAGCACTGTCCCTGGCTTCTTCCCACTCAAGGCTAGCACTCTGCCACTTGAGCCACAGCACCGCTTCTGGCCGTTTTCTGTATATGTGGTGCTGGGGAATCGAACCTAGGGCCTCATGTATCCGAGGCAGGCACTCTTGCCACTAGGCTATATCCCCAGCCCCTGAAGTGTTTTTTTAATCCCCATCTACTTTTTGTTTTCACCACTTTTCGGAGGTAGCGACTTGGCTTGAACTTTCATAACATTTGTAATATTTCTTTGTGATTTATGCATCTGGAATGAAGGAGGTATGGAATCTTGATTCCCCCTGCACTTGGCTGGGCTTTGTGCTGGTCCCCTTCGTCTGCCAGCTGGGACTTGTTTGTATCCTGGCTCCGAGTTTGAGTTCTGCTGTTGAACCTTACTGCTCTATGGGTGAGTGTTTCTTCCTCAGTTGTTGCCAACATGGTCACCCTCACCACAGTTAAGGGTGGGTAAGTTCTGTGGCTTTCTCTGCAGATCCGTGGTCTGCCACTGTGATGTGCTGACCCTTGTGAGTCCCTGTCGGAGCTCGTGGGTCACTGATTCGGCATGGCATGGAGACTTTTTTCTTTTTTTTGTTTCTTTCCCAACTAGTTGCTGTGGGTCAGTAGTGTGTCTCTCAGAGTAAGTGTTGCTGCTGAGGGGCAGCCCACCCACATGTGCGGAGTGTGCGCCTCAGTGTTGCTACTGTGGGATGGCTCTCCCACCTGTGCATTCCCATGGGGGAGTGGGTGCCCAGGCCCTCCTAATGGAGGCCTAGGACATTGATCCATGCAGGCCTTCTGGGGGGCACGTGAATTTGCACCTCCTAGGCTGCTGGTGGGCGAATGGGCGTGAGCTCTCATGCTTCTTTTGGGGGCACACTGTCCCAGACTGTTGGAGGGTGCTTGTGCCCTCTTGTGACTCTGCTGTGGATTGGTATGGGTGACTGCTGGGCTAGGTTTACCTCCCCTGGCATGGGGATGCTAAGCTTACTCTCTTATCTGCACTCCCTTTCTCACCCTCTCCCCTGGCTGCCGGACCTGCAGGCAGGCCAAGGTGGAGTGGGGGAGCTAGGGAAGGCCTCAGGTGCATGTGGCTGAACGAGATCCCCTTTCCTCCATCCTTACCCACCAAGGAAGCCAGGCACACACGGAGTCTCAGAGAAAGCTTCAAAAGCAATCTGGTTTAATAGGGGAGTGGCTAACAGTTAATATAGTAATGCTGATGAGAAAAGGGGTGATAAACCAGGAACTGGCGATAGGCTGGCGAGCTTGTCCTAGGACCCCTTCATGGGCTAACGTCACTCCCATAGTACCAGCCCCTGGGCAAAGCCCATGAAAAGGGGAGCACATGTGCTAGCTGGTGAGAAGTTGGGGGGGCTGGTCACAAAGCTAACCTTCTGGTTCCAGACCCAGAGAGGTGTGGCTTGCTTCCACACTGCCCCAGGGCTGGGGGAAGGGCAGCATCTTGGGATAGCTCTCCTTGCCCTTCCCCCCTCAAGGCGAAAGCTGAATCCCCAACAGGTGACCCTAAGTGGGTTCAAGTGTCTGGGGTCATTGGTGTCCGAGGCTTCTCTGCTCCTGTCTTGGGGGTGCGGGGTCGTGTATGCTTGGGCCCAGGTGACTCTGCTGGGCTGGTATTGCACATGCGGATGAGTGCATCTGCCATCCAAAAAGTCCATGCAAAACCCAAGTGCCTCACTCAGCCAGAGATCAAATGTCTACCAGCCCCAGGATCCCTGCTCGGGGCCTGGTGCATAAAAATTCAGGCACCCCAGCTGGTGAGCTGGGAGATGTTGGCCTAATGTGTCTCCCCAGGAGACTTTGTTGGGAGTTGCTTTGCCCATTACTACTTCCTGTGTTCTCCCAGGAGATGTAGGGTCCTAGACCAGCCAGGTATGGGGCTTTTTTGTTCCCTTTGGGTGGGAAGGGGGAGAGAGGTAGCTCTGGTCTCTTTGTCCCCTTGTGATGAGGTCCAAGTCAAGTTTTGGGTCTGCCAGATCTTATCTTCCATTTGGAGGGGTGCAATGGGGAACTTACTGTTCCTGGGGTCGTTGTGTGTCCCGCGATGCTGTGGGATTTTTCAGGGGTGGGGTGTGGCAGTGGTGTGGTGGCTGTGGCCTCTGCTCTCCACATACATGGTGCCCAGCTCCCTTCTGTTTTCTGGTACTGGCCCATTCGGTTCCATGCCACCGTCTGGCTTGGCCCATTCTATGTGTGGTCTGTGTCCCGTGGAGCTCCTGCTGTCTGGTCTCCGCACTTGTGGTGGGACTTTTCTGCTGTACCATCTGCGCTCACTGAAGATCTGTAGTTCCTGGTGCCAGGGCTGCTTGCCTGGCCTGGCCCTGTTCTGACAGAGGTGGGGAAGGTACCCGGATATTTTCTGGCTTTGTACAGAGTATAGGCTTGTTTTCCTTTATTCATTTTCCTTTCCTGTGTTTCTCTGTTTGTTCTGGTTGTTGAGTTTGCTGGTCTCTTGATGGTGCCTGAGTGATGAGGTTCCAGCTCACTATCTGGTTGCAGAGTATTGGGGTGCCTCCCTATTGTGTGGATGCCATCTTCCCCTCCCTCATAGTGTATGATTTCTTTGACAACTTGTTAAAGTCAATTGGGCAGAATTTTGTTGAGAACTTTTCCATAGATGTTCATCAAGGAAATGGGTCTATAGTACTCTTTCTTTGATGAGTTCTTGTCTGGTTTGGGGATTAACATTATACTGGCGTCATAGAATGTGCTTGCTAGTGAACTTTCATTTTCATTGAAGAGTTTGAGAAATATTGGTGTGAATTCTGCTTTGAAGGCCTTGTATAATTCCACTGTGAATCCATCTGGACCTGGGCTTTTCTTTGATGGATAATTTCTTATTGCAGTTGCTATTTTATTGCTGGATATGGGTTTGTTTAGTAGGTTTAAATCTTCATGGTTAAGTTTGGGCAAGTTTTGCTAGGATTTCATCCATTTCTTCCAGATTCTCAAATTTATCAGTAAATAGGTTTACAAATATTCCTTTATTATATTCTGAATCTTGGTTGTTTCTGTGATGATGTTTCTAGTTTTGTCTCTGATCTTGTTTAATTGGGTGTGTTGTCTTCATTTTTTGGTCAGATTTTCTAGGGGTCTGTCTGTCTTGTAAATTTTTTTTTTCTCAAATTTTTATTATCAAACTGACGTACAGAGAGGTTACAGTATCATACGTTGGGCATTGGATACATTTCTTGTACTGTTTGTTGCCTTGTCCCTCATGCCCCCCTCCCTTCCCCCCTTTCCCTCCCCCCACCCTGGTGTTCAGTTCACTTACACCAAACAGTGTTGCAAGTATTGCTTTTGTAGTTATTTCTCTTTTTTTACCCTGTGTCTCTCGAATTTGGTATTCCCTTTGAATTTCCTACTTCCAATACCAGTAAACACGGTTTCCAATATACTCAGATAAGATTACAGAGATAGTGTAGGTACAAACATAGGAAGGTGATACAAAACATTATCAATAATAGAAACTACACATACACATAGGACGTTGAAAGTAGTTACAACTGTGATATATCACTTGTTTCCATAACATGGAATTCATTTCAATTAGCATCATCTTATGTGTTTCTAAGGGTATAGCTATTGGGCCTTGTGATGCTCTGCTATGGCTTGCCTAAACCTGTACTAATTATTCCCAATAAGGGAGGCCATAGAGTCCATGTTTCTTTGGGTCTGGCTCACTTCACTTAGTATAACTTTTTCCAAGTCCTTCCATTTCCTTACAAATGGAACAATGTCATTCTTTCTGATAGAGGCATAAAATTCCATTGTGTAAATGTACCACATTTTCCTGATCCATTCATCTATGGAGGGGCATCTGGGTTGGTTCCAGCTTCTCGCTATGACAAATTGTGCTGCGATGAACATTGTTGTGCTGGTGGCATTACTGTGATTTTGTTTGTGGGCTTTTGGATAGATACCCAACAGTGGGGCTGCTGGGTCATAGGGGAGTTCTATATTGAGCCTTCTGAGGAATCTCCATACTGCTTGCCAGAGTGGCTGAACCAGTTTACATTCCCACCAACAATGAAGTAGGGTTCCCTTTTGGCCACATCCCCTCCAACAATTGTTATTATTAGTTTTCTTGATATATGACATTCTTGCTGGGGTGAGATGGAATCTCAATGTTGTTTTGATTTGCATTTCCTTTATGGCCAGTGATGTAGAACATTTTTTCATATGTCTATTGGCCATTCTCATTTCCTCATCAGAGAAGTTTCTTTGTAAGTCTTTAGCCCACTTGATGAGGGGGCTATTGTTTCTTTGCAGTTTTGTTTTGGAAGAAGGTAATTTTTTTAGTTCTGCATATATTTTAGAGATGAGGCCTTTGTCTGTTGAATGTCTGGTAAAGATCTTCTCCCAGTCTGTGGGCTTTCTGTTTATCTTGAGAGCTATGTCCTTTGCCGTGCAGAAGCTCTGGAGTTTGATGCAGTCCCATTTGTCCAACCTTTCTTTGATTTGTAGCCTTTCAGGGTCTTTGTTAAGGAAGTTCTGTCCTGTGCCAAGGAGCCCAAGTGTTTCTCCTACTCCTTCCTTTAGTGTCTTCAGGGTGCCTGTTTTGATTTCAAGGTCTTTAATCCATTTGGAATTGATTTTGGTGCAGGGTGATATGTAAGGATCTAGTTTTAGTTTGTTGCATGTGTTGAGCCAGTTTTGCCAGCACCACTTGTTAAAGAGGCTATCTTTCTTCCATACTATTGTTTTAGCTCCTTTATCAAAGATTAAGTAGGCATAGTTCTGTGGGTTTAATTCTGGGTCTTCAATTCTGTTCCATTGGTCTTCAGGCCTGTTCCGGTGCCAATACCAAGCTGTTTTTATTACTATAGCTTTATAATACAGCTTGAAGTTGGGTATTGTAATTCCTCCAGCGCTGTTCTTTCTGCTTAGGAGTGTTTTTGCTATTCTAGGTCTTTTTTTGTTCCATATGAATTTCTGGATTGCTTCCTCTATTTCATTAAAGAATGGTGTTGGGATATTAATGGGTATTGCATTGAATTTGTAGATAGCCTTTGGCAATATTGCCATTTTGATTACATTAATCCTCCCAATCCAGGAGCATGGGAGGTTTTTCCATTTTCTTAGTTCTGACTTAATTTCATTTTTCAAGCTTTTAAAGTTCTCTTCAAAGAGGTCTTTCACTTCTTTGGTTAAGGTTATTCCTAGGTATTTTATGTTTTTGGGGGCTATTGCAAAAGGAGTTGCTTTCCTGATTTCAGCCTCGGTCTTCGGGTTGTTAGCATAGAGAAAGGCCGTTGATTTTTGAAGGTTTATTTTATATCCTGCAACTTTGCCAAAGTTTTGTATCAGCTCTAGTAGCTTGGGGGTAGAGTCTATGGGATTCTTTAGGTATAGGATCATGTCATCTGCGAAGAGAGAAAGTTTAACTTCATCTTTTCCTATTTGGATCCCCTTTATATTCTCTTATTGCCTAATTGCTCTGGCTAGGAATTCTAGTACTATGTTGAAGAGCAGGGGAGAGAGTGGACATCCCTGCCTTGTTCCTGATTTTAAAGGGAATGGCTTTAGTTTTTCAACATTTAGAGTTATGCTTGCTGTTGGTTTGTCATAAACTGCCTTGATTATATTCAGGAATGTTCCCTGGAATCCCAGTTTTTCCAGGGCTTTTAGCATAAATGGGTGCTGGATTTTATCGAACGCTTTTTCCGCATCCAGCGATAAAACCATGTGGTTCTTTACCTTGCTCCGGTTGATGTGGTGGATTACATTAATTGACTTGCGTATATTAAACCAGCTTTGCATCCCTGGGATGAATCCAGTTTGATCGTAGTGTATGATTTTTTTGATGACCTGTTGAATTCGATTGGCCAGAATTTTGTTGAGAATTTTTGTATCTATGTTCATCAGGGAGATTGGTCTGTAGTCCTCTTTCCGTGATGAGTCTCTGCCTGGTTTTGGGATGAGGGTTATACTGGCTTCATAAAATGAGTCTGGCAGTGAACGTTCTCTTTCAATTTCATTGAAGAGTTTGACAAATATTGGAGTGAGTTCTGTTTTGAAGGCCTTGTAGAATTCTGCGGTGAATCCATCTGGACCTGGGCTTTTCTTGGATGGGAGATCATTTATTGCTGTTTCTATTTCAATACTGGATATGGGTCTGTTTAGAAGGTTTAAGTCTTCATAATTGAGTTTGGGGGTATCAATTTTTTCTAGGAAATCATCCATTTCTTCCAAGTTCTCGAATTTGTTGGCATAAAGGTTTGCAAAATAGTCCCTTATTATTTTCTGAATTACGGTTATTTCTGTGGTGATGCTACCTGTTTCATCTCTTATCTTGTTTATTTGAGTGTGCTGCCTTCGTTCTTTGGTCAGGTTTGCCAGGGGTCTGTCTATCTTGTTGATTTTTTCAAAGAACCAACTCTTTGTTTTGTTGATTCTTTCGATGGTTTTTTTCGTCTCTAATTGATTTAATTCTGATTTGATTTTAGTTATTTGCTTCTGTCTATTGACTTGGGGTTTGGCTTGCTGTTCTCTCTCCAGAAAATTAAGGTGCTTCCTTAAATTACTGAGTTGCTGTTTCTCCAGTTTGTTGATGTATGTACTCAGAGATATAAATTTTCCTCTGAGTACTGCCTTTGCTGTGTCCCAAAGGAGCTGGTACTTTGTGCCCTCAACTTGGTTGAAGTCCATAAACATTTGAATTTCTGTTTTAATTTCTTCAATGATCCACTGATGGTTCAGCAGTGTGTTCTTTAGTCTCCATGAATTGTGGGATTTTCTGTGGTAGCTGAATGAGTTGAGCTCTAATTTTATTCCATTGTGGTCTGAAAGAATGCAGGGAATGATTTTGATACTTCTGAATTTGTACAGATTTTCTTTGTGCCCTAAGATGTGATCTATTTTGGAGAATGTTCCGTGTGCTGCCGAAAAGAATGTGTATTCTGTCCTTGGTGGGTGGAATATTCTGTAGATGTCGATTAAGTCTAGTTGGTCTATGCAATTGTTTAGTTCTGTGGTTTCTTTGTTCAGTTTTTGGCGTGTTGATCTGTCCAGAGGTGATAGTGGAGTGTTAAAGTCCCCCACTATCATTGTGTTTGGGTCTATGAATGTTTTTAGAGCAAGTAGAGTTTGTTTGATGAAGTTGGGTGCTCCTGCATTTGGCGTGTAGATATTTAGGATGGTTATTTCTTCCTGTTGGAGAGATCCTTTTACTAGTATGTAGTAACCTTCTTTGTCTCTTCTTACCTTTTTTAATTTGAAGTCAATTTTGTCTGATACTAGGATTGCAACTCCAGCCCGCTTATGGGGGCCATTTGCTTGATAGATTTGTTTCCAGCCTTTCACTTTTAGAAGATGTTTGCTTTTGCTGGATAGATGTGTCTCTTGGAGGCAGCAGAAAGATGGATCTTGATTTTTGATCCAAGTTATGAGCCTATGTCGTTTGATTGGAGAATTAAGTCCATTAATGTTGACAGTTAGGATTGAGAGGTGATCGTTTGTTCCTTTCATTATCACTGTCTTGTTTAAAACTGTGTCTTCCCATTTCTTGATCTAGTGTTTACTAATTAGGGTTCATTTCTCTGTCTGTGTTGGGATCTTGATTATTTTCCCTGTATAGTACATCTTTAAGGATTTTGTGTAAAGCTGGTTTGGTGGAGATATATTGTTTCAGTTTTTCCTTATTGTGGAAGACTTTTATTTGACCTTCGGCTATGAAGGAGAGTTTGGCTGGGTACAGAATTCTTGGTTGGTAGTTATTTTTATTTAGAGTTTGGTATACTTCATTCCAGGCTCTCCTTGCTTTCATGGTCTCTGCTGAGAAGTCTGGGGTAATTCTGATTGCTTTTCCTCTATATGTGATTGTTTTCTTTGCCCTAACAGCTTTGAGTATTTTTTCCTTGCACTCTGCTGAAGCTGTTTTGATCACAATGTGTCGGTGGGAAGTCCTATTCTGGTCTGGTCGATTTGTGGTTCTAAATGCTTCTTGTATCTGTATAGGCCTTTCCTTCTGGATGTTTGGGAAGTTCTCAGCTAATATTCTGTTAAATAGGTTGCCTATCCCATTAACCTCTTTCTCCAAGTTTTCCTCAATACCTATTATCCTTAAATTGGGCTTCCTGATTGTGTCTTGAATCTCCTGTAGCGATCTGTTTTGTTGCTTGGACTGGATTTGTATTGATTTTTGATCTTTCTCCATAGAATCTAAGGAATCTTCAGCTCCTGAGATTCGATCCTCTGCTTCAGTTAGTCGGGACTGTAGGCTAGCTACTTGATTTCGAATCTCTTTTCCTTCTGACTGGTCTTTCCTGATGATTTCCATGTCATTTCTTAGGTCCTGTATGGACTTCTTTACTTCATTAACTTCACTACTTTGGTTTTGAGTGTTGTCTCTCAAATCTTGAAGTTGGGTAGCTATCTTTTCATTTGACTCTTGAAGCTCACTTATCTTTCTATTTGTGGATGCCATGAAATTCTCCATTAATTTTTGCTTTGCCTCCTCACGCTCTAACATAATTGACTGAAGTGATTCAAACTTTTCTTTTATCATGTTTATCAGTAAACTTTGTAGAGCATTTTGGGGGTTTTCTTCTATGTTTTTGATTGACTGCTCTGCTTCCTGCTTGTTTTGGGTGGGGGATAAGACTTCATTATTTGCCATCTTTCTTGTGTTTCTTCTGCCCATTTGAATTGGGAATGCCAGTCTACCAGCACCTGTGAGCACTGTTTAAGACCCAAAGCAGCCCTTACCAAGCACTGTTGTGTAAATCTTACAATTTCACAATTATATACAGATAACTTGTATACCTGTCCATAAAGTTAGATTTGGTGTTCCTAAAGAATACAATTTCAATATAACATCTGATCCTGGGCCCTGTATTCAGTAGTTACTTATTTACTGTTGCAACCTTATACGCAATTCTTGTTTTTATATTAAGTTCTTTTAGGACTGGCTTTCTCTATGAACCCCTTTGATTCACTCGTATTAAGCTGGGATATCCTCTATCCAATAACCAGGAGTCAATGGAGCCTGGAGGTCCAGGCAGTAAGTCAGGGGGGTAAGTTGGAGGTAGTAAAGAGAATAGAGTAAAGTGTATTGGGGGGGGTGGTGGTGATTTTGGTTTAGTTTCAGTGACGTGGAAATGTGGAGAAGAGTAGAATCAGTAGAAAGCACATTGATAAAATGACAGACACTGGAGAGTTAGCAGAAAAGGGTGTAGGTGTTATTTATAGGAAAGTAATTTTTAAAGGAAGAGGACGCAACGAGAGAAATGAAGTAAAAATACTGGAAGACAGATGCACAAAACAGAGAAAAATTATTTAACAAGGAAGCATAAGTAAATAAAAAGGAAAATAACAGAAAAGGGACAACCCAAGCAAATAAACAAACACACAAAAAAAAAACTTGATAAAACAAACCAGTAAAAATGGAAAACAAACAAAAAAAACAACAACAAAAAAAAAACAGCCATTGATGTTTCAGGTGTGAAAAAATTAAAAAGAAAATTTAAAAGAAAAGTTAAAAAAAATGTTTGAAAAGAAAAAGAAACCAGTCTCTGGTTTCTCTGCAATGGACTGCAGTCTATTTTCCTGATTGGCTGGTTTGACTTGATTTCAGTTGGCAAGGGGTGGATCTGTTCTGACCTTCTCCCCTGTTGGTGCAATCGTGGGTCTCTGAGGTTCGCACAGCTTGCAGGCAGGCCTTGGGCGTCCTCTGTCGATGGGGACGTGGGCAGTCACAGGAACTGTGGCTCCTCTGTCTGCTGTGGGGCCGTTGCCTTTGATGCCTGGACTTGACTAGACTGTGAACTCAGCAGAGCGTGGCGCCTCTGGCCTGTTTTGCTCCACTAAGAGTTGCTTGCCTGAGGGAGGCGGCCTCTTTGGCATAGGTAGCTATGGAATGCAGCTCCGTTTTGGGCTGGGAATTAGCTTCCTCTGTGATGGGACTGTTTAGCTGTCCCCGGAACTGTTTGTTCCTCCTTCTATTGTTTCTGTGCCCCTGGTAGCTGCTCGCAGCTTTTGCTTTAAGTTTAGAAGTTCCGGCGGGGAGGGCGGGGCATCTCTGTATAATCCCTGGACTTGCCTCCCGCCAGGGCAGGGGGCGTTCTTCTGGGAGGAGCTGGTTCTCACTGATTCCGCCCCTCCTGCCCTTTTCAAAGATGGCTTTTTTGACCTCGCTTTCCCCAGGCCCGCTTCAGTTCCAGTCTGGTCTGACCCTATGCCAGTGGCAAAGATGGCGCTTTGCTCTGGCGGTGGGGACAGGGATGCCTTCCAGAAGCTGGACTGTGGGCACAAGTGAGGATAACTTTTGGGGTACTCACACTGTCTCTGCGATGTCAGGTCCTCCGTGCTCGGCTGGCGTCTGGAGTATTTCTCGCTTTAGCTGCGCGGAGTGCGGGGGGCTGTGCCCGGCACTGTGCCGGAGCCGGCGCTGGCGCCGCGGCGGGACGCCGCCCGGAGCTCAAAACTGTGTTTTCAGACCAGCAAAGTCAATTTTTCCTTCCTGTTCAGAATCCCTGTACTGTTAGAACTTACTTTGGCTGTCTTTCTCGGAGAAACAGTTTCTATGAGGTGAGAAACTACGATATCGGAGGGAGCTCTGCAGGGCTCAGCCGCTCCTCCGCCGTCTTCCCCGGAAGCCTGTCTTGTAAATTTTTTGGAAGAACCAATTCTTTTTGTTGATTGTTTCTTTTTCTTTTCTTTTCTTTTCTTTTTTTTTTTTTTTACTGTAAGTCATTTAAGACCTGAAGCAAACCTTATCAAGTCCTGTTTTATAAATCTTAGAGGTTCACACTCATAGACCAGTAACTTCCTCTCTTTTTTGAATATATATATACACACACGCACACACACACACACACACACACACACACACACCTGGTTCAACACCTTAACAAACTTAAAATCAGATACCCTAAAAACACTACAAGAAGGAATAGGAGAAACACTTGGGCTCATTGGCACAGGACGAAATTTCCTTAATAAAAGCCCAGAAATGCAACAAATCAAAGAAAGGTTGGACAAATGGGACTTCATCAAACTGCAGAGCTTCTGCACTGCAGAGGAAATATCTTGCAAGATAAACAGAAAGCCCACAGATTGGGAGAAGACCTTACTGGCCATCCAACGGAGAAAGGCCTCATATTTAAAATATGCGTTGAACTCAAAAAATTAAATTCCTCTGAAACAAATCCTCAAAGAAAACTTGTTAATGGATTGGGAAAAAAAGTAATCCTTATTGCTGGAGAAAGTAAGATTATCCATTAAATATTTTTCACAAAATGTTAAGGACTCTTTGGACAACAAACCTGTTGAAAGGATTTTTTTTTAAATTTTCTTTCTCCATTAAGGAAAAGAGAAATATAACAGGCAAAACTTCACATCTAGATAAAGAAGAAAATAATTTTAAAAAATGAATAAATAAATCAAATCATTTTAATTGATCATAAAGGATAAAACATATATGGAAATATGAAATGAGTATCAGCAATATTGTAAGGATTAGAAAGAATTTACTAGGAATATTCATTCACAAAGTCCTTCATCACATGTAAACAAGATTATTGCTTATAGTAGTTAAAATACACGTAAAAACCTAGGGTAAAATACTATAAAATTTGCTATGTCAAATGAAAAGATAAAATGGCTTACTAAATCAGAGAATCAAAAAATAAAGAAAATCAGTGGTTTAAATGTGAATGACCAAAATGCACGAATTAACCATAAAAGAAAATAACAGATTCTAAGAATTTAATGTCCTAGAGTTAATTTAAAAAGATGAAACAGTATCAAGTCTTAACATAATATAAAGAGTGTTAAAAATAAACAAACATTAACAATACCAGTAACACTTATGAAAAAATTGGATTAGCTATTTAAATTTCTAACAGTGTAGAGACATTGTAAGAAATATTTATTTTTAAATTACTTACATCCAGGCATGCCATGCCTTTCATCTCATCTACTTGGAAAGAAGAAATGTGGAGGATTTTTCTGTGAGTTCAGTCCAGACTAAAAGTTATCAAACCTATATCTCAACTAACAAGCATACTAAGGTATGATGTCAGCACAACTGAAGGGAAAAGGCATAGAGAATTGTGGTTTGAAACAAACACAGAGTTAAAAATACATAAGATATTATATAAAACATTCCTAAAAGAAATGAAAGAAATAAGGGAATAAAGAAATGAAGGAAGGAAGGGAGGGAAGGAAAATGCATGGAAAAAGAAAGACAGGAAAGAAGAAAGAAAGGAAGGGACAGAACAAAAGAGTGGAATATAATTTGGATAATAATGATATCATTCTCTAATTATAAGAATATATAATAATTTTAAATGTATTTGCTTTTCACAGCCTTTTCAAAATATGTAGTGCATCAATACATAGAACTGAAAGAAAAAAATCCTTTAAATTTTTACTGAATACCCCAAATACTAATATATTAGTAATTAATACACTAAATAAGTAGAATGGTAGATTACAAGAGTGCTCTTAATGTGAACCAAGAGACCCTGAGGAACCACTGTATCTGGCAGTAGCAGAACATGCAGCCTTCCTTTGCTCACATGCTACAATCCCCAAGTTAGAATCCATATTAAATCTAAAACATACTTGAATGAAAGTGAAATAAAGTATG
Organism: Perognathus longimembris pacificus; assembly: GCF_023159225.1. Taxonomy (NCBI): domain Eukaryota; kingdom Metazoa; phylum Chordata; class Mammalia; order Rodentia; family Heteromyidae; genus Perognathus; species Perognathus longimembris. The sequence continues at coordinate 46,470,766 of NC_063172.1, read as the reverse complement.
TACTCAAATCACAATGGGCTTAGAAATGAACAAAAGAAAGATAGATGGAAATTCTACAAATATTTGCAAATTAAATAACAGTTCTCAATAAAATAGGTTAAAGAAGAAATCTTACAATTAAGTAAGCTTAATTGTAAATAAAATAAATCAAATACAAAGGAAGAAGGTTATAGATATATTGAAAATATATCAACAGCAGTACTTATGAATTTTAATATTATGTACATATTAAAAATGATATGAAATCATTTTATAAACTAGAAAATGGAGGCTCATTCTAAGTCTAAAAAATAAGGAAATTAGCTGAAATTAACAAAATTAAAAAACTGTAAAACCAAAAGGAAAGCAGTGAAATCCAAATTCAGTTTATTTAGATTAGTGAAGTTAAAAATTATTCATTCAACCTAATTAAGAAAAGAAAGCCTAATTAAGTCGCTAGTATGAGATATGAGGGAAGGGGCTTCACTGCTGCTCAGGCCCAATGTAATGATAATAATATCCTAACAAATTGCATTCAATGGAGTATAATCTAATTTTTTTTCAGTACCTCCTTCTGGTATTGATTCAAGTAAATTCAGGCATTGAAAAGCAATTAGTGAGGGCTGGGAAGGTGGCCTAGTGGTAAAATGCTTGCCTCTCATGCATAAAGCCCTGGGTTCCATGCCTCAGTACCACATATATAGAAAAATCCAGAAAGCACTGTGGCTCAAGTGGTAGAGTGTGCTAGCCTTGAGCAATAAGAAGCCAAAGACAGTGTTCAGGCCCAGAGTTCAAGCCCCAGGACTAGAAAAAAAAAAAGGGTGAAACTTGCATAGCAGGAGTTAATACAGAATGGTTGGCAAAGAGAGATACTAAAGAGAAATAAAATGAAGGATTGAATAAACAAAAAATTCATAGGTATAAAAAAATGAGAACAGTGATCCAGCACTGGTGGCTCAGACCTATAAACCTGGCTACTTAAGAGGCTGATATTGGATAATCATAGTTAAATCTTTGAGACCCTTACCTCCAATTAATCACCAGAAAACAAGAGATGGAAGTGTACCACTAGCCTTGAGCAAAAGAGCTCAGGGACAGCACCCAAGCCCCCTGAGTTTCAGCCCTATAACCCACAACAACAAACAAACAAGCATAACATACTGATTACAATTTAAACCCTGTTAAAATTGGCATTTACACAAAAGAGAAAAGAGAATCAGAGTTAATCTTAGACAACTTGAGTGGATTGAAAAATGGCCTACATAATTAATATAGCAAATTTCTCAATGTGTCTGTGATGATATTTCGAAGTTGATTGGCTTCTGTGCTAACAAACTGTTGATAGAGAATCACAGCAAATGTGGTGAGAACCATGCAATGGGGTGATAGGAATGAAAAAGCAGATGAGGAAAACTTGTGGGAGCTCATGGTCAACAAGGTATATTTTTTTGTTCCTTCAACTGCCAGTGGCTATGGAATATAAGAATAGACTTATGTAGACTTGGATATCAGAATGTAGACTTACGTTTTGACTTTCCAGGTAACTTTTATTTTATTTTTTTTTTTCAAATTTTTATTATCAAACTGATGTACAGAGAGGTTACAGTTTCATACGTTAGGCTTTGGATACATTTCTTGTACTCTTTGTTACCTTGTCCCTCATACCCACCTCCCTCTCCCCCTTTCCATTTCCCCCCCCTGAGGTGTTTAGTTCACTTTCACCAAACAGTTTTGCAAGTATTGCTTTTGTAGTTGTTTGCCTTTTTTTACCCTGTGTCTCTCAATTTTGGTATTCCCTTTCAATTTCCTACTTCTAATACCAGTATACACGGTTTCTAATACACTCAGATAAGATTACAGCGATAGTGGAGGTACAACCACTGGAAGGTGATACAAGAACATCATCAATAATAGAAGGTACAGATACACATGGGATGTTGAAAGTAGTTACAACTGTGCTATAACAATCATTTCCACAACATGGAGTTCATTTCACTTAGCATCATCTCATGTGTTCATAAGGGTATAGCTATTGGGCTCTTGTGATGCTCTGCTATGACTTGCCTAAACCTGTACTAATTATTCCCAATAAGGGAGACCATAGAGTTCATGTTTCTTTGAGTCTGGCTCACTTCACTTAGTATAATTTTTTCCAAGTCCTTCCATTTCCTTACAAATGGTATAATGTCATTCTTTCTGATAGAGGCATAAAATTCCATTGTGTATATGTACCACATTTTCTTGAACCATTCGTCTACTGAGGGGCATCTGGCTATGACAAATTGTGCTGCGATGAACATTGTTGTGCTGGTGGCATTACTGTGATTTTGTTTGTGGTCTTTTGGATAGATACCCAACAGTGGGGCTGCTGGGTCATAGGGGAGTTCTATATTTAGTCTTCTGAGGAATCTCCATACTGCTTGCCAGAGTGGCTGAACCAGTTTACATTCCCACCAACAATGAAGTATGGTTCCCTTTTGGCCACATCCCCTCCAACAATTGTTATTGTTAGTTTTCTTGATATATGACATTCTTACTGGGGTGAGATGGAATCTCAATGTTGTTTTGATTTGCATTTCTTTTATGGCCAGTGATGTAGAGCATTTTTTCATATGTCTCTTGGCCATTCTCATTTCCTCATCAGAGAAGACTCTTTGTAAGTCTTTAGCCCACTTGATGAGGGGGCTATTGGTTCTTTGTGGTTTTGTTTTGGAAGAAGGTAATCTTTTTAGTTCTGCATATATTTTAGATATGAGGCCTTTGTCTGTTGAATGTCCGGTAAAGATCTTCCCCCAGTCAGTGGGCTTTCTGTTTATCTTGCGAGCTATGTCCTTTGCCATGCAGAAGCTCTGCAGTTAGATGCAGTACCATTTGTCCAACCTTTCTTTGATTTGTAGCCTTTCTGGTTCATTGTTAAGGAAGTTTCATCTCCAGGTAACTTTTAGACCCTCAGATTTAGACTGAGGATTTATCTTTGGTTTCTGAGATTTTGATCTTAGACAGAGCAACTGCTGGTGATCAGTTTTCTATTCTGCAGACAGCCATTCTGAGATTGCTAAGCCTAGAAAAATGTAAACGTACTCAATAATCCCTGTTATAATTACAAAGACATTTTTCTATTTCTCTTATTTGGCTGGAGGATATTGACTAAGAGAATGGAAAGACAAGTAAGAAGGACATTTAATGAAAATTTACAGTAGGCTAGTAAGAACAGAACAAAGAGCAGAAAGGAGAAAATGAGTAAAACTTTGAAGTAGTTATTTTGTTGAACTCAAGTCTCTCTGATATAAGCAACATGACCCAAGAGTGTGAAGAGGATTACACAAAGTGGAGGGAATAATTATTTCTAACACAGCCATGTGGCTTTGATATAGAATGTGAAGAATGTTTGGAAAGGAGAAAAGAAATGGTAACTCATTCAGAATATTCATGTTGATAGCAGTTAATGCATTGCTTTAATTAACAATCTTACTTTTTACCTCCCACTTTCACTCAGTTACTGAAGCCACTTCTCACAATGTTGCCAACAACAACGATCATCTTGCCAAATTCAGTGTTTTAGTCTCTGAATTCACTACTCTGCAGCTGCAATTAATGAGAATGATCACATTGTTACCCCAACTTTTTATTTTCTTAACTTTCAGTATATTGTACATATTTGGTTATTCTTTTCTTATTTTAGTTATTTTTTCCAATCTTCATTTGCTATTTTGAATTTTCACAATGTCTCCCCCAATTTGGCTTAGTTTGTCTAAAGAAGTGTACAGAGTATTTCCACTTGGATATTCAATAGCTTAACATGAATTAAACACTACAATAGCCTCTCCCTATCTCAGTCAAAGGTCTCATTTTTATCAGTTCTAAGACAAAAATTATATGATCACCATTGTTTCTTTTTCCTTCATAGTTGCTTCATCTGTAAATCCTATCAACATCATTTTCATAATAAGTCCACAAGACTTCTCACCACGTCATCTCTCTCATTCTTATCCACGTCATATCCTATCTCCCCCGTTAAGGCAACAGTTTTTCGGCATTCCTCCATCTTTTCCTTGTTATGTATTTATTCTCCATGAAACAGGAAGCTACTCATCTGCAACAATAAAATGATACTGTATGCATTCCAATTAGCTTTTCATCATGCTATAAGACCAAAGCCCCCAACAAGTGGGAAATATTCTATTTTTAAACCCAATGGATATTTTTAATTTAATTTAATTGTAAAGGTGATGTACAGAGTGGTTACAGTTACATAGATAAGGTAGAGAGTACATTTCTTCTCAAACGTTGTAACCCCCTCCATCATTTTCCCCCACTTTCCTTCCCTCCCAATACACTCCCCAGCCCCCCAAAAGTTGTACAGTTCATTTCCAACATGTTGTCTTGGGAGTATGGCTGTTGCATTGGTTCACCCTTTGTCCTGTGTCTCACCATTTGTTTTTCCTCTTCCTTCCCTAATTCAGACAACTATATACACAATAAACATGGTACCAAGATTAAATACAGTGACAACAAGGAATAAACGATATGGGAAATAAACAAGAAAAAAAAACATACAACTGAGCAAGTACTTTTCCTTGGTCATATCACATCTCAAGAGTCTTTAATTCACTTTTATGTTTTGGACTACACCTTGTCTATCTATAACTGGAGATCTTGGTCTTCCTTAGGCCTAGCTACCAGATTTCTTCTAGATTGAAGACTGTGTTACTAAGCTTACCATCTCTGTATGTACATATGGGACTGAGTGATGCCCATGATATAGCTGTTTCTGTGTAAGAATAGCCCTGAGACATGGAGGCTACAATAAGGAGCACAAAGTCATTAATTGTGCAGCTTTGAACACAGTCCATAGAGTCGTGTTAGTGCTTAATAATGCAGAAATACTAAATTCAATGTGACACTTTGGATGTTCTAAAAAAAGATATTTACCAAAGTAAAAATAATGTCTTTTATTTAGCAATTTTTAGCTTAGGTTAGTGTTGTCTTGAAATTCATTTACAGATATGAATGTGTTGAAAGGACATCATTTAGTCACATAAATTCCTAATTTATTTTATTTCTAATTATGCTTATTTTGTTAAAATATGTGTGGCAGAAAAATGATCATCTTACCCACTTTAAATGTAAAATTGCATTGTATAAAGACATTCATTATGTAGTGGGCACTTCATCACCATCTGTGTTCACAGGTCTTTTGCATCTTGCACAGCTGAGACAATGCCAAACACACAAGATCTGACCTAGCTGAGTAGCATTCTCATCCAAACAGAATCGTGCAGCATTTTTCCTTTGGTATCTGGCTTATTTCACTTAGCCTAACATCTCCAAAGTTCATCCATATGGTAGCATATGACAACATTATCTGCAGTTCTGACAACAAAATCTTTTTTATATATACAACATTCTGCTTATCCATTATATCTGTCAATAGATTAGTTTTGTTTCTATATTCTAATTATTTCAGATACTGGTGATACAAACACTTATGTACAAATACTGTATCTTTGTACAGATATTATTTTTTGTAACCATGTGTCTACCATTGCCATTGCTGAATACTAGGTGGTAATGCTATTCTTGATTTCTCTGAAAACCATTTTACTGTTTTCCAGTGCCGGTAGCATTTTACGTTCCCAATGAAAAGTCTACAAATCTTCAAACTTGTCCTGTATCAAGAAAACCAACACTAATAAATGTTGGAGGGGATATGGCCAAAAGGGAACCCTACTTCATTGTTGGTGGGAATGTAAACTGGTTCAACCACTCTGGAAAACGGTATAGAGATTCCTCAGAAGGCTAATCATAGAGCTCCCCTATGACCCAGCAGCCCCACTTTTGGGCATCTACCCAAAAGAATACAAGCAAGACCACACCAAAGCCACCAACACAACTATGTTCATTGCAGCAAAACTTGTCATTGTTAAAACACGGAACCAAGCTAGATGCCCCTCAGTAGACAAGTGAATCAGGAAAATGTGGTACATATACACAATGGAATTCTTTGCGCCCATCAGAAGGAATGACACTGCCCCATTCATAAGGAAATGGAAGGACTTGGAAAAAGTCATATTAAGTTAAGTGACCCATACCCAAAGAAACAGAAACATTATGGGTCCCTCATAAGGAATAGCTAGTAAATGATTAGGCTAGTCATGGTAGAAGATCAAAATATCCCAATAGCTTCACGCATATGATCACATAAGATGATTCCAAGTGAAATGAACTCCACTTTATGGAAACAAGAGTTATACCATTGTTGTAATTATTTACAACATGCCATGTCAAACCGTACCTTTTGTATTTTTTTCTTGTCTGTTTGATTTTTTTGCTTAGTTTTTTTTCTCTTGTATTCCCTTCCTATGGTTGTATCCCTGCTACCACTGTATCTCATCTGAATACCCTGGATACTGGCGAAGGGAAAGGGAATATCAAAATTGAGAGACTAAGGACAAAAAGACAAACCATTCCAAAAGCAATACTTACAAAACCATTTGATGTAAACCAACTGTATAAATGTTGGGGGGAGAGGGAAAGGGGAGGGTGGAGGTAAGGGAAAAGTGAGGGAGGAGGTAACAATTTGAACAACAAATGTATTCACTGCTTTACATATGAATCTCTAACCCCTTTGTACCATGCTTTAACAATAAATAAAGAAGTTTAATAAAAAAAAATCGTGGTTACAGATAGACAACCTGTCCTTTACATGTTTGCTTCTAGGAATATTTTGGTTGACCTTGGTCATATTAATTCCACATCCATTACTGTAAGCTTTTCTTTTCTTGATGTTTCAAGTGCCCAAGTATATTAATTTACAATGCTAAGCAAGTAGTAGGATGGCCAAAGGCCTTTATTGCTCTAAATACTAATATATCCTTGATTAGATTTGGATATATCAGAATAATAAAATTTAATAGAATGAAAAAAAATTATTCACATGTAAATGTGTAGACAATTAAAATGATTATAATTAATGAAACAATGCAAAAATGTATTCAACTATACGCCTAAGAGAACGTAATAAATAAAAATGAAGAAGAAAAACAAATGTTAGCAAGTTCATATTTATCTATTTACAACTCCATTTTTGGAAGATACTTGATTTCAAGGGAATACCATTACTTAAATGATGAGAACAAACATATACCAACAAAATCCTCATGAAAATAGAGAAGGCTATAAATAAATTTAGAAAGAATCTTTATGCATAGAAAAGAATTATTAGAAGAAAAATGTCTGTGAAAGAATCAGAATTCATCTACTAAATAGTTTCAGTTCCTAACTATACAATTCAGTTTTGTCTGTCAATTAATGCCTGGCACTCTTCTCAGAATAAAGACAGGAAACACATATAAAAAATGTTTTTATATTTCTATATCAAACTCTGAAGAATAACTTTTCAAGTTATTGAAGATATTAAATCCATACGCTATATTTATGTATTCGAGGAAAAAAATTAGTATTTTAATCTGAGGGAATATCTGTTCTTAATAATACATTTGAGACATGTTATAATCTGATTTTCATAAATGATAGTTGAACCGCTACTCTTCATTTTCAGCCATTTTGTCTTAATTAGTTTGAAATGGATACTTGTGGAATTTTTTGTTCTTTTTGTATTTATGTCTGTTTTTTTTCCAGATATTCCTGGAAATTCAGCATACATAACTGTATGGCAGAAAAAGCTTAGAGGAAATTAACTGTTGCCTACAACCCAGGATTCTGTGTTCTAATAAGCAGAATGGATTATGTATTCTTTTATGATTATCATGTATGTAGATCATGAAATTTCCATTAAAAGCAAACATCACAAATATATTTCTGACATGTTTTAAATATCAACAAAGAAATTAAAATTAACATGCCTTTAACCTTATATAAACCTTTCTTCTTATACAATTGAAGTGAAATGGGATGAGATGTGAGGAAATCAAAGCATTATTTCAAGGAATTAAGTATTTGCAGGTAATTTTATTTTAGACAATTTCCTTTCTATGTTAGTAGAAATTTTCTTATAAAAGCATTATACATTTTGTTGTGTTACTAAAATTGCCCCTTCTTATCAATTCTTTTTAATACAATGGATTTGGAATATGACTTTATTGTATCATTGTCACTGAAAAACATTAGTGTATTAACAATATTTCAAATTATTTAATCATTTAGTGAATAGAGAAAGGTTAAAAAAATTGACTCTTATGTATTGTAAAAAACATAGTCTCTGACCAAACAGAATAAATTATGCTGACAAAATGTGACTTCAAACTTAATCCATTTTTTGTTCAAGTGATTGATCTGCTTTAGCTCTTTCCAACTTTACAGATTCCTTTACAAAATGGATGGTTACTTGGTCAGTAGATGGTTCTTTAGAAAATGCTTGTCTCAGTTTAATTAGGTTTTGCATAAAACAATTTCAATTTTTTTATTGAACTTCCAGGCATTAAACTGCTCACTTACTGATCTCAAACTTATAAAGCACAATAACCAAGTTCAGTTCATTGTCACAATGTTTTAGTTTCTCATTTTCTTTATCTCTCCTTCCTTCCTCTCTCTCTCTCTCTCTCTGTCTCTTTCTCTTACATACACACAGAATTACATAAGCACACATCCCAAGATATACATACAAAAATCACATTCTGCTGAAAGATTAAAGCCAATATGATCAGGTATCATAAGTGATTTTGTCTTTAAATTTGTGTGAATAGTTTCAACGGTGTAATTACATTCCACCTTGAAGTTGTAGCACTTACTTTAGGCATGATAAACATTTAAGTTTGTACTTAACTAATTTTTAGTACAGGTACAGAAGGTAACATTTTAGTCTAAAAAAGAAGAAGCCATTTCAATGATGCATTTATTATTAGGCTATGAGTCATGGTACTATTTATAACTGTCTTATTGACAGGAGGATAGAATACTCCCACATTTTCTTTTACTTGTTATCACTTTAGCAGATTACTAGATTACTTTCCATTGATTAAAAATGGCTATTACTTATACTACTTGATTCTTTACTGTCAGTTAATATTTAAAAGCAATAGGTAATCCATCTCCCTTCCATAGTTAACATAATATTTGAAATATTGTCATTCTTCTTAGGCTTAAATCTTTGACCCTTCCTTCTACTTTCTCCACTTATTATATTATTAGTTTGAAATTATATTCATATTATATTATATTCTTCAGTAGAACTTTGCCAACCCACCAAAAGAATACTATATGTTACCCCTACTCCTCTGTTTTGTTGCTTGACTTTAAGGTTGTTTAATAGGATTCATGACTGTAATAAAAATTAAACAAAATAAAATAACAACCAATGTCTTCGGCTTTTGTTGTTGTGTCAAAATACCTTCCATAAACCACATATAAGGAGGAATTACTGGTGTCTGCTCATAGTTACACAGCTTTCATCTCATAGTCTTTGGATTTTTTGTTTCATTGCCTGTGGTTAGGGGGACAGTGTAGCAGAGAAGACAGACCTTGGAAGTTGCTTATCTCATAGCAATAGAAATAAAAAAAGAACAAGAAACAGCCCCAAATGGCATGCTTCTTGTGACCTTTTTGCTCTGAATATGATCTTCATCTATTCCACCACCTTCCCATAATATGCTCAGATTTTCAATTCAACAATAAGTTTATCTCTTCATGAAGAGAGAAATTCTCATAAGAAAGGACAAATCATAAGAGCAAGATTAAAACATGCAAACATGGAAATTTGATTTAGAAACTAATGAGAATAAAAATGTGCCAGAAGAATATCTTGCAATTGATTTAATGATTTGTTAAAGTGCCTTGATAATTTCAGAGATTGCAAACAAGATAGTTGAATTTCCACTAAATCATTCAAACAAGTACTAAGGATGAGCTACTGAATTGGTCATGTACATGATCTAAACAGTTAAATAAATTCCAAATATATCATTTCATGATCATTTATTCTATTGAATAAATTAAATCATTCAAGAAAGATGTATTCTATAATATCTGATCACAGTGAAATCAAGGTAACCCTCAATAACAAAGGATACCACAGAGGCTATACAAATACTTGGAGGCTAAAACCATCACTGTTATCTAAAACTTGGGTCACAGAGAAAATTAAGGATGAAGTTAACGAATTCATAAGCCACAATGAAAATGAAAATACATCACAAAGAAACCTATGGGATACAGCTAAGGCAGTGCTGAAGGGCAAGATCGTTGCCCTCAGCACTCCCATTAAAAGAATGGAATCAGAGCAGGTGAATAACCTACAATGAAACTAAAATATTTGGAGAAACAAGAAATAATTGAATCTAAAATGACTAGGAGGAGAGAGATCACAAAGATTAATGAAGAGATAAATCTGATTGAAAATACAAAGACTATTCAACAAACAAATAAAACTAAAAGCTGGTTCTTTCAGAAAATAAATAAAGTTGACAAACCCCTTGCAAGACTTACAAAAAAAAAAAAGAAGAGACTCATATTCATAAGATCAGGGACTCCACCGGAAAAATTACAACAAATATACACGATATTCAAACACTCATCAGGAACTCTACTCACTAAAGAATCTCTACTCACTAAAGAACAATAATTTTACAGAAATGAATCAATTCTTACAGAAATATAAACTGCCCAAACTGAATCAAGAAGAAATAAATCAACTAAATAAACCAATAACTTACAGCAAGATACAGGGGGTAATCAAGAGCCTCCCAACAAAGAAAAGCCCAGGCCCAGAGAGATTCCCCAATGAATTCTATAAAACCTTCAGTGAGGAGCTAATACTAATACTCCTCAAACTCTTCTGTGAAATAGAAACAGAGAGAGAAATCCCAAACTCATTCTATGAAGCTAGTATTAGACTCATCCCCAAACCAGGCAATGACCCTACAAAAAAAAGAGAATTACAGACCAATATCACTAATGAACACAGACACAAAGCTCTTCAACAAAATATTAGCTAACAGGATCCAGAAACGGATCAAGAAAATTATACATCATGATCAAGTAGGCTTCATTCCACAGACACAAGGAAGATTCAACATCCGTAAAACAATAAATTTAAATCACCACTTAAACAGAGCGAAGAAGAAGAATCACATCATCATCTCAGTCGATGCCCAAAAATCCTTTGACAAAATACAATATCCATACATGTTAAAAGCCCTGGAGAGAATAGGAATACAAGGAACATTCTTTAAAACAAAAAAAGCCATATACAACAGACCAACTGCTAATATCATATTAAATGGGGAGAAACTAAAAGCATTCCCCCTAAACTCAGTAACAAGACAAGGATGCCCACACTCCCCCTTCTTTTCAACATAGTGCTGGAACCTCTAGCCATAGCAATAAGACAAGAGGAGGGCATCAAAGGGATCCACATTGGCAAAGAAGAAATAAAATTATCCCTATTCGCAGATGACATGATTTTATATGTGAAGGTCTCTAAAAGCTCACTCCCCAAGATTCTACAACTAATTAATCATTTTGGCAAAGTAGCAGGTTACAAAATCAACCCCTCAAAATCAGCAGCTTTTCTGTATGCCAGCAATGTACAAGCAGAAAAGGAAATTATGGAAATAATACCATTTGCAATAGCTATAAAAAAGGAATAAATTACCTAGGAATAGCCTAACTACAGACATGAATGACCTATTTAATGAGAACTATAAAAAAACTAAAAAGAGAAATCAAAAAGGACACCAGGAGATGGACAGATCTCCCATGCCCATGAATAGTCAGAATCAATATAGTGAAAATGGCCATATTGCTCAAAATGTTATACAAATTCGATGCAATCCCCATCAAAATAAGAGCTACATTACTCACTGAAATAGAGAAAACAACCCATAAATTCATATAGAACAAAAAAGACCTAGAATAGCCATAGCAATTCTAGGGAAAAAATAGCAGTGCAGAACTTTTCGCAATACCAGACTTCAAGTTCAATTATAGAGCCATCATAACAAAAACAGCCTGGTATTGGTATAAAAACAGACCTGAAGACCAAGAAATAAAGCCGCATTCTTATAGTCAGCTGATATTCGACAAAGGAGCTAAAGACATACAATGGAAAAAACATAGCCTCTTCAACTACTGGTGATGGGAAAACTGGGCAGCCATATGTAGAAAACTCAAAGTAGACCCTAGCCTATCACCATGCACCAAGATCAACTCAAAATGGATCAAGGACCTCAATGTCAGACCTGAATCTTTGAAACTACTGAAGGATAGAGTAGGAAAGGTGCTAGAACTTATAGGCACAGGAAGGAACTTCCTGAATAGAGTCCCAGGGGCACAATAGATAGGGGAGAGTCTGGACAAATGGGACTACTACAAAATAAAAAGTTTCTGCACAGCTAAAGACATAGCCACCAAACTAGAAAGACAGCCAACCATATGGTAAAGGATCTTCACCAGCACAGCAACAGACAAAGGCCTAATATCCGTCATCTACAGAGAACTCAAAAAACTAACCCCTGCCAAGCCCAGTAAACCAATTATTAACTGGGCAAAGGAGCTAAAGAGAGACTTCACAGGAGAAGAGATAAAAATGGCAAAGAAACCTATGATGAAATGTTCAACATCCCTGGAAGTAAAGGAAATGAAAATAAAAACAACCCTGAGATACCACCTCACTCCTGTTAGAATGGCTTATACTCTGAACTCAGGCAACAACAAATGCTGGAGGGGATGCAAGGAAAGAGGAATCCTTCTCCACTGTTGGTGGGAGTGCAAATTAGTACAACCACTTTGGAGAACACTATGGAGGTTCCTCAAAAACCTCAACATAGACCTCCCCTATGACCCAGCCATTCCACTCCTAGGCCTCTATCCTGAACAACAGATCTCAGGGTATCAAAAAGACATCTATACATCCATGTTTATCACTGCACAATTCACAATAGCCAAAATATGGAAACAACCCAGATGCCCCTCTACAGATGAATGGATCCAAAAAATGTGGTACCTATACACAATGGAATACTGCATAGAGATTAGGAATGATAAAATATTGGTATTCGCAGGGAAATGGTCAGAACCTGAACAAATAATGTTGAGTGAGACAAGCCTAGAACACAGAAACAAATAGGCATGATCTCCTTGATAAAATACTGTTAAGGTGGGGGGGGGACACTAGAGACCAGGTATGCGAAACAAAAAACTTCTTGTCAAATGGTATTTCCCACAGGTTTGGGTCAGCGACTTTACATTATGTAACTAAAACCAAACAACTACTAAACATAAAAAAGTCTAAAATAGACCTCTCAGTGGATCACAATAGCTCAAAAGCTATATATGTAGGATCATATAACACAAGGATAAGCAAACTCTATTGTTGACATTATATTTAAAGTTCTAGGTGAATTTCCTTTGGCATATGCCACGTGGCTACTTTATATGGTTTTGGTACACTGGGTATTGTATATATGCCTACCTGATCTAGGGAAGGGAATGAAAAATGAGGGTGTAAGATAACACAAGAAATGTACTCACTGCCCTTTTATGTAACTGTACCCATTTTACACAACACCTTGTCAACAAAATTTAATTAATAAATAAAAAGAAAAAGAAAAAAGAAAAAATAAGATAGATGTATGATCTGGCAGAATTTTCTTTGAATGTAGATGTATCTATACCATCAAATTATGGAAAATGACTTATTTGCTTTTGATGAAAATAGCGATTAAATTAATGTATTTAAGAATGTCACATTAAGATGAAAATTGTCAAAAATGTTTCCATTTATATGTCATTGTGTCCATTTCTATGATTATAAAGCATATACTAAATACTGCCTTCTCTTTCACTAATTATCACAATAATCCACTAATTGGAGTGTAATTCTCAATATATGATAACAGGTTTACTGAAAGATCTAGATTGGAGATAACAGATTATGCTGGAATAGAAAGTATCAACAATGTGCAACTAGTAATTGCTGAGGAATTCAGAACCCCTGGGTCATAGATAGGAGAGAGAATGGGGAGAGGAATGGCAAAGGCAAAATAGTGAGATTTATGTCCAAATATTGTAATAGAAAACAACACTATAGTCTATGTGCAAGAAATGAATCACTATTCTGTACTAAATATAACTCAACTGAATAATATTCAGCAAAACAGAATCAGAATCATATGAACCATCTGTGATGTTGGAATTGTAGGACAAGAAGTAGAAAACATTTTTTCTGATTAATGTTTAATATTTGGACATTTAAAAATATCAGTGAAACCCTTAGAGTCAATTAAAACACACACACACTCTCTCTCTCTCTATATATACATATATGTATTTATTTACAGTATGTATTTTATATATAGTGTATGCATAAAGTATGTGTGTATAAAATAATTTTAAATATATGAAATATATATTTAATATTATAACCAACTGCAATTTATAGGTAATATATTTATTATAGATTTTATGTTACTGTAACATATATTTAACATATATTGCATATTAACATATAATATAATAATATATGGTGCATAATTCTTTATAGTTTATATTGCATTATATTAACATATAGTATGTTTGGGATATATAAATATTAAATGCACATGCATATACTGCATATGCATTATATATTTATATGTGCATAGATAAATAATGACAAGAAAGAAAACAATGCTTTGCTTGGAGTTTATCAATGGGGGAGGGAAAGTGAGTGAAAAGGATGAATGAAGTTGACTCTATTCATGAGGAGTCCATAGTAAACATTCAGATGCAGAGAAAAATAAAGCCAATTGATGGTGCCACATATAAAGATTGCTTATGTAGTAATTGTATTATGTACAAAATGTCTTGGAGTACAGGGGGTAGGATAAAAATGAGAATTTTTTGTAGATAGGTATATAACATGTAGATTAAATATTTAGTATTAAGTCCTTTTATGTTATAATTAAAATTCTTGCACCAAATAAAACATTTTTTCAATGCACCCTATTACCTTCTCTTCATTTCTTTTCCTTTCTTTCTACCCAGAAGAAATCATTTATGAATATGTAGCTGTGAAGATGTTGTAGGCTTAGATTACTCAAGTAAATGATTTGGTACACATCATGTATATTCTTTAGGCCATGTTCTTTTCTGCTGTATATCAGAACAAATATCCCATTACAAAATTGTGTAGAGGAACAGATGTAATAAAGCATAAATGCATTTTAAAGCACTTCACACAGAGTGAGTGCTCAATACACATTAATGATTATTGGTAATAGAAGGAAAGTGTTTGAAATCCTCAAAAATAAATGAAGGAAGAGTGTACTTGGAGATAGACTTTTTGGAGAGCAAAAATAGTCTAATTCTGTAAAATTACAGGTACTTGAAAGAAGGGATAATGGAGCCAAAAGGAAAAAGAAGAATGAGGGTTGAAGAAATAAGGAGGAAAGAGAAATAATGCAGGCAAGAATTTATATGTATAGAACACATAGTAGAGAATTATAAGGGAAACAGTGGGTCAAAGAGGGGTGAAAATATTGATGTGATCACACAGATCAAGATGCACTATATACATAAACTGCTTAATTAAATATATAGCCTAAAATGAATATAAGCAAGGGAAGAGTTGGATTGGGAAGTGGGTGAGAATGTTCACCAATATGCATTTTATTTATAAACTTATTCAGTGAATGAATGGCACCTCCTTTGTACAAGTACTTAAAGATTATACAAATATTTTTTTTCTAAAAAAACAAGCATTCACTTGGATTGGTACCCAAAATATGTTATTTACTTGGGATAAAAATCAATTATATATTATCTAAGAGGGCTAAATTGCTTAGATATAAATTATTTGTTTGACTATGACCATTTCTCCTGATCTGAACAGATACCTTGGCTAAAATGATTTCCCTTTCTCTGAGCACTGCCTATGGCTGATTTCTGTGTATGGTACAAAGTATTGCACAGAAGAAGGAGTGTTTTCTATAACAGTATTCTCCATTCAAAGATATCTTTGGCTATAATTTGAAATTATTTTTAATTAACATCAGGTTGAATATCATTTATGTAGTGTTTGAAAGATGGAATATTTATGACATACTTATATATTTGTGTTTATAATATCAAAGTGATTTTTAATAAAAACATGCTGAACATTGTTTTACATTCCCTTGTTTAAAGACTAAGCAAGGCACAAAGATTCCATTATCTAAGCATATACTACTTATAAGATGATAGGCTAAAACATAAGGAATATTTGTTAGAAAGCTAAGTTCACCAATGGTCTTAATTTGAGTATGTATTTTAAAAATGAGGAACTAAATTGATTTTTCACAAGTTGGGGACTGAAGATTGAGTGAGATTATCAGAGGAAGACTAGATGTTGAAAATAAAGACGACATGTTCACCTGTAGTAGATGAGAGAAATGACACATGCAACATAGGAAGAATGGGTTTAATATTGGGTTTGAGCAATGATGGTCATGAGCAGATGCTGAGCTTTAAGGAAGGGTATCTTGAAACCAAGGACAGCATGACTAACATGCCTAGGACAGGGATGCAGTGTTCTCATAAGAGTAAATTATATTTGATTCCAACTTTTAACAGTGCAATAATATGCTTGTGGAAAGAATCAAGAGCTGTAAGTTGTAATGCTAAAATCTAATTCCAGCTATTTTTGAGGCAACGATAGATGGACACGGTTTCAGGACAGCCTTGGTAAAAGAAGTTAGAAAGATTCTGTTGTATCGAAACATATAGGTAGGAAAGATGGTTTATGTTAGCAAGCTCAACTCTTTGGAACATAGAGGCCTGAAAGTGACCCAATCCACAAAGATCTTATATGAGCTGGATACCAGTGGCTTCTACCTGTAATCCTACCTACTCAGGAGGCCAAGTTCTGAAGATCATGGTTCCAAGCCAGGAATATCTGTGAGACTCTTATCCGTGGTTAACTACCCTAAAAGTAATACCTGCTACTGTGGCTCAAGTGGTAAAGATAGGCTGGAGCCCTAAAGCTCAGGGACAGTACCAAGGCCCTGAGTTCAAATCCCAGAATAGACATGATATGTGCACGCGCACACACACACACACACACACACACACACACACACTCACACTTACCAATCAGATATAAATAATAACTTGAAAGGGAATTGATATGAGTTCAATCTGTAGTACTGTCAAAATAAAAGAAATAGAATGGAAGAAAGGAAGGGAGGGAGGGAGAGAGGAAGGAAGGAAGGAAGGAAGGAAGGAAGGAAGGAAGGAAGGAAGGAAGGAAGGAAGAAAGGAAGGAAGGAAGGAAAGAAGGAAGGTGACAGAAAAGTGTCCTACTGAAATATTCTCTGTGCTTTTTCCATTCTCTAATCTTCCCACGATAAATAAGATCACAAGGGCTGGGAATGTGGCTTAGTAGTAGAATACTTTTCTTGCACGCATGAAGGCCTGGGTTCAATTTCTCAACACCACATAAACAGAAAAAGCTGGAATTGGTTCTGTGGCTTAAGTAGTAAAATGCTAGTCTTGAGCAAAAGGAAGCCAGGGACAGTGTTCAGGTCCTGAGTTCAAACCACAGGGTTAGCAAAAAAAAAATTGTAAAAAGAAAGATCACAAATCATTGGTAGTGTTTAATGTATTTATTGTTGTTTGATAAATCTCCACCTTTTCAAATAATTAGCTCAATAAGACATGTTGGTATATGTCTGCAGTCCCTACACTTTGGAAACTGAGGCAGAAATATAAAAGTTCTGGCTACTTGAGCTACTTGGCTACCATGAGCTACTTCTATAGTTCAACAATACAATGGACTACAGCGGGATTTTCTTACTAAAAAAAAAAAAATATATATATATATATATATATAATATAAAGTAACTTGTCCTGTGAAATGTAGGAACAATCTAAATAGAAAGCCAACAGAATGGGGAAAACTTTTACCAGCTATGAATCAGACAAAGACCTAATATCCAAATTATATTTCATTCATACACCATGAACCCAAAGAAGGATATTCTCAAGAGAGGAACAGAAAGGTACAATACCCATCTGATCATATAAAGTAGTACTTATCAAAATGAACTACAGGAAATGGAAAAAAGAAGATTTTACTTTTTACTGTTTTTATTTACTTCTCTTTTTCTCTTGTTTGTCTTTTTCAGAGTAAGCGGGGACACCTAAATGGAGAGGCAAAAGACAAATATTTGCAGCAGTAATTCTCCCCAGACACTATGTTGAAAATGAACTATTTCAGTTTGTGGGTTGGGACAGGAGATGGAAAGAGAAAATGAGGCAAGATGCGATATCATCTAAAAGAAATGTATCCATTACCTGCCTTATCTAGCTGTAACCTCTCTGTACATCAAATTTATAATAATTTTCAGAAGTGCCCATCCCAACTGGGCACCAGTGGCTCACAATTTTAATTCTAGCTACTCAGGTGGCTGAGATCAAGCCAGCTTATGATGGAAAGTCTGTGAGACTATTATCTCCAATTAACCACCAGAAAACCAGAGGTGGCACTGTGGCTCAAGTAATAGAGAACTAGACTTGACCTGAGGAGCTCAGGGACAGTGCACAAGCCCAGAGTTCAATCCCCACGACTGCACAAAAATCAGACAAACAAACAAAAAGTATCCACATCCTGAGTACAAGCTCCAGTATAGACACACACACACACACACACACACACACACACACACACACACACGGTAGCTTTTCACCTCAAAATTGCTCTAGACTTTGGTGAAAGATCTGTACGTTTTCATTTAAATTCCCCATTGTAACTACAAACTTCAGCAATATTTTATATATTTGGAATATAAATAATAGATTTTATTCAAATTCATTGACTTTCATAATTAATTTTTTCTAAATAATTGGCCTTATGTATTATTCTCAAGTTATATTTAAAATAATATTCAAGTGATTAAGTATAACAGTACTATAATATCGATAATATTTGTAAATATTTATTGGTTAATTTGAAAACTCATTTGTCATGAGATTGTGAATTATGGGTAATTAATATTTTAATTTCATGTTATAAAATAAATATAATAGTTTTGTCCATTCAATGATATTTCATTGTCACATTATTTGAAAGCAAAACAACATTGCTGGTTTAACAATACAAGTGTCTAGGCCATCCAAGATAGTCTTTTAACCTCTATACACTCAGTCTTTGCAGAACTATACTACACAGTTTTCAAAAGGAAATCCAGTTCTATAAAAATTTAATTATTTTATATGGTGGACTCAACATGACTCTCCCTCCACTTCTTCCCCTTTACTTCGCTGGGTAATGAGTGCCTTTCCTCTGGGAAGTTATATTTTTCAACCCAGTTACATAATGAGAACACCCCCCCCACACACACACACATGCACGCACACACACACAATTTGGCACATATATTTTCCCATCTCTTTTCAATAATTATACTCCATGAAACTTTGTGTGTGTGTGTGTGTGTGTGTGTGTGTGTGTGTGTGTGTGTGTGTGTGTGTGTGTTTTCACTTGTGTGGTCTTCTGGAAATAAAAGATTATTTTATTCCAAAAAATGTCATTTCAGTATTTTGTTTGGTTCAATAGTATTATCTTTTTCAAGGGTAAAAAGCACAACCATTCCAAAAGTATGTTAATAATTATGATATTAACCAGGAAAGAAATTGCTGTAGTTCAAAATGAAAATTCATTCTGGGCTGCTCTGTTCTGTAATAACTAGGTCATGCATTTGGGTGCTCTGCTTAGCATGTGCTTACTACCCATATGTATTCCTTCACCTAGAGGCCTGATATTTTTAATGAGATTATATCAAAGGATGTGAAGGCTAGAGAGTAGTAACATCATTTTACTGAGTAATTCCCAGAACTGTGGTCCATTTCAGAGAGGCAATTAAGACTGCTGACTACAATAAGTGATACTAAGAGACTATAAAGGTTTTTCTGCATGAATACAGACTTAAAAAACAGTTTACATTTACTTAACATAAAAAACCATAACCAGAAGGGAAAAGCATGGGGCTTCCATTTTCTTTTCATTTTTCAATTTAGCTGAATGCAAGGAAGCGATTTTCTCTTCCTGTTTCTCTGTTGCACTTGTGTGCACTCTGATGATAAATGATTTCTTTGAACTAAAGCAAGTAGATTTTAATTGTGCACTTTTCCTGCTTGCTACCAATATGTATAATGTTCATTAGCAAGATATTCCCTGTGCTTTTTGAGCCAGGGATGATGAATATGTCTAAATCTCATTTTCCTCAAAAGACGTGCGTGCTTTTTGCCTTTCTCCAACCCCAGCTTATTACTGCCATTGCTCTCAAAGACAATAGATGAGTTTCTAAAAACAAACAGGAAAATCAAACTTTGTTGTCTTGAAGAGTTAATTTTGAAAGAGAGGTGACCTTTATCCCTACACACTCAGTCTTCTTTTTTTTATTTTACATTATTATTATTTTTATCAAGTCTCTCCAAAGGGACTCATCATATGCAGAGTTATATGAAGAGAAAAAGCAGGGCATTGTCCTTATCACCTCCCTGCAGAAAGTGGCAGAGTAATAGGACTTTGTAAGACGAAATGAAGCCCAGTCTGATGGCTGCTGATTAAAAATTGACTCTGCCACATCAAAGAGGAGTTGAAGGTGAAAATGATGATCACTTCCCTCTCCCAGGGACCCTGCACCATTTCTTTTATTCAACCTTGAAAGGTTCTTTCTGAATAAGATAATATCCCTCGAGTCCATTCTGCCTTGGCAGCATGGAAAAATGTAGATCAGTATGCCTATTCTTTATGAAAAAAATAGGATTTTGTTAATGACATAGCACTTTAAAGTGATGGCTTATATGTGGTAAATGCTGAGAAATTAATTATAAAATGTTTCTTAGGCTGCAGATCACATTAATTGTTGGGGGTATGAAGCTATTAAAAACGACCACTGTAAAAGACCCTGTATTACCTTTATAACTTTTTTTTATTTGTTTTCACCCTGAAATGTAATAGTTCTGCTTTTTTATTGCATTGTAGAAAGACTGAATTCTCAGAAAGGTTGTCATGGGTAGTATAATGCACTTCTAGATAAAAGGAAGGTAATTTATTTTAAATGTCATTATTTATTACAGATCTGTATTTTCTGAATGTCTTCTTATTACTCATTTATAGATATACCCTTAAGAGTATCTAAATACACAAATACACACACATATATGGTATAGATACACACAGAGATGCAAACTAGGTTAACACATCATGTAGATAGTTAAAATATCTGTGAAAATAGTTGTCACAAAAACATTTGTATATTTATAAACAAATACAGAATATGAATCTAGACAATTATACCAAAGAAACAAAAATGACATTTGTCCTGCACAGTGTTTGTTTAGACATTTATAAAAATAAAAACAGTGTGTACAGAAAGCATAAATATTTTCTACTTAGGAAATATTCCTGCATATTCATTGTAGATTTTTAACCCTTTTTTATAAGTAGAGTCGACACAGACTTCAGGGAGGCCATTCCTAGCTTCTTTTGTTCTGTATGTAATAGTACACAATTTCTTCGCAATGGATATTAAACCAATAACTTGGAATACTTCAGAAGTTCAACCATAATCCTTTAGGAGAATTAGAGTGTTTAATAATAAATTGAATATTTTTACCAGTCCTGAGGCTTGAACTCAGGGCCTGGGCATTGTCCTTGACCTTCTTTTGCTCGAGGCTAGGACACTAACACTTGAGCCACAACGCCACTTCAAGCTTATTCTGTTTATGGGTGCTGAGGAATCAAACTTAGGGCTTCATGCATGCTAGGCAAGCACTCTACCACTAAGCCACATTCCCAGCCACTAAATTGAAATTCTTAACATTTTAATTGGAACATGAATAAAATGAAAGCTACATACTTAAACACATGAAATATCTAAAATGTGAATTTTCGAAATGATTTCTCTTTTGATCTCATATATGAAAACTAGATCAACATTTATCTAACAGATACAGATTTTTTGATTCCATACTTTCATATTCATATTTTGTACAATGTTACAAGTGGAATATGTTATTTGAATCCTCCAACTCATGCATAAAATAACATGCCTTTAAATTTAACATGCATAATCTGAAATGTATTTTAGGGTTTCCACTTTTCTTCTAACACTTATAATAATTTTTCTGGCCTTTTCAATGACATAGAAAACTTTATCATGGGAGGAATTGTGTTTTACAATTATGTAAAAACACAGTGAGCAAACTACTAATGTCATTAAAGATCTAGTTATAGCAGCATGCCTGTGTACAAATATGGAGACATAAAAGACAAATATTTTGATGATAAGTATATATATTTAGATTTAGATATTAATAGTATATAATATTTTAAACCATTATAATCAGGTATTTGTCTTAATATAAAAGGACAGGAAAATTTTTAATTTGTGAATACAATATGAATTATGTCTAAGCAAATTTTTAGAACTGTGTTTATAACCTGGGCTCTATATTTATTCAACAGCAATATGTTAAAAGGTGAATTACATATGCAAAAGGTATAAAATAGTGGTCAAGGATTTTCATTTTCAAACCTGAAGAGATAGTTCAAGTTAAGCACAAACATATTATAAAAAGGATACAAATAAAAGGCAGATTGGATATTTGTTTGAAGTTATGAGGGAAGTAATAGGAAAGAAGTCTGGATAAGGCATGCTAGAATTGAGCATCTGTGTTCAGGTTTAAGGAATGTAGACCTACAGTACAGCAGGCAGTACAGTACAGTACAGTTGAATTATGTCTACTCCAAGGGTACAATTAAATCCTGACCTGAGGTACCTATGGATATGCTTATATTTGGAATTTGAATTTTTATAATCATCCAAAAGTTCATACTGAATCTGAGCCACAGTACAATACTATTTGTTACTAAAAAAGCAAACATTATTAACATAGAAAAGACAAAATCATGTGAAAACGTAGAGACACAGACACAAAAGTAAATTCGAAGCTGGGACTGAAATGGTTTATCTTCAATGAAAGAAACACCACAAAATACAAATAACATAGAAAAATTAAGAGAAAGCATGAAAAAAAATCCTCTTCTAGAAACCTGAAAGAGAGCATAGCCCTGTAGATACCTTAAATTTAGACTACCCTCCAGAACATAGAGAATAATAGTTTCAAAGCTTTTCCTCATGAACTTTGAATTACAATTTTCCTTTTATTATTGGGAAGGATCCTCATTAAGGACCTAAAATTTTAGGAGAAATGTGAATTTTGGAGTAGTAATATTTAAAGATTGGATTAGATCATTTTAACCAACAAAATACAACATGTTTGTGAAACTCAAGGAAACTATTATTATGGCAGAATTAGGAAAGCAAATCAACATATATTTAAGAAAAACAACTCTTACATGAAGCCAAAATTTACCTAGAAAAGAATGGGGAAAAATTTCGTGGCCAATGCACTGAAGTCAATAAAAACATAATCATTCTACTAATTATTGGAGCCCATCCCAACAGTTGGATAACATGCCAAAGTGGCCAGGGTGTGGGGTGAGGGGCTAACAGAGAAATCGAAGAGGGAGAGAGAGTTGTAATTATAAATAAACTAGTTAAAATTTGTTATTCCAGAGTGACTGTAAGCATATCTGAGCTTGTGATCTGAGGAATAAAATCAGTCATCCCACTGAGGATATTCTATTTCATGAAAATATCCCAAACATAGTCTTAAACAAATAAGAAAATTATCTTTAAGAGATGAAACAGGTAACATCACCATAGAAACAACCAAAATTCAGACCATAATAAGAAACTGTTTTGCAAACCTTTATGCCAACAAATTCGATAACTTGGAAGAAATGGATGATTTCCTAGAAAAAAATTCATATCCCCAAACTCAACCATGAAGACTTAAACCTTCTAAACAGACCCATACCCAATATTGAAATAGAAAAGGCAATGAGTGATCTCCCAGCCAAGAAAAGCCTAGGTCCAGATGGATTCACAGCAGAATTCTACAAGGCCTTCAAAACAGAACTCATACCAATATTTCTCAAAATCTTCAATGAATTTGAAAGAGAATGTTCAGTACCAGACACGTTCAATGAAGCCACTATAACCCTCATCCCAAAACCAGGCAGGGACTCATCACGGAAAGAGGACTATAGACCGATTTCCCTGATGAATATAGACTCAAAAATTCTCAACAAAATTCTGGCCAATCGACTTCAACAGGTCATCAAAAAAATCATACATCACTATCAAACTGGATTCATCCCAGGGATGCAAAGTTGGTTCGATATACACAAACAAATTAATGTAATCCACCACATCAACTGGAGCAAGGTAAAGAACCACATGGTTATATCACTCGATGCGGAGAAAGCGTTTGATAAAATCCAGCACCCACTTATGCTAAAAGCCCTGGAAAAATTGGGATTCCAGGGAACATTCCTGAATATAATCAAGGCAGTTTATGACAAACCAACAGCAAGCATAACTCTAAATGGTGAAAAACTAAAGCCATTCCCTTTAAAATCAGGAACAAGACAGGGATGTCCACTCTCTCCCCTTCTCTTCCATATAGTACTAGAATTCCTAGCCAGATCAATTAGGCAAGAAGAAAATATGAAGGGGATCCAAATAGGAAAAGATGAAGTTAAACTTTCTCTCTTTGCAGATGACATGATCCTATACCTAAAGAACCCCATAGACTTGGGGGCTGGGGATATGGCCTAGTGGCAAGAGAGCTTGCCTCGTATACATGAGGCCCTGGGTTTGATTCCCCAGCACCACATATACAGAAAATGGCCAGAAGTGGCGCTGTGGCTCAAGTGGCAGAGTGCTAGCCTTGAGCAAAAGGAAGCCAGGGACATTGCTCAGGCCCTGAGTCCAAGGCCCAGGACTGGCCAAAAAAAAAAAAAAAAAGAACCCCATAGACTCTACCTCCAAGCTACTAGAGCTGATCCAAAACTTTGGCAAAGTTGCAGGATATCAAATAAACCCTCAAAAATCAATGGCCTTTCTCTATGCTAATGACCTGAAGACGGAGGTGGAAATCACGAAAGCAACTCCTTTTGCAATAGCCTCAAAAACATAAAATACCTAGGAATAACCTTAACCAAAGAAGTGAAAGACCTCTACGATGAGAACTTTAAAAACATGAAAAATGAAATTAAGGCAGAACAAAGGAAATGGAAAAAACCTCCCATGCTCCTGGATGGGAAGGATAAATATAATCAAAATGGCAATATTGCCAAAGGCGATCTACAAATTCAATGGAGTATGGAGAGTCCTCAGAAGGGTAAATATAGAACTCCCCTATGACCCAGCAGCCCCACTTTTGGGTATCTATCCAAAAGACCACAAACATGATCACACTAAAGCCACCAGCACAACAATGTTCATCGCAGTGCAATTTGTCATAGCTAGAATCTGGAACCAACCCAGATGCCCCTCAGTAGATGAGTGGATCAGGAAAATGTGGTATATATACACAATGGCATTTTATGCCTCTATCAGAAAGAATGACATTGCCCCATTTGTAAGGAAATGGAAGGACTTGGAAAAAGTTATACTAAGTGAAGTGAGCCAGACCCAAAGAAACATGGACTCTATGGTCTCCCTTATAGGGAATAATTAGCACAGGTTTAGAGTACTCACACAGAGGATCACAGGAGCCCAATAGATATACCCTTATGAACACATAAGATAATGCTAAGTGAAATGAATTCCATGTTATGGAAATGATTGCTATATCACAGTTGTAACTACTTTCAATGTGCCAACTACAAAAGCAATACTTAGGGGCTGGGGATATGGCCTAGTGGCAAGAGTGCTTGCCTCGTATACATGAGGCCCTAGGTTCGATTCCCTAGCACCACATATACAGAAAATGGCCAGAAGTGGAGCTGTGGCTCAAGTGGCAGAGTGCTAGCCTTAAGCAAGAAGAAGACAGGGACAGTGCTCAGGCCCTGAGTCCAAGCCCCAGGACTGGCCAAAAAAAAAAAAAAAAAGCAATACTTACAAACTGGTGAAAATGAACTGAACAACTGAAGAATTCATGGGGGGAAGGGAAAGAGAGAGGGGGGAGGGGAAATGAGGGACGAGGTAACAAACAGTACAAGAAATGTATCCAATGCCTAATGCATGAAACTGCAACCTCTCTGTAATTCAGTTTGATAATAAATATATATATATTAAAAAATAATTATGTAAAAAAATAAATAAATAAGAAGAAAATTATCTTTAAGCAAAGGGTCATTGTTTAAAGTTTTTACAATGAATTATATGAAATGTTGGAGACCTTTTTAAGAAAAGATATCAAACAACTTATGTGACATAATTCATAGGGGGAAAGCCAACAACAGATATTGCCTAGAACTGAGTCTACATATCAGATTTAATTAAGACAACCTTCCAAGCAGTATTTACAGACATGTAATTAAAATAACTAAAAGAAACTGTGCTTGAAAAGTAAAGCATGATGACAACTTTCATGACAGAGACGTCAATAAACGTATAGAGGAATGTATAAAAAGAACCAAGTAAACATGAGGAGTTGAAAACACAATAATCAGAATCAAAGAACTACTAAACTGCCTGAAAGAAGATTTTCCCCAGTGAAAAACTAAAATAAGGTACTTCAATAGATATTTTACAATCTGAGGAAGAAAATACTGACAAAAGAGGGATGAAATATGGTTACAACTACAGGAAAATGTGGACCATTGCTAGCCACATACAATAGGCCAAATGGATGTACCAAAATGGAATGAAGTGGGAGATAGTGAGGGAAATAGTGACATTGTGCC
Source organism: Perognathus longimembris pacificus (assembly GCF_023159225.1). NCBI lineage: Eukaryota > Metazoa > Chordata > Mammalia > Rodentia > Heteromyidae > Perognathus > Perognathus longimembris. Next base: position 46,444,044 of record NC_063172.1, on the reverse strand, counting down.
AAAAGAAATGTACTATTTTCCTGACTTGCGTAACTATAACCACTTTGCAGATCACCTTTATAACAACAACAAAAAATAAATATTCATTATAGATATGTATTATAATACATATGTAGATATGTATTACATTAGTACGTATGCATTTTATATGTATTACAGTTACATAAGTAAGTTAATGTGTAAACTTCTTTTTAAAATTGATTTACTTATTGTCAAAGTGAAGGAAAGAAGGGTTACTAGTTTGATAGGTAAGACAGTGAGTATATTTCTTTTTTTGTCATTTCTTTATTTTTAAAGTGATGTACAGAGGGGTTACAGTTTCATACATAGGGAGTGAGTACATTTCTTATCAAACTTGTTACCTCCACCCTCATTTTTTCTCTCACCTTTCCCCTTCCTCAACTCCCCTCCCCAGCTGTACAATTGGTTTACAGTATATACTTTTGTACATATTGCTGTTGGATTGGTTCCCCTTTAATCCTTTGTCTCTCCATTTTGATGTTCCCCTTCCCTTCTCTAGTTCCAGTATACATATATAAATACCCAGGGTACTGAAATCAGTTACAGTGACCTAGGGGGTAAAACCCTGGGGAAGAAAAACAAATGAAAAATGGCATAATTTCATATGGTCAATTGAAAATAACAGCAATGTTAAACCATTTATTTCCACAACATGGAGTTTGTTTAGATGAGTGTCATCTTATGTGTTCATATGTACATAACTATAGAGCTATTGTGATCTTCTGCTAGGACTATCCTAGACCTGTACTAATTATTAACAATGAGGGAAACCATAAAGTCTATGTTGCTTTGGCTCTGGCTCACTTCACTTTGTATACTTTTTTACAAATCTTTCCATTTCCATTCAAATGTCAATATCATTCTTTCTAATAGAGGCATAAAATTCCATTGTGCATATGTACCACATTTTCTTGATCCATTCATCTACAGAGGGGTATCTGTGTTGGCTCCATATGTTAGCAATGGCAAATTGTGCTGCGATGAACATAGTTGTGATGGTGGCTTTTGTGTGGCTTTGCTTGTAATCTTTTGGGTAGATACCCAGAAGTGGGGCTACTGGGGGTTGTGGCCCAAAGGGAACCCTACTATACTGTTTTGGGAGGATAAATTTGAGTAAATTTCTTTTTAAGCACTGTTATCCCCTCCCTCATTTTCTCCTTTTTACAATTTCCCCTATCAAGTTGTTTAATTCATTTCCAACATAGTGTCTAGTGAGTATCATTACTTCATCTTTTGTTCTGCTGTTTCTGAATCAGATAGCCTTATATACAAGAGAAAGGGTATATAAAACTAAAAGAGAAAGAAAAAAAATTAACACAAGTGCATACAAGACATAGGAAGAACCTCTTGCTTTCAAATCTTGAGTTCATTTTGATATGCTTTGGTCCTACATACTTAGTAATTGGGCTCTCAGATTTTATAAAAAGGGAAAGAAGAAAAGGAGAACTGTTTAATGAATATTATCTAGGGTCTTGGACCCAAATAGGATCTGGTATTTTCAGAATTTCTTGTTGTCCCATTGAAAAACCTTAGTCCACATAAGACACCTTCTAATTTAGAACTTTTATTTTCAGAAAGAGCTACAGGTAGCTTATTATATGTCGAAGTTTAAATGGTACTTGGATTAGTCAGCTTTTGTTGCCGTGACAAATATGTTAAATTAATCACCTTAAAAAGAGGAACATTGGGCTGGGGATATAGCCTAGTGGCAAGAGTGCCTGCCTCATATACACGAGGCCCTAGGTTCGATTCCCCAGCACCACATATACAGAAAACGGCCAGAAGCGGCGCTGTGGCTCAAGTGGCAGAGTGCTAGCCTTGAGCGGGAAGAAGCCAGGGACAGTGCTCAGGCCCTGAGTAGAAGGCCCAGGACTGGCCAAAAAAAAAAAAAAAAAAAAAAGAGGAACATTTCAATTTGGCTGATAGTGAACAGTTTCTGGCTATGTTGCTTTGGGTCTGAAGTAAGGCAGAATATCATGTAAGGTAGCACCTGATAAAGCAAAGCTGCACATCTCATGGAAGCTAGGAGGCAAACAGAGAAAGAGGAGAACATGATCCCACTAATGTCTTCCAGCATTCATACTACTAACACATCTTCCCTCCCATAAGAGAATAATTATGCTCTGGGCATGAGCCTTAGTGGTAGAGTGCTTGCCTAGCATGAATGGCACCCTAGGCTCGATTCCTCAGCACCACATTAAAAGAAAAAGTCATGACTGGCTCTGTGGCTCAAGTAGTAGAGTGCTAGCTGTCAGCAAAAAGAAGCTAGGAACAGTGCTCAGACCCCGAGTTCAAGCCCCAAGACTGGCAGAGAGAGAGAGACAGACAGACACACACACACAGAGACACAGAGAGACATAGAGAGAGAAAGAGAGAGGGAGAGAGAGAGGGGAAACTACTTACTAAAATTTTGATCATTTTCCAATCAAATCTAGAGGACAGGACTACATTTTTAGCATATATGTATGCAATTAGGGATAATCAATTCTATGATATTAAGAATATTATTCTAGTACAGTATTAGATGCACAGGCCCAGTGCTAAGTACAAAAGTTTTAAACATAAGTTAAGATTATGGAATCCATATTCTCTTATATTAAGTAAAGCTATAAGTAAAAATAAAATAATGTGTATCATGAGAGACTAAAAAGCTGGCCATCTATTCTGTCAGGCTGATAGAATGAAAGACAGTGTATACAAATACAAATATAAAATGGAAAGACTTGGATAACAAACATACTAAGTGAAGTGAGCCAGACCCAAGGAAACAGACTTCATGATTTCCCTCACTGGTAAGAATTAGTTTATGTCTAGGATAGTCTTAGCAGATGATCACAACAGCACAATAGCTATGTACATAGATCAAATAAGGAGAGACTAATAAAAATGAACTCCAAGATATGGAAGCAAGTGGTTTATCATTGTTGTTGTTATTTTTAATGTACTATATGAAATTAGTTATAATTTCTTTTCTTTATTTTCCCTATGGTTTAGCCCCTGTTATCACTGTATTTGACTTTGGTACCCTGGGTATTGTATATAGGTTTGTCTGAATTAGGCAAGGGAAGGGGAACATAAAAATGGTGAGACAAAGGATAAAAGATGAACCAATGCAACAGTGATACTCACAAGACAAAATGTTGGAAATTAACTGTACAACTTGGTAGGGGGGAGAGCAGGGAAAGTGGGGGAAAAAAAGAGAAGAAGTGACAAGTTTGACAAGAAATGTACTCACTACCTTATGTATGTAACTATAACCCTTTACATCAGTTTGACAATAAAAATAATATATATGTATATATTTTCTAGGTTTCTATAGTACCTATGAAACTTGGAAAAAGCCAAAACACTTCTGAAATTCCTTTCTTCAATCAATTTATTCTTTTTAATATTATATCTAGGAGGTAATTCACATACAAAGTCTGTGTCCAGGAAATTTGTAAATTATAAGCATAACTTGTCTATAGGCATAAATTATTCTTTTCTATAAATAATTTATTCTAACTTGCCTTCCTCCTTATATAGCCAATTTGTCAACCAAGACCCCATACCAGACAGACATAGTCAAAAAGCTGTGTCTAAACTTGTCTGTATTGTGCTTTTCCCTTCGGTTCCAACATTTCAACCCAGGTCTCTCACTCTTCAATGAATTATGTGAGTGAGTTTAATTACTGTCTGACATGTGTATTTGTGAGAAACAAAGGGTTGTGAACAGAAGATGATGATTAAGTGATGATTATTCTACCAAATAATTTCTTAAACTACTATTTATATTAGGCAGCATTATCTCTTTTGAACAAAGTGATTATTGTCCTTTTTGTAGCAATTATAAAGTAACAGCAGTCTTGCTGTTTTAACTCTTGGCAGAGTTTATGTTTAATGTACCTCCATTGTGATAAGAATGCAACTGTAGGTGTTTTTTTTTGGGGGGGGCAGGTTATTGTTGTTGTTTGCCTTAAAATTCCTTCTATATTCAATTTTATATGGCTTGATTTGTCTACCTGGATTATATACCACTTCCTGGTCTTACTAGGAAGCAGAACCATAGACATCACAGTATAGTATATTGGAGACAAATAAGAGGTACCTGCAAATGTTTGTGGCCACATATAGAAAATTGCCTACAATATTGTGACTGAGACAAACATGTTCTTTCTTTATGTTACAGAATTGATATTTAAATGTTTAGTATTTTTTTAAGTTATGGGCAGGATTTATGAGACACAAATAATATACTTGTGTAAAAACAAAATTATTATTCCATCAGCAGTTAAATTGAGAACTATTATCTGTAGTAGAAAAAAATATACAATTCTGTCCTGTAAGAACTTTAATGTATGTGTAGGTGATGATTATGCACCATAGAACTTCACTTACTCTAGAAACATTCAAGCTCATCAATCAACCTCATAGTTTGTCAGGAAAATTTTCATAATCTGATTACATTTAATTCTATGTTGAATAATTTTAACATAAGAATTATCTCTAATAAGAGATATATAAAGTTTTATTTTAGGTATAATAATCCACAGTAAACTATACATAATATACCAGTATAATTTGATAAGTTTACACATCAAATGAACATAGAATATTCAATATAGTGAGTACATCTCATAGTTCCCAAAATTTTATGTGGCTCTTTGAAAACCTATTCTAGCCTTTTCCTTTTTCCTCCACATAAGCCAGTGTTTTTCATTCACATTGCTTAGGTTATTTTTTTCTTCTGTGCAGTTCAACAAATGTATACTATTTTGCTTCTCTCATTCAATGTAATTATTTTAAGATACCTACATGCACTGTATATCAATTGTAGTTTTGTTGCTAAATAGTAGTCTCCTGTATTATGTCCTATTAACTATTTCAAATAAAGCTGCTATAGTCATTGTTTAAACTTTTGGATACACAACATTTTCATAGGTAAATAGGATTGTGGTGAATACATGCATAATGATAAAGGGTTAACAACAACAACTGAATCCAGAAAAATATTTTACAAATTGATTACAGTATGCAATGATTCCAGCACTAGTATAAGCGATGTCAAATTTATTCACACCCTGGTCAAATTTTGGCCTGATCTGTTGCGGCCTTCTAGAGGGGGCCTGGACCCGGGAACTGAAGTGAAGACGAAAATCAGGACACGGGAGATATGCAGAGGCAAATGAACCAATACATGTTTTACTTTAGAAAGGCCAGCACTTATATACTGTTTTAGAAATAGGGCCATTAGACACCAGTTTACAACTTCAAGAGTAAAGTTCAAACAGAAAGATGTACATATCAAAGCATGGCTATATTTATCAATACATAAAAGGATTAAACTGGTCAAGGCAAGGCTACAATTATCCCCTAGCTACTGTTTAGGCTATGCTAACTATCTTAACAATAAAACTCCCTACACACAGTAAAACCCTCTCCCTGTGCAGCTGTGTAAATAAATCTGCCAAGGAACTCTTATCAGGGGAGGAATGTCTCATGACCAAATGGTTTCGTTTGGCCATCAAACACAGAAAAACTTTAGGAAAAGTGTACTTCTCATAGGCCTCTGGTGTGCCAAGAGGCATCGGTAAGTTTGTGGTGAGGCTGCAATCACCACAGGTCGAAGAATCATTCCACCATACTGATCAGTTATTTTTAGTGTTTACATGCCAATTCATAGTTGTGCTTCATTGTGCTTATAATTTGCTTTTCTTACTGATTGTTGAATTTGAGTAAATTTCCATGTGCTTGTCATTTTGCTGTGAAATGTCCATTAAAATATTTAATGTTATTTGTAGGATTTCACATATACATTACTAGGTTGTGGAAATGCCAACAACTTCTGGAATTCAAGATGAATTAATGTTGCATGTTAGTAATGCTTAATTTGTATCTACTGGGGAAAATAATCATAGGATTTCTTCTACATTTTATATATTAGTATTGTTCCATACTATTGACTTTTTTGTGTGTGTGGTAGTCCTTCAGATTGGACTGAGATATTTTTGTGCTCAAGGCTAGTACTCTACCACTTGTGTCACAACTCCCTTCCCAGTTTATTGTACTTAGGGACAAAAGTCTCACAAACTTGACTGCCCGGGATGAATTTGAACTCTAATCCTCACATCTCAGCATCCTAAGCAGCAAGGTTTACAGACTTGAACCACCAGGACCTGGACTCATATTACTTACTTTTGGGAATTAAACTATCCATGTATTTCTGGGATAAGTAATAAACAAAGTATTATTTCACTTTTATATGTACCTAGACTTAACGTTGTCAATTTTATTAAAAATTTGCATTCATTTTTATGAAGGATATTAGGGGGTTTTCCTTATTTATACCTTCTTTATGTGCTTTTGGTATCTCTGTGATATTATATTTCTCTTAAGATTTCAGACACACTATACAAGAAGCCCTGGGTTCAATTCCCCAGCACCACATATACAGAAAATGGCCAAAAGTGGTGCTGTGGCTCAAGTGGCAATGTGCTAGTCTTGAGCAAAAAAGAAGCCAGGGACAGTGCTCAGGCCCTGAGTCCAAGCCCCAGGACTGGACAAAACAGAAAAAAAAATATTTCAGACACAGAGAATACTCTTGAATTTATATCTTAAAAAAATTCTTGTTTAGCTGGCTTATTAATAAAGATAATACTCTAACCCTGTCGGGGTCCTTCACCCCCAGTGCTCTCTGGGCCAACAGGAGAGGCGGGGAAGTGCGCCCTGACCGAGGCAGGCCAAGAAAAAGTGAAGGGTCAATTAACCACCCTCACCCAGCCCCCCTTTTGCCGGAGGAAAATCAGACAGCTCAGGAGAGGGTCTCGCACAATCTCCTTTTATTTGGGAGGAGCTTCAGCCTTTAAAGCTGCAGCAAGGGGAGAGGTGTAAGAGCACCTAGCTAGGGAATGAGGGGAGGCCTGAGCTGTCAATCAAGGGTGGAGAGATGAGGGACTAATCCTAAGAGGTGGCCTAATTCTACCTCACAGCCCACAGGACTGCCTCTGGGTTCACCACCAGGCGCCATCTTGGCCACACGTGGTCCCAAGGCTGGGAGTCGGGACCAGCTAGAACTGCCTGTCCAGTTCCAGGTAATAGCCACACGTGACCCCGGGGCTGGAAGGCAGGCAGGGCCAGCCAGATGTGCCCTACATAACCATACATCTCTTTTCCCTCACTCTTCTTAATTTTGTAGGGTATATAATGGAATCTTGTGAGCATTTTCTCCTCTTCCTTCATCTACCACTGTCCCCTTGACCCAAACGCACAATTTTATAGTTCCTGTTTTCTAGTGTTTATTTTACTGAACTTTGATTTTATCTTTCTAAGAAACTATACTATCTGGGTTCTCCCTTGAATATATCATAATTCAGTTAACATAAACTCATAAATGAATGCATCTGGCAGTATCCAAGTGTATACAAATGTATTAAATAAAAATACAATTTGAAATGCACTAGTTGTTTAATATTCACAATTTTGAAATATGTTTTTGTTCATATGTTAAGACAGAGAGATGAGTTCAACTAAACAATTTAATTGAGCTTTGGTTTTCATTTTGATGGTTTTAATTAATTTTAAAGCTATTTCTTTAAAGATGCTTGGAAATGAAATGAATACCTTGGCTTCACATACTGAATTTGTTTCAACATAAAGGTTCAATAGTGTATGCTCACATTAAAAAGCTATAGAGTTGTGTTTCTTCTTTCTATTCGATTGTTTTTTTATATTAGTGTACATATTACGTGTTTATATACTTTGAGCCTGATACTATTATTTAAAATTTATTATCAAAAACTGATGTACAGGGCTGGGGATATAGCCTATTGGCAAGAGTGCCTGCCTTGGATACCCGAGGCCCTAGGTTTGATTCCCCAGCACCACATATACAGAAAACGGCCAGAAGCGGCGCTGTGGCTCGAGTGGCAGAGTGCTAGCCTTGAGCGGGAAGAAGCCAGGGACAGTGCTCAGGCCCTGAGTCCAAGGCCCAGGACTGGCCAAAAAAAAAAAAACAAAAAAAAAAAAACCTGATGTACAAAGAGGTTACAGTTTCATACGTTAGGCATTGAATACATTTCTTGTACTGTTTGTTACCTTGTCTCTCATTCCCCCTCCCCCCTCCCCCTTTCTCCTCTCCCCCCATGAGTTGTTCAGTTGATTTAAACCAAACAGTTTTGCAAGTATTGCTTTTGTAGTTGATTGTCTTTTTTTTACCATGTGTCTCTTGATTTTGGTATTCCCTTTCATTTTCCTAGTTCTAACACTAGTATACACAGTTTCCCATATACTCAGATAAGATACAGAGATAGTGTAGGTACAACCACAGGAAGGTGATACAAGAACATCATCAATAATAGAAGCTACCAGTTACACATAGCACATTGAAAGTAGTTACAACAGTGATATAACAATAGTTTCCATAACATGGAGTTCATTTCACTTAGCATCATCTTATGTGTTCATAAGGGTATAGCTATTGGGCTCTTGTGAGCCTCTGCTGTGACATGCCTAAACCTGTGCTAATTATTCCGTATAAGGGAGACAACAGAGTCCATGTTTCTTTGGGTCTGGTTCACATCACTTAGTATAATATTTTCCAAGTCCTTCCATTTCCTTACAAATGGGATAATGTCATTCTTTCTGATAGAGGCATAAAATTCCATTGTGTATAGGTACCACATTTTCTTGATCCACTCATCTACTGAGGGGGATCTGGGTTGGTTCCAGATTCTAGCTATGACAAATTATGCTGTGATGAACATTGTTGTGCTGGTGGCTTCACTGTGATTTTGTCTGTGGTATTTTGGATAGATACCCAAAAATGGGGCTACTGGGTCATAGGGGAGCTCTATGTTTAGCCTTTAAAGGAATTTCCATACCGCTTGCCAGAGTGGCTGAACCAGTTTACATTCCCACCAACAATGAAGTAGGGTTATCTTTTGGCCACATCCACTCCAACAGTTGTTATTGTTAGTTTTCTTGATATAGGACATTCTTATTGCGTTGAGATGGAATCTCAATGTTGTTTTAATTTGCATTTCTTTTATGGCCAGTGAAGTAGAGCACTTTTTCATATTCCTCTTGGCCATTCTCATTTCCTCATCAGAGAAGTCTTTATGTCTGTAGCCCACTTGATGAGGGGGCTACTGGTTCTTTGCAGTTTTGTTTTGCATGAAGGTAGTTTTCTTAGTTCTGCATATATTTTAGATATGAGGTCTTTGTCTGTTGAATGGCCGGTAAAGATCTTCTCCCAATCTGTGGGCTTTCTGTTTATCTTGTGAGCTATGTCCTTTGACCTGCAGAAGCTCTGTAGTTTGATGTAGCCCCATTTGTCCAACCTTTCTTTGATTTGTAGCCTTTCTGGGTCTTTGTTAAAGAAGTTAAGTCCAATGCCAAGGAGCCCAACTGTTTCTCCTACTCTTTCCTTTAGTGTTCTCAGGGTGTCTGTTTTGATTTCGAGATCTTCGATGCATTTGGAATTGATTTTGGTGCAGGGTGATATATAAGGATCTAGTTTTAGTTTGTTGCATGTGTTGAACCAGTTTTGCCAGCACCATTTGTTAAAGAGGCTATCTTTCTTCCAGACTGTAGTTTTAGCTCCTTTATCAAAGATTAAGTAGGCATAGTTCTGTGGGTTCATTTCCTGGTTTTCATTTATGTTCCATTGGTCTTCAGACCTGTTCTGGTGCCAATACCAAGCTGTTTTTACTACTGTAGCTTTATAATACAGCTTGAAGTTGGGTATTGTAATTCCTCCAGTACCGTTCTTTCTGCTTAGGATTGGTTTTGCTATTCTAGGTCTTTTATTGGTCCATATGAATTTCTGGATTGCTTCCTCTATTTCATTAAAAAATGGTGTTGGGATATTAATGGGTATTGCATTGAATTTGTAGATCACCTTTGGCAATAATGCCATTTTGATTATATTAATCTTCCCAATCCAGAAGTATGGGACATTTTTCCATTTCCTTAGTTCTGCCTTAATTTCATTTTTCATGTTTTTAAAGTTCTCATCATAGAGATCTTTCACTTGTTTGGTTAAGGTTATTCCTAGGCATTTTGTTTTTTTGAGCCTTTTGCAAAAGGAGTTGCTTGTCTGATTTCTGCCTCGGTCTTCGGGTGGTTAGCAGAGAGAAAGGTCGTTGATTTTTGAGGGTTTATTTTATATCCTGCAACTTTGTCAAAGTTTTGGATCAACTGTAGTAGCTTGGGGGTAGAGTCTATGGCTTTCTTTAAGTATAGGATCATGTCATCTGCGAAGAGAGAAAGTTTAACTTCATCTTTTCCAATTTGGATCCCCTTTATATTTTCTTCTTGCTTAATTGCTCTGGCTAGGAATTCTAGTACTATGTGGAAGAGAAGGGGAGAGAGTGGACATCCCTGTCTTGTTCCTGATTTTAAAGGGAATGGCTTTAGTTTTTCACCATTTAGAGTTATGCTTGCTGTTGGTTTGTCATAAACTGCCTTGATTATATTCAGGAATGTTCCCTGGAATCCCAATTTTTCCAGGGCTTTTAGCATAAGTGGGTGCTGGATTTTATCAAACGCTTTCTCCGCATCGAGTGATATAACCATGTGGTTCTTTACCTTGCTCCAGTTGATGTGGTGGATTACATTAATTTACTTGTGTATATTGAATCTACTTTGCATCCCTGGGATGAATCCAGTTTGATAGTGATGTATGATTTTTTTGATGACCTGTTGAAGTCGATTGGCCAGAATTTTGTTGAGAATTTTTGCACCTATGTTCATCAGGGAATTGGTCCATAGTCCTCTTTCCTGCCTTGTTTTGGGATCAGGGTGATACTGGCTCCATAGAATGTGTCTGGTAGTGAACGTTCTCTTTCAATTTCATTGAAGATTTTGAGAAATATTGGTGTGAGTTCTGTTTTGAAGGCCTTGTAGAATTCTGCTGTGAATCCCACTGGACCTGGGATTTTCTTTGATAGGAAATCACTTATTGCCGTTTCTATTTCAATACTGGATATGGGTGTGTTTAGAAGGTTTACATCTTCATGGTTGAGTTTGGGGATATGAATTATTTCTAGAAAATAATCCATTTCTTCCAAGTTTTTGAATTTATTGGCATAAAGATTTGCAAAATAGTCCCTTATTATTTTCTGAATTTTGGTTGTTTCTGTGGTGCTGTTAACTGCTTCATCTCTGATATTTTTTATTTGAGTGTGCTGCCTTCGTTTTTTGTTCAGGTTTGCTAGGGGTCTGTCTATCTTGTTGAATTTTTCAAACAACCAACTCTTTGTTTTGTTGATTCTTTTGATTTTTTTTGTCTCTAATTGATTTAATTTTTATTTGATTTTAATTATTTGCTTCCATCCATTGACTTGGGGTTTGGCTTGTTCTTCTCTTTTCAGGAAATTAAGGTGCTTCCTTATATTATTGAGTTGCTGTTTCTCCAGTTTGTTGGTGTAGGCACTCAGAGATATAAATTTTTCTCTGAGTACTGCCTTTGTTGTGTCCCAAAGGAGCTGGTACTTTGTGTCCTCATCTTGGTTGAATTCCATAAACATTTGTATTTCCATTTTAATTTTTTCAATGACCCACTGATGGCTCAGTAGTGTGTTGTTTATTCTCCATGAATTGTGGGGTTTTCTGTGATGGCTGTTTGAGTTGAGCTCTAATTTTATTCCATTGTGGTTTGAGAGAATGCAGGGAATGGTTTTGATATTTCTGAATTTGTACAGATTTTCTTTGTGCCCTAAGATGTGATCTACTTTGGAGGATGTTCCATGTGCTGCTGAGAAGAATGAGTATTCTGTTGTTGCTGGGTGGAATATGCTGTAGATGTCAATTAAGTCTAGATGGACTATGCAATTGTTGAGTTCTGTGGTTTCTTTGTTCAGTTTTTGATGTGTTGATCTCTCCATAGGTGACAGTGGAGTGTTAAAGTCCCCAACTCTCAATGTATTTGGGTCTATGAGTGTATTTTGAGTCAGTAGTGTTTGATGAACTTGGGTGCCCCTGTATTTGAGGTATAGATATTTAGGATGGTTATATATTCCTGTAGGAGACATCCCTTTATTAGTATGTAGTAAGCTTTTTGGCTCATCTTACCTTTTTTAATTTAAAGTCAATTTTGTGTGACACTGGGATTGCTACTCCAGTCTGATTATGGGAGCCATTTGCTTGGTAGATTTGATTCCAGCCTTTTCACTTTTAGATGATATTTACTTTATCTGGATAGATTTGTCTCTTGGAGGCAGCAGAAAGATGGATCTTTATTTTTGATCCAACTTATGAGCCTATGTCGTTTGATTGGAGAATTAAGTCCATTATGTTGAGAGTTAGGATTGAGAGATGATCGCTTGTTCCTTTCATTATAGCTATCTTGTTAAAAGCTGTGTCTTCCCATTCCTTGATATAATATTCTGGTTTTCTATTTAGGGTTCATTTCTCTGTCTGTATTAGGATCTTGATTATTTTCCCTGTATAGTACATCTTTAAGGATTTTCCCTAAAGCTGGCTTGGTGGAGATATATAATTTCAGTTTTTCCTTACTGTGGAAGACTTTTATTTGACCTTCAGCTATGAATGAGAGTTTAGCTGGGTACAGTATTCTTGGTTGGTAGTTATTTTTATTTAGGGTTTGTTATGCCTCATTCCAGGCTCTCCTTGCTTTCATGGTCTCTGCTGGAAGTCTGGTGAAATTCTGATTGCTTTTCTTTTATATGTGATTGTTTTCTTCTCCCTAACAGCTTTAAAGATTCTTCCCTTGGACTCTATTGATCCTGTTTTGATCACAATGTGTTGGTGGGATGTCCTGTTCTGGTCTGGTCGGTTTGGGGTTCTAAATGCTTCTTGTATCTGGATAGGCCTATCCTTCTGGATATTTGGAAAGTTCTTTGCTAATATTCTGTTAAATAGGTTGCCTATTCCATTAACTTCTTTCTCCAAGTTTTCCTTAATACCTATTATCCTTAAATTGGGCTTCCTGATTGTGTCTTGGATCTCCTGGATTGATCTGTATTGTCAACTGGATTGGGTTTGCACTTCTTTTTTATGTTTCTCCATAGTTTCTAGGGAATCGTCAGCTCCTAGAGATTTGTTCCTCTGCTTCAGCTAGTAGGGACTGTAGGCTAGCTACTCGATTTTGAATCTCTTTCCTACTGACTGGTATTTCCTGATGATTTCCATGTCCTTGCTATAATTATGTCTTAGGTCCTGCATGGACTTCTTTACTTCATTAACTTCATTAATTTAGTTTTGAGTGCTGTCTCTCCAATCTTTTTGCAGGGGAGCTATATTTTCATTTAACTCTTGAATTTCATTTATCTTTCTCTTTGTCGATGGCATGAAATTGTCTATTACTTTATGGAAGGATTGCTGTATTGATTCAAGATTTTCACTTATCATGTTTATCAGTAGACTTTGTAGAGCATTTTGAGGGTTCTCTTCTACGTCTTTGATTGACTGCTCTGCTTCTTGATTGTTTTGAGTGGGAGATAAGACTCTATTGTTTGCCATCTTTCTTGTGTTTCTTCTGCCCATTTGGATTGGGAATGCCAATGTACAAGCACCTGTGAGCACCGTTTAAGACCCAAAGTAGACCTTACCAAGCACTGTTATTTAAATCTTAGAAGTTCACAATTATATACAGATACCATGTATACCTGTATACAAAATTAGATTTGGTGTTCCTAAAGAATACAATTAAAATTTAACAACCAATCCTGAGCCCTATAATCAGTAGTTACTTATTTATTGTTACAATCTTATGAGCAATTTTTGTTCTTATAAATTTTGATTGTTTTGTTTTTTTGCCAGTCCTGGTGCTTGAACTCAGGGCCTGAGCACTGTCCCTGGCTTCTTTTTGCTCAAGGTTAGCACTCTTTCCTCTGAGCCACAGAGCCACTTCTGGCTTTTTTCTATATATGTGGTACTGAGGAATTGAAACCAGGGCTTCATGTATAGAAGATGAGCACTCTTCCACTATGCCATATTCCCAGTCTTCTTGTTCTAATATTAAGTTCTTTTTGGACTGGCTTTCTCTATGAACCCCTTTGATTCACTTGGATTGAGCAGGGATACCCTCTATCCAATAACCAGGAGTCAATGGAATCTGGATGTACTGGAAGTAAGTCAGGAGGGTAAGTTAGAGGTAGTAAAGAGAATAGAGTAAAATGTATTAGGGGGGAATGATTTTGGTTTAGTTTCAGTGATGTGGAAATGTGGAGGAGAGTAGAATCAGTAGAAAGTACAAGGTTAAAATGATAGATAATAGCGAGTTAGCAGTAAGGAGTGAAGGTGTTATTCATAAGAAAGTAATTTTTAAAGAAAGAGAATGCAAAGAGAGAAATAAAGAAAAAATACTGGAAGACAGATGCACAAAACAGAGAAAATTTATTTAAAAAAATACAAAGGAAAAAACAAGAAAAACGAATGACCAAAAAAAAAAAAAAAAACAAAAAACAACTTGATGAAACAAACAGGTAAAAATAGAGAAAAAGAAAAATCATCGACGTTTCCAAGATAAAAAAACAAAATAAAAAAAGAAAGCTTAAAAAATGTTTGAGGAAAAAAAATGGAGTCTTCCTTGTTTGGATGGGCTTTCTACAGTCTCTGGTTTCCATGCAATGGTCTGCAGTCTATTTTGCTGCTTGGCTGGTTTGAATTGCTTTCAGTTTGCAGGGGGTGGATCTGCTCTGACCCTCGTCCCCTGTTAGTGAAATTCTGGGTCTCTGTGGTTCACACAGTTTGCAGATAGGCCTTGGGCGTCCACTGTAGATGGAGGCGTGAACAGTCTTGGGAACCTTGGCTCCTCCTGTCTGCTGTGGGGCCGCTGCCTTTAATGCCTGGCTTTGAATAGGCTGTGGATTCAGCAGGGCGGGACGCCTCTGGCCTGGTTTACCCAGCTGAGAGTTGCTTTCCTGGGGGAGGTTCCTCCCTCCTGGGAGGGGCGGCCTTCTGGGCCGAGCCGGGTATGGAATTCAGCTCCATTTTGGGCTGGGAATTGGGCTTCCTCTGTGATGGGACCCTTTATCTGTCTCTGGAACTGTTTGTTCTCCCATCTGGTTGTTCCGTGCCACTGGTAGCTGCTCTCAGCTTTCTCTTTTAATTTAGGAATTCCGGCAGGCAGGTCGGGGCACCTCTAGCTGAGCCAGGGCCCAGGACAAGCACCCAGCCTTGGCAGGGTTCATTCTCCTGGGCGGAGCTGGCTCTCACTGGTCGGTCCCTCTTGCCCTTCTCAAAGATAGTCACTTTGTCCTCCCTTTCCCAAGGCCTGCTTTAGTTCCTGTCTGGTTTGACCCTATGCCAGTATCAAAGATGGCGCTTTGCTCCTGCGGTGGGGGAAGGGCTACCTTCCAGAAGCTGCTGTATGGGCACCAGTGAGAATGTCTTTTGTGGGGCACTCATGGTTTCTCTGGTATTTCGGCCCGTCCGTGCTCAGCCTGTGATCCACTTCTGTCTGTCACCTGTCTGAAGGATTTCTCCCTGCTCGCCACTGTGTGCTTTAGCTGTTCAGAGTTCAGGGTGCTGTGCCAGTACCGGCACTGGCGTGGTGGTGACATTGCCTGGGGCTCAAATCTGTGTTTTCAGACCAGCAAAGTCGATTTTTCCTTCCTGGACAGAATCCCTGTACTGTTATAACTTACTTTGGCTGTCTTTCTAGGAGTAAAAGTTTCTCTGGGGTGGGAAAACTGTGATGTGGGAGGGAGCTCAGCTAGGGCTGTGTTGCTCCCCCAACATCTTCCTGGAAGTCGATCGATACTTTTTTTAATAAACAGTACGTTATTATAAAATCAGGTAGTAGTTTTTTTCTGAATAATTACTATTTATTGTCAAAGTGATGTACAGAGGGTTTTTGTAAGGCCATGGGTACATTTCTTGTAAAATTTTTTACCTCGCCCCTTATTTCCCCCATCCCCCTCCTCTTTTCCCTCTCCCCCCATGAATTGTTCACTTTGTTTATACTGACTGTTTTTGTAAGTATTGCTTTTGGAGTCTTTTTTATCCTTTGTCTCTCAATTTTGATATTCCCTTTCCCTTCCCTAGTTCTGATACCAGTATGTACAGTATCAAGGATACTCAGATGAGATACATTGGTAGCATGGGGACAACCACAGGCAGGGGATACAAGAGGATTACCAACAAAAGAAACTATGGGTTCACATGACATGTTAAAATGTAATTACAACAGTGATATTACACTCATTTCCATAACACGGAGTTCATTTCACTTAATATCCTCATATGTTCATAGGGGCATACCTATTGGGCTCTTGTGATCCTCTGCTGTGACTAGCCAAAATTTTTACTAATTATTCCCTATGAGGGAAACCATAGAGTCCATGTTTCTTTGGGTCTGACTCACATCACTTAGAATATTTTTTTCCATGTCCTTCCATTTCCTTACGAATAGGGCAATGTCATTCTTTCTGATAGATGCATAAAATTCCATTGTGTATTCGTACCATATTTTCCTGATCCATTCATCTACTAAGGTTCATCTACTATTGGTTCCATTATTTTAGCAATGACAAATTGAGCTAAGATGAACATTGCTTTAGTGTGGCCTTGTGTGTAAGCTGTTGGGTAGATACCAAAGACTGGGGCTGCTGGGTCATAGGGTAGCTCTATGTTTAGCCTTCTGAGGAATCTCCATAATGTTTTCCAGAGTGGCTGAACAAGTTTACATTCCCACCAACGATGTAGTAGGGTTCCCTTTTGGCCACATTCTTTCCAGCATTTGTTATTTTTAGTTTTCCTGACAATGGACATTCTTACTGGGGTGAATTGGAATCTCAATGTTGTTGTGATTTGCATTTCTTTTATGGCCAGTGATGTAGAGGACTTGTTCATATGTCTCTTGGCCATTCTCATTTCCTCTTCAGAGAAGTCTCTTTTTAAGTCGTTAGCCCACTTGTTGAGGGGGCTGTTGGTTCTTTGTGGGTTTTTTTTTTTGAGGAAATTATTTTTATTAATTCTGCATATATTTTAGATATGAGGCCTTTGTCCATTGTATGGGGCAGTAAAAATCTCCCAACCTTTGGGCTTTCTGTTTATCTTGCAAGCTATGTCCTTTGCCCTCCAGAAGCTCTGTGGTTTGATGCAGTCTCATTTGTGTAACCTTTCTTTAAAGATTTTTTACGTTTCTGGGCCTTTTTTAAGGAAGTTTTGTCCTGTGCCAAAGAGTTCAAGTGTTTCTCCTACTCCTTCTTTTAGTGTTTTAAGGGTATCTGTTTTTATTTCAAGGTCTTTGATCCATTTGAAATTAATTTTGGTGCAGTGTGATACATAAGGATCTAGTTTTAGTTTGTTTCGTGTGTTGAAACGGTTTGCCAGCACCATTTGCTAAAGAGGCTATCTTTCTTCCATCCTATTTTTTAGCTCCTTTATTAAAGATTAAGTAGGCATCGTTCTGCAGGCTCATATCTGAGTCTTCAGTTCTGTTCCACTGGTCCTCAGGCTTGTTCTTGGGCTACTACCAAGATGTTTTTTATAACTATAGCTTTGTAATACAGTTTGAAGCTTGGTATTGGAATTCCTCCAGCACTGTTGTTTCTACTTAGAATTGTTTTTGCTATTCGGGGTCATTTATTGTTCCATATGAATTTCTGGATTGCTACCAATATTACATTAATGAATGGTGTTGGGATATTGAGGGGTATTGCAATGAATTTGTAGATAGCCTTTGGCAATATTGCCATTTTCACAATGTTAATCTTCGTAATCCAGGAGCATGGGAGGTTTTTCCATTTCCTTAATTCTGCCTTAATTTCCTTTTTCAGGTTTGCATCATAGAGATCTTTCACTTCTTTAGTTAAGGTTATTCCTAGGTATTTTATGGTTTGTTTGTTTATGGTTTTTTTTTTTTTTTGAAGCTTTTGGGAAAGAAGTTGCTTTCCTGATATTGGCCTTAGTCTTTTGGTTATTGGTATATAGAAAAGTATTGATTTTTGAGGGTTTATTTTGTATCCTGATACTTTGCAAAGTTTTGGATCAGCTCAAGTAGCTTAGGAGTAGAGTCTACAGGGTTCTTTAGATACAGGATCATGTAATCTGCAAAGAGTTTGACTTCATCTTTTCCTTTTTGGATCCCCTTTATGTCTTCCTCTTATCTTATTGCTTTGGCTAAGTATTCTAGTACTATGTTGAAGAAGAGAGGGGAGAGCAGACAACCTTGTCATGCTCCTGATTTTAGAGGAAATTGCTTTAGCTTTTCCCCATTAAGAGTAATGTTAACTGTAGGTTTGTTGTAGACAGCCTTCATTATATTAAGGAATGTTTGCTGGAATCCTAGTTTCTTCAAAACTTTTATCATAAATGGGTGCTGGATTTTATGAAATGCTTTATCAGCATCAAGCAAAATAATAATGTGATTCTTGACCTTGCTCCTATTGGTGTGCTGGATTATGTTGATTGAATTGCTTATATTGAACCAGCTCTGCATACCAGGAATGAGTCTAATTTGGTCATAGTGAATGATTTTTTTTGATGACCTGTTGAAGTTGGTTGGCCAGAATTTTGCTGAGAATTTTTGCAATGATATTCATCAGGGAACTAGGCCTACAATTCTCTTTCCTTGATGAGTCTCTGCCAGGTTTGGGCATAAGGGTTATACTGGCATCATAGAATGTGTTTGCCAGCGAACTTTCACTTTCAATTTCATTAAAGTGTTTGAGAGATATTGGTGTAAGTTCTGTTTTGAAGGCCTTGTAGAATTCTGCTGTGAATCCGTCTGGACCTGGGCTTTTCTTGGATGGGAAAGATCTTATTGCAGTTTCTGTTTCAATGCTGTATATGGTCTGTTTAGAAGGTTTAAATCTTCATGATTAAGTTTGTGTATATCAATTTTTGCTAGGAGTTTGTCCATTTCTTCCAAGTTCTCAAATTTATTGGCATAAAGTTTTGGAAAATAGTCCCTTATTGTGTTGTTTCTGTGGTGATGTTACCTGTTTCATCTCTGATCTTGTTTATTTGGGTCTGCTGCCTTCGTTTTTTGGTCAGGTTTGTTAGGGTGTGTCTATCTTGTTAATTTTTTCAAAGAACCAACTCTTCATTTTGTTGATTCTATGTTTTTCTTTACTCTACGTCATTTAATTCTGATTTAACTTAATTATTTGCATCTGTCTATTGGCTTTGGGTTTGACTTGTTCTTCTCTTTCCAGGAGCTTAAGGTGCTTCCTTAAATTGTTTAATTGAGATTTCTCCAGTTTGTTGGTGTAGGCACTCAGAGATACAAATTTTCCTCTGAGTACTGCCTTTGCTGTGTCCCAAAGGAGCTGTTACTTTGTGTCCTCATCTTGGTTGAATTCCATAAACATTTGAACTTCCATTTTAATTTCTTCAATGACCCACTGATGGTTCAGTAGTGTGTTTTTTAGTCTCCATGAATTGTGGGATTTTCTGTGGTGGCTGTTTGAGTTGAGCTCTATTTTTATTCTATTGTAGTCAGAGAATGCAGGGAATGATTTTTATACTCCTGAATTTGTACAGATTTTCTTTGTGCCCTAAGAGGTGATCTATTTTGGAGAATGTTCCACTTGCTGCTGAAAAGAACATACATTCTGGTGTTGCTGGATGGAATATTCTGTAAATGTTGGTTATGTCTAGTAGGGCTATGCAATTATTTAGTTGTAAGGTTTCTTTGCTCTGTTTTTGGCATGTTGATTTGTCCAGAGGTGATAGTGGAGTGTTAACATCTCCAACTATCAGCGTATTTGGATTTCTGAGTGTTTTTAGAGTCAGTAGTGTTTGTTTGATGAAGTTGGGTGCTCCTGTATTTGAGGTGTAGATATTTAGGATGGTTATATCCTCCTTTAGGAGAGATCCCTTTATTAGTATGTAGTAATCTTTGTTGTCTCTTCTTACCATTTTTAATACGAAGTCAATTTTTTCTGATACTAAGTTTGCAACTCCAGCCTGCTTCTGGAGGGCATTTGCTTTGTAGATTTTATTCCAGCCTTTCACTTTTAGAAAATGTTTGCTTTTTCTGGGTAGATGTGACTCTTGGAGGCAGCAGATGGATCTTGATTTTTGATCCAACTTTTGAGTCTATGTCGATTAATTGGAGAATTAATTCCTTTTATGTTAATAGGATTGAGAGATGATCATTTGTTCCCTTCATTATAGCTATCTTTTTGAAGGCTGTGTCTTCCCAATTCTTGATCTAATATTTTGATCTAATATTTTGGTTTTCTATTTAGGCTTCATTTCTCTCTTGTATTGTTTTATTGATTATTTTCCATGTGTTGGACATCCTTGAGGATTTTCTGTAATGCTGGTTTGGTGGAGATTTATTGTTTCAGTTTTTCCTTAATGTGGAAGACTTTTTCTTTTTTTTTTTTTTTTTTTGCCAGTCCTGAGGCTTGGACTGAGAGCCTGAGCACTGTCCCTGGCTGCTTTTTGCTAAAGGCTAGCACTGTACCATTTGAGCCATGGCTCCACTTGCGGCTTTTTCTATATATGTGGTGCTGAGGAATCGAACCCAGGGCTTCATATATATGAGGCAAGCACTTTATCACTAGGCCATATTCCCTGCCCCACTGTGGAAGATTTTTATTTGACCTTCAGCTATGAATGAGAGTTTAGCTGGGTACAATATTCTTTGTTGATAGTTATTTTTCTTTATGGTGTGGCATACCTCATTCCAGGCTCTCTTTGTTTTCGTGGTCTCTGCTGAGAAGTCTGGAGTAATTCTGATTGGTTTTCCTTTGTATGTGATTATTTTCTTCTCCTTAGCAGCTTTAAGGATTCTTTCCTTGGTCTCTATTGATTCTGTTTTGATCACAATGTGTCGGTTTGGTGTCCTATTCTGGTCTGGTCTGATTTGGGTTCTTAATGCTTCTTGTATCTGGATAGGCCTATCCTTCTGGATATTTGGGAAGCTGTCTGCTATTATTCTCTTGAACATATTGCCTAATCCATTAACTTCTTTTGCTAGGTTTTCCTTGATACCTATTATTCTTAAATTGGGCTTCCTGATTGTATCTTCTAGCTCCTGAAGTGATCTGTTTTGCTGATTGGATTGGTTTTTTATTGGTTTTTGTTCTTTCTCCATAGAGACTAGGGAATCCTCAGTTCCTAAACTTTCCATTTATCATTTTTAGCAGTAGAGTTTTTAGAGCATTTTGAGGGTTCTCTTCTAGGTCTTTGCTTGACTGATCTGTTTTCTGCTTATTTGGAGTGGGAGATGAGCTTCCCTGGCTTGCCATCTTTCTTGTGCTTCTTCTGCCCATTTGGATTGGAAATGCCAATTTACAAGCGCATGTGAGCACCATTTAAGTCCCAAAGCAGACCTTACTAAGCACTGTTGTATAAATCTTAGAAGTTTTCAATCATATATAGATACCTTTCCTCTTTTTATTGTATATAAAAGCAGATTTGGTGTCCCCAAAGAATACAGTTTTAATTTAACTACTAACCCTGAGCCCTGTATTCAGTAGTTACTTATTTAGCATTATAACCATGTGAGCAAATTTGTTCTTACATTTAGTTCTTCTTGGACTGGTGGGATTTCTGTATGAACCCCTTTGACTCAGGTTGAACAGGGATACCTTCTATCTAGTCTGACGTTAACCAGAGGTCAATTGATTCTGGAGGTCCTTGAGGTTAATTTAGGAGGGTAAGTTAGGGGTATTTAAGAGAATGGAGTAAAACAAATGGGAGATGATGATTTTGGTTTAGTTTCAGTGAAGTGGAAAGGTGGAGAAGAGTAAAATTGCTATAAAGAACAAGGTTGAAATGATAGACAATGGAGAGTCAGCAGAAAAGAGCAAAGGTATTAGTCAAAGGAAAGTAATTTTTAAAGAAACAAAATATGAAAAGGGAAAGGAAAAATACAGGAAAACAAACATACAAAACAAAACAAAAAGTATAACAAAAAAACCCCAAAAGCAAAAAATCTAAAACAACAATAACAAAAAAAGAAAACTTAAAAATGAAAGATAAAAAATAAAGGAAAGTTTAAAAAATGGATAAGAAACAACAAGAGCAGAGAAACATGAGAAGTTAAAGGGAGTCCTCCTTGTTTGGGTGGGCTCATTCCAGTCTCTGGTTTCCTTGCAATGGTCTACAGTCTATTTTCCTGCTGCTTGGCTGGCTTGATTTGCTTTCAGCATGGAGGGGGTGGATCTTCCCTGACCCTCCTCCTGTATTAGTTAAATCCTGAGGGTCTGTGGTTCTCACAGCTTGCAGGTAGGAGTTGGGTGTCTTCTGTAGTTGGGGGAGGCTGAACAGTCTTAGGAAGCATGATTCCTCTTGTCTGCTGTGTGGCTCCTGCCTTTAACTCCTGCCTCTGACTAGGCTTTAAACTCAGCAGGGCAGGGTGCCTTGGGCCTGGATAACTGGCTGAGAGCCAGTGGCCCTGGGAGAGTTCCTCCCTCCTGGGTGGAGGTGGTTGTGGAAATCAGCCCGGTTTGCTGGTAGGAATTGTGTGTCCTCGGTAATGGGGTTGTTTATCTGTCTCAGGAACTTTATACTCTCCCATCTGTCTGTTCTGTGCTGCCAGTAGCTGCTAGCCACTTTGGGTTTGATTTTAGAAATTCCAGCTGCTTGGGAGAGGGCAGCTGCAGTGTTGGCGGATTGAGGTGGGGTGGGTTATGGCACCTCTGGCTGAGTTTACCTGAGTCTGTGAGCCTTGGTCCAGGGAGAGATTCTCCCACGTGGGCAGTAGGACCCACTCCTGGGCCAATCTGGCTTTCATCCTTCAGTTACTTTTGCCCTTTTCAAAGATGGCCCCTTAGTCCTCGATTTCCCCTGGACCCCTTTATTTCTAGTCTTCTCTGGCCAGTTCTATGCCAGAGTCAAAGATGGCGCTTCGCTCTGCTAGTGGGGGAAAGGCTACCTTCCAGATGCTGCTATATAGGCGCCAGTGAGAATGTCTTTCATGGGGTAGTCACACTTTTTCTGGAATTTCAGACCGTCTGTGCTCAGCCTGCGATTCACATCTTTGTGCCGCTGTCTGGAGGATTTCTTCCTGGTCACCACTGTGTGGTTTAGGTCAGCAGAGTGCCAGGTACTAGCAGCTGGATGCCCCCTGGAGCTCAAATCTGTGTTTTCAGGCCAGCAAAGTTGTTATAACTTATTTGGGCTTCTTTCTAGGAGTAAAAGTTTCTTGGGAGTCATAAAACTGGGATGCCAGAGGGAGCTTAGCTAGGGATCTGCTGCTTCTCTGTGGTCTTCCCAGAAGTCACTAGTTATTTTTAACACTGGCTATACATTCACCTACAAACCTATCTTTATGTAATTTCTTATTTTATTATGCAAATTTGCATTACTATGCAGTAAATTTTTCAATTAATGTTTTTCTTTGATAGTTGTTAAGGAATTTCTTTTTGGGGGTTGATATTCTCAGATTTTATTTTGTTGTTTTATTTTTTCTTGTTTTGTTTTGGTCAGTTCCTAAGGCATGAACTCAAAACCTGGGCACTGTTCCTGTCCTATCTTGCTCATGGCTGGCATGTTATCAGTTGAGCTATAGATCTGCTTCTAGCTTTTTGGCAATTAATTGCATAAATGCTTCTCAAAGACTTTCCTGCCTGTGTTGGCTTCAAACATTAGTTCACAGTCTACTCATAAGATAGGATTACAGATGCAAGTTACTGGCTCTCATTGCTTCTTAGTTTTGCTTTTATTTTTTTATTTTTTATACCATACTCCTGCAGTGTTTAAATTTTTCATTAATTTTTAAGAAAATCTTTTCTAGATATAGAATTATTGGTTAAACTATATTGCTCCATCTTTCCTAAATTAATTAATTGTCATCTGCTATCCTTTTCTTTTTTACTAGATTGATAATGGGATTGAAATATTAAAGATCTTTTTGAAAACTCAGGTTTCCTTGATGACATTTTTATTAATCACTTTTTTAATGTGTCTGGATTTTAACTTTATGTTTATTCAAAAGTCTTGTCATGGTATAATGTTCTCATTCTAGAAATAAACTATGCCCTTGCATGAGTTACTCTACTTGTTTGCTAATTTTGTTGTATTTGTTGCTAATTATTTTGTTTTATGGATTTTTGGTTTAAACTTTGCTAAAGTAATTTGGCTTTCTTGGAATAAATACATCAAGTCTTACCCATCATCATCTTGTGGCACTAAAGACAATAATCTCAGTGGTCACTGTGTATTTAGACAGAAGTTAAGTTAGATTTCCTAAAACAATAATTCTTGTGTCAAAGTATTTATTTGCACATTTGTAGAGACATTTACAATTTTGAGCTTAACTTTTATTTTCTCTTGTACTGAGCCTCTAGATTATCCAAGAACAAAGGAATTAAGGACTTTTTTTTTTTTTTTTAGTTTGGCCAAAGATTTTAAGAACTAGGCAGAATTCAGAAATATGCTATACTTCTAGAAATGGTTTTACGGTTACATTATTCAGAAATCTTCCCTATCAGCTTTGTGATCATTCTCTTTGTTGTCTTATTTATTCATTTATATTTTGTGGTTCTGGTGTTTTAACCCAATGTCTTTCTCTTTGCAAGACTGGTACTATCTCTTGAGTCACATTTTCAGGCTTTTTGATCTATTTTTGTGATTAAAGTCTTGCTTTTTGCCCAGGCCAGCCTGACCAAGATCTTCTTATAGTCATGTACCATATACCTAGCTCATTCTCTTGAAATTAGGATCCCCTCTGTACATCACTTTGACAATAAAGAAATGAGAAAAAACCAAAAAGCACTTTATTTTCTAGACTGGCTGGAACCAAGATCTTTCTGATCTTAGATATCCATGGAACTCAAATGCCAGGCTTACACCATTGCACACACTACTGGATGAAGTGGAATCTTGTGAATTTTTTGCACAGGCAGGCAGGCCTCAAATAACAATCCTCTTAATTTCTGTTTTTTAAATGGCTAGGATTAAATGCTTGAAACTCTAATGCCTGGTCAGATAATTCCCTTTTCTTGCATTAGGCATTGTCACTTCCTCATTCCACTGTAATATTAAACAGTTGCTGCTCATTGTTTTAAATAGTAGCAATGAAAAATATATAATTAAGATAGAAAGGCAAACATGCCCTGTGAAGCAGGGCATTTTGAGGGAGCCATCAATAAGTAAAATATGGACAAATTCCCACCGATGAGTCTTTTAGGAGATCTCACAACACATTCTGCTTATTTGCAACAGCTACTCTGTGGCTAAGCTTGAAAGCTCGTGTGATTTGTAAGGCTGCATATTTTCAAAGACAATTCATATTTTTAGATAGGAAAATCAAAGTAAGGAAAAAAATTTAAAATCTCAAAATCAAACTATTCTTAGCAAGGTTTGGCTTTCTTCTGAAATAAATAATCATATATTTTGAACCTTTGATTATTTTGAAAGCTGTAAAATAAGTTGAGTATGGTAGATTTTGCTTGTGTCCTCCCCCCCTTATAAAGAAGTAGATTTTCTAAGTTTTTATTTCAACATTTTTATATATTTAGTGGAATATTATATAGCTTTATTTTTTAATTTAAATTTTTATTGTCAAACTGATGTACAGAGAGGTTACAGTTTCATATGTTAGGCATTGGATTCATTTCTTGTATTGATTGTTACCTCCTCCCTCATTACCCTCTCCCCTCCTCCCCCTTTCCCTTTCCTCCCATGATTTGTTCAGTTGATTTACACTAAACAGTTTTGCAACTATTGCTTTTGTAGTACTTGTCTCCTCTTCCTCCTCCCTGTCTCCCACTTCTCCCCCTCCCTTCCCTTTCCCCTCTCCCTGACCCCTCCTCCTCCTCTCTTCTGCATTTGCATTATTGGGCATTGAAGCTGGCATTTTGCATCTGCTTGGCAAGTGTTCTGCCAACTGAATCATGACCGATTGTTGGTTGCAAGACAAGATTTGTTGGATTATTTTGTCCAAGCAATCAGAAACCAGAACCAGACTCCCTACCTTTAACAGAGCCCATCTCAAAACCAAAGCCTAGATTATAGGCAGTCAACCACAAAGAACCCCTTGAATTCATTTAGGATATATTTTTACTAATTTCATAAACATCTTTTTACAAATTACATAATTCAAGAAAATTTATTAAATTGCAATTGTAATACTGCTTGCATTGATTCTAATGAGAAATTTGTCCTACATGTTTACTCTTCACTCCTTTTTCTTGTTTCTCTTTTTGTTCCTTTAGCCTTGATTTTGATGTGCTTTACAATGAGTTTTCCCTTCTTTGTGATTATTTCTTTATTTTCTTTCTTTCTTTTTTTTTTTATAATTGAGTAGTTATAGTAAGTTTCTGAGAATTATTCTGATGTCCTTTCCCATCATGTGCTCCTTGGGGGAAGCACACAAGTAAGGAACAGTTTTCTGCTGGCACTTCTAAAAATGGCAGAATTAATGAATACTTCCTTATTTATGGCTATGATTATCTTTTTTTTTCAGGAAAAGTTCTGGGGTTGATCAATGTCTTTAACTCAAGTTACTTCTAAACTCTTGACATAATTTATCTTTCTAAGCCACTAATAGAGTTTTGTTAATTATTTGCATTTAATAATTTTGAGAGATGCAGTGATGGGGTTTGAACTCAAGGCCTTACACTTGCTAGACATGCCAGTAAGCTGTGTCCACTAGGCAGACAGGCTATGCCTTCAACACTGTTTTTCACAGAATATTTTTGACATAGAACCTTACTTTCCAGGTGTATGCATGAACAATAATTGAGTACTTTAGCCTTCTTGTAGCTCTGAAAACATGTAAGTATTGCCAAATCCAACAGCAAACAATTCTGGAACAATTCAGTTGTTTCATTTGATAAATTTCCACAGTGGGAACATTAAAGATGTGTTAAATTTGTGAACATGTGGGAAGATTAATAAGAAATTGCTTCCTATTATGTCACTTAGAAAATTCCTAAGGACAGAGGTTTAACAGTAGACATACCGGTATGTGCATTCTAGCTTCAAGACTCATTATTTAGTCATCTCTGGTAGAGTCATTTTTATAGCTCATCTTAGCTTATTGATCTATATAATGTGAGTAATGAAACCTTAGGCACAGGATAGGGTTTTGGCAAGGATTAATCAGTGAACGTAAATATATTGAAACTGTTCCCGTGTTAAGCAGCAAAAACTCAGAAGTAAATGGTAGTTGACCAATTAGGTCAGAGAGAAGAATGAAAAGTAACGAGAGCACAGTCAGATTAGAAAAACAAAATATGTCACCATCAGGGAAAAGTGGCTTCAACTGTGTTCTGTGAGGTTATCCAGCAACAGAATATATTTATAAAGCATAAAAATCTAATAGCATGTCCTCACTACAATTCAAAATGGCATAGGTAGAATTCTCAAATGCTCTGTAACCATCCCTTATACTAAATTTCTTATTATCATTGATGTTCTTTTCTTTTCTTCAATTTACCAAAGGGTTTATCTTTCAGTCATTTTTTATTTATAGTAATCTTTCACAACATTTTCAGTCAATCAGGTCCCCTGAACCTTATCTTCTTAATACTTCATGATCATCAACTGATTCTTAGAAATATCTACACAAGCATTTGAATCTTGGATTCTAGCTTCAGCTAGTACTAGCTTCAGCTAGTGACTTGGACCAGAGTGAGCCTGTCTATTAAATAGGATCAGTAATCAAAGGAGTTCAATTCATGCCACAGCAGGGACACTAGATGTGATTACGTACTAGAAAGTCCTAACAATGCCAGGAATTACCATTATCATCAGCACTATGGTGAATATTTTTCTTTTTCTTTTTTTCTTATTTGTTGTCAAAGTGATGTACAGAGAGGTTACAGTTTCATATGTTAGGCTTTGGGTACATTTGTTGAACTATTTGTTACCTCTTCCCTCATTCCCTCCTCCCCCCTCCCCCTTTTGCTCTCAGTTGGTTTACAGTTCTTCAGTTGTTTTACACTAAACCATTTTCCAAGTATTGCTTTTGGAGTCATTTGTCTTTTTATCCTTTGTCTCTCAATTTTTATATTCCCTTTTACTTCCCTAGTTCTAATATCTGTATATACAATATCCAGTGTACTCAGAAGATTCAGTGATAGTGTGGGTACAACCACAGGAAGGGGACACAAGAGGAACATCAACAATAGAAGCTACGGTTTCACATGGCACGTTGAAAGTAATTACAAACATGATATAACACTCGTTTCCATAACATGGAGTTCATTTCACTTAGCATGATCTTATGTGTTCATAAAGGCATAGCTATTAGGCTCTTGTGATGCTCTGCTGTGACTAGCCTAAACCTAATTATTCCCTATGAGGGAGACCATAGAGTCCATGTTTCTTTGGGTATGGCTCACTTCACTTAATATGATATTTTCCAAGTCCTTCCATTTCCTTATGAATGGGGCAGTGCCATTCTTTCTGATAGAGGCATAAAATTAAGTTGGGTGAATGTACCAAATTTTCCTGATCCATTCGTCTACTGAGGGGCATCTGGGTTGGTTCCATATTTTAGCTATTACAAATTGTGCTGTGATGAACATTGTTGTGCTGATGGCTTCAGTGTGTTGTTGTTTGTGGTCTTTTGGGTAGATGCCCAAAAGTGGAGCTGCTAGGTCATAGGGGAGCTTGATGTTTATCCTTCTGAGGAATGTCCACACAGTTTCCCAGAGTGGCTGAACCAGTTTACATTCCCACCAACAATGAAGTAGGGTTCCCTTTGGCCACATCCCCTTCAACATTTATTATTGTTAATTTTCTTGATAAAGGACATTCTTACTGGGGTGAGGTGGAATCTCAATGTTGTTTTGATTTGCATTTCTTTTATGGCCAGTGATGTAGAGCACTTTTTCATAAGTCTCTTGGCCATTCTCATTTCCTCATCAGAGAAGTTTGTTTTTAAGTCTTTAGCCAACTTGTTGAGGGGGCTGTTGGTTCTTTGCGGTTTTGTTTTGGAGGAATTTAATTTTTTTTTTAGTTCTGCATATATTTTAGATATGAGACCTTTGTCCATTGTATGGCCAGTAAAGATCTTTTCCCAATATGTGGGCTTTCTTTTTATCTTGCAAGCTATGTCCTTTGCCCTACAGAAGCTCTGAAGTTTGATGCAGTCCCATTTGTTCATCCTTTCTTTGATTTGTAGCATTTCTCAGTCTTTGTTAAGGAAATTTCATCATGTGACAAGGAGCCCAAATGTTTCTCCTACTCCTGCTTATAATGTTTTCAGGGTATCTGTTTTTATTTCGAGGTCTTTGATCCATTTGGAATTGATTTTGGTGCAGGGTGATATATAAGGATCTAGATTTAGTTTGTTGCAGGTGTTGAACCAGTTTTGCCAGCACCATTTGTTAAAGAGGCTGTCTTTCTTCCATCCTACATTTTTTAGTTCCTTTAACAAAGATTAAGTAGGCATAGTTCTGTGGGTTCATTTCTGGGTCTTCAGTTCTGTTCCATTGGTCTTCAGGCCTGTTCTTGTGCCAATACCAAGCTGTTTTTATTACTATAGCTTTATAATACAGCTTGAAGTTTGGTATTCTAATTCTTCCAGAACTGTTCTTTCTGCTTAGGATTGTTTTTGCTATTCTGGGTCTTTTATTTTTTCATATGAATTTCCTCTGAAATAGAGGACGCAATCCAGAAATTCATATGGTGAATTTTGGTTCCCCTGTCATATGTGTATTTTAATTTTCTTAGATGCTAGTGTCTGTGTGTATGTGGTGGGGACAACATTGTTGCATAATCTGCTTTTTAAGTTATACATCTTAAAAGAAGTAGAGCATGAAATATAGAAAGTATTTTCTAAAATCTAAAGCATTTTATATAATAAGAACATTGAAAGATACCTACAAATCATTAAATATGTTATGGAGAAAAAGAAATATTTTTTAGTGACAGCATTTCTGATAAAGAAGGGTTAAATGATTACTTTTGTGATATAAAATGTGTGTATGTGTGTGTGTAGACCTACATGAGCTTGAAAACATTTGCTCATAAACATATCTAGTTAATGCTATTGATGATCACTTTAACATTTTATTTTATTTTTCTTGATCCTGAAATTAAATCCACAAAATTTTGTATATGAAAAGTGAGTATGCTTGGAATTCATTTCAAAACTATAGGCATAATTATGGAAGACTTTTCTTAGGATTGCATGTATTTTACTGGATTTCCTTTTATTTATTTAAATTCTAAGACAAAGGTTTGTTTAATTTTAGTGACTGGTCTGTGTATTCACAAAGTGTAGTATGCACACATACTAAGGGAAACTTCATTTCTTAGTTTTTTCCTCCTTTTATGTAGCCTTCATGTTCTCCTAGTGGTGCTTGTACATTTTCAAATTTATACAGTCTTCGGCTTTGTCTGTGTGCTTTGTCTGCCTTCTGCTTGTAGATATTTTCTGTGAAAGTTTTAACACATTCCCCTGCACCTTAAGTTCTAGGCTAGGCTGAGAAACAATAGTGGTCCATCTTTTGGGATTCTTTATATCTCTTGAATAGTCTTCACAGAGTTTGCTTCTTTTTAGCTGGGTTATCTTTTCCAGCCCTTGAACCTTAGTAGTACACATCTCCTTTCCTATACCCTTATACTCTCCTACCCTTCTCAGAAACAAATTACTTTTCCTGCAGTGAGCCTTGAAATTATCCTTCATAAGCTGGCAAATGATCAAGCCATCATTGATCAGTCCCTAAAGCTGATGTCCAGACATGGTTTTGATGATTTCTTTAGTTTCAGTGAGGTGAGACCAGACTTGCTAAGACAGCAGAGGGCATTGGGAGAAAGCCTCCATTGAATCCTGTGCATATTCATTCTTGTCAGGCAGTAGCAAAAAAAAAGTTAACCATGTTCCTACTTTCAGGTCAAACCAAATGGCAAACAATTTCTACTTTCACATAGTAAAGGTTTTCTTCAGCCTACCAAATTCTGAGTGTTCAAAATCAGAAAGTTTTTGTTTAGACTAAAAATGAATTCCTGTACTGGTTTGCATATAAAATTTGAATGTGTAATAGAAGTAATTTAAATAAATTTAACAATTAAGGTCCTGAGTCATAAAGGATCCTGAATCAGATATTGCACTCTATGACTCATGTAAGGACACTGGTTTCCACAATGAAGAAGTCAAATATAGACATTTCTTCTATGGCTACGTTTTCCTTTACAAGCACTTCTATACAGATAGACATTAGAGGTAATATTATACCAACATGGTAAAAGTTGTATCCCATTTGGCTATCCTTGGTAAAACTTCAAGTTTATCAGGACTCAGTAGCTCAAGAATGAAATTCTAGCTGCTCAGTAGGTAGATATGGAAGATTAGGGTTCAGCACAGCCTAAAGGTAATAATTCAAAAGACTTCATCTCAATCCAGGGGAAGGCCTGGAGATACATTCCTGTCCTCAAATGATATGGAGAGATAGTCCCAAGTAGCCCTGGCTTAAAGCAAGCTCTCAATAATCACCAGTGCACAAAAGAAGCTCAAGGTTTGGCTCAAATGGTTATGGATAGCAAACCAAAAGCCTTAGTTTCAGTTCCAATTACTGCCAAACAAATAGATAAAAGCCATTTGAAAGAAAGGAGTTAGAGGTGAATGAAATGGGAGAATGACAAATGAGGTGATTTTGGTCAGGATGCCTTGTATTTAAAAACTGATATGCTGAATGGTAACACGTTGGTACAAATACATAATGATAGAATAATAATAACAATAATAACAATGGAGTGAGATCTGTATATGAACTTTACTTTACTGGAATTTTGTGAAGCTTGAGCCTAAGCAAGGATATACTCCAATATTTCTAATTGAATGACTACTGTATATTCATTCTTCTGGATTAAGCAGCATAAAAAGTTCAAATATATTTTAGATAGCACAATTATATTTTGTGTGTAACTTATTTTGATATTTAATTTTGACTTACAAAAGTAATTTCAGAACATTTTATACATTTCCTTATGAAGACAATGGAAATTTTTTGGTATCTCCATTTAAGGTTAAATCAGGACATTTACTTATTAATCACTTCTATAGATGAGGTAACTTGAAAATACAGATAGTAACATACTAAGTACTGCATTTTTATGATGAATGCATCCTGAAAAATATAAAATGTCAATGAAATGCCTCAATGGACATTTTAACCTATTTTATGTCCTTAGAAATATTTAATTCATTGAGTTGTTCACCTGGCATTTTTACAGATTGCTTGCATTGTAAAACCGTCATCTTAAAATGACACTTTTACACTGTCTTGGTCTTAAAAACATCAAATGGATGATAATTCTTCATTTGAAGTTATTAAACATGGCTATAATCATAAAAATGTCACTTTAAGATAATTCTTCATTTGACCTTTTTTACATTTGGCTGCTCTTTTCTTTATTAAAAATCTGATATTACAAATGAAAGTTAATAGAATTTTTAAGGCTATACTTTAAAAATTCAAATCAAGAATTCACTGTTAATGTTGCTATGATCCTAAGGGAGAGGTTAAACTACTTAACCAGTCCCTTTTCTGTGCTGGACATTAAGGTTGTATGTGGTAGTCTATATCTGTGACTGCATGCAATCTCCAACTACAGTGAATTTTACCTTCCTGCACATAATCCATGACTCTTTACAACTTTTAGATATGTTATTACATTTTTATGGTATATAGCTGTCTATAGTCAAAACCCAAGATACTCATTTTCTTTCACTTAAGATGACTATGAACATGGCTTTGAAGTAAAGTTATTGCAAAAGATACTTGAATATGGTCTTTTTTACAACTAACTTCTCACATTGTGTCACTTTAAATAGTTTAATAACTATAATTGATTAAAATTATAATTAATGATCATATGAACTCTAAGCATATTATATATTAAATTTAATAATTGCATATACCTACAATGAATAAATATATGCTATAATTATATAAAAATTAATATTAATCATTAATGTAATAATACAAAGTTTTTAGTTGAGACTAGGGATAAAACTGGTATCTGACAATTCCACCCATTGGCTAGAATTCTATCAACGGAGTTGTGTCTTCTATCTCTTTATTATGTATTTTTATACAGAAAACATTGAAAAAACGCATTTCATTATTTGGGTTCATTGAATAACTTCTTGTGTCTAATAAAATGCTCATATTTTGGACATAAGCAACAATAATAGCAATTGCAGTTTAACTTGGATGTTCATGAAAGTTTAACTTATAAGGTTCATTCTCATGCCACCTGTGTAAGGAATGTTTTTAGCATCATGATTCCATAAAATAGGACCCAATAGAAAGAGATCCAGAATGAATTAACAGGCAAGAAGAATCACAAAATTAATTCTCAGAGTTTTTCTCAAGTGCTAAATGTAAGTAGAGGTTCTCTCTTGATTATTTTAATAAGATCCGCAATTGAAAACATGTTTAGTATTTGTCTATACATTCTAAGCATTACAAAGAGAAGATAATTACAAAAAGTCTTGACTGGCATGTGAGGGCATGTGTTCTAATTCTCTTCAACAAAGAAGTATAAATATCTTAGGTTTATGTATATGAAGAGGGCAATATATAATTCTTCTTGAAAGCAGGAAAGAATTCAGAATACATGTATTTATTGATAATTCATTATAAAAAGATATAACTAATTGAACTTAAAAAGGTGTTTTTCAAGTCAAACTGTTTCAAAAACAAAAGCGAAGGAACAAGCAAACCACAAATTTTGATTTGCCCTTGCTAGGCTGACAAATTGCTAGGTGAATCATATCTCCGGTATGAATTTTTGTGAAGTTTTTTTCTTGGTTGTTATTGGTTTGGATTTGGGCTTTGCGATTTCTCTGGAGATATGTTCTGGTGAACTTTTCTACTCTGGATAGCTATATACTTTTTTCCTCCAGACTTCAGCTGTGAGAGTTACTGGGAATATCCATGAGAGTACCAATATTCATCTTAACAGCAAAAGTACTGAATCAGCAAAGCAAGGAAATTATCCCCAAAACTTCCAAACTAACATAAAAATTGCCTCTCTTAGAAAACAGAATTAGAAAACATAAACACTTCATCTGCATTTAGCTAAAACAAGCAACAGGAAAGCAAGCCAATGGGATGCAATAAATGTTACTG
Organism: Perognathus longimembris pacificus; assembly: GCF_023159225.1. Taxonomy (NCBI): domain Eukaryota; kingdom Metazoa; phylum Chordata; class Mammalia; order Rodentia; family Heteromyidae; genus Perognathus; species Perognathus longimembris. Next base: position 46,410,079 of record NC_063172.1, on the reverse strand, counting down.
GAAAAAATAATATTTCAGTATTTCAGTTAGAAAATGGCTATTTTCTATCACAGGTAATTTGAGCAGGTGCTAAATTATGAACATAAATAGCAAAAAGTATAACTAATTAGAAATAAGGAAGGAAAGAGAGATAAAGGAAAGAAAGTGAAAGAGAAAGAAGAGAGAAACAAAGAACAAAAGAGGTAAGGAGGGAGGAAAAGAGGGAATAAAGAAATGAAGAACAAAGGAATGAAAAAAGGTGAGAGGAAGGAGGAAGGAAGAAAGGAAAGAAGCAAGTATGGAAATAGGAAGGAAAGAAGAAAAGAGAATGATAGAAGGATAAAGAGGAAGGAAAGAAGGAAAGAAGGGGGGAGGTAGGGAAAAATAAAAAAGGAGAAAGAAACTTAAGACTCCATTCAGATTATAAAATGATTCAAAATGTTTTCTACTCCTTGAGTTGTTGTGCAACTGCTTCGTTCCACTGTATTGATAGAAAGCTTGAATTCAATTTAATTTTGAAGTATTACCATACCTAGGTTGCCATCTAGGTTTTGTAACATTCCATGTTGTCCATGATTGCTATTGTTCGTCTATTACAGCAAAGGTAATATGCTTGGCATAGAATAGTTCTTGGTCACACATTATAATAATACAAAGCAAAAAGCTATTTTAACATACACACACTTGGATCATAAAAAACATTGCTATTATAAACTATTTGGTAAACATAAAAATTGAAAAATTTGAATTATTTTTGTAATAGTTTATCTTAAAGAAATTATATTAAGAAGATATTTGTACACCTGAAGAAACTAAACAAGTACATAAAGATCTGTTCAAACTCACTAGGTAAACACAGTCAAAAGGCAATAACAAGGAGCTACTAGCAAAATCCTGATACTATCTTGTACCGGCAGGAATTAAGGAAATAGACCTCTCATTCACTATAAGTAGAACGGTTGCAGACACTGCACATCTATTAAAGTAACACATATGTATGTGCCATTTGCTCAGTTCTTTTACTCGCATGGCAAAATATTCTGGAAAATAATAAAAATAAGTAATATATTCATTTTATAAGTAAGTACACTTAAAATGAACAGGTTGAATGTCCATTAACAGGAAAATAGTTTGAATAATGTCTGATACATCTATATCGTGAATTATTGTACAACCACTAAAAACAATCACTCAGGGTCCTTAAGAGGTATTTTATGTGGTATTATATATAAAAATTCTGACATACAGAAACAGATACATGTCCATATTGTACTAGGAATGAGACAAAATTTTTATGTGTCTCTATAATGTTAAAATTAATTCTCCTGATCATAAGGAAGGTATGAGAATAACAGGGTAGGTTGTCATACAAAATATGAGGTAATGGTATTGTGTTAGGAAGAAAACATTGTAGAAAACAAAGTAGTGGAAAAAAATAAGAAAGTGAGAACTAACTACAGGGCTTATGATATCAATGCTGGAGTGGTTCAAGTGTGAAGAAGTAGCCATGTAAAGGGCAGCTAAAGGACCAGGAATGAAAAGTTGTCTGCTGTGAGAATGTCTGGGGTAACTATTCTCCAGTCACAACCTTTACTGAGGCCGTGGGGGAATTCAGTAAGTAAAAATTTTCTCTTTTGCTTAAGTTTTTTTTGCTTTCAAAATTAGTTTTATTTAGTCTTTTTTGGAGATCTTGTTGTATAGCAAAAATACTACTTTACAATATAAATGTAATAACATTTTATAGGTGAGGGATTTCAACACATTGTTCCTTGAATTTTGTTGATATATTATTCAAGCCATTGAGAATATTTAGTAATATGAAATGATAAATCATACTATTTCAGAAAAATAAAAGAATATTGAAAAAACAATTGATGAAGAAGCATGCAGAAAATCAATGACAGAAATTTCAGTTAGCATTCATTTGGCACAAAATGGAGGCGAGAGCAAATAACAGTATTGGAAGCCAAAAAAGGGAACTTATTAAAAAAAGATTGAGTGTGTAGGAAGGATAATGCATGTGTGTTGTGCATGTGCTTATATGCATATGTATATATGTGCATGTGTGTGTTTGTGTTTGTGTGTGTGGGCGTGTGCATGTTCCATACATAGTACAGGCCCAAATGATGGAGAAATTAACTCAATTATCCAAGCAATGTAACCGGAAAACAAGCAATTCAGGCTTTCAGTCATCTTTTGTATCTCTGTAATACCATACTCGACATAACAAATGTTATATCCTATACTGAACATTGTCTTTTTCATGTAGTTATAATTACATTTTGTAATGTTAATTATATGATTATGTAATATTTCCCTAATTACTGATGTTCATTTAGGATATCCTCCCCATAGATAAAAGAATACAAAAAGGGCCATTTCTCTAAGCTATTTATTTATTTATTTATTTATTTATTTATTTATTTATTTATTTATTTTGCCAGTCCTGGGGTTTGAACTCGGGGCCTGAGCACTGTCCCTGGCTTCTTTTTGCTCAAGGCTAGCACTTTACTGCTTGAGCCACAGTGCCACTTCTGGCTTTTTCTGTATATGTGGTGCTGAGTAATCGAACCCAGGGCTTCATGTAGGTGAGGCAAGCTCTCTACCACTAGTCCATATTCCCAGCCCAAAGGGTATTTTTTGTTTAAACTGTATTTTTTTTGTGTGTGTGTTTTCTTTTTTGGTACTGGGGATGGTACCCAGGACTTTTCACTTGCTAGGCAACTGACCACTGAGCCACATCCCAGCCCTCTCCGAGATATTTAAAAGACAAATGACCTCTGAAAGTAGGCGATGATGGGAACTTCTTAACATGAACATTACTTTTGTTAACCCTATGTTTAAAGGTGCACAATTCAACACTGGGTGACACTGGCAGAGACTGATTCATTAAGCCACTTCATTGACTTGACTGTTTCCCACACATGTAAAACAGTAGTGATTACTAGAAAATAGAACATGGTATAATATGGAAATTTAAACACACGACTCTCCTTGTCTCATTTTTGCATGTAACTTATTTGCTCATATTTTCACAGCAGTATTAATTAAAGTTCTGGCAAATTACAATGAGATTCTTGTGGAATTATATTTTATATCCACATGAAATTGAAAACAATTCAGTGTGATTCATATTCTCACAATGAATTCCACAGTAATAGTAATTGTGTCACTTATTATAGCATGTTGCTAAACAATTATGTGCAGTTGATGAGCATGTGAATAAATGCCATAATACTCTACACTCAATTAAAACAACAGCACTTATAATTAATATTACCACTATTCATATTAAGTTATCACTGTGGGGTTTGTGTGTTCTAGGAGGTGAATGGAGGAATGAATGTTCATTTCAATTCTATTTATATCTTGCTCTGATGCATTAAAATGTAATTTGCATGAGATACACATATCATCATCAGTGTTGCTATAATTCAAGAACATAGCTTTCTCATCTGTTGGATGATCAAGAAAAGGAATGGATGTGTCAAAAAAATGCACAGAGGAAGAGAAAAGCCTCATTCTTTTTATCCTGCCTTGTCAAGAAAGCATTTAGCATTGGGGGTTTTATTTGCTTTATTTTTTATTTTTTGTCTGTTGTAAGATTTGAACTCTGGGTCTGGGTGCTGTTCCTGAGCTCTTTTGTCCAAAGCTACTGCTCTACTACTTTGAGCCACAGCACCACTTCCAGTTTTCCAGTGGTTAAAAAGAGATAAAGAGTCTTATTGGTTTTCCTGACAGTGACTGGCTGGGCTGGCTTTGAACTCATGTCTCAAATCTCAGCCTCTTGAGTAGCTAGGATACAGGCCTGAGTCACTAGAGCCTTCCAGCATTTGGTATTTTCATAGGAGATACCCCTGATTTGTAGGTAGAATGAATAGGTAAAGGGTACTAGATTAAGTAGGTATGATTATCCACTGTTTTAAATACAGATTTTATTTTATTACTGAGGTTATCTTAGATATCATTATCTGGAAGATAAAAGTATTAGTCTGCCTCAGTCATTAGCACATTAATAAAACAAACCTCACTGATACCAGAGTTCCACACATCAAGCCTAGGAAAAACAAAATATTATGCTTTCATGGTGGGACAGGAAGAGATAGCATATTTCTAAAAGAAAATTTGGATTATATATTACAATCTGAAATTAGAATTAGCTTTATCTTTAGTTTTAGCACCAAAAAGATGTGATTACTTACACCATTCTTCCCTCTTCAAACTTAGAAATTGAAGCTGCCTTCTATTTGCCTTTTGGGAAACATCTTATTGCAATATCCAAAGTATGTTAGAATCTAAATTTAAAGTGTACTATTGTAAAACATGCTACCATATAATGCAGGTTCATTGGCAGTAAGGTTGGAATATCTCTTTCTTCTGTGAATCAAACCAAAACATAGATTCACTGGAACTTTTCTCTTTGGGGCTTCAGAAGTTAAAATACAGACAGCTCCTGAGTTAAATTTATGCAGCATATTGAATTTTGCTATTTTCGTTGTATGAGGGTTTATTGGATGCAAAACTATCATAAAACAAAGAACATCTGACATTGTCCTGTGAAATATTCAACTCATTCTTGAAGAGTTAATTCTGTGTGAAGAAACCAGTGACTAACTAGACCTAGTGTTTTTGTTACCATACTGACAACTGAGTTCTAAGTGTATAAAGCAAAATGAATCCTAAGGCATTGGGATCCTTGGATGCTTTTTGAAGGATGGTCCTCAAAATTGTGTTGCAATAAGACAATTTATTTTGTACAAATGTATAAAGCATAGCTATCAAGACAATTTTATGTAGGCAGTACAAGTTTCTGAGACATGAAATGGAGAGATTTTTAGAACCAGAATCCATCTTAACTGACATGCAATAATACATGTTCAGTCAGATGATTAAAAAAAAAAAAACCCCTTGGAGATTAAAAAGAAGACCTAAAGAATGGCATTAAGTACTTTACACATCTTATTATTTTTATCTTTAGTTCTTAATTACATGCATCACTAGGAAAATGTGGTACATCGGAACATAGGCAGTTTTGTGAGTGCTAATTTATATGTCACGTCATCCACTTCTAAACCTCTCTGTATAGGTCAAGAATAGAAGAGAAGGCAAAAATGGCTTTAAAGTGCTCGGTGTTTGCCACTGTCACTATTGCTGTTTGAGACAGTCTCACTATAGAGCCCCGTTAATTTTTCAGTTCACCTTCCTCTTGCCTCATTCTCTTGAAGACTAGCATGTGTGGCACCTTCAACATGTGTTTTCAACTACCCTTATATGCCTGTTTAATGTAACATTTTCTCTTTACTCAGGAGTATGAACAAAAATTCCCAAAGGATTTTGTTCGCAATGACTGTCAATATTGTGGGGCATGCCCACCCGGATGCCTTGCATCATTAAGAGGGGGTTCTAACTGGCCCTGCCTCCCAGCCTTGGGACCACGTGTAGACAAGATGGCGCCTGGTAGTGAACCCGGAGGTGGTCCTGTGGGCCATGATGTAGATGTAGGCCTCCCCTTAGGGAGATCCCTCGGAGCTCAACCCTAATGGACAGCTCAGGCATCAAATCCCACCCCCTACATAGGTGCACGTACCCCTCCCCTTCTGCCACCCTCCGACCCCTTTAAAAGAACAGCTCATTGCCACCATTAAACGAGTCTTAGCGCTGACTGGATCCCGGACTGTCTATGTGTCCTCCGTCAAGAGGAGCCTTGGTGGCAGTCTGTCAGCCCTCTTATCCTCTTCCTGGACCCGTCATGTGGGGTGTGCTATCCCATCTCTCCTGTAGGACACAAGAGCACGGGAGGCTAAAAACCCTCGACATTTCTGGCGCCCAATGTGGGGCACGAAGCGTGAAGGTAAAACTTTTCGGTGGACCAGGCCAATCGGAATCCAAGGGCGGGGGGGGGGGGGCGAAAAGATGGGTCATTCTCAAACCCAGCATGATGACCAAGTGCTCAAAGCACTGAGCTTCATGCTACAAAAGGTAGGTTTGGGGGTCTCGAACTCCCAGAGCAGGAGGGTCTCGAAAGTGTTGAAACACGCGACAATCTGGCTGGCAGCTGCCGGCCTTTTCAGCCTGGCTGCTTGGGAGGGAGCAGCCCTCCCGCTGCCCTGGAGGGGAAGGAGGAGCCTGGGCCAAGCTCCCCAGGTCCAGAGCCAAGCACCCCTGTGCTGGAACGTGTGGAGAATAGGCAAGATGGAAGATGGCCGCTGCCATGCCCCTCCCCAGCTTGAGGCTCCCCGGTGCAAGCCTGGGTCCATGCCTCGCCGCCACCACTGCCGCACCGCGGTGCCAGGGGCTTCCTGCTGCCTCCTCAACCCTCCTCCCCTGGAAGAGTCTGGGAAGCATTTGCTGGAAAATGTTTTGGATGGTGGGGAGACAGGCCCCTGGCTGCCTGGGAGGAAAAAGGGCTTACTTGCTTAACATCTGCTTTAAAAGAGACAAAAAAGGCTTTAGGTTTTTTTTTTGATGATGTTTGCTAAGTTTGGAAGTTCAGTTAACAACAGAATGGGTTTTAACAAGTGCCTCCCGCCCTCTTCTCAGGTGGTGGGCTTGCCAAATTCCTGAAGGCTGGGCAGGGACTTGGAGATTCCAGCTCCTGGTAACTCTCTGTAACTGCAACGAACGTATCTAAAACAAAACAAAACAAACAAACAGACAAACAAAAACAAAAACAAAAAAACTCCAGAAAGTTCTAATATACAGCAATGAGTGATTTGACTAGAATTTCTGAAACTGCCCCTTGAGAGATACTAAGAATTGGAAACATTTTTTTATGGTTAAAAAGTATATTTATCTGATGTGATTTGATTCCTATGCTATTTTTGCAATGTAGATATATTGAAAAGGCAAAGATGCTGAGACCGGATTTCTTGTGTTTGTAATTCTGGTGAACACTGTTAAAAGTACTTTGTTACAGTTGTTTTGGATATCAGCCTAATGATTCAGGTACTAAATTCTATGTGTATACTGTGATGTAATAAGTAAGACTCCTATCTTAAGTTACATATAATCAGGCAAATATTTTAAAGTATGTATAATAAACTATTGGGGATAAAAGTAAATTCTCATTAACTCTGCATGTAGAAAAAAAAGAGGGGGGGCAAAGCAAGCTAATGTTTCGCACTAATTTATTGGAAAGCTGAAAAGATAAGTGTTTCTAATTTTGTATTTGTAATTCTTGCATTAAGGAAAAATTGTCATTTGAGTTCAAAGGTAGTGCAGTAGCCAGGACTAAAGAAAAAAAAATGGTTCTCTTTAAAACAGGCAGCCAGGAGGCTAGATGCCCCCTAGGTTTCAGAGTTTTTTCGGATGCAAATAAGGCTGAGACAAAGATGTCAAAGCCTCTACCTTTAAAGGCTTAAAATAAATTTCTAGATAAAGGATTTGAGCAGCCAGAGTACGAAGAGCAACCAACCAGAAAATGCTGGGGGATTTCAAATGTCTTTAAACAGTCTGTGTAGAATCTTGCAGGAGGTGTGACAGCCTGTCCAGAGGACTCTCTGAGATGCTACTACAGCCTTACTCAGATGCAATCCATCTCTCCTGCTGGCCTGCTAATTTTGGATGGAAGACACAGCCACTTCAGACCCACTGAAGCTGAGACTTTTACATTGTCTTAACCTTGCCCTCTTGATTATTACTCATTTGTGCTCTCTTCCACCTGCGGGATAACATCCCTCACTGAGGTTACCACCTGGGAACTTGAAGTTCAAGGCCATCATCTTTCTACACTGCTTTGCCCAGCACAGACCTGGACCCTGGAGGCCCCAGCCCCAGGGACTACTTGATGTACCCAAGCTGCGGGAGGTAGCCAGAGGAGACCATGATAGCCATTGGCCCTGATAACCATTCTCGTGGAAATGATGATGACTTTTACCAACCAAACTGGATGGGACCAGGCCAAATGATGAATCAGGGACCCCCAACCACTTCGCCCCTTTTCAGCAGGAAGTAGTTCCAGAAGAGACAACCTCCGCCTATTCTCCCAGCCTGGTAACCCTCCTCTATTAATAAAAAACAAAAGGGGGAGATGTGGGGCATGCGTGTCCAGATGCCTTGCATCATTAAGAGGTGGTTCTAGCTGGCCCTGCCTCCCAGCTTTGGGAACACGTGTAGACAAGATGGCCACCTGGTAGTGAACCCGGAGGCGGTCCTGTGGGCCATGATGTAGATGTAGGCTGCCCCTTAGGGAGGTCCTTCGGAGCTACACCCTGATGGATAGCTCAGGCATCAAATCCCAACCCCTACATAGGTGCACGTACCCCTCCCCTTCTGCCACCCTCCGACCCCTTTAAAAGAACAGCTCATTGCCTCCATTAAACGAGTCTTAGCGCTGACTGGCTCCCGGACTGTCTGTATGTCCTCCGTCGAGAGGGGGGCTGGGTGGCAGTCTGTCAGCCCTCTTATCCTCTTCCTGGACCCGTCGCATGGGGTGTGCTATCCCGTCTCTCCTGCAGGACAGGAGAGCGCAGGAGGCTAAAAACCCCCAGCAAATATCACTGACACTTGGTGGTTAAATACCATAAATATTTCTTCCCTCAATATTCTGTATACTTTTCTTCTAGAGAAAGTTTTATAGTGGTTATTGACAGGTCAAAGTACATTAAATATCAAGAAACATAAATTAACAGAGCTCATATTTTGTTCTTCAGCTTCAAAACTGACTCCATTAGTTTGTTTTACTTTACTATAGCTATAGGACACAAGTCACAAACTCTGGTGGTTATTATTCCAAATAAAAATTTTAACCCACTTTCTACTCAAGTACCCTGATCATTCACCTATACATTACTTAAAAATGTTATCTCATTTCCTAGCTTCTCTGTGGTAGTAGGATTAATTTATTGTTAATATCACCACTTCGAGTTTAACCATACTTTATGTCAACTATTTGTTCTCAACTCTGTTTTGTAAGCTTTGCTGCAAATGGTTCTCAACATATGATGCATACAAATTTATGAACAGAAACACTTGCCAAGACTAGTAGTTCTTAGGTAGTTGACTATAAACCTAAGGTTTATAGTATTTGTGATATGGCTAGCTAAGGCTCTGATTTCATTCCATGATCAAACTATTCAAGTGTAAATGCAGTGATCCAAAACCCCAAATTTCATTTTCCCTTTGCTTTAATTGGTTGAACTTATTCACTCTTATAAATAAATGAGCACTATTTAAATATAATAAAATGGAGAAATGTGTAAATCTATTTATAGGCATATTTTATTTCATATGATCCTGAATTCAGTAGTTTTATTACTATGATGAAATGTATCTTGCACTAGATCTACAATGAAAAAATGATTCTTAAAATTCAAGATAATATCCTTCAAACCTCAATTTACTCTTTAACAGTGTATTTGGTACAACATTATCTTTGGGGGAGACTTCAGCTATTCAGTATGATAGCTCAATTGCTCTGCCAAAGGTTAGAGTAATAGTATTTATTTGAAATGTAAATGAAGACTTACACCAAGGAATATATATTTCATTTTGCATTTGTCTGTAATCAGAATGATCTATGAATAATGTAGTTTGGCACCAGTGTCCTCATTAAAAAGGCTCCCATTATTGAATTTTTCTGATTATAACTCCTCGTTAAACTTCTTTCACAGTTCCTGTTGATGATCATTCATATGCTTAGTTCTTCAATATTAATCAACACACACACACACACACACACACACACACACACACACACGAAGAGGAGGAGGAGGAGGAGGAGGAGGAGGAGGAGGAGAGAGAGAGAGAGAGAGAGAGAGAGAGAGAGAGAGAGAGAGAGAGATTACCATAGGTGAGAATCAAATTATGTCGATGACCAGATGTCCTTTAAATAAAGGATTGTTACTCATTATATGTCAAAAATGGCATGGAATTGAATTGTTAGATGGAGCTAAAAGAGAAAATGAGTTTCAAACCAGTCTCCAATTTTTATCTATCTATAAAGTAATTTCACAATTATATTTGAATGATGGCAATGGCCAAGAAAGAAATAGGGTAACAACTGAAGTAGGACTAACTAGTATAAGTTTTGTTGTTTCTGTTGATTTATTTTATTTATTCTTTGCTCTTTAAAAACTGCAGGTTTTCACAGAATATTGAGACTTGTGTTATACTAAATGAAATCTCAAATATAAGAGTTTTTCATATTCAGGATAGACTTGCAACTCTACAAAGGATTTGAGGTTTTTAGATTTTTAGAAGGTAACTTTGCATTTTCTCTTTTAAACTTAGACAAAATTAAGAATGGGGAAATGACAGACAGAGATGATCACATGCCAAAAAATAAAAGAAAAAGAACTAAATTTGAAAATAGAAAGTGTAATTTAATAAGACATATGTTCCTTTATGGTTTCACTCTTTATTTCAATTATTCCTCATTGGACATAAAAATGCTCATTCTGCCTTATATACAATGAATCATATACATTTAACATGTTTATGATAAAACCTTGGTAAAATATACCTTTAAAAATACACTCAAAATATAAAGAGTGGATTCCCCTATGGTAGTACTGAATTTGAGAGGTCTTTCATTATTTTCTATATTTTTCTACCATTTTACTGTGTTATAATGGCTTTAATTTTAGAATTCTAAGAGAAACACTTATTTCTTCAAAATTTAACATGGCTAAATACTTGCATTAGTAAGTCTCTTACCTAAATTAGCACATATTTCCAAAATTTCTGAAGATACACTATTTTCCACATAGACAACATTAAATAATTTGAAGAAGCCTCTTTTCAAATTAATTAATTTCTTGTAAATGTAATGTACACAGAGGGTACAGTATCATACATAAGGCAGTGAGTACATTTCTTATCAAACTTGTTACTTCCACCTTCATTTTTCTCCCACTTTCTCCCTTCTCCTGTTCCCTCTTCATCCTCCCCTGAATTGTACAGTTGGTTTACAGCATATTGTCTTGTAACTATTGCTGTTGCATTGGTTCACTTTTTACCCTTTGTCGCTCCATTTTACTGTTCTCCTTCCCTAGTTCCGATAAACGTACATACAATACTCCATGAACCAAAGTCAGTTACAGTGACATCAAGTGTAAAACCTCTTGAAACCTTTCCAACTTGCTTAAGTTGTGTTCCTCTAACAATGTGTAGAATTTGACATGGTTCTAAGTATACACTACATTAATATTGCATTAACAATAAGATTATTTGGTTTTTTTATGAAAGGGATATTTAACCTGGGATATCTTTTAATAGATGAAAATTTAAAAGTCAATGTTTCCAAACAACTTGTTTGTCATAATATAACTTAGAGATCACATGCATTAAGTGATTAGTATCTGATTGAGTAATACAAAAACAGTTTCATTTTTGTAGTGCTGAGACCTTTATTTTTAGTTCGATATTTCTTTACATGTAACAAGAGTTGCTATTAAAAACTGACAATGCAAGATGAAATACAAATTCTCTCCTGCTGTTATTTTTTTCTTCAAAAATTTATAATTAAATCTCAGTCTAGAAATTAATCATAAATATTTTTCTTCCTTTAAAAAATTTGGAGAATGTTGATTGTATACACCATAAACCTTCAATGAGCCCTTATTCCACCACTGAGTGAAAAAAATATTAGCGTTAGAGATAAAATGATGTAAAGCATTTCTGCATTAGTAAAAATTTTGACTGTTTACTGATCTCATGTATTAGTAACAAGGCTGAGTATATTCAGAGAATTACATAATTTTGCTATAAAATAAGGTATTCTGTTTACAAAGGATGAAATTTTGGAACTGTTTGAAGATAAAATATTCACTTACTGCAAGTGTCAACTTTGTGATTTGCAATTCAATATCTGGCTCCAAAACCCACTTTTTCTTCACATGACATTATGACTTACTTTTTTGAGTCTCATTCATTTTATATTGGAAGTATTCACGTCAGTTGTTTTTCAATAGAGAAATGTTCCCACACCATATGATAAAATAACAATATGTTTTTAGACAAAAGAGAGAAAAATGAAACAAAATAGAATATGTTTAGCAAGATAGAAATGGCAAGATGGGTGTTCACAGTCTGGGTATGTATTTGTGTTTGTATGCTGACCCAGAGAACCACTGAGATAGTAGGAGCATAGATGTCCCACAAAGGAACACAGCCCAAGAAAACAGTTGTTTCCCTGTAGGAAATATTCTAACCTACAGTACTTTTCTAAAGGAAAGTATTACATAATCCTTCAAGTTTCTACTCTGTAAATACAACCTAAAAAAATGAATAGTCAGGGAAGATTTGAATCTTAGTGATAAATCATTTGCCTTAGCATGTACAAGACCCTGAGTTCCATCCTAGTACCACTAAAAGAAAAAGGAAAACTAGAAATAAAGTTTGGCTGAAGGCCAGTAGAAATATTTTATTTCTTGGTATAACAAGCATGATGTGAATGTGTGAATATACGTGTGTGTGTGTGTGGTGTGTGTAAATAAAAATATAAACTGGAAGTGAAACCAGTACATCTGAGAGTACAGTCTTTAAAAAGTGAACTGGCTGAAAATTCTACAAAGGTCATAACAATTTTATCAACTGAACACAAAGCCTGAACACTAAACTCCAAAATTTCAGCAGACAATGATTCTCACATCACTAAGAAATAATATAATCCTCAAGAATCTTACATCTGGGGACAAACAAATCTGTAGAATAAGAAATGTGCGTGTTACTCAGCAGTATTTGGCTTAATGCATAATCAATAAAAGTTAGAAGTTAGTACACAAATTTTTATGATTATATTTCTGTATTTAGTATATTGTATACTAACATATAGATATCTATCTACAGTTGTAAAATATTATCCATAAAATGCATGCCCAATTTTTCAAATGATTTATTTTTTATGTCAGTATTCAAATATAAATTTAACATAATTTTCCCAAGGCCTAATTGATGATTGTCATTTAAGAAAGAGCTTTAATTTTAGAGTAACAGTTGAAACAGGTAAACTTTCAACATTAAAAAGTGATCCTTAATCAAGGATTTTGGCCAAGGTTTATAGCCTTAAATTTTTTAATTAAATTTTTAATTTGTTATTGTAAAGTTGATGTACAGAGGGGTAGCATATATTTAAGTCTGTTATTGAGTACATTTCTTCTTGAAATGTATTTCACATGAGAAATGGTTTTCAATTTTCAAATGAGGGATGATTTTCTCAGTTTTTTCCTCCTGACTCCTGACCCCTCTCCCCCACATATTGTATAGTTCATTTTCAACATAGTATTTAATTTCACTGCTGTATTAGTTCATCCTTTTTCCCATCATTTCTATGCTTCGTCTTACTCTCCCCAAATCAGGTAAACTTACATGCAAGACAAAAAGTGCACAAATGAAAATAGTACAAAAACAGTACCAGAAAAAAACAAGCAAAATAAAAACACAAAAAGTAAAATAAAAATACAAACTAACTCTTGTTTCCATTTGTAGATGTTCATTACGAGAAGCATGATTTTATATGGTCATAGAAACATAACTATTGAGCCCTTGTGATTCTCTCCTAAGAATTGCCTCCTTTGGTATCACTGTTAAATATTTGGAGTCCTCTTTCATTTATCATGTTCAAGTGTAATAATTTGTCTTTTATAAAATTTTAAAATGTGTATATAGATAAAGGGAAAAATAAAAATATACATATAAATATATATACACACATATAGCTTGTTACTGATTAACTTCTCACTGAAATACACGTTTCTGTCTTTTTGGTAACTTATTTCAAAACAGGAAAACATCTGTCATTGATTTCAATGTGCTCACTTCTCACTAGTATTTGCATATTAAACTTGAATCCAAAATAACAGAATGAAAGCCTTTGTGTACTGCTTTTGGGATTTCGTGCCCCAGCAGAGTAAGTAAAAAAGGCAAAACTGGACAGAAATAATTGATGCAATTTTGCCACCATAATAAAGTAACCCAGAAATTATGCTGGCTTGCGGTTTTATGGAGCAAGAGTTATCTCAGGGAGGTGGGTACTTACTGACTTGCTCCTCTGTAAATAAAGCTGTCTCTAGTGGTCTATTTGTATTGCTGACAGCACCCTCACAGTGTCATTTCTTTGGTACTCTAACCTCAAATCTTGGAGAATTACTAGCCTATCATAACTGCCTCCTATATAAGGACTTTGAAAATATTTCTCTGCTTTGAGCTTATTTTTTTCTGTCTGTTTATGCCTTTAGGGCATAAAACCAACTTTTTCTTACAAACAGGACAGGACAGTGTAAATGAACATCATTGTGTCAGAATAAGGCTGACCTGAGTTTGCATCCTTTGTGAACAATACAAATAAAGGATGCATGAACTTGAGCATCATCTTGATTCTGTGAAACAATGAATATTAAAATTCTGGAAAAGTTTTACATGGTTGCAAATAAGAAAGCTAAACAATGTTTCACAATATTAAAGTTTTTTTTCTTTTTTAAAAATAAAGGTTAATTATTTTGATACAAGTAAGAATCTAAGTCTTATAAGAAACAATCTCTGCTCACATTTTATGCTTATTTTTCATGAATTTCCTTCAAACTTTTCATAGGGTAGCACAGGTTTTGAAGTTGTTGGTTTTTTAAAAAGATATCCTGATATATATCCAACATAAATGGGAACTATTATATTTTGAAAATAGAAAGGCAAAAGTCTCAAGGCAGTTCTTAAGGTCTAAAGAGAACTGGACATGTTTGCAGAGAAGAATGATGATTATGGACAAAGAGTGATAGAATAGGGTTGGAATAATTGGGATATAAAGTTAGAACTTGTTAATAAGGACAAAGATGAGTTTTCACTTGCCAACCCATAGGTATAATGAAATGAACCTGATTGTGAGCTACCAATCCATTGATGGGAGTCTACTGATCCCTACTACCTATGAGAATTATGGCAGATTATAGTTTTAAATCAACTTCAGAATGCGTGAATTGGCTGAAGATTGACCTGAAATGTTGACCCATTCTAAATACTGAAAACCAACCTAGCTAACAGGTATTGGAGTCATAGAAGCAGGTTTCAGAAACAGTAAATTCCTATAAACTCTGACTTGTTATAAAAGCAGTGCTCAGTAACTAACAAAATGCCTCACAAATAATATAATATAAGAAAACAATATAAGCAATTGGGAAACTTTTAATCCTGAAAGGCAGTAAGTTTTAGGGAGCGTTAGAAAGTTTAGATATAAACTTTAGAGACAAACACTTTTTAGAATTAGGAAATTATGAACACAAGGGGAAAGGTGCCCATGATTTGAAAGTGAAATCTTTCCAGTAAAACTTGTGTTATGCAGAGAGTTTCCAAAATGAATAACATTATCCAGAGGTATAAAATTAAATATATTACATTCAGAACAGAAATAGCAGTAGAGTGCTAGCCTTGAGCACAAAGAAGCCAATGACAATGCTCAGGCCCTGAGTTCAAGCCCCAGGACTGGAAAAAAAAAAGAACAGAAATAGAGCTAGCAATATATGTATCAGCCAACTCAGGAAAATTTACCTTCAATTTGTTACAAAATTCATTTAAATTTTGTTCATCAAAAGAAGAGAAAACTAGCAGGGCATTGTTGGCTCATGGCTGTAATCCTAGCTACTTAGAAGGCTGAGATCTGAGGATTATGTTTCATAACCTGAGCAAGAAGGCTGTGATTACAAGAGAAGTTTTGTATTCTGAGAGAACAAAGAAAGCAAATTCAAAAGTAATCACTTAAATAGAAAATATACCCCAGGCTAACAATGGTGAATCTTCAAAAATCACTCTAGCTTTTCTAGTTCTTGGCTTCCCCCATCATTATTCAATTTTCACTCATTAGTTCCTGAAGAAGATGGATTTATTTGAGAGTAAAATTCACTGGACTATACTGTATCCCAAATTAATCTTTTATTTTAGAAAATTCTATGAAAGCCAATTTTTATTAAGGCCAAAGAGACTTCTCAAATTTCAAAACACTTTGGGAGAGGCAACTTTGACAATTTAAGGAATTCTTGAATCTTATTATTATTGTAATAACTACTTAAAATTATTGTATAATACATTTCTTCAATGGCCCTAAAGACAAACAGAAAATACAATTATTTTGGAAAATCCATGGAATCTTAATAAGAATGCAAAAGTTTGTCAATTCCATCATAGTCCACTTGCAATTCCACTTTCCAGAGACAAGGAGAAGTAGCTAAAACGTGAGACTCCTCTCCACCAAATCCCATTGTAGGCCTATGAAAATTTCTCCCAGAAGGACCAGGGCAATGTGCATACCATCACTTCTTCGTATCATGTAATTAAGATAGGTACAAAATTTCGAATTTCCTTCTACCTCCCCTCTACTTCCAGGGTAGAACAATTATGGAGGATGCTGGGTTCCAAAATCCTTCTCTATCAGCACAGTCATAGGATGAATTCCATACCAGGAAAAGCAAACCCATGGAGCAGCACTATCTACCTAGACCAGTACTCTCCTAATAAAGCTAAAGTATTATTTAATATTAGCTTCTCACTGTTCCAACTGCCATCTCTGCAAAATGAGACATGAATAGATGCTCAACTTCATAACCCATAAAGTATTATGAAACACAATAATATACTACTTCATATTTATGACTGGGATATTAAATGACCACAAATAACATGATTGGATTTATACTGCATTTCAATAAAAACCAGAAGTTTTGCAAATGTGGAATATTTTTGAAGATTTTATATTGCCAATCCTGGAACTTAAGCTCAAGGCCTGGTGGATGCTCTCTTTGAGTTGTGTGCTCTAGGCTAGTGCTCTATCATTTGAGCCATAGCTCCACTTTTGTGTGTGTGTGTGTGTGTGTGTGTGTATTTACTTGGAGACAAGAGTCTCAGTTTCCAGCCAGGGCTGGCTTTGAACGGAACAGATCTTAGTCTCATGAACACAGGATTACAGGTATGAACCACCTGTGGCCAGAAATTGGAAGCTTCAAAAGTTATAGGTAGAATGTAAAAATCCTCAGTTACTTTGGAAATTAGTTTGACAATTAACTTAGAATGTATGAGATTGAAATTAAAGGAAATATGTCACTCAGACATCCTATTAAATAAAATGCCTATATAAAACTTGAACATGAAAACTTATTATGACATATAAAATAGCTCAGAATTAGAAGTGATGCAAATGTCCATCCATATTTGAATAATGGATAAATAAGATGTGGTAAGTACGTACAGTCTAGAATTCTATTTTGAAATAAAAAGGAATGGGAGACTGATACATGCTACATCATGGAAGAGCCTTGAAGTAACTGTAGTAAGTGAAAAGAGACAAATCAGAAGTTGTCAAATAGTAAAGACAGAAAATAGACTAGTGATTACCAAAGAGGGTGTTGGATCACTGAATAATCAATATAGAACTTGTTTTTTTGCCAGCCCTGGGACTTGAAATCAGGGCCTAAGCACTGTCCCCGGCTTCTTTTTGCTCAAGGCTAGCACTCTACCACTTGAGCCACAGAGCCACTTCTGTCTTTTTCTGTATATGTGGTGCTAAGGAATCGAACCCAGAGCTTCATACATGCTAGGCAAACACTCTATCACTAAGTAACATTCCCTACTAGAGCTTGTTAAAAATAAAGTTGCATTAAGGTGATATACAGGGTGGTTGCAGTGAAATAAATCATGTAATAAGTAGATGTCTTTGTGAACATTGGTTACTTCTTCCCTCATTTTCTCTCAATTTTATTTTCCTCCTATAGCCCCCATCCCCAAAAGTTGTATAGTTAATTTTGAACATGGCATCTAATGAGTATCACTGCTGCATTTGTTCACCTTTTGTCCCATCATTTTTGTACTTCCTGTTACCCTCCACAAGTTAGATAAACTTATGTACAAAATAACAGATACAGAAATAAAAAACAGTGCCTAAAGGGGAAAAATAGAAAAAAAAAGAAATCTCTTGTTTCCATTTCTTGAATTTCATTTTGGTAACCATCATTTTCTATAAAAATATTCACACATGATCCTGTATTTAAAGAACACCACAGATTCCTCTCCCAAATTACTTGAGCTGATCTGAAACATTGGTAAAGTACCAGCATATAAAATTAACTCACAAAAAAATCAGACAGAAATTAGGAAAGCAACTCCATTTGTAATAGCCTCAAAAAAAAAAAAAAAAGAAAGAAAGAAAGAAAGAAAGAAAGAAAGAAAGAAAGAAAGAAGAGAAAGGAAAAAAACAAAACAAAACACCAAGAACACAAAACCCCTAAGAATTAACCAAATATGCTACAGACCTATAAGATGACACATTGAAAAATCTGAAATAGAAATTAAAATGGATTTATATTATTGATGATGTTCTTGTATCACCTTCCTATGGTTGTACCTACACTATCTCTGTAATCTTATCTGAGTATATTGGAAACCATGTTTACTGGTATTGGAAATAGGAAATTCAAAGGGAATACCAAATTTGAGAGACACAGGGTAAAAAAAGAGAAATAACTACAAAAGCAATACTTGCAAAACTGTTTGGTGTAAGTGAACTGAACACCTGGGGGGGGAGGGAAAGGGGCGAGGGAGGGGGGCATGAGGGACAAGGTAACAAACAGTACAAGAAATGTATCCAATGCCCAACGTATGAAACTGTAACCTCTCTGTACATCAGTTTGATAATAAAAATTTGAGAAAAAAAAAGAAATTAAAATGAATTTAATAACAGAGCTGGAGGAATATCAATACTAAGCTTCAAATTCTATTACAAAGTTGTAGTAATAAATACAGCTTGGTACTGGCACAAGATAGGACCAAGAACCAATGGAACAGAACAGAAGACCCAGAAATTAATCCATAGAGCTATAGCAACCTAATGATTCATAAGGGAGTGAAAAAACACAGGATGGAAGAAAGACAGCCTTTTCAACAAATGCTGCTGGTAGAATTGGCAATATATATGCAGAAAACTGAAGCTAGATCCTTATATATCACCCTGCTCCAGAACAAAATGGATCAAGTACTTCAACATAAGACCAAATACACTGAAAATATTATAGGAATGGATACGGGAAACACTAGGGCTCCTTGGAACAGGTTGAAACTTCCTAAGATCCAGAATCACAACAAATTAAAGGATAGAGCATCTATGTGGACGAATGAAAAGCTTCTAAATTTGACTTTGATGATGATACTGAAAAAGATTGTTTACTTAACCAAACCCGAAACCTCTAGGTCAATAAATAAAACTAATTTTCAAACATTAACCTAATAAATTTAAAATGTCCTCTATCCTTGGTATCTGTTTTTTACATATGAATAGGTAAAATCTTTCATCACTCCCCATGTGATGTCTGGTCACCTTGATCTGTCTTCACCAAGTATACTTTTGGGTCGGGTTAGCCATAATCCCTTTTGTGCTTAATTTTTAAGTTTTCCTCTGTGTAACTTTTTCCCACTGATCTCATCCATCTTTTTAGTTAAAATGCTCCCTTGACATGTCACATTGAAACTTGAATCCAATGGGGTCATGGCAAGAACCCAATGCAGCAGTCCTTACACCAATCTCAATAATCTTGAATAAACTCTTACTTATTATATTTAACAATTTTTACAATTGCCATTTGGTAAGTCTTTCTTTTTAAACAATGGAAAAATATTACAATGAAAGTCACTGATCTGTACTGTTTAGATTAATACATGAAGTAGTCATAATTTATATCAGTACAATTGTCAGCATTTTTTCTCTTTATATAACAATATTAAAGTATCAAGCTCTATATGCAAGTTATCAGTTAAATCCTCATATATACAAAACTAAATTTTATATCAAGATCTTGAACTTAAGGAGGAAATCAATTTGAAATATACATTGCTCATAGACTACCTCATTAGCTTGAATTTCTAGCATTTTCTTACTCTTTTTTTTTTAGTTTATTTTGATATAAATTCCCTGTAATTATATCACAACAAATGCAGATTCTGTGGAAAATTATACACACTATATATGTTTCTATATATTTTAATACAAAACTATTTGTAGTTGGATATTTGTCACACAACTGCTTACTTTCTTGATAAGAAGATCCTGTCACACATAATCTGTCAAAATATCAATATTAGTAGCAGTTTGACTTTCTTTAAATTGAATTATAACAAGATTTTGTTTTAAATTTCAATTTTCTTCCTCAAATTCCAGCTTTCCAGAAATATCAAAGCTTAAGGAATTATAAGATGCAATATTACGTAGTTTGGTTTAATCTTCACATAGTTACAAGTCTCTCATGCCTGATAATTCACCTCATTAGAAATTATATTTATACCTATTTCCTTAAAAATGTCTTACCAACTGAAGAGGGGGCATGAATATCAAAGCATAATTAATTCTCAGACAGAATTTATATTTGTGTTTACATTTATTTGTGTGATTAGTGTCTATCAACTATAGCAGAATATATCAGACTATATTGCATTCAGAAACAAGTATCATGTAATATTTACTCATTGGTTCATAGTGTTGTGTTTTTAGTAGACTATCCTGTTTACAGAAATTTAACCTAATTAAAAGGGAAGTGCCAGGAATTATGGAACAGAATTATCCATTACCCATAATAGATCTTGAACAAAGCTGATTTTTCTTATTAAGATCATGTTGATATTTCCTTTTATATGTCAGTTCCTTTGAAATGAATGTTATTATTAAACTGCCATCTCCAGAGGTTCATTCAGTAGGCAACCTCCTATTTATTTTTGTCTACTAGTGATGCCAGTGTTCTCTCTCCCTTCATTTCTTGCCTTTCTTTTCTCTATTGCCTGATTCCCTCTCCTATTGTTGTTCCTTGGGGGAAATTCTTTTGCTATGAAATTGACTTAAAAGGATTAATTACATAATTAGTTACACAATCTACAATAGAGAACTATTATATTTTTAAATTTCCAGTTAAAGCTTTTAGACAAGTTACAACAATGCATTGAATACTGCCTTTGAAAATTCATTGACGCCTAGTTGAAGAATTTTGCCTTTTACTACTATCCTCCAACAACTATCAAGTCATCTTATTCTGAAATACTAACCAGATGTTTTCAATTGCCCCAAAGCAAAGACAAGAAAACACATGCTACAATGCAGCAAAGTAGCCTTAAGTTTAAACATGTCAAATCAAAGCTTGGCTAATCACACCTCTTTCAGTAATTTCTTTTCTTATGATGATAATCTGGAAAAGTTACACATGGGGTTTCTCTTATTATTGCTTTTTGGGGTCCCAGTGTCTCAAGCCCGTAATCCTAGCTACTTAGGAGGCTGAGATCAGACGATAGGAATTGAAGGCAGCTTAGGCAAGTCGGTGAGATTCATATCACCAATTGGCCACCAAAAATCAGGAAATGGAACTGTGGCTCAAGTGTCCAGAGAACAAAATACTAAGGAACAGTACAAGCCCTCAGTTCAATATAATAAAATTTGTTTGCATTTCATATTGCTGACTTCATGCCATTGTATATTTACCCAACTCCATTATAGTGATACTTCATTGTATTTTTTGGACTTTCCTGCCTAAGTATAGTTGAGAAACAAAGTTATTATTCTGCCTTTTGGTTGCACTTGCATACTCAATAGATTGGCAGATCTCCATTAGCCTTTCTGGTCCACTGATTCAAGTGATAATCTCATTCACACATAACCTTGCAAACATATTCATAAATGAAGTTTATCATCTGCTTGGAAATCTAGCCTTTAACCCAGGAACATTGCTGTGTAACATTAACAAAGTTCAATTGTCAAAGTATTTTGAGGGATATGTGCAAATAGTAATTAATTTCAGACTTCATAAAATTAATGCTAAAAGAAAGTATTGGCAAATATGATTTAATGCAATATTAAATTATATAATTTGCAATTTATATAACATCATGAATTGCACATATAGTTTCACAACTATATGTACGCAAAAATGTTACAAATAAATGGAGAAAGTTACACTAACCAAAGAAAGCTGTTGTGGTTTAATCTGAGTGTCAGTAACAGAATGTTGCAATAAGAACAGTCTTTAGGAAGAAAACAGACAGCATCCATAAGGAAAGTCACTCTGAGTTTGTTTCCTGCTAATAATATAATTTAAAAATACTGAGGAACACAGACTTTCACAACTGTATAGCCATAATGATTGCCCTTCTGTAAGTGCTAGTTAAGATGGATAAAAGTTACTAAGGGATTCTATTTGATACACCAGCATCAATTTAGGAGCAAAGAGAGGTGTATGTGTTTCTGTTGCTCATATCGTAATTACACTCTAAGTAAACATTACTGTTCACAAACCTCCTGTAATTTATCTGTTTTCTTGTTCTTTTATCATTGTACTATACTCAAGGTTTTGTTATTGCTAGCCAATTATTCTACCATTTGAACCATACTTCTAAGTGTTTTGTTTTTTTTTGGATGTAGTTGCTTTGTTTTCTTGTTTTGTTTGTTTTGTTTGAGATAAGTATTGCTATTTTGAAGGGGCACTGGAGTAATACTGGGTTTGAACCCAAAGCCTTGCACTTGCTGGTAGCCACTCTCACTTGACTCTTGTCCTCGGCCTTTTTACTTCCATTATCTTTCTAATGGTAACTTACTAATTTTTGGGTTGGCCTTGACTGAGATCATCCTTCTTATACTTCCTGTGAGGCTACAATGACAGGAACATACCACTACAAACAATTTAATAGTCGAGATTGAACGTAAATAATTTTTTGTCCTAATTAGCAGGTAACTGTGAGCCTCCCAAACTCTGCCATCTAAATAACTAGATTACTTGATGTTTGTTGCCATGTGAAATGATATGTATAAAGACAAGTACATGATTCCAGTGGAAAAGAAACAATGGAAACCAAATTTAGAATAGGTTATTGTTTACTGCTGGGATTCTAATTGCTTTCATTCTGACAGGATTCTAATAGGTAAGATTAAGGCATATGAAAATTGGGAGCTTAAAATCATTTTTGAAACCTTTAAACATAAAACATAGCACAGCCTATCCTCTCAAGATTTAATATTCAATATTTATTTGAAGAACATATTTCTAGCATTATAGAATTTGAAAGTTTTATCTAGAGGAATCAGAATCTACAATGCGAATTATAAACCATGAATGGTAAGAATGGATTTTTACTAACTGAGTCCTCTTTTAGAGAATGAGCCAAATAGCCTAAAATATTTAAACTTTAATGGGAATTCAGCACTTATTTATTTTCTCAAATAAATCTCCAAAATGATAATGCATTGCTAAGTATTTAGGAAATTGGGCTGAATGTACTATTATGAATAAATAGCTAATAAATACACCAATAATGAAACAATTTGGCACAGGCTTAATAAAATAACACCCATTTCTTCTTTTAAAAGGAAAAAATATAGGAGATAGAGGAATAAAATATGAAAAAATGAGAATTCATAGTATGTTTCAGAATGTAAAACCTTAATTTTGCAAAAGAATTCAATCTCTGTTAAGCAATCTCTAAAATTAATCCAGTTTCCATTAGCATTCTAGTGTTCATACATAGGATAATTAAACTCAACTAAATATTAATCTTTTGTGCTTACTGCAAAAACCATTCAATCCAAAAGAAGGGCATAAAAAAATCAACCATATCTGAATGGAAGAAGAATGTTAAAGCATCAATGATAAGTATTAGGAACTATAAATCCTGAATCCATTACAGCTTCTACTAGAATCCACTCATCAAATGAAAATTACACCAAGGAAAGAAGAGAGCAGCAGCATGTACAAATGGCTGGAGAGAAGAAAATTTATGCCAAATAAAAAGCAAGAATTCTACTCCCATGTGGAGAAATCATTAAAACAATTTTGAGATTGAATCAATGAATATGTAATACCAAAAGACCTTGCATGGGTGAATGAAGAGAGAAAAATGAAACTCAAGGAAAGCTCTAGAATAATATAGTGTATTGAGGATGGTGAAAAGTGGGAATAAGGGAGGGTACCAATCTGATTAAAACGCTCTACATGCATGTGAATATAGAATGCTGACATTCTTCATTTAACACACAACAAAATGCTAATTGTACATAAAAAGTACCTAACACTGAAAATTAAAACAAGAATGTAAAACAAGTCCTGTAAGAGAGAAGGGAACTAGTAGGAAAGAGGAAAATGAACAGAGAAGAATGTGGGAGAGTAATGTGGTCAAAACGTTTTATGGACATGTTAGAATGGAACAATGCAGTTTGTTGAGATTGGTTTGGGAACAATGAAGAAGCAATGAGGAACTGTGACAGATGGAGTGAGTCTGATCAAGGCACATTGTATGTACATACGGATACGTCAGAATGAAACCACTTAGTATAACTAATTGATGCAAATAAATGTTTTGAGAAAAATAGCTCTATTAGTAGATTGCAGCTCTGTGTGTGTGTGTGTGTGTGTGTGTGTGTGTGTGTGTGTGTGTGTGATGTGCATGTGTGTAAATATAAGAGGGGTTAGAATAGGGATTGGACCTATCAAACTGCAATGTCAAATTAAAACTCCCTTGAACAATTATAATTTTTAAAGTAGCTTAATAAGGAAACAAAGGACGTTGGCTGAATGAGTGTTGGCATTAACTTAAAATAGACAAATACACTTCTTACATACTTGAAGGTGAATGAAAAGGTAGAAGGAAGTAACACAAAATTGAGACTTACAGAAACAAAAGTTGATCATTAAATCAAGATATTCCAAAACAATCCATATTCCAAAATAAAACACTGTTCACAAAATAAATAATTCATCATCTAGAAGAAAGTTCCCCAAAGGTTTTTAATGTTTCTGCTTTTTTTGAAAATAACAACTGGTATTTTAATCTGTGCTTTAGAATGAAACTTCATAGGAAGCAAACTTTAAAGAAAGTGAATATATCTTTCTTGTGGCAAAGGTTGAGCAAGAACACTTGAAGTCCCTTCAAAATATTGATTTCTTGATTTCTGGTTCCCCATATGTATGTGATAAGTACTTGCTAGCTGGGCAATTCTGTGGTAGTCATGTGTCTTTTAGAATGATAACATTGGCATGACAATGAAGTATGGAGTGCTTTCTGTGCTGTGAGAAGCAATGTTTCATAGTTAAGTAACAAAACTGTGGCAAGCTTCTGGTTAGTTTGAATGTATTTCAGAATTTAAGGTTCTTTGTACTTCTTTGCAAAGAACTGTGTGCAACAATTAAGATCTTTTTTTAAATTAAGGATCTACTTTTAAATATTTCTTGTTCTGAAAACTGGTGTTAAAAAAGCAGCAATAGTCATAATTTCTGTGGAATGAAACAAAATATGCATGAAAACATGTCAAGTAAAAAATGGAATCAATCACCATAAACCACATGACATTGCAAAGTAAAATTCTGAGCTAAAGTCTATACCAAAATTAGAAGAAAAAATGGAAATGGAAAACAAAGAAAATAAAAGATGAAACTGGGGCTGGGGATATGGCCTAGTGGCAAGAGAGCTTGCCTCGTAGACATGAGGCCCTGGGTTCGATTCCCCAGCACCACATATACAGAAAATGGCCAGAAGTGGCACTGTGGCTCAAGTGGCAGAGTGCTAGCCTTGAGCAAAAGGAAGCCAGGGACAGTGCTCAGGCCCTGAGTCCAAGGCCCAGGACTGGCCAAAAAAAAAAAAAAAAAAAAAAAAAAGATGAAACTAAGAAAGTGAAAGTGAAAAAATTATAAAATTATTTCCAAATAAAACCTAAACAAAGGGTGATGGTAGAAAAATCGATTTGCCAGATAATCCAATAATAGACTGGGAAAAATGATGGAAACTTAGATAAAAAATGGATTCAAGCATTTTACTGAAAATAGGATAACATTATGTGCATATTGAAAATTACCTTGAATTACAAAGAGCATAAGAGAATGGAAAGTGAAATTATATAATTAGTTTAATTGTAATTCAAAGCATTTTCTACTCAATATTTGTTTAATAAAGTGTAGAACATTTTGAAATAACTCAGTTATCTATTACAGGATGTATGTTCCAGGAGCCAAATTCTGAGAGGCATGTTAGGCAAATTTGTTTGCACAGAAATGTTTAGGGGAAGAAAGGGAGAGGAATTATTAAATAAAAAATGACAAAAGGCTCATCATGCACTTCCTCCTCCTGAAGTATGTAGGGATGTGTTTCTGATTGTATGAATAAGTTCTTGGCAACTGATGCAATTACTAAGGAACTGACTCTGAAAGCTATTGCAATCCAAGCAAGAAGACAAAAAATCCCTGCCCCCCCCCCACTTCCAGAAGGGGAGGTAGATATAGTCCATCACCATCTGCCACACCAACACAATGTTTACTATAAAAATGCGAGGGCATTTTCCAATAGTTTCTTAATGGTGACATTTCAAGCATAGAAAAAGTGGAAAAAATACAGTGAATATTTTATACCCACCATACCAACTTTATTTATTCACATTAAATTATGTTACTGAGTCATAGGTATATCTACGTATCTGTGTCTCTCCATCATCACCATATTGCTACCAGAATAATTCTGCAGATATCATGAATTTTATCATGATTTGTGTAAACACATTCTGGGTCTATATTTGCTAAGCTTTCATAAGTGCATTCACACACAAAACCCAAACATCTACCAGGATATAAAGGATTAGTCGTAACCACAAAATTTCCATTTCACTTTCCAGTTAATCCCTGCCCATATCAAGGAAAAACCAGTATACTGATCCATTTCTAGTAGATCGAAGGTTTTCCTGTTCTAGAATTTCAAGTAAATAAAATCATATCATGAGTACATGCTTAGGTAAGGCTGTTTCCCCCTCCGTCTGGTTTTTAATTTTTCATTTGCACTGTGTCCTTACCTAGAGTGGGTTCCTTTTGTGAAGTTTGTGAATAATGTTTTTTCTTATAAACACAAGAGGTACTTCCAATCTTGAGCATTCAGCGTAACCTGCTAAGAACTTTTTTTTTTTTTTTTTTTGGCCAGTCCTGGGCCTTGGACTCAGGGCCTGAGCACTGTCCCTGGCTTCTTTTTTGCTCAAGGCTAGCACTCTGCCACTTAAGCCACAGCGCCACTTCTGGCCGTTTTCTGTATATGTGGTGCTGGGGAATCGAACCCGGGGCCTCACGTATACGAGGGAGGCACTCTTGCCACTAGGCCATATCCCCCACCCCGCTGCTAAGAACTTTTAATGGTTTCATATTACAAACATTTTCATATTTAAGAAAGTAAATCTCTTTGAGTGGAATTTCAGGCTCTTAGGAAAGGTTTGTTTAGTATTTTAAGAAGGAGTAAGTCATATTTTTTTCCCAAAGTAGCTGCCCTAATTTATATTTTGATAACATTTAGGACTTCCATTTCCTCTACAAACTTCCCGATGTTTGTAGCTCCTGGTATATTTAAATTTAAACTTTTTAATGCTTGAGTGGAGTTATCTTATACTCCAGGGAGTTTCCAAGACTTCTTCCTTGAACTGGGGCTATATCACTGTTCTGCCTTGCTCTTCTAAGAAGCTTCCAGCTTTAGACTGAGCAGATGGCTGTTTTTCTCCCCATTACTCCAGCATGCTGGCAATCTACTGTGGGATGATCCACCTAATCTGATCTAATAAATAATTTCTTATTGTAGTGATGTTTTGTTGGTTCTGCTTCTTTAGAAAACCCAGCTCAACATAATTCATCATTAATGGAAATAAGGCACAAAAGAACAGAATGAAGTACTAATTGGTTGCTCTTAGAGGATCTGGACTTGAATCAGGCTTAATAGAATGGTAAATGACTTTAAAGTAAATGACAACAATGTCATTGGTAGCAACAGTGGAAAAAATTGTGTGAGCATCCAAGAACAAAGTATATAATTATCTGATTAAAATTATACATTTAAATGAAGAGATTTAAGTGAGACACAGCCTTCTGGAACTTAATATAAGTTGTCTTTAAAAGAGGAGGTCACTAGATTGTGAGTGACTACAAAGGAATGGGAAGAATAAACCTGTGACCTAGAAAACCATAGCATCACAAAAAGCTTGAAAAATATGGCATACTTGGCTTTAAGATGAGAAATTGACAACTTTTAACTACTGAACTGATTTTTTGTTGTTATGAAATTCAACTACTTTAATTCTCCTACATCACAATATATGTTTAAAATTATATGTTCCAAACTTAATGATACATTTTTTGATAAAGGATATCCTGATTTAACAAGTCATTTTTTAGCTAAAATGGCAACTACTTTCCTCGAGATTCTCTTCAATAATATGTACAATATGATATATATGTAATATGTGTAATATAATAAGAACTATAAACTGGTTGAAATGAGAAAACCAAATATCTGTGCTAGTAAATAATTAAGTAAGAAAGTTGTAAGGGGGGAAAAAAGAAAGTTATAAGGGGAAAAGACAAAGATTCTTCTGAGAGGGGACCACATAATAAAATAAATCTCAGAGCTGCTCTGAAAGCATAGTCTTAATTTTTAATGCTTTTACTATAAAATTGGCATAATTTATCTTGCCCTAAGAAAGTGTTCTTAATCCATTTATATCAAAACAATGTAGTATTTAGTATAAAATTATTCAGCTGGGTCCTATATTTCCTCAATATCTAGAAAATGATAAATACTTCCTTTTTCAAAGAAAAAAAAATACAGACTAATGTTCAGGCTATGAAGGACAGTCTTTAAGAGTTTGAAACATCTATTCTTTCTTCACTCATTCAATTCAAGTGTCTCCACAGCTACAATTGTGATGAAGGACATAACATATTTAAAAAAATGTTTTCAAAGGTCCTCTTATGTCATTCACAATAATATGAGCCCATCTTGAATGTCTTAATTATGTTGAAATATAATAGTAACTGATTTCAATAAATAGAAACTTGAAGGCAGTAGAAAATCAGAACTAGTAGCCACTATATATTTATTCTCTTTGATCCCAACATTAAATTTCTCTCTCTTCTGACGGTTAGTGCATTTCTCTGTTCCAGGAATAGGAATGAAAATCTTACCATCAATATCCTAAGAGTTTAAAATACTATGTACAACTATGAACTTCTTTTTTTGCCAGTCCTAGGCCTTGGACTCAGGGCCTGAGCACTATCCCTGGTTTCTTTTTGCTCAAAGCTAGCAATCTGATACTTGAGCCACAGTGCCACTTCTGGCCATTTCCTATATATGTGGTGCTGGGGAACCGAACCTAGGGCTTCATGTATATGAGGCTTAATTAATGGATTGTTTGGAACCTTTAAAAAGTGAGATGTCCTTGGATGTGTCATTGGATGCTGGCGCCATTACCAAAGTGTCAAAGCAAAATGTTATTGTCCTGATGTTAACTTTCTATGGCAAAAAAGAGCTAACATTATTGTAGTGAGAAGGCTTCATCTTGAAACGGTAGCTCCAGAGTCTTTTCTTCTAGAAAATACATTCTGGCATTTTTCAATGAGTTTATAAGCAGATGTTTCTCCAGTCAAGAAAACAGATAAGAAACAGCCCTAGCTAATATTAGACTACAGCCTTTTAGAGAACCCAGAAATATCTGTCCTAGATTCTTGATAAAAACTGTGTGAAAATAAATATATAACATTTAATCTTCTGAGAATTTTGGTTATATGGCAAACAAACAAAAAACAAATTTTAGTACTTGAGAATGCTATGTATACACCTAAACACAGAAGGTGGAAAAACTGGAACTAGACAGAGAGTGAAAGTTATAAGTCCTTTTTTTTCTGAAATTACTAAACATTTGAAAGACAATTTTAGTTCCCAACAAAGTTAAACTGAACAAGAAAATTTCCAGATACTCTTACACAATCTTCCAAATTAGCATTCTAAATGCTGAGATTATAAGCATTTGACACTTCACTTGGCCAAGTTACTCATTTTCTTCATGTTTAATTTTAATTTATTTTTGTATTAGATAACAATTCCTTTTCTTCTGTATCTTTTCCAAATATTTTCCACAGATTATATTTGTCTTTTCTTTCTGCTAACATCTTTCACACAGCAAATTTTTTTTTCATTTCAATGGAGTATGAGTTACTAATTCCTTTTTTTCATGGCATGTGCATTTCATGTTTTATGGAGAGTCATTACCCCTCTAGAGGTTGTCCTTGGAGTTTTAAAGTACAGCATTTTACATTAGGTTTATAATGTTTACTTCATCTTTGATGAAGAGAAAAATGACTCTGTTTATATAGATTTAAAACATTTCTGTCTATGGCCATTTGTTCCATCACAAATATTGAAATAATCATCTTTATCACACTCTATTTATATTTTATGTTGGAAAATAAGCTGATTGCTTCTGTGAATTGATTTCTAGCCTCTCTTTTACTCCACTGATTTGTTTTCTATGCTTTCATCAAGATCAGAAGGTGAAGAGACATTATAGTAAGTTTTTTTTCTAATATATTGTCAAAGTGATGTACAGAGAGGTTATAGTTTCATATGTTAGGCATTGGATACATTTCTTGTGCTGTTTGTTACCTCCTCCCTCATTCCCCCCTCCCCAATCCCTCTTTCCCTCTGCCCCCATGACTTGTTCAGTTGGCTTACACCAGAGTTTTGCAAGTATTGCTTTTGTAGTCGTTTGTCTTTTTAGCCTGTGTCTCTCGATTTTGATACTCCCTTTCACTTTCCTAGTTCTAATACCAGTATATACAGTTTCCAATGTACTCAGATAAGATACAGTGATAGTGCAGGTACAACCACAGGAAGGGGGCACAAGAGGATCTTAATAATAGAAGCTATGGTTTCACATGGTATGTTGAAAGTAGTTATAACAGAGATATATCACTCATTTCCATAACATGGAGTTCATTTCACTTAGCATTATCTTATGCATTCCTAGGGGCATAGCTATTAGGCTCTTGTGATCCTCTGCTATGACTAGCCTAAACCTGTGCTAATTATTCCCTATGAGGGAGACCATAGAGTCCATGTTTCTTTGGGTCGGGCTCACTTCACTTAATATATTTTTTTCCAAGTCCTTCCATTTCCTTACAAATGGGGCAATGTCATTTTTTCTGATAGAGGCATAAAATTCCATTGTGTATTTGTACCAAAATTTCCTGATCCATTCGTCTACTGAGGGGCATCTGGGTTGGTTCTATATTTTAGCTATGTCAAATTGTGCTGCAATGAACATTGTTGTGCTGGTGGCTTCAGTGTGTGCTTGTTTGTGCTCTTTTGGGTAGATGCCCAAAGTGGGGTTGCTGGGTCATAGGGTAGCTTTATGCTTAGACTTCTGAGGAAACTCCTTACTGCTTGCTAGAGTGGCTGAACCAGTTTACATTCCCACCAACAAAGAAGTAGGGTTTCCTTTTGGCCACATCCCCTCCAACATTTATTATTGTTAATTTTCTTGATATAGGACATTCTTACTGGGGTGAGATGGAATCTCAGTGTTATTTTGATTTGCATGTCTTTTATGGCCAGTGATGTAGAACACTTTTTCATAAGTCTCTTGGCCATTCTCATTTCCTCATCAGAGAAGTCTCTTTTTAAATCTTTAGCCCACTTGTTGAGGGGGCTGTTGGTTCGTTGCAGTTTTGTTTTGGAGGAATTTAATTTTTTTAGTTCTGCATATATTTTAGAGATGAGGCCTTTGTCCGTTCAATGGCCAGTAAAGATGTTTTCCCAATCGGTGGACTTTCTGTTTATCTTGCAAGCTATGTCCTTTGCCCGGCAGAAGCTCTGGAGTTTGATGCAGTCCCATTTATCCATCCTTTCTTTGATTTGTAGTGTTTCTGGGTCTTTGTTAAGGAAGTTCTGTCCTGTGCCAAGGAGCCCAACTGTTTCTCCTACTCCTTCTTTTGGTGTTTTCTGGGTATCTGTTTTAATTTCGAGGTCTTTGATCCATTTGGAATTGATTTTGGTACAGGGTGATATATAAGGATCTAGTTTTAGTTTGTTGCATGTGTTGAACCAGTTTTGCAAGCACCATTTGTTAAAGAGGCTATCTTTCTTCCAGACTATTGTTTTAGCTTCTTTATCAAAGATTAAGTAGGTGTAGTTCTGTGGGTTCATTTCTGGGTCTTCAATTCTGTTCCATTGGTCTTCAGGCCTGTTCCGATGCCAATACCTAGCTGATTTCATTACTATAGCTTTATAATACAGCTTGAAGTTGGGTATTGTAGTTCCTCCAGCACTGTTCCTTCTGCTTAGGATTGTTTTTGCTATTCTGGGTCTCTTATTGTTCCATATGAATTTCTGAATTGCTCCCTCTATTTCATTAAAAAATGGTGTTGGGATATTAATGGGTATTGCATTGAATTTGTAGATAGCCTTTGGCAATATTGCCATTTTGACTATATTAATCCTTCCAATCCAGGAGCTCCCACTCAAAACAAGCAGAAAGCAGAGCACTCAATCAAAGACATAGAAGAATATCCTGAAAATGCTCTACAAAGTCTACCATAGTAAGTTTTAATGTCAGATCACATCAGTCTTCTGATATTGTTCTTCTTGGAGAGTTGATCATTTTTTCTTCATCAAATAAACTTTAGGATCCAATTGGTTAGGATCACAAAATAATGTGTTGGAATTTTAATGAATTGTTCAATCTGTAACTTAAGTTTAGGAGAAATAATTCCATAACAATATTAAATCTTCCTGCCTTCTATAGTAGGTGCTTTGCCACTGTTGTGAAAATTCCAATAGGAGTGTGTTTGAGAAACACCCACAAATGCTCAGGATGCAGAGTTAAATGCTATACTGAGGATGCTTGATTGGTCCATAATGCCACCCTGCTTCTAAAGACATGTTGCTTTTCAACAAATGTAAACATTTGCTTTCTCTCTTAAATGATGCTATAAAACATGAAGATGTTTTGGAGGTGTTATTGTAATTTTGGGCTGGCATCATGTACACCATTTGCTTTGTGGAAGGTCTATTTGTATGTAGGTCTATTTTATCTTTGTGGGAGGTCTTCTGTATGTTACAGAAATTAGGAGGAGGGACACATTCAATAGAGTGCACACAACTTAAACACAACTGATGATGACACAGAATTTTTTCACATCAACTAAGCTACCTGATCCAAGCAAGCATAGGACTTTAAAATTTTTGTTTGAAATTTCTTTGAGTGTTTGAAATTTATTGACTATACTTGGAAAACCTGCTTACAATAAATTTACAAATAAAGAGGGTTTTCTCTAATCAGCATGTCTCTCCATTTAGTTAATTTCTCTGAACTATTTCATCAGAGTTTTCTGATACGGATTTTCATATGTATTTTACATGTATAAGTAAGTATTTCATTTTATAAGCGCGCATATAAATGTTTTGTTTTTAATTTCATGTAGCAATTGTTAGTTGCTTGCATATTGATAAACATTTAATTTTTACTTTGCTCTTTAACACAGCAATCTTGTTATAATTGCTTGGGAATGCCAAGATAATTTTTAGGAAATAGTTTATGCTTTCTACATAGATAAAATAGATGTCATCTGCAAAGAATTATTGTTTATTCATTCTCAATCTGCATACCATATCTTTCTTTTTCTAATCTAATTAAATTGAAAATTTGTAGTATGATATCATACTAAAATAAGTATGCTGTCATGTTATTGCATTGTTTTGTATTTTAGCATTAAAACACTGATTTTCTTAGTGTTAAGAATGATGTTATTGCAGGCACCAGTAGATCATGCCTGTAAACATAGCAACTCCAGAGGGAGAGATCTCAGAATCATGCCTCTAATCCAGGTCAAGCAAAGAAGTTCATGAGACTCTTATGGCCAATTAACTGCAAAAGCTGAAGTTGAGCTGTGCTTATGTTGTAGAATACTCACATTGAGCACCAAAGCTGAGGGACAATACTCCAGACCCGAGTTAAATCCCAATTATTAGTAAAACTTAAAAATGAAATAAATATAATAATGATGTTATTGGTGATATTTTTGTGGATTTCTTTATCAAAAACATAGTCCCCTTCTATACCTATTTTTTAAGAAGTTTTATCAGAAATACATGTTTATTCCATCAAATATATTTTCTTTGTGTGTTATTGTGAACCTGTGTACATGAATTTTATTTGTATGCTGGAATATTTTAATTGATTTTTCAAGCACTGATTCAGTCATGCATATGTAATTCCAACTCTCTCATAGTTTATATGTTTTGTTGGATTCAATTTATTTGTTAATACCACTTGCTAAAGATGCTAACACTTATATTCTTAACAGTTATTGATCCAAGTGTTGTCCTCTTTTCATAACATCAGTTTGTTACTAAGGTTATTCTGAACTTATAAATTACAAAATAAATAAGTTATGATATAGTCCCTCTACTTATATTTTATTGAAGAGACTGTCAAAATTCGATGTTTTTGTTTCTTAAGTTATTGGAAATTTTCATCAGTGAATCAATACGTGATTCTTTTTAATTTGGAAGACTATCATTATTTTATATAATATTTAATATATTAGAGTATAATAGGATACACATATATGCATATATGTATGATATAGTATATATATACATATATGTATGCATATATATATATATATATATATATATATAAAACTTGTGACTGGATCCATAGTCTTTAGCATACAAGACAATTGCTCTACCACTGAGCCATATTTCCAAGACACTTCAATTAATTCATTAACTAATTTATAGTTTCTAATGCTAGAACATGTATCATATAGTTGTTTTAACACTGTTATACCTCTTATAGCCAATTATTAATTATTGATTTCATTTGTAAATAGACACAGGTATATCAAAACTTTTCAGATAGTCTTTTGAGGAACTAGTCTATTTCACCACTGTTATAAAATTTGTGCACATAGTTATTCATAGTACTGTCTCACTACCCTGATGTCTTTGGAAATAGTAATAATGTCTTCATTTATTTTTTGATATTAATAATTTGTGTCTTTCTTACATTTTTTCATAAACTGATTTAAAACTCATTGATTTATTGAACTACTCAAAAAATTGCTTTTTATATTTTTCTTTATTGATTTTAATTAGCTTTCTGGTGTTTGACATATTTTATTATTGGTTTCAAATATTTTATTTTTTTTCTTATAATTACTTTTTGATATTTTATCATTTCCTTACTCTTTTTCTAATTACTCTGGGTTTAACTTAATCTGTTTCTGATTTTATTATTTATGATATTTTATTATTTTCTTGGTTTCTGATATTTTAGTGTTTTTTTCTAATTACTTTGGTCTTACCTTAGTCTATATTTAATAGACATGAAAGTTTGATTTTATTTTATTTCTTAATGCCTGAATTCAGTGGCCTAAATTTTTTCTAAGCAATGACTATAAATGATAGTCACATAAAATATGCCACAAATTCCTACCATTGTGTTCTAAATAAGCTCAAATAGTTTTTCATTTCTCTTTATTCTTTTACCTCTGAATTTTTAATATATATTGTTTAACCACTATTTTAATTTTTTTTATTTTTCTGATATTTATTTATAGTTCAATTTTATTATTGTTAGAAAGCAGAAATTTTTCATTTCTATTGTCTTAAATTTGTATTTTATGACCTTATATGTGGTCGGCTTTAGTGACTGTTCCATGTAAACTTGAGAAGAATGTAAAGCCTGTTGTTTTCAAATAAAGTAGATCACAAATGTCTATTATGCCCAGTGGTTGAATGTTGCTTTAGAATTCAGTTATGCCTTTACTGATTTTCTGTCTGTTAGACCTGTTGTTTCTGGTAAAGAGGGGCTGACATTCCACACTATAATAGAAGATCTGTCTAATTTATTCACAGTTCTATCATTTTGCTCCAAGGACATTGCTAATTTGTTTTGAAGCAGATACAGATAAATGTTTCTTATTTGTTCATGGAGTATTGATTCCTTTATCAATGTATAATGCTTTGTTTTTATCTCTGACAATTTTATTTGCTTTGAAATTTGTACTGACTGAAATTAATATACTTCTTTGGATCTATATTTAAATGCGTTATATGTCTATTTTAGATTGTAGGCCTCATAAAAATTAAATAGGTGTTCCAATATCTGCCATATCTATTAATACTTTTCATTTGCTGCCCTTATTCATTGTTCACATTTGACCAATGATATTTTCTCCATTCTTCATGTCTCTAATTGAATATTCTGTACAAGTCATTTTCCCCCACTATTAACAAACAATTATACTTGTTTTAATTCAGTGATTGCTCATACTAGATGGTTAAAGATAATCCAAATTAAGTTTCTTTCAATGTCATATTACTACATACACAATAAGAGACTCTGGGATAGCAAACTATTCTTTATAAACTTTTAAATTACCTTCATATATTACTGCATAAGGTATTGTGTTGTCTGTGATATTTCCATTCAGGCACACAGCATCTTTTGGCTGAATTCATCTTTATTTTTTCTTTCTTTATTTATTTTTCCTGTAAAATTCTCGTAAAAGTCATGTAGAGGGAAGTTAGGGTAACATAATTTAGTTAATGGATACGTTTCTTTCTTTTGTGATTTCAAACGTTTATTATCAAACTGATGTACAGAGAGGAATTGGACTATACTGTTTGTTACCTCGTCCCTCATACCCCCTCCCCCCCACCCCCTTTCTCTTTCCCCCCATGAGGTGTTCCATTCACTTAGACCAAACAGTTTTGCAAGTATTGCTTTTGTAGTTGTTTTTCTTTTGTTACCCTGATTCTCTCAATTTTGGTATTCCCTTTCAATTTCCTAGTTCTAATACCAGTATACATGGTTTCCAATATACTCAGAGAAGGTTACAGAGATAGTGTAGGTACAACCACAGGAAGGTGATACAAGAACATCATCTATAATAGATGCTACAGATACACATGGTACGTTGAAGGTAATTACAACTGTGATATAACAATCGTTTCCATAACATGGAGTTCATTTCACTTAGAATCATCTTATGTGTTCATAAGGGTATAGCTAATGGGCTCTTGTGATCCTCTGCTGTAATTTGCCTAAACCTGTACTAATTAGTCCCAATAAGGGAGAACATAGATTCCATGTTTCTTTGGGTCTGGCTCACTTCACTTAGAATTTTCTCCAAGTTCTTCCATTCCTTACAAATGGGGCAATGTCACTCTTTCTGATAGAGGCATAAAATTCCATTGTGTATATGTACCACATTGTGCTGATCCATTCGTCTACTGAGGGGCATCTGGGTTGGTTCCAAATTCTAGCTATGACAAATTGCGCTGCGATGAACATTGTTGTGATGGTGGCTTTACTATGAATTTGTTTTTGGTCTTTTGGATAGATACCCAAAAGTGGGGCTGCTGGGTCATAGAGGAGTTCTATATTTAGCGTTCTGAGGAATTTCCATACTGCTTACCAGAGTGGCTGAACCACCTTACATTCCCACCAACAAAGAAGTAGGGTTCCCTTTTGGCCACACCCCTCCAACAATTGTTATTGTTAGTTTTCTTGATATATGGCATTCTTACCGGGGTAAGATGGAATCTCAATCTTGTTTTGATTTGCATTTCTTTTATGGCCAGTGATGTAGAGCACTTTTTCATATGTCTTTTGGCCATTCTGATTTCTTCATCAGAGAAGTCTCTTTGTAAGTCTTCAGCCCACTTGATGAGGGGGCTATGGGTTCTTTGAGGGTTTGTTTTGGAAGAGGGTAATTTTTTTAGTTCTGCATATATTTTAGATATGAGGCCTTTGTCCATTGAATGGCCAGTAAAGATCTTCTCCCAGTCTGTGGGCTTTCTGTTTATCTTGCGAGCTATGTCCTTTGCCATGCAGAAGCTCTGCAGTATGATGCAGTCCCATTTGTCCAACCTTTCTTTGATTTGTATCCTTTCAGGGTCTTTGTTAAGGAAGTTCCGTCCTGCGCCAAGGAGCCCAAGTATTTCTCTTACTCCTTCCTTTAGTGTTTTCGGGGTGTCTGTTTTGATTTCGAGGTCTTTAATCCATTTGGAATTGATTTTGGTACAAGGTGATATATAAGGATCTAGTTTTAGTTTGTTGTATGTGTTGAACCAGCTTTGCCAGAACCATTTGTTAAAGAGGCTATCTTTCTTCCAAACTATTGTTTTAACTCCTTTATTAAAGATTAAGTAGGCATAGTTCTGTGGGTTCATTTCTGGGTCTTCAATTCTGTTCCATTGGTCTTCAGGCCTGTTCCGATGCCAATACCAGGCTGTTTTTACTAATGTAGCTTTATAATACAGCTTGAAGTTGGGTATTGTAATTCCTCCCGCACTGTTCTTTCTGCTTAGGATTGTTTTTGCTAATATAGGTCTTTTGTTGTTCCATATGAATTTCTGAATTGCTTCCTCTATTTCATTAATAAAATGGTGTTGGGATATTAATGGGTATTGCATTGAATTTGTAGATTATTTTAATCCTCCCAATCCACGAGCATGGGAGGTTTGTCCATTTCCTTAGTTCTGACTTAATTTCATTTTTCAAGCTTTTAAAGTTCTCATCAAAGAGGTCTTTCACTTCTTTGGTTAAGGTTATTCCTAGGTATTTTATGTTTTTGGGGGCTATTGCAAAAGGAGTTGCTTTCCTGATTTCCACCTCCGTCTTCAGGTCATTAGCATAGAGAAAGGCCATTGATTTTTGAGGGTTTATTTTATATCCTGCAACTTTGCCAAGTTTTGGATCAGCTCTAATAGCTTGGGGGTACAGTCTATGGGATTCTTTAGTTATAGGGTTATGTCATCTGTGAAGAGAGAAAGTTTAACTTCATCTTTTCCTATTTGGATCCCCTTTATATTTTCTTCTTGCCTGATTGCTCTGGATAGGAATTCTAGTACTATGTTGAAGAGCAGGGGAGAGAGTGGACATCTCTGCTTTATTCCTGATTTTAAAGGAAATGGCTTTAGTTTTTCACCATTTAGCGTTATACTTGCTGTTGGTTTGTCATAAACTGCCTTGATTACATTCAGGAATGTTCCCTGGGGGCTGGGGATATATCCTAGTGGCAAGAGTGCCTGCCTCGGATACACGAGGCCCTAGGTTCGATTCCCCAGCACCACATATACAGAAAACGGCCAGAAGCGGCGCTGTGGCTCAAGTGGCAGAGTGCTAGCCTTGAGTGGGAAGAAGCCAGGGACAGTGCTCAGGCCCTGAGTCCAAGGCCCAGGACTGGCAAAAAAAAAAAAAAAAAAAAAAAAAAAAAAAAAAAAAAAAAAGGATGTTCCCTGGAATCCCAGTTTTTCCAGGGCTTTTCACATAAATGGGTGCTGGATTTTGTCGAAAGCTTTTTCCGCGTCCAGAGATAAATCCATATGGTTTTTTATCTTGCTCCGGTTGATGTGGTGGATTACATTAATTGATTTGCATATATTAAACCAATTTTGCCTCCCTGGGATGAATCCAGTTTGATCGTGGTGTATGATTTTTTTGACGACCTGTTAATTCGATTGGCCAAAATTCTGTTGAGAATTTTTGCGTCTATGTTCATCTGGGAAATCGGTCTATAGTCTTCTCTCCGTGATGAGTCCCTGCCTGGTTTTGGGATGAGGGTTATTCTGGCTTCATAGAATGTGTCTGGTAGTGAATGTCCTCTTTCAATTTCATTGAAGAGTTTGAGAAATATTGGTGTGAGTTCTGTTTTGAAGGCCTTGTAGAATTCTGCAGTGAATCCGTCTGGACCTGGGCTTTTCTTGGCTGGGAGATCATTTATTGCCGTGTCTATTTCAATACTGGATATGGGTCTGTTTAGAAGGTTTAAATCTTGATGGTTGAGTTTGGGGATATGAATATTTTCTAGGAATCATCCATTTCTTCCAAGTTCTCGAATTTTTTAGCATAAAGGTTTGCAAAATAATCCCTTATCATTTTCTGAATTTCAGTTATTTCTGTGGTGAGATTACCTGTTTCATCTCTTATCTTGTTTATTTGTGTGTGCTGCATTCGTTTTCTGGTCAGGTTTGCCAGGGGTCTGTCTATCTTGTTGATTTTTTCAAAGAACCAACTCTTTGTTTTTTTGTTTCTTTCGATAGTTTTTTCGTCTCTAATTGATTTAATTCTGATTTGATTTTAATTATTTGCTTCTGTCTATTGACTTGGGGTTTGGCTTGTTGTTCTCTTTCAAGGAGATTAAGGTGCTTCCTTAAATTATTGAGTTGCTGTTTCTCTAGTTTGTTGGTGTATGCACTCAGAGATATCAATTTTCCTCTGAGTACTGCCTTTGCTGCGACCCAAAGGAGCTGGTACTTTGTGTCCTCACCTTGGATGAATTCCATAAACATTTGAATTTCCGTTTTAATTTCTTCAATGACCCTCTGAAGGTTCAGCAGTGTGTTATTTAGTCTCCATGAATTGTTGGATTTTCTGTGGTGTCTGTTTGAATTGAGCTCTAATTTTATTCCATTGTGGTCTGAGAGAATGCAGGGAATGGTTTTGATACTTCTGAATTTGTACAGATTTTTTGTGTGTGTGTGTCCTAAGATGTAATATGTTTTGGAGAATGTTTCATGTGCTGTGGAGAAGAATTTGTATTCTGTTGTTGCTGGGTGGAATATTCTGCAGATATAGGTTAAGTCTAGTTGGTCTATGCAATTACTTAGTTCTGTGGTTTCTTTGTTCAGTTTTTGGCGTACTGATCTTTCCAGAGGTGATAGTGGAGTGTTAAAGTCCCCAACTATCAATGTGTTTGGATCTATGAGTGTTTTTAGAGTCAGTAGTGTTTGTTTGATGAAGTTGGGTGCTACTGCATTTGGGGTGTAGATATTTAGAATGGTTATATCTTCCTGTAGGAGAGATCCCTTTACTAGTATGTAATAACCTTCTTTGTCTCTTCTTACCTTTTTTTAATTTGAAGTCAATTTTGTCTGATACCAGGATTGCAACTCCAGCTTGCTTACTGGGGCCATTTGCTTGATAGATTTGATTCCAGCCTTTCACTTTTAGAAGATGTTTACTTTTGCTGGATAGATGTGTCTCTTGGAGGCAGCAAAAGATGGATCTTGATTTTTGATCCAACTAATGAGCCTATGTCGTTTGATTGGAGAATTAAGTCCATTAATGTTGAGAGTTAGAATTGAGAGGTGATCATTTGTTCCTTTCTTTGTCACTATCTGGTTAAAAGCTGTTTCTTCCAATTTCTTGATCTGATGTTTACTATTTAGGGTTCATTTCTCTGTCTGTATTGGGATCTTGATTATTTTCCCTGTATAGTACATCTTTAAGGAATTTTTGTAAAGCTGGTTTGGTAGAGATATATTGTTTCAGATTTTCCTTAGTATGGAAGACTTTTATTTGACCTTTGGCTATGAATGAGAGTTTGGCTGGGTACAAAATTCTTGGTTGGTAGTTATTTTTATTTAGTGTTTGGTATACCTCATTCCAGGCTCTTCTTGCTTTCATGGTCTCTGCTGAGAAGTCTGGGGTAATTCTGATTGCTTTTCCTTTATATGTGATTGTTTTCTTCTCCCTAACAGCTTTGAGTATTTTTTCCTTGTACTCTACTGATCCTGTTTTGATCACTATGTGTCGGTGGGATGTCCTATTCTGGTCTTGTCGGTTTGGGGTTCTAAATGCTTCTTGTATCTGTATAGGCCTTTCCTTCTGGATATTTGCGAAGTTCTCAGCTAATATTCTGTTAAATAGGTTGCCTATCCCATTAACTTCTTTCTCCAAGTTTTCCTCAGTACCTGTTATTCTTAAAATGGGCTTCCTGATTGTGTCTTGAATCTCCTGTAGTGATCTGATTTGTTGATTGGACTGGACTTGTATTGATTTTTTATCTTTCTCCATAGATTCTAAGGAATCTGCAGCTCCTGAGATTCGATCCTCTGCTGAGTTAGTCGGGACTGTAGGCTAGCTACTTGATTTTGAATCTCTTTTCCTTCTGACTGGTCTTTCCTGATAATTTCCATGTTATTTATTATGTCCTGTATGGACTTCTTTACTTCATTAACATCATTAATTTGGTTTTGAGTGTTGTCTCTCAAATCTTTAAGCTGAGTAGCTATCTTTTCATTTGACTCTTGAAGTTCATTTATCTTTCTATTTGTGGATGCCATGAAATTCTCCATTAATTTTTGCTTTGCCTCCTCATGCTCTAGAATAATTGGCTGAAGAGACTCAGACTTTTCATTTATCATGTTTATCAGTAGATTTTGTAGAGCATTTTGAGAGTTCTCTTCTATGTCTTTGATTGCCTGTTCTGCTCTCTGCTTGTTTTGAGTGGGGGATAAGACTTCATTGTTTGCCATCCTTCTTGTGTTCCTTCTGCCCATTTGGGTTGGGGATGCCTGTCTACCAGCACCTGTGAGCACCGTTTAAGACCCAAAGCAGTCCTTACCAAGCACTGTTGTGTAAATCTTTGAAGTTCACAATTAAATACACATACCTTTTATACCTGTGTATAAAATTAGATTTGGTGTTCCTAAAGAATACAATTTCAATATAACAACCAATCCTGAGCCCTGTATTCAGTAGTTACTTATTTATTGTTATAACTCTATGAGTAATTCTTGTTCTTATATTAAGTTCCTTTCGGACTGGCTTTCTCTATGAACCCCATTGTTTCACTTGAATTAAGCGGGAAACCCTCTATCCAATTACCAGGGGTCAATGGGATCTGGAGGACCTAGTAGTAAGTCAGGAGGGTAAGTTAGAAGTAATAAAGAAACTAGAGTAAAATGTATGGGGGGGTGATGATTTTGGTTTAGTTTCAGTGACATGGAAATGTGGAGGAGAGTGGAATCGGTAGAAACAACAAGGCTAAAATGATAGACAGTGGAGAGTTAGCCATAAAGAGTGGAGATGTTATTCATAGGAAAGTAATTTTTAAAGAAAGAGAATACATAGAGAGAACTAAAGAGAGAATACTGGAACACAGATGCACATAACCGAGAAGAGTTATTTAAAAAAGAGTAATAAAAAGGAAATACAAAAAAGAACAGAGAAAGAAAAAAGAAAAAATATGGTCAACTACAACAATGACCACACAAAAAAAATAAAAGTGATAGAACCAACAGGTGAAAATGGGAAACAAAAACAAACCAATTATGTTTCAGAAATGAAAATATGAGAAAAAAAATATAAATGAAGTTTAAAAAACTTTAGATACAAAACAAAAGTCTTCCTTATTTGGATGTACTTTCTACGGTCTCTGGTTTCCTTGTGATGATCTGCAGTCTATTCTGCCACTTGGCTGGTTTGACGTGCCTTCAGATTGCAGGCGTGAATGTGTTCTGACTCTCCTTCCCTGTGGTTCCCACAGCTTGCAGGTAGGCGTTGGGCGTCCTCTGTAGGTGGGGACGCTAGTGGTCTCGGGAGCTGTGGCACCTCCCATCTGATGTGGGGCTGCTGTCTTTAATGCCTGGCTTTGAATAGGCTGTGGACTCAGTAGGGCAGGACTGTTCTGGCCTGTTTTACTGGTCTGATTCACTTGCCTTGGGGCGGTTGCACCCACCTGGGTGGGGCGGCCTTCTGGGCAGAGCTGGGTATGGAATTCAGCTCTGTTTTGGGCTGGGAAATGGACTTCTAAATGGAACCGTTTATCTGTCTCAGGAGGTTTGTTCTCCCGTTTGGCAGTTCCGTGCCACCAATAGCTGCTTGCTGCTTTCGCTTTTTAATTTAGGACTTCCGGTGGACAGGGCGGGCACCTCTAGCCTGGTCGAGGCCCAGGACACGCCTCCTACCTGGGCAGGGGGCGTTCTC
Organism: Perognathus longimembris pacificus; assembly: GCF_023159225.1. Classification (NCBI taxonomy): domain Eukaryota; kingdom Metazoa; phylum Chordata; class Mammalia; order Rodentia; family Heteromyidae; genus Perognathus; species Perognathus longimembris. The sequence goes on along the minus strand of NC_063172.1, from coordinate 46,366,584 downwards.
CTGGGCGGAGCTGGCTTTTGCTAATTGGTCCCTCTTGCCCTTCTCAAAGATGGCCGCTTTGTCCTTGCTTTCCCCAGGCGGGCTTTAGCTCCCATCTGGTCTGACCCTTTGCCAGTGTCAAAGATGGCACTTTGCTCTGGCGGTTGGGGAAGGAGCTGCTTGTGGTCGCCAGTGAGAATGTCTTTTGTGGGAGTACTCATGCTGTCTCTGCAATTTCAGCCTGTCTGTGCTCAGCCTGTGATCTGTATGTTTGCTGCCATCTGGAGAATTTGTCCCTGGTCTCCATTGAGCTGCTCAAGGTGCATGGCCCGGTGCTGGAGCCTGCACTGGTGTGCCGTTGGGACTCCACCCAGAGCTCGAATCTGTGTTTTCAGACCAGCTATGTTGATTTTTCCTTCCTGGCCGAAATCTCTGTACTGTTAGAACTTATTTGAGCTGTCTATCTACTTCTGTCTCCTTGATCAGACCCCATAAAAAACTAACTCCAACCTCACCCCCTTGCACAACCTCTGATCCCGTAGGAAGGTTGCTGCTCTGCACTCTGGATACGTTTCTTTCTGAACAATGTCACCCTCTCCTTTATTGTCTCCCAAGTTTTCCTAACTTCCCTCCCCCCCAAAGTTCCATTGTTCATTTGCAACACAGTTTCTAGTGAATATCACTGTTGAATTAGTTTACCTTTGTCCCATTTTCTGAGCATGTCCTTCCATGTAGAACAATCTTGACATAAATAAGTAATGCATACATAGGTGTGTTTGTATTGGGTCTCTAATGTCCATAATGCCTCTTTCTCTCTCTTGAAATATTATTATTTTTTCTCCTTTCTATCTCTTCTATCATTGTATCATTCATTTTACTTATGTATGAACACACAAAAATACACACAGGTGAGCTCAAGAAAAATATTTTTGCTTGTCTGAAAAATGTGTTCATTCTGTATTGTAAAAAAATTCTGTAGGATAAATAATCCTATGTTAGTGGGATGCTTTACTATCCACTGTTTACTCACAATTTTCAATCAACCAAATAGAAAAAATTATTTTTATTATTATTATTATCATTACATTTATACTTATTTTAAGGTACTCCTATCCCATTTTCTGGTATCTGTCAAAGTCATTTTGGAGGTAAGTGGGATAATATTGATTTTTCTGAAGTTTTAATATGATATATCTAGGTATAACATTTGTTTTATGCTGTTTTGTACATTTATACTGCTTGGTATTTGCAGATATTCATAAAACCATGGTTTGGTTTCTGACATTAACTTGGTGGTTTCTCAGTCATTATTTCTTCCACTCCCTTTATCATCTCTTTTTGCTATTCCATTAGGTGTATGTTAGTCAATTCTTGATTATTTTGTATTTTTCCCTTTTTATCCCCCTCCCCTCCTTTCTTTTCACTTTACACTTTTAGATGTTTCTGTTAGGACAAATCTTCTAAGGTACTCTTTTGTCACCCATATTCTGTTTATGAATAAACCCATCAAAGGCATTCTTAATTTCTGTTTTAGGTTGATAAATTTTTAATACATCTTACATTGCCTTCTCTCAGGAATTTTCACTTATCATTTTCAAAATTTTCCCTTTTAACCCCTTAGCACATTAATCATATTTTATTTCTTTGTTTTCTGTTGGGTTTTTCTAAACTATTGGATTGATAATTCTAATTTTAAAGCTATATCCAACTCTAATTTGGAGTTTTTTGGTTTGGAGTTTCTTTCCTCTTTTTTAGTATGGTTCTTAGTTATTTCAGTTTTCAAAGTCTTTATTGTAAAGGTGATGCACAGATGGATTAGAGTTACATGAGTCAGGTAATGAGTACATTTCCTTTTGGATAGTGTCATCTCCTCCTTCATTCTCTCCCACTTTTCCCCTTCCAAATTCCTTCCCCCCAACATTATATAGTTAATTTCAAACATAGTGTCTAGTAGATTTCACTGCTGAATTGGTTCCCCTTTTGTCCTATCATGAAATATAAACAAGGTGCCTGAGTAAAATGTGTTGTGGCAAACAGGTTTTTTATTCAAGTGATGGTAAACTGAATGAATATAGATGGATTCATTTAAGATTCCTACAATTAAAGCTATGCCTTTTGATTATTCAGATGTGGTATTCTATTCTCTTGGACCTTTCCTTGGCTGCCTAAATGTAGACCAAAGGTTGACCTGTCTTGCAAAGCATTTGTGAGAGCCAATTCACACATGCACACACACAGTCACATGTAGGTTTTCTCTCATTACTATTCTTATAGTGTAAACAGTACCATTGTAACATATGACAATATTTTAGGTTTCCATGACATGTTCTATTTGTGCATTATATTAAGGTTTATCCATCCATATGTCTGCATTGGAACAATGATGAATAATAGCAGACACTAGTGATCCTTTACTATGAGGATAAATGACAGCAACACCTGGCTTTAGAAGAGCCAGAGGAATATTCCAACCAGAATCTAGTGTATTTAAAACTGAAGGTTTATATTGCATTTTCAAGTGTCTAGTAGTGATAATAGGGAAGTCCTTGATGGATGAATTCTATCATGGATGTTGAATGCATAGGCTTTTTTTCTTCCTGACTATTTTTATGCCAACATTCTAACATTCCTGAAATATATAAGAAACAGTGCTTTATGTTTTCAATGCATTTCTTTTCTGATTAAATTAGCCACCTGTGCCTGTTGCTTGTATCTTTGAAACTGAGTAAACCTCATCTACCTATGATCAGAACTTATTTAACTTCCTTTCCACTCCTTTCAGTGTCATTTGAGAAACACTTCTTGCATGAATATATCAATCAATGAATGTAGTTCCTGCAATTGTTGTCATACTCTTAAATTCATTGACTCAATTTTTCCTGATGCTTTTTCATTGTTTTTTTATTATCCACTTTATTTGTTCCCCTATTTTCTTAGTATAATGGTAAAATGCAAAGACTCTAAATGAGACTGCATAAGTCTGAGTAATGCTCTAAATTTTACTATCTTTCTGGATGTAGGCACCATGTGGAAACTCCGGAATTTTATCCCTTTTATATTAATAATTGGTGTAATTTTAGTTCATAACACAGGGTGATATGTTATTAAACTGAAAATAGAAATTAAAAAACTTAGTTGGTATTCTGGTTTCTTTTCACACAATCCTTTATTTCTTTATTTGATATATATTTACTTCTATGTTTTCCTCAGCAATAATATAGTGTGTGTGTGTGGGGGGGGTCCTATTAGAGTTTAAACATAATGTTTATGCTTGCAAGGCAGTAGCACTATAATTTGATTTATATTTCTAGCCCTTTTCTCTCTGGTTATTTTTTAGATAAAGTGTCATTTTTTGATCAGTACTGCCTGGAAAATAATCCTCTTATTTACATTTCCTGCTGTGACAGGCACATACCCACACCAACACTCTAAGTTACTAGTTGGGATGAAGTCTTAATTTTTTCCCCCTAAGGTTGATCTTGATAAACAATTTTCTCAACCTCTACCTTCACTAAGCTTTCGGAATATATTATAATGTGAACTTCATCATTTCCTATTCATACTAAATACAATGTTCAAAATGTCCAATGAGATTTTTATAGAGTAAGTAGATTCTTATATACTATTTTAAATTCTAAGATTATTTTCTTTTCTCCTTAACCTTTTTTTCCAATCTTAAAGCAAGGTGGTTCAACTACATGATAACACTTATTAGAGTATTAATGATACTGTTATGAAAGTTTGTCTTTTTGATTGTAATATTTCTTCGCAGGTGTTGTATTGAAATTATACTCAAAATATTTGGTTAAGAAGCAATAAAATAATTCATGCAATATATTTTGCAGAATATGTATTGCAGAAGCAGAAAATAGATATGGAGTTGTATAAATAAGCTGGGAAAAGTATTTAAGCTAAACTTGACCACTAGTTTTTTGAAGACTTGCCAAACTTCAAATAAAGAATCCATTGAATAAAATGTTTAGACATCAGGATACCTTTTCTTTAAATTCTATGGAAAAATTCTACATTCACTTTGAAGTGTAGATACCTAAATTAATATTTCCCCTACAGATAGAAGTTATTATTTGTAGTTTCCTATTTGTTGTATTACTTTTTTCTACCAGCTGGTGATCATAGATATGCACAATATTTTAAAAAGTTTTTTCCTGTCCAATTGTCAAGTTAGTGTTTTAACAGGCTTGACTTGGCAAGGTAAGTTTTTCTCTGATTTATTCAATTTTTCAATCCTTTGTCTGACTCTGCTACCAGAGGTACACAATTTATTAAAACTAAATGAACGCTGCAAAATATATTAACAAATTCAACAGTTCAACAACTTAATGTTGAAAAATTATTTCTCCAGTCGTGTTCATGTCACAGGAAATTTTTTGAGTACTGAATCTATCTTGAATAACTTCGATTTACAATAAAGCCAAGAAGAAGGCATTAGATTTGATGTGACTATCTTCTTAAAAATCCTGAATATTGACCTCTGGAAATGAAAATATGCCTAGTTTAGTTCTGTTACAAAAATCATATTTAGGGGCTAATGACAAGAGTGCTTGCCTCATATACATGAAGCCCTGGTTCAATTCCGCAGCACCACATATACAGAAAATGGCCAGAAGTGGCACTGTGGCTCAAGTGGCAGATTGCTAGCTTTGAGCAAAAAGAAGCCAGGGACAATGCTCAGGCCTGGAGTTCAAGCCCCAGGACTGGCAAAAATAAATAAATAAATAAATAGCATATTTAATGTCATTATTATTTTACCTAGCCTGATGTTAGTCTATTTACTTATTGACATATTAATACAATGTACAGAATTAGGGCAATATTCAAATTATTGCTCAATACAATATCTCAAGCATAAAGCAAACTGACTTTAGACTAGTTAAACACACGTTCACAGGCAAATGATGTATCTTCATTACTGTGTTTATTCTCCTGCAATGACAATTTTTCCTTACTTCTTAAAGCCAAGCATCACATACATAAGTTTGTGGTAGATGTAAAAAGTCTTTCTGGCAGAGAATAGTATTTGTTCATTTACATACAACAACAAATCAAAATTTGGGTTCAAAAATTACCTCAGCCTATGGAATATAAAATATTTACATTTCACTACTTTTTTTTTCCTTCTGTTCCAAGGCTTGAATTCTGGGTTTGGGCTCTGTCCTTGAGCTTCTTTCACTCAGGGTAAGCGCTCTACTACTTGAGCCACATGCCATGTCCAGCTTTTTTTGAGTAGTTTATTAGAAAAAAAAAAAAGAGTTTCATGGAGTTTCCCACTGGGTCTGGCTTCAAACCAAGATCTTCACATCTCTGTAGCTAGGATTACAGGCATGAGCAACAAGCACCCTGCTCCTTTCATTACATTGTATAATGCTTTCTGAATGTAGAATGTGGAAATATTAAAGCTTAGGTAAAACTTCCTGTTACAATAACACATCCACACATATTATCATCAGAGAATTTAGCTAATTTATGGGCATATGAAAGCACAAATATATCTGTGAATGTGTATGTGTGTGTGTGTGTTTATGTGTGACTGAGAGTAAATAGCATACATGCAAATATATCCAAGGAAATTCAGTGAGCAGTGGACATATTTTTTCCACAATAATGTGTTCTTGTTCCTTAACTTTTTTCTCTTATTTAAGCTACTGTATTTTATATGGAAAATGAAATTTGCTAAAATGAAGTATTTTTATAGAAAGGTAATTATCAAAGATGGTATTTGTTATTTACTACAGCACTAGAAGCAAATATATTCCAAGATTCTTTAATGACCATTTAAGAGAACTAATTATGAAACTAATCTTTTTGAAAACTATATACATATATATATGGTAAACAAGCTATACAAGTCTATCTGCAGAGGAGACTTTCATTTTTTATTCTTTTGCATAATAGTAAAAACTAATATATATTAAATAAGTTTCTAATTGTGAAATTATATTAGTAGACTACTTTTTGTAGTCTACTATATTTTTTTGTATCATATCATTAAATCTTAATGATTCTGGAGTCAATGAAATTATACTTTTTATTTAATAAACCACAGTGTTAATACTTTCCTCTGCCTTGTTTGCCAGGCAGAGGGTTCCTTGAAGATGAATATATTACTACTTTATAAATCAGAGTAGTTACTTACTTCCCCACATTACATTTATAAATTTCTCTTCCCCACATCACATTAAATTAAAAACCTGTTAAATTACAGAGAAAATTTTATGTATTTTATATTATATCTTACATATACATAGCCAATGTTAGAGCAGAAACACAAAACATGTGTCTAAGAAATGAATATAGCTGGGCACCCATGGCTCAATACTTAGGAGGTAGAAATCTGAAGACCACAGAATGGAGTCAGACAGACATATTCAAGAGTTCCTTATCTAAATATAAAAAGCAAAATGCTGGAAATGGAGATGAGGCATCGCTGAAGTGATAGAGTTCCACACATGACAACTATGAATGAAAAGATTAAGCAAGATTGCCAGGCTCTGTTTTGGCAAAATGTATGTGGTGTGTATGTCTATCTATACACATGTAGAGATGTATGTATTTTTACATATGTATATACATAGGTATATATACAAGTAAAAAGATATGTGTGTATATATGTGTGTGGTATGTGTTTTCTTTGCATACTTGCAATGCTAACATAAAAGAAATAACAGGAAGTTATTAGATTGGGATTTGAAATATGTAATCCAACTCTCACAAACTTCAGCTAATAACTAATAAAACCTTCAAAAAAGAAGATAAGGACAAACATACACAAATCAAAATGTGGAGTACTTTTATTTCCATTATAAGTAAATTAAACTTGAATACAAATCCTTTACTAACAAAGGAATATCGACTTTTCATGTTTATATAAATAATATACTTGTGTATTAGCATCGTGGATTGGGGATAGAGTGCAGTTATAGTTATAGCAGATAACATAGTTATGTGTTTGTCAATGTTGCAATCTAAGAATTTTGGAGTTAAGAAAGAGAAATAGTAACAAAACTGAATAAACATTTCACATAAACATGAAGTCTTTTTCCTCTGCTATTCTATAAATTTGTTTTGTTAAAATAGAATTAGATAATGCTATTAAATACATTTGTCCCAGGTATTTGCTTTAAGAAATAATATGTTCACTTGGAACAGTCCAATGCTTTGATCTACAATTCTTAGAAAGCCAAGGCACAACCTTTTAGAAAAAAATTTTAGTTGAAGTTTTTAGTTAGCTAGCATACCAATTAGGAGTTGAGGGGTAGCAAATCTAGAAAAGAGATGAGTTCATATTTCAGAAGTTAATTAACTGCTGAAAGTGTCCTTTAGTATAAATCCAAATTCCAGACATAAGAGAGACATGCGCCAATAAGATCAAGTAACCAGAGAACAGTTATGCCTATCCAAACAATCAAGGTGGCTAACCCAATAATCAAGCAATAAAATTCAAAGAAATGAATCATATATATTCAATGATTTTGTTTATATGCTTCTAATTACTTCTTTCTTTATGTTTTCACAGTTTTTGAAATAGGGTCTTTCTGTAGAGACTGGCTTTGAAGTCATGATTTTTCTTTCATGGCTTTGTGTGTACTGAGTTTGCAGATCAAGAGACATAAAATTCCAAGACTCTCTATCTTCAATTAACCAATAAAATAGCTAGACTGGAAACATGTTTCAAATGGTAGAGTTCCAGCCCAGAGAGAATAAAAGATGAGTGAGAAGTTGATGCCCTGAGTTCAAGACCCTAATATGTAAGTACCTAACCAAACACACACACACACACACACTTACACACGAGTAATTAAAACTTGTGAAGAGCATGATGTAGAATCCTATCTGCTTACAGAGGAAAAAAATGTAGGTCAGCTCTTGCTAGAAAAGAAACCACTCAGTGAGCACTATAGTCTCTAAATTGGAATCTACGGAGAGCTATATCCTGAAAGCCAGGTAAACTAGAAATAGATAGACTCTATAACAGTTCTAAATAAACCTTAATACGTTTTGATAGAATGCCAATGAATAAAGATAATTTTCCCTCAAACTTGTTAGTCTGCCAATGAAAATAAAAGCAAATCCTCACAGTAGGAAAATCATATCATTAAAAATTTAGTGTCATGCAGAAAGCATGGTAGACAATCTTAAATTACTTGGCATCCCAAGAGACAAGAACACAGAGACACACAGACACAGATACACACACACACACACACACACACACACACACACACACACACACACAAATCTCCTAAAGGTGTCAGTTTGCAGAGTAAGCCCTTACAATTTGAACCTTTGAGGTACCCTTAAGGACATGTCCTTAGCTCAGTACAAAGACTATGAAAGAGTATGAAAGTCTGGTCTCTTTCTGTTTTCTGTAATTCCTAGACATGAGGTGAACAATTGGCCTACACAGTTTGTGCTACCACAGACCTACAGTAGCAGGACCAGCCAAACTGATCACCAACAAATGTCTTAAGAGCTGTACAAATTATCTCTTTTCCTGTTATTAATGGAAAATCTCAAACAATCATCCCAACAAGGAGAAGAAAACTAACCTGCAGGTTTTCTAAACATTCTATCAAAGTGCCTACAATTGTAGCAAACTGAAAGTAATTAAAATTTGACAGATGTTACATCAGTTTCTGCATCAAAGTTGTAGTAGAAATCTAGACAAAATACTTAACAGACATCTGGGATAGAAATATATCGAGAAATTTAAAATGATATCTTCATGTCTCCTGGCTTATAATATAATATTTCAATGCAATATATCGTATTATTATAATTAAGACATTATTATAATCATATTACAATATATTACTATATATCAAGTAAAATATATATTTTGTATTTTCATTATATATAACATGTAATATATAACATAATACATAGTATATAAATATATAATATAGTATTTAAATTGTATAACATAATATGTAGTATATAAAAATATTACATGTAGTATACAAATTATATAATATAATATATTTCATAAATATACAACATATAGTATATAAATTATATAACATAATATATATTACATACATATCTAACATACAGTTCATAAATTATATAATATATAGTATGTAAATTATGTAATAAATAGTACATAAATGTAATAGATATTATGTTATATAATAACATAAAGTATATATTTTACTAGATAGATAGTATTTTATATTGTAATATAATATAATTATAATATGTTAGAATTATAATTATAGAAAATATAGTGCATTGAAATATGATATTAATAGCCAGGAGACATAAATATGTCATATTTATTTGTAAAAGAACAGTATTATACCCATCATAAGTACTATAGAGAAAGTGAGTACAATCACAAGCTGTAATATTAAACCCAGACTTGGAAAATACAATCGTATTTGTCATTATTACTTTGATTAATTAGTCAACTAAGGTGGGTAGCAAAGGATTTTAGAGTTTCAAGTATTATCAAAAGGGGTTTTGGGTTTATGATGGAATTTCCCTTTAGCTTGTTAACCTTTGCTCCAAAATGCATGGTGCTACTATAGGTTTCTCTAAAACAAATTAATAAAAGCATACTTTCTCAGTTCTAGAGTACCGATGTATATTAAGAGCATGTATAATTTCAGTATTTTGTGTTTATCACTTCCCTTTTCTGTCTCATAGCCTAAAGATAATTTAGGATCATTTATATATTTTTGCATTAATGTTAACAAGCAAAGATGAATTTGTGAGATGCAAAGAAAATGATTTTTCTTTGTATTTGCTTCAAACAGTGCTGTCATATTATCATATCTCTAAAAATTTGATGTGATATTAATAACAAAGCCTCATATGCCCATTTTATCACTGTACGTTCCTATTGGAATCAACACATGTTCTTTAGTGGACATTCCAGATTAGAATTTTATTCAAATGAATCCACTAAATTAAAGAAATGCAGCATTAGTATAATGCAATAAAAATAAATATTTTATTTGGCTACACAATCAACACTTCATCATCCATAGGCAATTTCAAATCATTTCAATTAATCAAGAGTCACAAATTGTTTCTGTTAGTTCTCACTTTTCTTTTTTCCCTTTGTTCTTGTCATTAACTTTTATTCTGTACGTTGTTGGCCCTTCCCTAAATTTTCTTTTTTTTTTTTTTCTTTTTTTTTTTTGCCAGTCCTGGGCCTTGGACTCAGGGCCTGAGCACAGACTGTCCCTGGCTTCTTCCCGCTCAAGGCTAGCACTCTGCCACTTGAGCCACAGCGCCGCTTCTGGCCGTTTTCTGTATATGTGGTGCTGGGGAACCGAACCTAGGGCCTCATGTATCGGAGGCAGGCACTCTTGCCACTAGGCTATATCCCCAGCCCCTTCCCTAAATTTTCTCATGGCCTTTTTTAGGAAATGTCACTACACAATCTACTAACTAAAGTACTCTCAAATATATATCACTTTATGATGAAGATACATTGAAAAATATGTACTACTAATTTTGCATAGCATACATTTGCATAAACTAAAATGGCTGGATTGGCACCTGGTTGTATTATCTTGGGTATGAAAAACACACATGTATCCCATTATGGTGCAGTATGTAGATAGAATTACCCTTCCTCCAACATCCCCTCTCCATTTACCTAGGATAGATGTAAAATAGAAAGAATAATTATGACACTGGGTCTCTTAACTGTTCTTGAGATGAAAATAGAGAAGTAGAGAAAGGGACAAATAAATACATCTTAAATATATTCCATTCTAGAACAAATACTAGAATGTTTATATGTGACTGTAAGCAATAGACAAAATATTAACAATATACGATGTATTAAGGTTTCATATTATCTAAATATTTAGTGTATTTGTATTCTACACACTAATATAATATATGGATGTATTAATATTTAATATAATACAAATAGAACTAGGATATTGAAAGGGATTTAAAAATCGAGAGACACAGGGTAAAAAAAGATAGACAACTACAAAAGCAATACTTGCAAAACAGTTTGGTGTAAATGAACTGAACAACTCACAGGGGGGAAAGGGAAAGGGGGAAGGGGGAGGGAGGAATGAGGGACAAGGTAACAAACAGTACAACAAATGTATCCAATGCCTAACGTATGAAACTGTAAACTCTCTGTACATCAGTTTGACAATAAAATTAAAAAACAACCATTATTAGCTTAAAAAATTAAAATATTTAGGAATTTTTGAGTTTTGCTTTTCCCAAATTTCCAAATTATCTAATATATAATCATTTTGATTTAGCATTTCAGTGGTGGTATTTATGTGACAATAACAAGACTGAGAAAATATTAAGACTTGAAAGTCATGTGCTTACTGTTATTTCTTTACAGGATAATTTAATAACATTATACAGGCTTTTCTTAAAACATTTTATAGTTAGGAAAATCACGCTACACTTAATTCCATATATATTCCTTATAGAAATAATGTTCATTCTTCCTAGTTTTTCTTGCTATACCTTCTGCTCTTATTATCATAATTTAAAACAATTTGTTCCAGAACTGTATTTGTGCACTAACCTGGAGAGATGAGGTATCAGTGGGATATCTAACACTAAAAGCGAAATCTGATTGCAATGACAAGGTTCACTTAATATGTTGTGATTTAGTGAAATGAAATTTCTATCTCAAGAATGCAAACAATGTCTGTTTGAAAAAGATACTCATCCATTCTAAATACAATGAAGCAAAATATTTACAAGTATTTGATTTCATAAATTTTATAATGACTGCATTATATACTTATATGTATATAGACATATTTGATTACATACCCAGTATGTATATATGCACACACACAAATACTAATATTCAGGAGTTATAACCACATTCAGAATAAAAAGAAGACAAGTTGTAAAGACCACATGTTACTTACATAATCTACTTAATTTTTGATGACTAAAAATGTCTTCCAGGGCTGGGAATGTAGCTCAGTGGTAAAGTGCTTGCCCAGCATACATGAAGCCTTGGGTTAAATTCCTCAGTACCACATAAATAGAAAAGGCTAGATGTGGCACTATGTCTCAAGTGGTAGAGTGCTAACCATGAGCCAAAGAAGCTCAGGGACAGACCCTGAATTCAAGCCCCAGGACTGGCAAAAAGAAAACAAGAAAGAAAAAAAAGAAAGAAAGAAATATTCCAATAAACAGATTTGCAATGGATAACACTAACAAGAAAGTGTGCTGACTTCAATAATTAAAATATATGCAGAACTACAAAAAATTAAATTCCTCTGAAACAAAACTGCAAAGAACCAACAGCCCCCTCAACAAGTGGGCTAAAGACTTAAAAAGAGACTTCTCTGATGAGGAAATGAGAATGGCCAAGAGACTTATGAAAAAGTGTTCTACCTCACTGGCCATAAAAGACATGCAAATCAAAACAACATTGAGATTCCATCTCACCCCAGTAAGAATGTCCTATATCAAGAAAACTAACAATAACAACTGTTGGAGGGGATGTGGCCAAAAGGGAACCCTACTTCATTGTTGGTGGGAATGTAAACTGGTTCAGCCACTCTGGCAAGCAGTAAAGAGATTCCGCAGAAGACTAAGCATAAAGCTCCCCTATGACCCAGCAGCTCCACTTTTGGGCATCTACACAAAAGAGCACAAACAAGAACACACTGAAGCCACCAGCACAATGTTCATTGCAGTACAATTTATCATAGTTAAAATATGGAACCAACCCAGATGCGCCTCAGTAGATGAATGGAACAAGAAAATGTCGGACATATACGTAATGGAATTTTATGCCCCTATCAGAAAGAATGATATTGCCCCATTTGTGAGGAAACGGAAGGACTTGGAAAAAATTATACTAAGTGAAGTGAGCCAGACCCAAAGAAACATGGACTCTGTGGTCTCCTTCTTAGGGAATAATTAGCACAGGTTTAGGCTAAGAGCCTAGTAGCTATGCCCCTATGAATGCATAAGATAATGCTAAGTGAAATGAACTCCATGTTATGGAAATGAGTGAAATGTACTCCATGTTACGGAAACGAGTGATGTATATCTCTGTTGTAATTACTTTCAATATACCATGTGAAACTGTAGCTTCTATTTTTGATGATCCTCTGTATCCCCTTCCTGTGGTTGTACCTGCACTATCACTGTATCTTATCTGAGTAAACTGGAAACTGTATATACTGGTATTAGAACTAGGAAAGTGAAAGGGAATACCAAATTCGAGAGACACAGGATTAAAAGACAAACGACTACAAAACAATGCTTACAAAACTGTTTGGTGTAAACCAACTGCACAACTCATGGGGGGAGAGAGGGAAAGGGGGAGGGGGAAGTGGGGAATGAGGGGGGAGGTAACAAACAGTACAAGAAATGTATCCAATGCCTAACATATGAAACTGTGACCTCTCTGTAAATCACTTTGACAATAAATAAGAAAAAAAATAAATATAAATATAAATAAATAAATAAAAACAAGGCATAGACGAGAAAACAAAACCTCTTAAGTTCAGAAATCTGAAAACCTATTAAGTGCAGAAATATCAAAAATAATTTTTAAAATGGATCATGTAAATATTTATTTTAGTTAAACAGTGAAATCCCACTTAGTAGTACACATATAATAAAGTGAATTAGGGGAAGGAGGATAATAAAGAGTAATAGAGGGGATGTATTTGATCAAACTATAATATATGCTTACATATAAATGTCATAATGAAAATTCAATCAGCACTTAATATTTGTTAACAAATTTCTTTGATTTTTCTTTATTCATATAATTTAAAATAGATTGATCTATGAGCTAAGCTACTGCAACTGATCTTTATACAGCAAAGTAAAAATTGCTGTTATTGATTAGGATATGCAAGGGGGTAAAGTAATTTTAGTAGAATATTTCATTGGCTCCCTATGTGCATGTTTATGTGCTTTAAATTTGGAATTTGTGATTATATGAGCAAATATGTTAGAGATATAAACCAAAGCAATGAAAATGATGCCATTATTTTTGTTATTAACGCTGCAGGGCTAAATTAGCTTCATCCAATCTGTAGGAAACCACTTAACACCATAGAAGTGGTTTTCTAGCCATAAGACACACTGCTCAGAAAGAGTTCATCGAGTCCCTACTGTGAAGCCCTCTATTCCCAGAAAGCTCTTTCATTCACTTCAGTTCACCCTAGGAGCAGGCCAACTGACAATGATACACATCTACAAACTGCTGTGATGAATAAACATTTTGCAGAACTCCCAAATTAATTTCAGCAGGTTCCAAAATGTTCTACCTACAGATTTCTTTTTCTTTTTCATTCTATCTTTGTTGAAGTAGGTATTTCTCCAGACAAATAGTGTTGTTGTTGTTGTTTTTTTTAACTTACAGACCCTAGGCCAATAGAGAAAGATGAGGAGGCACTTGACCTTCATGAAATGGCCCATTATGTATGCAAAGATGTTTAAGCTAGTAGCTTTCATCTCTAGTTTTATTAAATCTTATTTTCATCTTTGTCTTCTACTTATTAAAAATATCATCATATAAAGCCACTAGTTTAGTCTTCCTATTGATCTCAAATACATGTAAACAAAGTCCTGAATGAAGGATAGCTATGGTCATTCTAAGTCTTTGTATATCTTATTACCAACATAGAATATTCCAAATTTCCCTAACTTATTCATTTTTATGGACTCTCTTCACTAAGCATCTCTAAGTATCTAGAATGTGGCATCTCAACCACTGTTGATTTGAAGGCAGAAAAAGAAATTTTATTTTTATATATGATGAACTTGGCATAAGTTTATGCCAAGTGTTTCCAGGATTCTTTATTACCTCTGCATTAAAAATTTATGGTAAAATAATCAATGTTGAGAGAAAAATACAGTTTGCAAAAATGATGCTGTGACTATGGTTTAGCCCCAAAAATTTTTTATGGGTTCTGAACCGAAGATCACTTTTATTCAAAGCCTTAAAGAAATGAAGGTGTAACTGATGTCCTGAAATATTAGTATGGAACATCAGTACTTTTAAATCTTTCTTTCTTTAAGGATTTTGCACTTTTATGGAATTTGACTTATAAGAAAATACTAACAATATTGACCTTTTTTCATTATTTATTGTCAAAGTTAAGTACAGAGGGTTACAGTTTCATATGTAAGGCAGTAAGTACATTCTTATACAACTTGTTACCTCCTTCCTCACTTTCCCCCGCCTTCCCCCTTTCCACTATCCCCCCCATGAGTTGTACAACTTATTTATGCCATACAATTTTGTAACTATTGCTGTTGCATTGGTTAGCCTTTCTATCCTTTTTCTCTTGATTTTGGTATTCCCTTTCAAATATTTTGAATTAAAAAGTGAAAAATACCATCAGGCAACAAAAACTAGGACAGATGTTAGCACATATATGTGTGTCATTTCAGAACATAGAGAATTTGTATATTAAAAAAACAAGAATCTAAATAGACTGCTATCTTCCTCTTACATTATAACTATACTTATAGGATCAGAAGTGAAGAAACTGTTACTGAGTGGCTTGAGTGCTAAACTGGATTTCTAAAGAGAGAATCTGCCACAGCTCATCATAATACTTAAAGCACTTAGAATACAATTGCCCTTATATGATTTCCTATTGAAAAGGAGTCTGGTCCTACTTTCAGAGTTAGGGACACAAGTACAACAACAATTGAGCATTCTGTCTCTGAGAATGTTTCCTAGGACTGATTATGACATCAAGCAACTCTACCAGTCAGGATCCTGTTGAAAACAGTAACTTTCCACCTTTTTTTCTCTGTTGTGCTGGTCCCTGGGCCTGTGATGACCTATCTCTGAGCTTGGCTGCTTGAGGCCAAAACTCTAACACTTGGGACATAGTTCTACTTCCTGTGTTCTGATGGTTAATTGGAAGAATCTCAAGGACTTTCCTGTCTGGACTTGCTTGCAACCAGATTCCGCATATCTCAGCCTATGGAGTAGCTATGACTGCAGATATAAGCTAAAGGTACCTGGTAGAAATTTTCCTAATTTTGAATCTAGGTTAAAAAAAAGCCAGATGAATTGATTAAACAAATACAGCAATGATAAGATAAAAAAGGAAGAGAAAAGAAAGAGAAAGAGAGTAAGGAGGGAAGAAGGAAGGAAGGAGGGAAGAAAGGATGGAAAGAAGGAAGGAAGGAAGGAAGGAAGGAAGGAAGGAAGGAAGGAAGGAAGGAAGGAAGGAAGGAAGGAAGGAAGGGAGCAAGTGGATGTGGAAGGGAAAGAAAGGAAAGGAGGAAGAGAAAGAAAGGAAGATGGGACTAGCAGAGGGAAGTAAATGCAAACATCAGTTGAAAGGACAATGGAAAGACCAGTTTTAAAGGTTTGAGCATTTAGATATTTGGAAGATTTCCAGAGCCTTTCAGAGGAGACATTGCTCATAAGATTCTGTCCCCAAGAGGATAAAAAGAGACCACACATTGTGCAACAATGAACTGATGATGAAAGAAACAAGAGCATGAAGATAGAGACTTTTCCTGTCTTGCTCTTAGAGCTTTCTTTTAACAGGATCTAACAAAAAGCCTAATGATAAAAGAACTTGTCCTTTTGTGGCTTACAGAGTATGTACCTGAGCCAGGCCATGGTTCTGCAGCTAAGAACAACAGCTTGACAATGAGAAAGCTTCAAAATGGGACATCATTGTATTACTTCCAGCCATGAGTGACTGCTACCATCACTAAGACTAGAAAACCAGATATTCTGTGTCTTTTGATAGGTAGAAATATTAAATATGTGGGACTAATTATGAAGCATTCTTAGACCTAAACAATAAATAATAAAATGTGAATTTGAATCTAGTCAAGATTTAAGCATCAAATTTTACTCTGTTAGAAGTATAGAGAATAAGAGAAAATGATATCACTTCAGAGACAAAGGATAATACATACTGTAGATAATTTTAAGGCATGCAATCCAGTTATTTTAATAAATTCCTCAGAGAATAATTATTTGAAAAAGTAACACTTACCCTCAATTTTCTTAATTTCACAGGATAAGCAAATTAATTCAGATAATTTCCAAGTTCACATTCTTCTTGCTGCACAATTCAAATTCATGATGTTCCAGCTCCTTATTAACTCTGATAAACATATGGAAAAGTCAAGAACTGTCAATCACAATACCAACTAAGGAGAAGGCAAACATACAGATAACTTCCTTTAAATTAAAAATTAGTGACTGCTGGGCCAAATACAACCTAATACACCTAGAAGCCCTTGGCAATGATTTGTCAAATAGTTTTAATTTCCTCCCACTAATACTGCTTAATCCAGTTTATAGGGTATTTTAATGGATAGGAATATTATCTACATTCATAAAGATGCCTAGAATTAACTACAGAACCAGCTTGAGTAATGATTTTCTCTTCCTTTCTACTTGTCCATCAGATAGTCTTTTTGTTCAGTGTGTTATAGTACATATCTATCAAAAGTATACATTGTTAACAGATATGTAATCAGCTCAGAAAATGTGTTAGGGATTAATAAATGTACATGAACGTGGCAAGAGCATTGTATTGTGTTTGAGAAAAAAGCAATCTTAAGCCACATCATTTTAACAAAGAAAAACATTGCACTGAGTGCACAATAGTGCTTGAGGAGAAGGTCCCTTCTCAGATCAAAAATGGTTGTAGATAATACTGGTTAGAGACAATGATTATTTTTCTGACTGTGTTTTCTTATATTGGCTGAACATTTTTCAGTAGCTATATGACAACTACGAATACTCTTTCCTTCAGTTCTGAATAAATTCCTTCTTCATCCATGAGTGTGTGTGGGGCTGGGGGAAATAGCTAGGAAAATACTCTGTGATGTAAACAAAATAAGCTGCTTACAAATATTTTTAACCATTCTGTGGGTTGTCTAATTCTGGAAATTGTTTCCATTGGTGGTGCAAAGGCTTTTCAGCTTGATGGAACCCCATAAATAAAATTGTTGCTCTGATTTCCTGAGTTAGTGGGGCCCCATTCAGGAAGTTGTGTATTTCTATAGCTCTCTATGCTATCCCTATATTTTCATGTAGTAGTTTCAAACTTTCAGAATTCGTAGGAATGTCTTTCGTACACTTTGAATTGCCTTTAGTATAAGACAAGAGACAAAGAGTCTATTAAATCTTCTAAATTTAGATAACCAGTTTTCTGGATTTCTCAAAAATATTTTTTGCTTCTTTGCTAAATTTCCAATATATTTAGCTGTATAAATTTCTTTCTGGATCTTCTATTTGTTTCCAGTTGTTGATCTGGTTGTTTATGTGCCAGTATCAGACTGTTTTTGGATATTTGGGGTGTTTTATGATTTCATGTGTATATTTGAATGGATTTTTCATGTTCTATAAAGAGTAACATTGGGGTTGGGGCAGACATTGCATTGTTTATGTAAATTGCTCTTGGTAATATAGCCACTTTACAGTATTAATTCTGACAATATTTGAACATGGGAACAGTTTGTACATTCCAAAGAAGACAGATGCCTTGTTCAGCTTTCTTTTTCATTATAGAGGTTTTTTATATTCTTTGGTAAATTTATTCCTAGTATTTTTGAGGCCATTATGAATAAGATAATTTTCTTGCTTTATTTATTTGCCTGTTCATTGCTGCTTTATAGAAAAGCTAGTGGTTTTTTTTTTTTCCTTTATTGTAAACGTTAAGTTCAGAGGGTTACAATTTCATATGTAAGGCAGTGAGTACCTCCTTCTCCCTCATTTTTCCCCTCCCTCCCCTAACACTCTATCCCTCCCCTCCCCATGAGTTTTACAGTTGTTTACACAAAATGATTTTTTCAGTATTGCTTTTGGAATGGTTTGTCTTTTTATCCTTTGTCTCTCAATTTTGGTATTCTCTTTTCTTTCCCTAGTTCTAATACATGTATAGGC
The DNA here is from genome assembly GCF_023159225.1 of Perognathus longimembris pacificus. Classification (NCBI taxonomy): domain Eukaryota; kingdom Metazoa; phylum Chordata; class Mammalia; order Rodentia; family Heteromyidae; genus Perognathus; species Perognathus longimembris. Next base: position 46,347,731 of record NC_063172.1, on the reverse strand, counting down.
AGAATCCAGGGTACTAAGTTCAGATACAGTGACAGCACGGGTAAAACCATCGGAAGGGAAGACGAGAGAAAAAAAAAGGAAGAAAAAAAGGGTACTATTTCACATGGCATGTTGAAATAATTACAACAAAGGTATAACACTTGTTTCCATAACGTGGAGTTCATTTCACTTAGCATCATGAATGTGTTCATATGGGCATAACTATTGGGCTATTGTGATCTTCTGCTATGACTAACCTAAACAAGTACTAATTATTCCCTATAAGGAAAACATAGTGTCCATGGTTCCTTGGGTCTGGCTCACTTCACCCAATATGTATTTTTCCAAGTCCTTCCATTTCCTTACTAATGGGACAGTGTCGTTCTTTCTGATAGAGGCAGAGAATCCCATTGTGTATATGTTTATACACACGTTTATACATTGATTTTATAGCCTGATGATTTGTGCCTATTAGACCCAAGAATATGTTTAGTGAAGTTCATATATCTTTCTAGGAATTATTATAATTAAAATCACATCATCTGAAAATACAGATAATTTTACCTCATCCTTCTTTATTTTTACCACTTTTATTATTTTCTCTTGTCTTATTGCTCTGGCTAAGAATTCCAGCAGCATATTGAATAAAAGTGGGAGGAACTGGCATCTTTATCTAGCTCCAGTTTCATTTTTGTCCTATTTGATACAGTGCAATCCTTAGTTTTGTCATGCATAGTCATTTATATATTGTAGAATCCTCCTTGTATTGCTTCTACTCTTATTTTACTCAGGACATTTATAACTTTTTATAAGGTCGTTGACTTTTGTCAAAGAAATTTTTCTTCATCTGTAGAGATGATCTTGTGATTTCTGTTTATGCACGGTTTATAATATATTATATTATGAATTATAATTATATAAATGGCATGAACTCAATTCCATCATGGTATCTTTTAAAGATCTTATTGAATTCTGTTTGCAGGAATTTGGTTGACAAGTTTTGCATGTATGCTTAATTAAGAAAAATTAACTTAAATTTTTCATTCTTTCTTATGTCATTATACTAGGGTCATACTGGCTTCATAGAATAAGTAGGTCCATCATTTTCTGTGTAATGGAATAATCTTTATCTGATCTTGGAGTGTTCTTTGTTGAGCACACTCTATCCCTGCTTCCACTTCATTACTCTGTTTTAAGTAGTTTCTTTTTGGGTCAGTTTAGAAAGGTCATTTGAATATAGATATGTGTCCATTTCTCCTAGATTGTCCAGCTTACTAAAATACAACTCTTCAAAATATTTCCTTAGGATATTTTAAATTTCAATGAAATTTAATAGTCCCTTTCTCATGTCTGATCTTATTAACTTATCTGTTTTACGGGGGAGAGGGGAACATAGTATGCCTAAGAAACACTCAATCTTCGTGATCTTTTCAAAGAATTACCTGTTCTCAAAAGTTCCTTGCACAGTTTTTCTCATCTTGACAACATTTTCATCTCCAAAATCACCTCTTTGGACATCTCATCTCAGATTATTGTTGCAGGAGTCTTGAGTATTCCCTAAGATGTTATTGTACCTTGTTTGTCTAGTCTTTCCATGTTTGTCCAGTTTCTAACCTTTACTCCTCCAAAACTAGCCAGCAGTTCTTGAATCTGAGCATTCTAGAGCTGAAGGCAAAAGGGTTGTTACTGAAAGTATTCTCAGGTAATGAAACTACTTTCAGTGGGTAGGGTAGGGTTGACAGTGGCTGTGCCTTTATCTTTCTATGTTCTTAGTCATTACACAGCTCTCCTGAATCAAAGCCTTTCCCTCTTCATGAACTTCTTGCTGTTTCCCTCCCAGACTCTGTGACTCCATGACAACCTGATCCGCAACTGTTTTCATATTTTCAAGACCCTCAAGTACTCAGTCTTCAACAGGATGCTCTCTTGCAAAACTGCACCTCATCAAAGCTCTCTAAGATAAATATGGGGAATATAAGCTCACCTGCTCTAATGCTGTTCTGTTTTGATGAGGAAGTCACTGTCCCACCAAATGCCCATGCTGGAGTTTAAGGCTTTCAAGGCACATGGCTTGGCTCAAGTGGCTTGTTCTGCCAGTGTCATAAAGAAAGCTTAGTTTACATTGTTTTTCACTTCCCTTTTGTTTGATAAGAATCTAGAACTGGAAGTTCAAACTGTTTCCCTATTTTCTCTGTAACTTTTCTTTTTCACCAGTCTTATCAGTAGTCTTGTCCTCTTTGACATTTCTTGGTGCTCTTCTTGGTGCCTTTCTTCTGTTATGCAGATTCTTCTTACTCTGAGGGTTTAATGGGGAAAAGTACTGTACTCCATAATTTTTCCTGTTATATAAAAATAATGTTTTGAATGAACAGATCAACATTTAATACATTTAATTTATTTAGAGTAAGATAATATTGAAGTTGTACGTGCTGAATGCCACTGTCATAAAATAGGACATATTATAATAAATTTACATAAATTAATATGATATAGGAAAATTTAACATGAAATGTTTTTTCTCTTGTAGCCCTATTGGAATAAAATATAATTGAGGACATAGAGGTGGCTGATATTAAGATGCAATCGTTTGGATCAAATTGGTATATAATAATCCATTACACTAAATTTCCAGAAAATTTTACAAAACCAATTTTATTCTAGACTCTAGTGAGCATTACTATTAATTTGGTAAGTTGTAAACTTTTTTTTTTTTTTTTTTTTTTGGCCAGTCCTGGGGCTTGGACTCAGGGCCTGAGCACTGTCCCTGGCTTCTTCTTGCTCAAGGCTAGCCCTCTGCCACTTGAGCCACAGCGCCACTTCTGGCCATTTTATGTATATGTGGTGCTGGGGAATCGAACCCAGGGCCTCATGTATATGAGGCAAGCACTCTAGGCCATATCCCCAGCCCCAGTTGTAAACTTTTAACACTATATTTGTCTGAGAGCAAAAGATGTAATGTATTAACTCTTGAAAATATTTTGGAAATGGAATGATTTGGTAAATGGTAGCATGTAACACATCAGGAATGTTTGCTCTAAAATAATTATTTTATATATGAATTTATTACCTCAAAGTGAAATCCTTAAGTAAGATCTCTAAATTGATATAGTTTTAGTTCTTGTGTGTTTCATCACTATGAAAGAGGGTTGCTAGTTTATCTTTGTTTCTAATTCTTCTGGCCTATGATATCTACTCTCTTCTGATAAGATAATTAGATTTGTTGACATTCTGTAGGACTGCTTTGTATCTATTATGTTCATGTTTTTCGTGGTACTTGTCAGTCTGTTAATCAAATAGTACATGCCCTCTTGATCAGGTTTTGTGATAAATATGTTAAAGAAGTGAATAAAACATGCTCTAATTTAAGAAGTATAGAATGTTGAAAGGGGTAACATTGATCAAGCTGTAATGTATTCATGTATGGCTCTACTGAAGAGAAGTCCTTTGTACAACTCCTTAGAGATAATAATAATTTAAAAAGTAAGAATTAAAGGATGCATACGAAACAGCAATATTGTCCTAAAAATACTCCAATTGAAATTAATAAGCTGAATTTTGTGGGCTTGGGAAATTAACTAAATAGCAATCCTAAACTTAAGTTTGGGAGACAGGGAAAAGTTAAAGAGACAATGTACAGATTGAGCATTACAAAGTAAGGGTTATTTAGTAGCTTTGGAAAAGGAGTTAGAGTTAGAGAAATTATATATTAGAAATAAAGTAGGATGGAAGCTGTTATGTCAGTGTTACAGTCAAGCATGAGTTGCCTGTGCATACAGAGATAGAGGAAATTTCATTGGAACTTTGGGAAAAAAAAATTGTTCCTATTCTATCTAGAAAGTAGACACGCATATGAATATCTTTTGAAAAACAAGCTCTATGGTTATATAATGAGCAGATTTTTATTTCCAACAAAGTTATTTTCAATGTTGTTCAATATTAATCATGATTTCAAATCCATGCCCACACTCAATATTTTATTCACTATTTTAATCGGCAAGCTTTAACAAGTTATAAAACATTCTATGTGGAAGAATTGACACTTTGATTATTCAATAATTTCAGACACCTATAAAATATCCTGAAACTTTGATCTAGCATTTAGTGTTTGTATGTTTGTAAGATAATTTCAAGTTTTACATACCTATACAACTAGTGAAGAAAACAATAAAATTACTAAAAATATAAGTTCTAAATAGAATGTAATTAGAGCATGTCAAGATAGAAATGTAACCAAATTTTCATATTTCTCCCTAGATATATATCACTTGAATAGGATTAAATTACCATGTCAAAAATGTTTTATTTTGTTTCATATTAGTTGATAGATATCTTAGTGCTTAGTGGTTTTACTAATATTATTTGAACAATCAAATATATTTGTATTGAATAAGAATATATTTTTTCTTTTTGTTGTTGTTTGGAGGAATTGGGGTCTGAACCTAGGAACTTTTCATGCAAAGCATTGACTCTACCATTCAACTATGTCCTCAGTGTTGAGCCTTTCATATTCCTTCAGAATACACACAAGGGTTCATCACTTCCTCTCCATAATTTTATGCAATCATTTCTCTTTAGGCATGGGTAGCATGTGTGGAAACCCTGTTCATATTTGTGAAACATAGTAGTGCTGCAAGGAGTCACAGCTTTATAGAAAAATGGACATCCATATATAAAGACTCAGCAGACCACAGCTCAGGAAATGCTTTTATTCTTCTACTACTGCATTTCATCCAAGGAAATCAGTAATGCTTCACCAAATGTAAAACAATGCACACATTTGTAATCATGGCATCAGCTTGTATTTCCTTACAACTCATATTATGAATTTATGAATTAAGCTGATACTTTAAAGTAATATTTTAGTATCAATAGAGAATATTTTTAAGTCGACAAATGAGTGTATGTATTTTGGGAATGTACTGTATGTTTGACAGGAGGGTATACTTTAGAAAATCAATTGTAATATTCTTTCATTTCCAAATATCTTGTTTTCTAATGTGATGAGAGAGAGAGAGTGGAGGGAGAGAGAGGCAGCCCTTCTTACTTCATACCCAATGAATCCTTGCTTGTAATTAGTAATCAATTCAGCATAATAAAACTGCTTTATTGTGAGTGCTTAGTGCTTTTCATGTAGAGGTACATATGACAGATGTAGTTGAACTGAATTCATGGTATCCATCACTGATAATTATATATCTACCAGTGCACATACTGAGGCCCAATTAACTAAGTCCTAAAGAATACTATTTTCCTTCTTTATGTTTTCATACTTCTTTTAGGGTTTTAAAAGTAAAGTTTTTAAACATTTGCCAATGGGATTACGATTGAGACTATTTAATAAGTGATAGCTACACAAAGTAAGTTTTTAATTTGGGATAGTGCATAATCTAAGAGTCAAGGAATGACACCTCTATAGAAAAGGGTATTCTCTTTTTTAAAATAAGATTTAGCCAATGTGCAGCATTTTAATCAATAATGTACCCTAAAACTCTTACTGAGGGTTGAGGAGGAGAAGAGAGGGATAAAGTTGCAAACTGTCAGTCTAATACTGCACAATATGTCTGAAATGTAAATTTCAAAACCATATTATAGCAACAGCTATAAATGTATCAAGAAGCATGTATTGTGCCTTATAGTTTCTAGTTTGTCTTAGTTACACTATCAAATATGCACTCAGGATTAAGGTGGTATTAATACCTTCAAAATCACACGTAATCAAGTAAAATGTTCCTGAAAAAATGAAAGTAGAAAATATTAAAACCAAGATCTTCACCCAAGTCTTGACAGAAAAGTAAATATGTGAGACTGGCCTAATATTTTCTAAAACTAGATTTTGAAAACCTTTCAGTGAGAAAAGCTTAATTGTCTCCTAAAGTCTGTTATGTTTCACCTATATGTAATGATGCCATGATGATTTTCTTTTAAAACAATAAGAAGGAGAGAAAGAGAATATCAACCACAAATGTATGTCTGCTAGATTCCTTAATGTCTCTTTCAAAATTTGCAGGTTACAGTTTAAAATGGAAGTCCCCTTCCAAACAAAGACGGAAGGGTTATAAAAAAATAAAAATGCAGTTCAGTTCGCCAACATTGGTGTACAAAGCCAGCTCCTACTGCATCTGTCCTGTAGCTCCCCCACATGTAGCTCTTGGATATTGCCTACATCTCTGAAGTGACAGAAGGGCTCTTGCCATTGCTTTCTCACTGTCGATGAAAGCCCAGCTTGACAAGCATTACAACCAACCTCTGCTTTTCTCATTTAGCATCCTTTGTAGACTGCTTGTCAGGTGGTCTTAGTGTGGTTTGCTCAGCTAATCCTGGAAATCTGCAAAAGCTATACAAATTATAATTTAAGACAAGGAAATAAAGTCAAATGGCCACTGATTGTTCTTTCTCTGATCGCAGTACTTTGCAAGCCTATAAACATCCAAATGTGGTGTGTGTGAATTCAAAGTATTTCACTGCAGCAGTCACAAAGCTAGTGGTTTTGACTTTAGTCTTTCTCCTATCCTTGCCCTCTGGCAACATCTCCCTCTCTCACTCTCTATTTCAACCTTCTTTCTCATGCTCTCTTTATTCCTCTCCCCTTATCAATGTCTACTTCCATGAAAATAGACACATTACTATTTTAGCGATATGATCTGTTGTCTTTTAGTTTTCAACCTCTACTAAATAAAGGAAATGATTACCATAATAGAAGTACACTTCCTGTAGCACTGATTTTTAAGCATAAAATAATGTGCTGATTTACTGTTCGTGTATGAGTTGAACTTTTAATTTATTTTTAATTTTTCCTAGTTAGAAATTTAATTCCTTCCAACATCTGTTTTCTGCGTTGGTATCACAATAACATTAACTTTGTTGACTTTTATTGTCTTCAAGATAACTTTTTGATGAAAGATGAGAAGAGCAAGTATCCATCAATATCTGTGCTGGTTGCTGACACCAGTGGTTTGTAAAACCTTTGCATTCCACAGATTTCTTCATTCCCCTCTTTTTCTTGCATGTCACTATTCATTCCTAAGCATATTTATCTACATTTTGTTAATTGCAATTTACAATTCCATCTTAAAAGATGTAGATTTATACCATAGTAATTTTGAAGGTGAACAGTTATTTCATTGGGCTGTCATTCTTTCCAGAACTCAAGCCCTCCCTGTCACATATAAATAGATTGCTTGATATACATGCAATATCCTGTCGGTGTCATGCACTCTTTCTTTAATCTGAGTGACATGGCAATAATAAAATGCTCACTTCAATATATGTCTGTTGTATTTTGCCTAATTCTGGGCTTAGTTTAATATTAGTCATGAATATCTCCTCCAACTAGACATGAATTTGAATATCTATAATGCGTAGTTTATGTTCGTACTAATGCACAAACCTCAACCTTGTCTTTTTATTGCTTCCCCAGTTTGTTCGGGATTAAGTCATCTCAGGGAAAGAACTGAAAGCAACAGAAACCAGACTATTATCTTTATCCACAAGTCAGGTAGAGTGAGAGTGGGTGATGATTCAACTGCTGTGCTTTACTTTCCCTGAATGTTAGAACCGAGAGTTGGAGAGGTCGTCTCAGTGGGGGGAAAAAATCACAGCAGGTAAAACCATATTACATCTCTGGATTTTTTTTTAGATGCTAAAAGCACCAGTAGTTTCGAAGGCCTTCAATAGCATTACATTCATTTTATATTATTTTTCATTGTGCATAGGGACCATTTTATCATGTTTCTTATAATTTAAAGTGCTCCAAATTAAACCCATGAAAGTAGAAAGAATAAGATGAAATATATCTGACTGCATATATATAGATATACATATATACATATATACATATATATAGATATACATACATATGCATCCACTGAATATATGTATTTATAAATATCTGTGTATACATATATATATGTGCATGGGCTTATTTCTAATTTTATATAATCAAAGCTTAACAAGTGGATATGTTTTTTTCTTTGTTTTAAGTAAATGTAATATTTGTAAGCAATTCCTTGACCCTTTCAGATATAGTAATGAAGTGTAGAACATTAATATTTTCTATGGAAGTTCCTATTATTCTTTTAATATGTATCCTGTTTTTGTTTTTTTTTTGGCCAGTTCTGGGCCTTGGACTCAGGGCATGAACACTGTCCCTGGCTTCTTCCCGCTCAAGGCTAGCACTCCGCCATTTGAGCCACAGCGCCGCTTCTGGCCGTTTTCTGTATATATGGTGCTGGGGAATCGAACCTAGGGCCTCGTGTATCCGAGGCAGGCACTCTTGCCACTAGGCTATATCCCCAGCCCTGTATCCTGTTTTTAACAAAAACAATATTCATTTTTTTTGCATCCTACAATACTTTCTACTTCAAATTACAACACAACACCCTAATGACAGCTATAACATGAGAAAATACACATTGATTTGATAGAACTCATTGTTGTAATGGTACTATATAAGAATCTAAGTAGAATGGAACATTCATTATTAAATGAGTTTTTAATCTTATGAAACCAAAACTTTACATGTTGCACATGAATAATATAATTCATATCAAATGTACCTCAGCAGAAACAACTATTCTTTACAAAATTATATCCACCTTATCCTAAAAATATCATAAATTGTTTTTGTGTCAACACACACGTTTGTGTGTGTGTGTGTGTGTGTGTGTGTGTGTGTCTAGTGTTTGGTTATCTCTTTCTTTTTAGAAAGAATATTTTTGTTATACTCGGTCTACATGAATATTTTCTTGGTATGCTTTTTTTTGAAAATTCCACATTTTCTACTCAAAGCAAACTTTTACATCAGTTGTACAAAGAAATGGGGCACACATTATTTACATGATGGCAGCTTGGACTCCCAATGGAGATAGACAATGGATAAAATGAACTACTGGCTAAAACAGATTAGATGCCAAAATCAGTTCTTGCCTAATTCTATAAAAGTATGTCACTTGGGGACCTTCTTGACCTCAGGAAAAAACATATCTGAAAACAATATCATAACTGATTACTTATTCTAAACTGATTATGCTGTTGCCATTGCACCATGAGAACAAAACCATCATGTAAATGTGACCCATTGGTTTACATTAAAATCTGTTATTATAGGGAGTTCATAACATAGAATAGATTAATTGTAAAACATGAAAATATAACAGAAATTAGATCCTAAATAAGAATAATTCTACAAAGTGTATTTATTTATTTATTTTGTTGTTGTTTGCTTCCAATAGACTTGAAGAATTTCATTGACACACTGTGCTAAAAATTTCAGGAATATCTATAGCTTTTAGTCTAATACTATGTTTTATTTAATTATTATTTGTGACACGGAACAGCTAGGAGACTTACCAGAATGAAAAATGTCAAGTATTTTGGGGAAAGTATAAACCATACATCCACAAGTCTGAGTAGCTAAGCTCTTTCAACAAGAAGTCACTGGATATGCATGCTGGAATTGCTGTTCTGTGCATAGATGCTATCAGGCTCAAATTAAATGGTCCAAAGGGGCTGGGAATGTGAATTTAGAACTGGAAACAGTACTTTAAACAATAAGGCTGGGTCAAGTATTATATGAGAACTAACGTTAATATGACAGATAATATAGCAAGTTGTTTTTTGAAAAGCTGGGCACTGTCTAAGGTAAACCTATTGTTCCCACAGGCCACACACAGTTACTGTTAACACACTTGCCTGTTTCACTAGAGCCTTCCTGAGCTGTGGCTGGGCTTGCAAATGTGATGTTCATGACAAGTGAGTATGCTTTTAAAGCATGTCAAGAAAATGGAAAACTATTAATAACACTAATGTAATCGAGAGCTTATTCTCAGCTCTGATTTTTTTTACCCCCTTGGAAAATACAATTGAGAGGTTTGTTTTAATACCCTGTCCTTTTCATAAAGGTTGGAGGAAGCACTTGAGTCTCCCTGAAGAAACCATCTTTTTCAAGTTTTCTGCTTAATTAAAACAAGCCTACCTAGCTGGTCAAAAATAAATTCTTTCACTAGCATGTTTTAAAGGGATAACATATAATAATAATGAAATTCTTAGTAATCCTTTGTCAGAAGAAGAGAATATTTTTTAGACCTTGTGGACAAAGGGGAAATTGTATAATTTTTTAAATGCCTATGAAATGGGCAGTATTATGCTAAAGTTTCCCTATTAGAGCTTTCTTTTCTGCAAGGAGCCAGCCTTAAGAACTATATAGTAGCCAATTAGATAGGACAAATGGTCTAATTTCTGCAGAAAAATAATATGTAAGCAAAATATTTAGAAGCCATTTAAGAAAAGAAAGAAATAAAGTTGCTAAGAAAAAATAAATGTGATACTCCTTTGGTATGCCAATAACTACTACCTCTAAACAGAAAGATGTTTAAGGTTAACACACACACGCACACACACACACACACACACACACACACTATAAAAAGATATCCAAGTTGTGGCTCCTCTTCCCCAAGTTCTCCATTTCAATTTTAATTAAACCACCTAAATGGAAAGATTTCTTCTTCATAGTTCTTGAAATTATTACACAGAATACATATTACAGAAAATTTCATAATCATTTGCTGAACTACCTCCCTGAAAACTTATAATAGAGGTCATATTCTCTATTTCACAACAAGAGCTGTTTTATGATCTTTTGCTCTTTTATGCCTTTTAAAGCTAAAAGTTAAACAAATCATTTTATAAGACAAAAGCAGGAAGGTCAAATTGTTTTCCTTTATCTGGAATGGTTACTGAACCCTGGTGTTTGTCTTCTGCACATGTTGACATTTTGCCTGCCTTTCTCTTTTGTCATGGGTTTCAGTTATAAAGTGTGCTCTCTTTACAGCTAAGGCTCAACGCTGCTCCATACAACCCAACACAACTTATCATACCCTGACAGTTAATATTTAAAAGAGAACTCACATGTGTTTTGAAGTTTGATAACTGCTATAAATCTTGATAATGGGTATCCAATCCAAAATTGTGACAGATATCTAGTGGGTTGCGTATCTACTACAAGAAGCTAATGCTCAAGTAAATGAATCAGCCAAACAGCTACCTCACACTATAATTAAAAATGAAACAAATAAATACCACACAAATAGTGGTAGTCTGAAAGATCTACACCCTACCAACCAAATGCACCAAAAGATTACATTTACAGCTTCCAATTTCTAATATACTTGTCTTCTTTGTTTATTTTAATAGGAAGTTGTGTGATTTGTCTTTCAGCTTTTTTTAATTATTAAAATTTGGGGACTTGCACTTCAATGTATGGTTGTGTCTTGTTTCTACAGAAGCTCCCATAGAAGATAGAATGGGCCTCAAAATGACAAGGCTCTGATGCTTAAAAACTGCTCTCTTTTAACAGGGCAAATGAAGGCACAGTGGCCTCCAAAAGCCAAATTGCAACACAGATCATAATGGGTAACGGTATGTAAATTACCTGGCATGCAATTGGTATGATATTATGGCATGACCAAATGATGGTCACTAATGACCTCAATATTTGATGTCTAACTGCATTTTATTTTCCCTTCACTTGAAAATATATCTATTTGATACAGTAGCCTCACCACACTGATGACTGAATAAAGAGAGTAAATTTCTCTGGAGAAACTATTGTACTTTTAACTAACAATTTCAAATATGCTAGCTGAATAGCCTTCAAATTGTTCTAATGGGTATGGTGATAGATTAGGTTATGCTAAATTGTAATTTTCAATGTAGAGGTAATTTTCCCTATAAAACTTTCCTTCTTAAGGAAAACAAGTGGAATAAAGTTGGTTTTAGCCTTTAAATTATTTAGAAACATAAACAAGAAAAAGGGTAAGTATAAATATGTTTGTTCTGGCTTTCAAATTTTCATCCTATATTTTCAGTAAATTATTTTAGGATATAGAAAACTGTATAGTATATTCTCAATAGCCACTTGTCCCAAGAAGTTCAACTACTGAATAATGTAGCATAATTTTTCTTTTTTTTTTTTTTTTGGCCAGTCCTAGGCCGTGAACTCAGGGCCTGAGCACTGTCCCTGGCTTCTTTTTTGCTCAAGGCTATCACTCTGCCACTTGAGCCACAGCTCCCCTCTGGCCATTTTCTGTAATGTGGTGCTGAGGAATCGAACCCAGGGCCTCATGTATACAAGGCAAGCACTCTTGCCACTAGGCCATATTCCCAGCCGATGTAGCATAATTTTTATAGTTGAAATGAGTTTGACTACACAACTGATGTATTTTGGGCTGAGATGAAATAAAATGAAAATATTTCACTATGAAATCTTCCCATAAATCTGGTTAAGATTTAAAAAATAAATCAGAACAAGAGCTTCAAGAAAATATTTGCTCTTCTACTAAGAATTTGGAGAAATACTTTTCTATCATACAGAGTGAATCAGGTTAGAACTGCTAAGATGATGTTGCAAAAATTATCACTAAAGCTGTATGGACAATTGCACACCAGAATCAAAGGTTGCAATATATTTTTTAGATTTTTTTTTGCTTTAATTTTTATTTATTTTTGTTTTTTTCTTTATTGTCTAAGTGTGATACAGAAGGGTTACAGATTCATATGAAAGGCAGTGAGTACATTTCTCATTCTACTTGTTACCTCCTCCTTCATTTCCTCCCCTCTGCCTTTCCCCTTCCCCCCTTGACCTGAAAAGTTGTGCAGTTGCTTTACACCAAATGGTTTCTAAGTGTTGCTTTTTGAATGGTTTGTCTTCTTTTTTTTTCTTTGACTCTCGATTTTGGTATTCCCTATCCCTTCTCCAGTTCTTTTACCTGTATCAGACAATATCCAGGGTACTCAGATGTAGTACAGTGGGAGCAAGGGTACAGCCACAGGAAGGGACTACAAGAGAAACAAAACTAGACAAATCACTCAGTCAAACAAACAGACAAGGAAAAAGAGAAAAAAAAGTACTATGAGTTCATATAGCATGTTGAGAATAATTACTACAGTGGTGTAACTCTTCTTTCTGTAATGGCTTCCACTATTTTCATACCCTAAAAACTTAGAATGTTTAAAAGTGGTTAATACAACTAATACAAAAGTAAGCAAATCATAATACAGTTCAAAATAATTTGAATTATTTTAGCTGTAATATCTGTGATTTCTTAAATTATCAGTTTGCCTGTGTCTCACTGAACGTCAGTTTTAAAAATGACATTGTGACTTGTGTAGGTTTTACACACACACACACACACACATACACATCTGTTTCTTTAGAAATTGATGTCATAGAGAAAATCGGTATATGTTTGCGTGTGTATGCATGCTATTTAAAATGTTTTTGCTTTACCCTATTTTAAATGAATTATACTGCCTGTGAGGTAAATGAAAATTCCATTTAAACTTCCCTTCCTATTAAACTACCACTACAGAAGATGCTGGCATTTTAATGATTGAAATTCTTAGATAAAGTTGTAACGGAAGAAAAATTGTCTTTTCCCAATAAGGATTTCTATGTTTCATGTATGCTCATTTAGATCTATTTTATAGGCCATGATTAGCAGAGTTGGAGACAAAATAAATTAAACAATGGATAGACTACAGAAATTTCCCATGGGGTAAGGACACTTGATTTTATTTTTCGTCTTCCTACGTAATATTGCAATAAGTGTCTTTTGACACTTCTGGTGAGCAGTCTACATTGCATCTCCTACTTTGATTCCAAAATACAGCATCTGTATACCCAATGTTGGACATGAAGAGTTTTCATTAAATATGATTGCACATTAAAATAACTTGGGTAACATTTTAAACATATTTTGGTTAATATAACCAATGTGCATTTCCTACAGAACAGATTATCCCCCTGCACACATCCATGGAGAGATTCTAACAAAGAAGTAGAAATATAGCCAGAGAACAATGCTTGATTTTCTTGTGCAGTCATGTTATCAGGGACAAGGAATATTCCACAGTGGTGCCCAGGCGAAGTCTGCACACATTCTCCAGCATTGCATTTTAGAAGAAAATGAAAAACCTAATAGCATTTTGATGTATTCCAGTTAGATTTTCCATTAAGAGAAAAAGGTGATATGTTCACACCATTTGTCAGGAAAAGAAGAAATGAAGAAAATGTTGACAATTTCATTACACTCTGGTTATGGGGTGATCTGAACTTACCTATTACAAGATTAAAAAAAAACTATTCCAGATATTATTAGTTGAAAACATTTTTGTTTATAGTTACTTTAACATGTGTTACAAGTATGGAGTTGATATAATTGTATAAGCTCAGATTTAAATGGAGATGTATCAGTTATACCCTCATTTAAAATTTTGTTGCCTTTTGAACAGCATAGCATCACACCAAGCAGTACACTGCTGGACAGCTCTCTGATAAATCCAGTCCTGAAAAGATGATGCAAAGATACCATAAAAACATTTCTAAGTCTATCATTCTTTTTTTGACGGACAAATTTATTCAGAAGTTCTTTTTTCCATTTCTCACACTTGTTTTTTTCTTTTATTATTGACTATAAGACTCCTAGGTTTTCTGCTCAGAATATTTCCCTTGGGAAAACAGTTGCTGTCCATTTAAAATCAAAAGTTTAAAAACATGACATATTTTCCAGGGTTCCAGAGAGACAAGTGGCAGACTTGGTCTATTCAACTTGAAATTGAAAACTGTATACAGGGGATTTTTGTTTTGCATTAAACTAAATTGCTGTGTGTATGCTACTTCATATATACTAAATTATTATTAGATTCCATTGTTTTGAAAGAAAACCTGTTTCAACATTCATCCTATATGTAGTACTATAAAATAAAAGTTTACCTGTAAAGTTTACTAAACATGTAAACTCTCCATCTGCAGTTATTTTTTAATGTTCAGTTTACTGGAAGAAAAATTAAATGTTGAGATGATAAAGTATTATTACCTGAAGAGAAGCATTCACAGTAATCCTTTCTTGCAAAAAGCCTACTAATAAATATTCTGATATAAGAATATGAGGCCTGAAGCACAAGTCAGTAGACTGAGCACAGAATAAGGCTCTTGTATAACACTGAGGGAAAAGCCCATTGCACTATAAGAGGTGCAGACCAATGAAACTCAGGAAAAGAAAGCTGATTGTGACATAATTTGTCTATCATATAGACTTGAATGAATATTATCTTCTTTCAAACTCCTAACATTTTCTTCAGTGAATCTAGTCAGTATATTTACATTTTTTGGGGGGACTCATTTTCTAATGGTAATGATAAACAACTCACAGGTTTTTGAAATTAAAAAAAAAATCAGATTCTGAAGTGCTCACCCATAGCATTCAGGCAGTCTTTGTGATCTGCACTCAGAGATTAAGGCAAGGTGCGTGAGAGGATACTTTACAATAAACCATTTTTTTTGCTGTCTGCCAGTTATATAGTGAATGCTTATACAGACTGTTTCAGAGAAAAATTCTGAATAAATCCTGATTAATGTAAACAAGTATAATGATTTGACAGCATGTGCAAGTCAATTATATACTAGAGAGTTTGTTTCTCCATAATGATATAGTGACTATATATAGCACTTATTTACATTTTTAGTTTGAAAATGCTTTTCTGGACACATTTTTAATGTCAGTACTTATTGCAGTATATGCTATAGTTACTTGTTTAAAACTGTTCCATTTATGTGCTTCCAAAAACCAGAACAAATGTTGTCCATTCCCTTGTATTTAAAGTTGATGTTTTACAATGTGTGGGTAAAGTGATGGGAGGTTGAGCTAACAAGGGTGTGGTAGGATGGATACAATTAAAACGTTATTTGCAACTATGAAATGGAACAATAAAATCTATTGAAATTTGTTTGGGTAAGGGCATAAGGAATAAGACAGATAGATAGGGGGATAAATTTGATTGGAATAACTCTAAACATGCATGGAAAGTAATAATGAAGCTCCCAATATAGTTAAGAAAAGCTAATAAAATGATATGAATCATTTCCAGTAAGATGTTTAATGAGATACTACATGTTGTTTTTTGTTGTTTTCCCTTTGCCTTGCTGACAAGACATATCTTTGTAAGTAGATGTTCTGTCCACTAGGGACCCCAAATAAAGTCTACAGTGACTAGGGGCCTAGTGCTGATTTCTGATAGGCGTGAGACAGGGAGAAATTGTATTGAATTTTTCTTAACTATTGAGATTTGGAGGGTTTGTTTTCCTTACTGTAGCTCAGTGACATTGTTGCTATGAATCATGTTAGCACATTGAAATTTTATTTAGTATTCTTCCTAACGATAATGAGCAGAGACTCAAGAGATTTAATCAATGAGTAAACTCTAAAGTTAATGTTGTTGGCATGTTCAACTTCCAGGGATCTTACATGATTCCTGACTCAGAGAGTATGCATGAAGTGGATATTTAGAAATAAGCCATCATTTTGTCCTTCTATCAATTGTATAATAAATGCAATGGTACATATCTGATATTCTTAGTATATTTAACATTCATATTTTCGAATAAAAATAAGACTGAAAACATATTTACTGAAAAAATGAAAGAAATAAGTTGACTTCAAATACTGTTTTAAAATACATTAACATTGGGCTGGGGATATGGCCTAGTGGCAAGAGAGCTTGCCTCATATACATGAGGCCCTGGGTTCGATTCCCCAGCACCACATATACAGAAAACGGCCAGAAGTGGCGCTGTGGCTCAAGTGGCAGAGTACTAGCCTTGAGCAAAAGGAAGCCAGGGACAGTGCTCAGGCCCTGAGTCCAAGGCCCAGGACTGGCCAAAAAAATAATAATAATAATAATAATACATTAACATCAGTTTTAAAGATCTCCAAGAACTAATACCCTGACATACATACAAAATGTGGTCTTTGAGCTGAGAATTTCAATTTATAATCTTTCATTGTTATCCTATGGTCATCCAAGATTTTGCTCATCTTTTACCCATTTTCCAGATTAGAAAATGAAGACTAGAGTTATATTACTTGCTTAGAAAACTTAAAATGGGGGCACATGATTTATTTTCATGTCGATTTGATTAAATAATGACAATGATTTCCATATCAAAATTTATTAAAACATTTTAAATATATTTAAAGTCTATAACATTCTTTTGTTGTTTGTCCATTTCTGTGTAGGTGGGCTTAAGTGAAAATCAAGGGAAGCAATTAAAAGAACAAAAGAAGAGGGGCTGGGAATATGGCCTAGTGGCAACAGTGCTTGCCTCATGTACATGAAGCCCTAGGTTCGATTCCTCAGCACCACAAATACAGAAAAGGCCAGAAGTGGCTCTGTGGCTCAACTTGTCAGAGTGCTAGCCTTGAGAAAAAAGCCAGGGACAATGCTCAAGCCCTGAGTTCAAGCCCCCAGACTGGCACACACACATACACACATGCACACACACACATACACACACACACACACACATACACACAACCCCGCCTACCCCAAAAGAGGGGAGTAAACAAAAATAAAATAAAGCTTGTGTGAAGAAGGACAAAGTCAACTTTTATGACGCATTGGCATCAGTGATATAATGTGAGGCAGTGTCTTCTAGACTACATGAATGGACTTAGGAACTTTAATGTGACATTTTTTTTTGTGCTGAATAAATGAAAACAGCACAGTGGGGATGAAAATTCCCCAGAGTGACATGCTTACCATTGTTCTATCCTGGCTTCTCCACTGGCTCTTCAGAGCTCCTATTCTCATAAAAGCTACCTGTGGTAATCTTAATTGTTGATTGGAGTGTCTATTTAGTTTACTGCTTGTGCAGTTGAATTTGTTATAGTCTAATTCTTAATATGAAAGCATAGTTTTGGAAATAATTTTAAGACACATTGGTATTGAAAGCAAAGAAAAAATAGTCAATAGATTCAAGTGACTTTCACTTGTGAGAATAAAATAAGAGGTCTTAGATAGCCAGTGATGAGTGATGTACCATTACAAGTGGCTAGACTTCTGAGGATTCTAATTTCTAGAATGCATTCCTTACTTCCTACCCATAGACAGTTGGACATAAAGAACTAAGCACCAGCACATCCAGTTTCAGGGGGTTGTGGCTGCTTGGAAGCAGTTGACAGTCCTGGACTAGACACAGGGACAATTAAAAAAAACACTATAATACTTTTGTTTGCTCCAATGTATCCTCTCTGGAGTAAAGTACATTTTATACATACTGGTAATGTCGTCCACCACAGTCATCATTAAAAAAACCCACTTATTTGTAGATACCTATATATGTTTCAGGATTTTTCTTAAATATTTCTTTTCCTTTTGGGGGAAATATGAAAATCACTATTATCATTTTCAGATGAAAGTACTAAGTGTCAAAAACTTGAAATGAGTCCAAGAATAAATCTCTAAACTTTCCTACACCATTTTGATTGTACTTCTGTGAAGACGGCAGAGGAACAACAGAGCCCTAGCTAAGCTCCCTCTGACATCTCAGTTTTACCACTCCAGAGAAACATTTACTCCAAGAAAGACAGCCCAAGGAAGTCATAACAGTATAGGGATTCTGTCCAGGAAGGAAAAAACAACTTTGGCCTAAAAACACAGATTTGAGCTCCGGGCCGCATCCTGCCACCATGCCAGTGCCGGTGCTAGCACAGTACCTTGCCCTCTGTGCACCTAAAGCATACAGGGGCAACCAGGAAGAAATCCTCCAGATGATGGCAGATAGATGCAGATCTCAGACTGAGCACTGATGGGCTGAAATCACAGAGAAAACGTGAGTAGCCCACAAAAGACATTCTCACTCCTGCCCACAGAGCAGAATCTGGAAGTTAGCCCTTCCCCCACTGCCAGAACAAAGCACCATCTTTGACACTGGCATAGACCAGATTAGAACTAAAACAGGCCTTGGGAAAGCAAGGACAAAGGGGCCATGTTTGAAAAGGGCAAGAGGGACTGAGCAGTGAGAGCCAGATCTACCCAGGAGAGTGACCCCTGCCCAGGCAGGTGACAATTCCTGGGCCACAGCTCAAACACTCAGGTGAACTCAGTCAGAGGGGCTCCGCCCTGCCCGCTGGAATGTCTAAATTAAATCCAAAAGTGCCAAGCAGCTACTGGCAGCACGGAAGAACCAGACAGGAGAACGAATAGTTCCTGAGACAGATAAATGGTTCCAACACAGAGGAAGCCCAATTCCCAGCCCGAAATGGAGCTGAATTCCATACCCAGCTCCTCCCAGGAGGCCGTCCAGCCCAGGAGGGAGGAACCTCCCCCAGGCAAGCAACTCTCATCAGGGTAAACCAAGCCAGAGGCTCCCTGCCCTGCTGAGTCCACAGCCTATTAAAAGACAGGCGTTAAAGGCAGCGGCCCCACAGAAGACTGGAGGAGCCAAGGTTCCCAAGACTGTTCAAGTCTCTGATCTACAGAGTACACCGAAATCCTACCTGCAAGCTGTGTGAACCACAGAGCCCCAGGATTCCACTAATGGGAGGGCAGGGTCAGAGCAGATCCACAACCTGCAAACAGAAATCAAGTCAATCCAGCCAAGCAGCAAAATAGACTGCAGAGCATCACAAGGAAACCAGAGACTGTAGAAAGCCACTCAAACAAGGAAGACTCCACTTTTTCAAACATTTTTAAGCTTTTTTTTTTTTCTGAGACTACATTGGTTTTTTGTTTTCCATTTTTATTTGTGTGCTTTATCAAGTTTCTTTTTTTTTGGTTGTTCATTTTTCTGGGTTTTTTAATATAATTTTTCTCTGTTTTATGTATATGCCTTCTAGTATTTTTTTTATTTCTCTCTTCACATTCTCTTTCTTTAAAAATTACTTTCCAATGAAAAACACCTCCATTCTTTTCTGCTAACTCTCCATTGTCTATCTTTTTAACCTTGTTCTTTCTATGATTCTATTCTACTCCACATTTCCACATCACTGAAACTAAACCAAAATTATCACCCACCTCCATACATTTTACTCTATTCTCTTTACTACCTCTAACTTACACTCCTGATTTACTTCCAGGACCTCCAGATTCCATTTAACCCTGGTTATTGGATAGAGGGTATCCCTGCTCAATCTGAGCGAATCAAAGGGGTTCTAAGAGAAAGCCAGCCAGTCCAAAAAGAACTTAATATAAGAACAAAAATTGCTCATCAGGTTGAAACAGTAAATAAGTAACTACTGAATACAGGGTGCAGGATTGGTGCTTATATCAAAATTGTATTCTTTAGGAACACCAAATCTAATTTTATATACAGGTATACAAATTATCTGTATATAATTGTGAGCTTCTAAGATTTACAAACAGTGATTGGTAGGGTACGCTTTGGGTCTTAAACGGTGCTCCCAGGTGCTTGTAGATTGGCATTCCCACTCCAAATGGGCAGAAGAAATAAAAGAAAGATGGCAAACAATGGAGTCTCATCTTCCACTCAAAACAAGCAGAAAACAGAGCAGTCAATCAAAGAGATAGAAGAGAACCCTCAAAATGCTCTTCAAAGGCTACTGATAAATATGAGAAATGAAAAGTTTGAATCTCTTCAGTCAACTATTCTAGAGCGTGAGAAGGCCAAGCAAAAATTAATGGAGAATTTCATGGCCTCCACAAATAGAAAGATAAATGAACTTCAAGAGTCAAATAAAAGATAGCTACCCAGTTAAAAGATTTGAGAGACAGAACTGAAAACCAAATTAATGAAGTTAATGAAGTAAAGAAGTCCATGCAGGA
This sequence comes from Perognathus longimembris pacificus, assembly GCF_023159225.1. Lineage (NCBI taxonomy): Eukaryota > Metazoa > Chordata > Mammalia > Rodentia > Heteromyidae > Perognathus > Perognathus longimembris. Next base: position 46,327,130 of record NC_063172.1, on the reverse strand, counting down.
CCTAAGACATAATTATAGCAAGGACATGGAAATCATCAAGAAAGAACAGTCAGAAGGAAAAGAGATTTGAAATCAAGTAGCTAGCCTACAGTACCATCTAGCTGAAGCAGAGGATCGAATCTCAGGAGCTGAAGATTGCCTAGAATCTATGGAGAAAGATAAAAAATCAATACAAAACCAATCCAATCGACAAAACAGATCACTCCAAGATCTCCAAGACACAATCAGGAAGCCCAATTTAAGGCTAATAGGTATTGAGGAAAACCTGGAGAAAGAAGTTAATGGAATAGGCAACCTATTTAACAGAATACTAGTTGAGAAGTTCCCAAATATCCAGAAGGATAGACCTATCCAGATACAAAAGCATTCAGAACCCCAAACCAACCAGAGCAGAAAAGGACATCCCACTGACATATTGTGATCAAAACAGGATCAATAGAGTCCAAGGAAAGAATCCTTAAAGTTGTTAGGGAGAAGAAAATAATCACATTTAAAGGAAAAGCAATCAGAATTACCCCAGACATCTCAGAAGAGACCATGAAAGCAAGGAGAGCCTGGAATGAGGTATAACAAACCCTAAATAAAAATAACTACCAACCAAAAATAGTGTACCCAGCTAAACTCTCATTCATAGGCAAAGGTCAAATTAAAGTCTTCCACACTAAGGAAAAACTGAAACAATATTTCTCTACCAAACCAGCTTTACACAAAATTCTTAAAGATGTACTATACAGGGAAAATAAGATCACAATACAGACAGAGAAATGAACCAATGAACCTTAAATAGAAAACCAGAATATTAGATTAAGAATTAGGAAGACACAGCTTTTAACTAGATAGCTATAATTAAAGAAACAAATGATAATCTCTCAATCCTAACTCTCAACATTAATGGACTTAATTCTCCAATTAAATGACATAGGCTCATAAGTTGGATCAAAAATCAAGATCCATATTTCTGCTACATCCAAGAGACACATCTATCCAGCAAAAGTAAATATCTTCTAAAAGTGAAAGGCTGGAATAAAATCTACCAAGCAAATGGCCGCCATAAGCAGGCTGGTGTTGCAATCCTAGTATCAGATAAAATTGACTTCAAATTAAAAATGGTAAGAAGAGACAAAGGTTACTACATTCTAATAAAGGGATTTCTCCTACAGGAGGATATAACCATCCTAAATATCTACATCTCAAATACAGGAGCACCCAACTTCATCAAACAAACACGACTGACTCTAAAAACACTCATAGACCCAAACACATTGATAGTTGGGGACTTTAACACTCCACTATCACCTCTGGACAGATCAACACGCCAAAAACTGAACAAAGAAACCACAGAACTAAACAACTGCATAGACCAACTAGACTTAACCGACATCTACAGCATATTCCACCCAGCAACAACAGAATACACATTCCTTTTAGCAGCACATGGAACATTCTCCAAAATAGATCACTTCTTAGGACACAAAAAACACCTGGACAAATTCAGAAGTATCAAAATCATTCCCTGCATTCTTTCTGACCACAATGGAATAAAATTAGAGCTCAACTCAAACTGCCACAGTAGAAAATCTTACAACTCATGGAGACTAAACAAAACACTGTTGAACCATCAGTGGGTCATTGAAGAAATTAGAACATAAATTCAAATGTTTTTGGAATTCAACGAAGATGAGGACACAAAGATCCAGCTCCTTTGGGACACAGAAAAGGCAATACTCAGAGAAAAATTTATATCTCTGAGTGCCTTCAGCAACGAACTGGAGAAACAGCAACTCAATAATTTAAGGAAGCACCTTAATCTCCTCGAAAGAGAACAAAAATCCAAACCCCAAATCAATACATAGAAGCAAATAATTAAAACCAAATCAGAATTAAATGAATTAGAGACAAAAAAAATGGAAAGAATCAACAAATCAAAGAGTTGGTTCTTTGAAAAAATCAACAACATAGAGAGACCCGTAGCAAACCTGACCAAGAAATGATTCAGCACAGATCAGAGATGAACCAGGTAACATCACTGTGGGTAGAGCTGGTCAGATCTGGGTGAGTCAGTAAGAGCAGCAGTAGAAGCACTCTTCCTGCTCATGGAGATGTAGCCCACAGGCACATCTGCCTGGCTTGCTGGACATGAGCTGTCCACACACCCCACACTCCCTCGGGGACCAATCGGTACCTGCCACAAGTGTCTTACATCAACTCCTCACTAGGAGATTGGCCAGGGAGGACTCAGGAGATTGGGGTGCTGGGGCTATATTATTCCTGATCTGCGCAACAATAAATGAGACCTGCTTTAAGCTTGTCCTCCCAGTGTGTGTTCCGTGTGCACATCGTTCATGCTTACCTCCTGCTGGCGATCTATCCCCACAAGTGGCGCCCAACGTGGGGCTTGAGTGTTTTCGGCAGACAGGTGGTATAGTGCAAGGTAAGCGCCTCCATGGGCAACCTTCCCCCTGCAGCACAAGAGCCTCAATTTTGAGCGCTTGTTGCCCTGCTTCAGAGTAGGCAGATAAAAGTATCAGAAAAAAGAAGCTAGTTTGATATGTGAAATAGTGCATTGTGCCCATGGATTGACTCTCTGGCCATTTGGGATCCAGACAACTTGACCCACATCCTTCAAGCAGCTCGTAAAAAAGAATTCCGCGAAGGCACTGAGCTGCCCTTGACTTTTTACCCTATTGTAGTAGCCATGCAAGCCTGTCTGTCAGGGAGAGAGGAAGGGGAAACAGAACATGCAGAAAATGGTGAAGCTGCTCAGGCACTTCCATCTTCTTGTGAGGCAGTAGGCAAGTCCAGTAAGAATGCTGACAAACAGCAACTAGTGTCATCTTGTGACCCAGAGGGCCGACCAACTGTGCTTGCTAAATCGCCTCGCCCAAACTATCAATCCCAGGAAGTCTACCCGATCATTTCTTTTGGCTGTTTAGGCCAGCCTGGGAAATCCCCTCAGGGACTTTATATCCTTGGACAGACATATCCAACTTTGCCCAAAAAGGAGAACCCATTGTTCCCTTGTAATACAACAACTGTTTATGGACCCCTCCGACTACCATGGCGATGGCGGCCAAGCCTATGGACGAGCCCGAGTTCGCATTCCCAGTGAACGTACAACGAACCGCTGCCCGACACAATCTACGGTACCACCATGACCGGAAGGTGCTTGACAAATATCAGACCGCTGTTAGGGAAGATGGATTGCACTATCTATATGCTCAGCAGATGCTTTAAACCATTAGCATCGATCTTAATTGCCCCCATGATTGGAAGAGCTTAATGCGCGCAGCCCTAAGTTCGGGAGACTTCTTTTTATGGAAGGCTGCTTTTTATGATGAATGTGAACAACAAAGTGCACGAAATACTGCTGCTGGGGGACACGATGCTAACATGGGGGACCCTGATTGCTTAAAGGGGGAGGGAGCTTATGCATCTCCCATTGCACAAGCAGCAGCACCCCCACAGTACTTTCACCAAGTACGCCTCTGTGCATTACGGGCTGTTTCCTCAGTCCCTTCTCAAGAAGGACACAAACAACTAAAAACAACTTCCCAATGAACCTTTCACTGACTTTGTTGCCCATGTTCAGGGGGCAGTGGCCCGGAAGGTATCACACGCTGGAGCCCAAGACAAACTAGCCAGGACCCTGATATGGGAGGGGACCACACAGGAATGTAGAAAAGCCATTGCCCCTGATCACAATGGGGAAATCACTTATTGGATCTTGGCCACCAAAAATTTGGGGACCTCAACTCATGCTATGACTGCCCTTGAACAGGCTTTCACCTCTATGACCGCCAACACTCACGTGCCCCCCCTACTGGCGCCACGGGAGCCCGACTTTGTTGGGGATGTGGCGGAACTGGCCATTTTAAAAAGGACTGTCCATCACTCCGGGGGTCACCCAAGAGGAAACAACGCCCCTTCCATGTGTCCTAAATGCAAGAAGGGTTTTCACTGGGCCTCCAAATGCCACTCTAAAACTCAGCCTTTAAAATACATAAGGGGCAGTCCTCAGCCCCTACCCCAAGAGGACAACAATGGCAGCCATCTCCCCAGGTGTTATGGAGTATCCCTATCCAAAATGGAAAAGCTAGGATGGAACTTAAAGTAAATGGAACAAAATATAAAGTTATCATTGATACTGAAGCTGACTGTACAGTCCATAGAAAGGAGGTTGAAGGGTTAGGATGAAACCTAGTTCCCGGCCCCTGTCTACAGTGTGTTGGTGGAAAAGCTGCCCCCCTCAAGGTCCAGTGGCCCATAAAATGGGAAAACTACAATGGGGCTAGTGGAGCTTTTAAGCCTCTTGTTGCCCCTGGCCTCCCATGCAATCTCTGGGGAAGGGATGTTCTTACTAGTATGGGTACTGTGCTAACAACAGATGATAGGGCCTTTCATGAAGACATCATGACAGATCGAGCTGTTAATCACCCACAGTACCCCCAATTCTAACGGCCACTGTTGAGCGACCAGAGCCAATTCCAATTCAATGGGACACCACCCAACCTATTTGGGTCGAACAGTGGCCTATTTCCCCTGAAAAGCTCCCCCAACTCCAGGCTCTAGTGGTGGAGCAACTAAAAAAGGGACACATAGAACCTAGCACCAGCCCCTTACACCCTAATGATAAGGAATATTTCGCCTTCTCAGTATGGAAATCTGTCAGCTACCCACTCGTCGATATCAATGGAAAGTTCTCCCTCAAGGAATGAAAAATAGCCCTACACTATGTCAGATGTATGTTGCCCATGCTATCAGGCCTTTACTTTCTAAGTGCTTTTGCATCCATTATACGGATGACATTTTATTGGCACATAAAGATGTTAACACCATTCAAGCCTGTTTAACGCAACTCAAGGAAAACCTTGCAGTGCTGGGCCTCCATATTGCCCATGAAAAATTCAAATCAAAGCCCCTTATGCATATCTTGGATACCATTTAGATCAAACAATTACCCCAAATTGGCCTAGTATTGTTATTAAACCCCAATATACTTTAACTGAACTACAGCAATTATGTGGGCATATCAATTGGGTACACAATTTTATGCATCTCCCTACCCAGCAACTTCAATCCTTGTTTCAGTTACTTCAGGGACCCTCTGACCCGACTTCTCTTTGTATACTTTCCCCTGATGCTCAGCAAGTTCTACAACAAGTTGCTGACCGATTATGGTCAACCCCCTTTGTATTTTTAGATGTCACTCAAGAAATCACCCTAATTATAATAAATAATAATGGCCTTATGGCGGCCTTAATACAAACCCATGGTATATTGCAATGGATACACCTTGCCACTTCTCAATTACCAAAAATTAGTACGCCCATTACCATGCTATGCAAATTAGCCATAAAAGGCGCCAAGCGCTGCCGCCAAACATATGGCAGATTCCCCGACCATCTTATCTGGCCCAGAGGAAAACCATCTTTGATTTCCTAACAACTGAAGAGGAATTAGCCTTACATCTCATCCACTACTATTTTAGCATTGATAAACACATGCCCAAAAACCCTGTGTTAAGAGTTACCCAAGAGCTCCCGCTTTTATGGTGGTGCCCTGCCAGTCCAAAAGGAAAACCCATCCCTTAGGCCGTTGTGCTTTATACAGATGCTAGCAAGACTGTTTACGGATTTTACAGTACCAATACTACAAAATATATGCTTTAACAACATTCCCTATCTGTTCAAGCTGCTGAATTACTAGCCATATTACTTGCCCTTATATCCTTTCCCAATAAACCTCTTAATATTTTTTCTGGTAGTCTATATGCTGTACAAACTGTCACCATTCTTCCTGGGGCTTTATTAAGGGATGATGGTCATGATGTAATGCAAATAATGTTCAACATTCAGACTGTACTAAACAATCATGCCCAACCCTGGTACATTCAACACATTAGATCCCATACTAACCTCGCTGGACCCCTATCTGCTGTTACCCCAACTGTGTTACTCACCAATACATCTATGGACTAGGCCCGAGCGTTGCATGGTAGCTTCCACTTACCAGCAACCACTATCAAACAGTTATTTCCTGATTTGACACACCAACAATGCAAACACATGATTCAATCCTGCACCTTCTGTGCGCCTCTCTTACCCTTAGGACCACTACAAGCCATGGGAACAAATCTGCGGGGCCTTAGGCCCAATGGCACATGGCAAATGGATATAACCCATATTCCCCAATTCGGCAAACAAAAATACATCCACATATGCATAGATACATTCTCAGGCTTTATAACAGCCTTAGCCCTAACTGGTGAAACAACAAGGCACGCCATCAAATCACTTTTACATGCCATTACAATTATGGGCATTCCTTGGACCCTTAAGACAGACAATGGCCCTGCTTATATATCTAGACAGTTTAGTGAATTTTGCACCCTTTGGACCATTACGCATCACACAGGAATTCCATATAACCCACAAGGCCAAGCTATTGTCGAATGCAGTCACAAGGAAATCAAGGCCCTTCTTTTAAAAGAAAAGGGGGAGTTGGAGGGGCTAGGGCTCAAAGACCCCCAAACACAATTAAACTATTGTCTTATAGTGAAAAAATTTTTTGACATTTGCACCCAACATGCACGGATCACCGGCAGCCCTGCATTGGGGTCTCCTGAAAGCACCTACTCCAGTCCCTGTGGTTAGATGGAGGGATCCCATTACAAGAAAATGGAAGGGCCCTGCCCCCCTGATGGCACAGGGAGAGGATTTGCTTGTATCTTTCCAGACACGAGCGACAAACCTGTTTGGATTTCAGCTCGAGATGTCCAACCTACCATTACCACCCACAAATGAGATGTGTCGACTACTCTTGGACAGCCCACGAAGGAGAAGGCACAGACCTCAAGCTAGAGCCCATGCCATCACTTGGGGAGACCTAAAGGAATTGGTAGAACAGGCTCAAGCTATGGCCCTGGACCCAAACCCGGGGCATGGTACTCTATTCCTCCTGATGTGTGCCATTATTACAGCCAATCCCAATCTGCTGCAGGGCAGGGTAAGTTAACACTAGTATCCAGCCCTCAAATCTTGACGATGGTAGTGGAAGATACCACCATCTTCCCTCAAATGCTTTCTTCCAACGGCAAGGTCAGCCTCCCCTTTTCAGCAGATGCCTTCTGGCATCAAAAGACGAACCTCACCTTCGCATGGGGGAGGCTATTTCCTTTTGCTTTTCAAATGATTCAATTAGACAATTTGATGGCTGTACTATCCCTCTCACCCAGGTGACTCATGGGACAGGATGAAGGAACTATACAGGACCCTACCCTGTCTGCTCCACTGGGAAAAATTGCACTCAGGCTACTGACATAGCTTTCCATATGCAGCTATGTCCCCATAGGGACTTTAATAGTTATAGCAATGTTTCCACTCCTCTTGAGAAATTAGTGATTAGTTTTTGTGCCAACTCCTGGCAAGGCAGGATGTTTGGAAGCCTCACTTTGTCCCTACGCCCGGCTATATACAACAGGTCTGAGGAAAATCCCAAACCTCAAAATCTAAAGGAGTTTTACAAGTCTTCAGGTGGGCAATTGGGGGACCTAGGACCTCCCATGCCAATCGTTTGTTCCTCACATTCCTGCCTGGACCTGTCCCCCTTTCTATTGGCCAACACTCGTCGCTGCAACCGTGCTGCGTGCGACCAAATGTCAGGGATGGTAGTGGTTAGAGCCCTGTTCTTTTTTTGTCTAGGAGACAACTCATCTGACACCTGCACCCTCAGTAATCACTGGCAACCAAATGACACATATCCCTTTGCAGGCTTGGTACATGTTCCACCGTTTATTGTTTTGGCTACTAACGACTCTCAGTTTTCCCAGGTTCAACTGATTTGTCCATGCCCTAGGAGAGCAATAGGATTGATCATCGCATTCGTGTTGGCAATCATCACTTCAGTGGCTTCTGCTACCACTGCCACTATATCGTTGTCCCAGAGCGTGTCCACCGTGCATCAGATAAACCAGCTCATCCCTCAGCTGTCATCCATAGAACTGCAGCATCTACAGGTTGCCAATCATCTTAAAGGAGGCCTCCTTGTGCTCCAACAACAAATAGACTTGCTCTAAGAACAGATTACATTCCTTTGACTACAAAAAGGAGGACTGTGCAATTCTATGACTACTTCTGTCTGTCAGCTTTCTACTCCCGTGCCCAATGTCACTGCACTTAGTGACTACATCCAAGGCCCTTGGTCCCTTAATACTTAAACTTTACCCAATACTTACTGCATGATATTACCCGCTTAAATAGGACCACCATACAGCTTATTCCTGCTGCCTCCTTTTTAGAAGATGTGCTTAAAAAGTTACAACAATGTTTTTTTCGATCCTCTCTGGTTATCTGGGGAGGCCTTCTGCTATTAGGGCTTATTCTTCTGGGGATTATTAAATGCCTCCACTCCCGACAAAAACACCTCCAACAACGGGTCATCATAATGACAGTCCTTTTAAAAGAAAAGGGGGAATTTGTGGGTAGAGTTGGTCAGATATGGTTGAGGCAGCAAGAGCAGCAATAGAAGCACACTTCCTGCTCATGGAGACATGGCCCACAGGCACATCTTCCTGGCTTGCTGGCCATGAGCTGTCTATGTTCCTGACACTCCCCCGGGGGACCAACCGGTACCTGCCACAAGTGCCTTACTTCAACTCCCCACTAGGCGATTGGATGGGGAGGACTCAGAAGGTTGGGGTGCTGGGGCTATATAATTCCTGATCTGTGCAACAATAAATGAGACCTGCTTCAAGCTTGTCCTCCCTGCGTGTGTTCCATGTCCGTGTCGTTCACACTTATCTCCTGCCAGAGATCTAGCCCCACACATCACCACAGTAACAACCAAAATTCAGAACACAATAAGGGACTATTTTGCTAAACTTTATGCCAACAAATTTGAGCACCTGGAAGAAATGGATGATTTCCTAGAAAAAAGTGATATCCCCAAACTCAACCATGAAGATTTAAACCTTCTAAACAGACCCATATCCAGCATGAAATAAAAACAGCAATAAATGCTCTCCTATCCAAGAAAAGTCCAGGGCCAGACAGATTCACAGCAGAATTCTACAAGGCCTTCAAACAGAACTCAAACCAATGTTTCTCAAAATCTTCAATGAAATTGAAAGAGAAAGTTAACTACCAGACACAATCTACGAAGCCAGTATAACCCTCATCCCCAAACCAGGCAGGGACACGTCACGGAAAGAGAACTACAGACCGATTTCCCTGATGAACATTGATGCAAAAATTTTCAACAAAATTCTGGCCAACTGATTTCAACAGGTCATCAAAAAAATCATACACCATGATCAAAGTGGATTCATCCCAGGGCTGCAAAGTTGGTTCAATATATGCAAGTCAATTAATGTAATCCACCACATCAACCGGAGCAAGGTAAAGAACCACATGGTTATATCTCTGGATGCGGAAAAGGCATTCGATATAATCCAGCATAAATTTATGTTAAAAGCCCTGGAAAAACTGGGATTCCAGGGAATACTCCTGTATATAATAAAAGCAGTTTATAACAAACTAACAGCAAGCATAATTCTAAATGGTGAAAAACTTAAGGCATTCCTTTTAAAATCAGGAGCAAGAAAGGGATGTCTGCTCTATCACATTCTCTTCAACATATTACTAGAATTCCTAGCCAGAGCAATTAGGCAAGAAGAAAGTATAAAGGGTATCCAAATAGGAAAAGATGAAGTTAAACTTTCTCTCCTCGCAGATGGCATGCTCCTGTATCTAAAGAACCCCATAGACTCTACTCCCAAGCTACTAGAGCTGATCCAAAACTTTGGCAAAGTTGCAGGATATAAAATAAACCCTCAAAAATCAATGGCCCTTCTATATACTAATGACCTGATAACCAGGGCTGAAATCAGGAAAGCAACTCCTTTTGCAATAGCGTCAAAAAACATAAAATACCTAGGAATAACCTTAACCAAAAAAGTCAAAGACCTCTCTGATGAGAACTTTAAAAAAATGAAAAACAAAATTAAGGCAGAACTAAGGAAATGGAAATACCTCCCATGCTCCTGGATTGGGAGGATTAATATTGTCAAAATGGCAATATTGCCAAATGCTATCTACAAATTCAATACAATACCCATTAATATCCCAACACCATTTTTTTGATGAAATAGAGGAGGCAATCCAGAAATTCATAAGAAACAATAAAAGACCCAGAATACCAAAAACAATCCTAAGCAGAAAGAACAGTACTGGAGGAATTACAATACCAAACTTCAAGCTGTATTACAAAGCTATAGTAATGAAAACAGGTTGGTATTGGCACCGGAACAGGCCTGAAGACCAATGGAACAGAATTGAAGACCCAGAAATGAACCCACAGAATTATGCCTACTTAATCTTTTGATAAAGAAGCTAAAACAATAGTCTGGAAGAAAGATAACCTCTTTAACAAATGGTGCTGGCAAAGCTGGTTCAACACATGCAACAAACTAAAACTACATCCTTATATATCACCCTGCACCAAAAACAATTCCAAATGGATCACAGACCTCGAAATTAAAACAAATACCCTGAGAACACTAAAAGAAGGAGTAGGAGAAACACTTGGACTCCTTGGCACAGTTCGGACCTTCCTTAAGAAAGATCTAGAAATGCTACAAATCAAAGAAAGGATGGACAAATGGGACTGCATCAATCTGCAGAGCTTTTGGAGGGCAAAGACATAGCTTGCAAGATAAACAGAAAGTCCATAGATTGGGAAAAGATCTTTATGGGCCATGCAACATACAAGGCTTTATATCTAAAATATATGCAGAACTAAAAAAAATTACATTCCTCCAAAACAAAACTGCAAAGAACCAACAGCCCCCTCAACAAGTGGGCTAATGGCTTAAAAAGAGACTTCTCTGATGAGGAAATGAGAATGGCCAAGAGACATAGGAAAAAGTGCTCTACATCACTGGACATAAAAGAAATGCAAATCAAAACAACATTGAGATTCCATCTCATCCCAGTAAGAATGTCCTTTATCAAGAAAACTAACAATAACAAATGTTGGAGGGGATGTGGCCAAAAGGGAACCCTACTTCATTGTTGGTGGGAATGTAAACTGGTTCAGTCACTCTGGAAAGCAGTATGGAGATTCCTCCGAAGGCTAAACATAGAGCTCCCCTATGACCCAGCAGCCCCACATTTGGGCATTTACCCAAAAGACCACAAACAAGAACACATTAAAGCCACCCGCACAACAGTGTTAATCACAGCACAATTTGTCATAACTAGAATTTGGAACCAACCCAGATGCCCCTCAGTAGACGAATGGATCAGGAAAATATGGCACATATACATAATGGAATTTTATGCCTCTATCAGAAATAATGACATTGCCCCATTCGTAAGGAAATGGAAGGACTTGGAAAAAATTTATACTAAGTGAAGTGAGCCAGACCCAAAGAAACATGGACTCTATGGTCTCCCTTATAGGGAATAATTAGCACAGGCTTAGGCTAGTCCCAGCAGAGAATCACAAGAGCCCAATAGCTATACCCTTATGAACACAAATGATGATGCCAAGTGAAATGTACTCCATGTTATGGAAACGACTGTTATATCACTGTTGTAATTGCTTTCAACAGGTGATGTGAAACTGTAGCTTTTATTATTGATGATCCTCTTGCATGCCCTTTCTGTGGTTGTACCTGTACTGTCACTGAATCTTATATGAGTACATTGGAAACCATGCATACTGGTAATAGAACTAGGAAACTGAAAGGGAATACCAAAATCAAAAGAAACAGGGTAAAAAGACAAAGGACTACAAAAGCAATACTTGCAAAACTGTTTGGTGTAAATCAACTGAACTACTCATTGGGGCAAAGGGAAAAGGGGAGGGAGGATGGGGGAATGAGGGAGGAGGTAACAAACAGTACAAGAAATGTATCCAATGCCTAACATATGAAACTGTAACCTCTCTGTACATTAGTTTGACAATAATTTTTTTAAATAGTCACAAGTTTCTGTTAGCTAAATTATATGTGAAAACGCACCGCCTGTCATACGTGCAAGAGGACTAAGGGCAAGGGGAGCTATCCTCAAGAATCTTAGATATTTATTAATATATGATATTTTGTGATATTATCTATAATTAGTGCAGCTTTTGATCCTTATCTTATGTATTTGGAATTTTATTTACTGTTGTTTTTGTCTTTTAAACTTTCATCAAACATTTTCTACTCTATTAATCCAAACTATTGCTTTCATTTCCTCTCCTGTGTTTTATAATTTAGTAATCAAATTGTAAACATACTACAATGAAAGTTATGAAAATCTCATGAATTCTCCAATTCATATATTTATGTTTAATTGTTTTTATATTTCTTTTGAAATAGCACAAAATAGTAGCCCCAAATAAGACTTCAATGTTACTATCATATCAATCATGTATGGGGATGCATTAGCTTTCCTCCCTTGGGCTGACTGAAGCCCAAACCTTTACATTTAAACATCCAAGATTATAAATTGAAAAGAAATAAAACAGGAGATATTAAGCAAAAGTGAAATACAAATCAGTTATATAATTAGATTTAACAGAAAAACTGAAGTACCAAATAATTTGATATGAAGGAAATGAATAAATCAAATGTTCTATTGCTATTATTAATTGATTGTAAGGCTGAAAGTGAAAAACAGGTGATTCTACTTTTTTGCGTTGAGGTAGCAGATTTTGCTTTTCCTGTAACAGCTCAAGTCACTATTAAATGCCCTTCTGCTTTTTAACATATATTTTTATTATCTCTATGTATTTGTACAAAAGAGTTATTATTTATTAAAGCAGTATATAACTACAATACAACTTGATCAATGTCACCCCTTTCATCATTCTCCAATCACATGTTCTTTGGTATTAACAGTTTACAGTGGACCTCAACAATCTGTCTCCTGGGATTCAGGATATTGCTTAGTTCCTCCTGAAGAGAAAAGGTGGTAGGTGTGGCTCTTCAGTAGATGAATGTATCAAGATGTGTAATATATACACAATGGAATTCTATGCTTCCATCAGAAAGAATGATATTGCCCCATTCGTAAGGAAATGGAAAGACTTTGAAAAAATCATATTAAGTGAAGTAAACCAGGCCTAAAGTAACATAGATTTTATAGTTTCCCTCATAATTAGTATATGTCTAAGATAGTCCTAGCAGAGGATCACAATATCTCAAAAGCTATGTACATATGATCACATAAGATGATGTTAAGAAAAATTAACTCCAAGATATGGAAACAAGAGGTTTTTCTTTATTACTGTGACTCTTAATATACTATGTGAAGTTACTTCTTTTATCTTTAGTTTCTTTTTTCCTATGGTTTACCCCCTGTTTTTGTTGTATTTGATTTTGGTATCCTGGGTATCATATATACGTTTATATGAATTAGGGAAGTGAAGGGGAACAACAAACTTTTGAGACAAAGGACAAATATTTTTCTTGTCAAACTTGATAACTCCCATCTTTTTTCTGCCACCTTCCCTTCTTCTCACCCCTGCCCATCTAGTTATATAGTTAATTTCCAAAATTTTGTTTTATAAGTATCACTGTTGAATTGGATTGCCTTTTATTCTTTGTCTCACCATCTTGATGTTTCCCTTCCCTTCCTTAATTCAGATAACTATATATGCAATACCCAGGGTACCAAAATCAAATACAGTGACAACCGGGAATAAATCATAGGGAAGAAAAATGCAATGAAAAAGGAATAATTTCAAATAGTACATTAAAAATAATGACAATATAAAACCACTTGTTTCCATATCTTCGAGTTCATTTCACATAGCATCATCATATCATAGTCATTGAACTATTGTGATCCTCTCCTAGGGCTATGTTAAAGCTATCAGCATATAATGTTCAATGTTTGTTGCAGCATTATTTGCTATAACTAAAATATGGAATCAACCCAGATTCCACTCAGTAGATGAATGGGTCAAGAAAAGGTGGTATATATATACACAATAGAATTCTATGCTTCTATCAGAAAGAATGATATTGCTCCATTCATAAGGAAATGGAAAGACTTGGAAAAAGCATACTAAGTGAAGTGAGCCAGACCCAAGGAAATGTAGACTCTATGTTTTCTCTCACTGACAATATTTTTTTTAAAGAAAGATTTAAACAAAGAACTTGGAGGGCTAGAAACGTGGCTTAGTGGTAGACTGCTTGCCTAGCATTCATGAAACTCTGGGTTTCATTCTCCAGTGCCATATACAGAGAATAAGCCGGAAGATGCTGTGGCTCAAGTGGTAGACCGCCAGCTTTGAGCACAGAGAGGTTCAGGGACAGAGCCCATGCCCTGAGTTCAAGTCCCAGGTCTGACAAAAATAAATAAATAAAAATAAAAAAGGACTTGGAGAAAATCTGGTATTTTATCCATGTATGTATTTTATCTGTAATTGGTTGTACAACTTGGGATTGCCATTGTATTCATTGCTGCTGTAGGATTTTTGAAGGTACTCATAAAATCACAGCAGGTAGCATCTTCTTTTCTGGGAGTAGTTATGTTTTAGCCTCCCAAAAGTCCTATAGAACCCACACAATATTCTCCTACTGCATTACCACCAAGTGGTCACCTCTAGATTGGAGTGTCCACATCTCTAAGCAACACTGTGAAATCTCCTTAGGTGGGTTGGAGACAGAAGTAGCCCCCTGTTCATTACTCCAAAATTACTGATATATAAATAGGGAAGATAAAAAGTGTGTTTTTTCCCTTAAGCCACTATATTTTTGTATAATTTATTATTCAATATTAGTTTGCTATCACAAGGATTGGCGCCTGAAACAAAAATCTGAAACTCTAGGCGTGGCCAGAGTGTTAAAGGATCTTAGTGAAGTGATAGTGATAGCATAAATCCCTGGAAGATACTAGGAACTCTTCTGAATGTCATCAGTGTCGGCCACTGGGGAACTATAGGAGGAAATAACATTTTACCACAAACTGTAAGTTATATAACAGTTCTTAAGAAGCGGCAGAAATTTAGCAATATTGGGGCTGGGGATATGGCCTAGTGGCAAGAGTGCTTGCCTCTTATACATGAGGCCCTGGGTTCAATTCCCCAGCACCACATATACAGAAAATGGCCAGAGGTGGTGCTGTGGCTCAAGTAGCCTTGAGCAAAAAGAAGCCAGGGACAGTGCTCAGGCCCTGAGTCCAAGCCCCAGGACTGGCCAAAAAAAAAAAAAAAACAGAAAAGAAATTTAACAATATTGCTGCTTATGATAACATGGGTCCCATAGATAACCCAGTAGATAACGTGTCCAGTGACTTAATTGACATGGAAATTATTTGGGCATGTTTTTTATGGGTATTATATGAGTATTCGTTGTTTACAACAAAATGTAAGATGAATGTTAGCTAAAGCAAGGATTGTTACCCACAAAGGTAATTTGAGCTTGCTGACTTAGAAACTCCCAAATTCTGCTAAAATTCAAGAAGTAATTTGGGGATAAAGAACAAATACAAGAAGTTGGGAAAATGGAACTTTGATTGTGCTAAGCATACAACTGTAGAAAATTTTTCAAGATAGCAAGAGGCTGGGCATAGAGTTGCACACACAGAAGACAGAGAAGGGAATCATGAGCCCAAGCCACTGTAAGAAAAACTGTGAGAACATGTTTTAAAAAAGTAAACAAAAGAAAAAAAGAGGCTGAAAATGTGGCTCAAGTGGTAGAGTTCTGACCAAGATATACATGAGTCACTGACTTTAACCTTTGTACTGCATTTACAAACCTCTCAGAAAGATCTGAGATAGTTCTAAACTAAGAACTAGTATTTTTTGAGATGTTTAAAAGGTATTTT
Source organism: Perognathus longimembris pacificus (assembly GCF_023159225.1). Lineage (NCBI taxonomy): Eukaryota > Metazoa > Chordata > Mammalia > Rodentia > Heteromyidae > Perognathus > Perognathus longimembris. The sequence continues at coordinate 46,311,309 of NC_063172.1, read as the reverse complement.
GCTGTTTTTGAGATATTTAAAAGGTATTGCTGTTCTCCAGTTGTTATTGAAACCCGAATTAGGGATTTCTAATTCTGAAGACATTTGTTGATTTGACATTTTGTGAATGGAGTGAATGTTAATCAGAATATATATGATCTAAAGATTATTTGAGAGAATTGTATGCATAAAAGTGATATCAAATTGAGAAGAAAATGGAAGAGAATTTAGAAAGTGAAAAGAACTTCATAGATTTTAAGCTTTTGGTAGGTGACATGGTTATAAAGATACTGAGATGCAAGTATGAACTACTACTCATGAAAAATGAAAAAATATATCAGAAAGCAGAACTTGAAGCTGTGGACAGATTCCCAGACCTAAATTTCTATGGAAGGAACTACCAATATATTACCTTCTGGATTTCTTGAGTTATTTTGAATCAATAACTTCTGACTTTCATTTATTCTAATTCTTAGCAGGCCAATCAATTTGTTGGAAGAGAATACATGAGTCTTCAGTTCTGTTTTCAGATTGAAAGAATCTCAGATGGACATACTAGTATTGTGCTAAAAACTTTATCATGAATTTCAGTCAATAAACCATGCAGATGAAAGACAGAGAGAAAGATAAAAGAGGGAGAGAGAGAGGTAATTTAAACATCATTATAAAATGGTTAATTTTCTTTTTATCCACACCATTCATAACTTACAATCAATATAGGCAGTGAGGACAGTATTCCTTCCTTCTCTTAAAATAAAGAGTTCATTGGCTAAATTCCAGAGTACGAAGACATACAAATCCTGAAGACCAGGTACCAGACTCAGTCACTTGGGTGAAATTGTGTGGAGTTTTCTTTAGAGAACAGTGTGGTGGGAAGGAGTCTGACCAATTTCTATAGGAAATTCTTGATTAAAAAAATAAGTAATTAATAAATAATAATGAATGGATAAATAAAAATTACACTGATTTGGGGGTGGGGGGAGTTCCTTAATATTGTTTTCAATTGATATCCACAATGAGAAGAGCTGATATTTGATCCTGTGCCTAATTTCTTGGTTTTGAAAAATGGGGATGATTGTTTGCTCACAAGTGATTCAGAACAATAGTATTTAAAAAGAATTGTATCTAGAACTTACCTTTCAGTCTTGATCTGCTGTGTATCTTCAAATAATCAACCAAGATGTAATCAATGGGGTAGAGATTTCAGGTACACTGTTTAAATTTTATTTTTCCCTGATTACAGAAATGTACATAGGGGACCAATTTATAGAACAGTAGGCAGATTAGAAAGTCTAATCCCAAACCATGACAAAGGCATTTCCAGATAAGAAACCTTATATAATTTTCTACAAAGAGGATCCTTATTTCTGTGTAGTCCTAGTGGTATTTTTCTGGGTTTAGAATTGATTGTAGATACACACCTAGAAACTAAAAACTGATGATATGAGGTTCCCAGGCAAATGTCACATCTGGAGCCCTTTTACATGTGCAAAACATCATGTAATCTTATTCCTTATAGAGAAGGACTAATCTGACCCTTATTTCCAAGATTGAAATTCAAAGAAATTAAGTACATCTATCAAGTGCCCAAAATGTAGTTTTAATGCTTACTATTTAATACTCAAAGTGATACTAGCAAACATTATAAGGAAAGATATTTGCTTGTTAGTTTTTTGCCACAATGGTTGCACATTAGAATACGTCCTTAAGGATTTTGTAAATTGCAGAAACATTTTTCTAAATTAGTTATTATTTGTAATATCTTCAATTGAAATTCTTCAAGGCCAAAGGTTATTATGACTTCTTTATTTGTTGGTAGTAAACCTTTCTACTCATAAGTTTGCACATGTTTAACAATCCTTGTAGTACACTTAGTAGTAACCATAACAGTCTATTGTAGGAAACCTTGTCCTGTCCTCTTTTTATACTAAAAATATATCCTTTGATTTGACTTCTTTAAAAAAATATTGTAAATGTGATGTACAGAGGGGTTACAGGTACATGGGCCAGTTAATAACTACCTTTCTTTTGGAACAGTGTCACAACTTCCCTCATTTCCTCCCATTTCTGTCCTTCCCAATCCCCCACCCCATGCTAAGTTTTATAATTCATTTTCAACATGGTGTCTAGAGAGTATCACTGCTGAATTAGTTCACCCATTGTTCCACTATCTCTGTATTTGCCTTCACTTCCCCAAATCAGATAAACTTACATGAAAAACAAAAGGTACAGATATCTGAATTAGCAACAAAAGGGAAAAAAAAAAACAGAAAACAAAATAAACACACAAAATACAAAAGGTAAAATAAAAAACATCTTGCTTCCATTTCTTAGAATTCATTTGGATAAGCATCATTTTATATGATCATATAGCCTTTGAGCTCTTGTAATTCTCTCGCAGGAATACCCTCCTTTGATCTCACTGTGTGAATGTTTAGGGTCCTGTTTGATTTGACTTTTACATTTAGTATTTTGAACAGAAGAACTGCCAAGTCTTCCAGGACAAAGGTGAGATAATGTAGATATAGCACACAAATCTATATGCCAAATAGGACCCTCAGTAATTCAAGGGACATACAAAACAACTCATGGAAGGAGATGCTTCAGCATTTCTACTTTCACAGATATTTTAAAAATTCAAGTATTTCAGCCTGTTTTTTCTCCATGATTGAACTTCACTTTCTTCTTTTGTTCTTATCAGACAAATGGTTCTGATGTAGAAAACATTTTTTATTCCAAAGTTTTTTAAAAGAAACAAAACAGAACCATAGTTTCTTTCTAATTAAAAGGTATGTTTAATTTTTTTCTCAAGCAAAATTATTCTGACAATCATTATTGCTCTTTCTAGAAAGTTAATACACATGAAAGTGAGCCTTCTATTTTCATAAATATGTGGCTCATCAAAACAAAGAGAAAATCAAAGCTGTTATCTGGGCAATGTACACAATGAGGAGTAGGCAATTGTCTATAACTCAGTCTCTACCAGATCCCTTTTGAAAGGCCCAGTTATACTAAATATTCATAGCTAACAGTGAGGAAACAGAATCAAAATTGCTAAATCTATTTCCACTAACATCTATATTCAGAGACAGAAAGGTTAGAATCTCTCCACGATTACCATTACATCAAAGCGTTATCACAAATGATACTATGTAAGAATAATATAAAATATGAAAACTTGAAATTTAGTAACACAGTGGTACAAATCATGTTAGGTAATTAAGTCGAGAAATACAAAACATAGTAATAATGATACCTAGACTCATGTTTCTATTATACCACTGAAATATCTCTAGATACCATATTTTGTTGTTGTCCTTATCAATTTTAATATTTATCAAAGGTTAATTTAAGTGTAATAGCTACATTATTAAATACAGAGATTGGAAAAGTCCTTGTATTAGTAGAATGGAACAAATAATTCGAAGCTATAATTTAGGAAGCTATATAAGATTGTCACTATTATAAGACAAGTAAGATTTTTGTGACATTTGTTTTTCCCTGAGGAGTTAAAATATCTCAAGAGAAGATGCCATGGAATATTTTTTGACAATACCATTCTTTAGGTTGAATTCAGCGCAATGTGTTATATTTTAGGTATGGAAATCTTTCCATTAATAGAAATTGAGAGGATCCCTTACCATAAATATCTTTATATATCTTTACATAATATGTGGTTACAGATTGTTAAAGGCATACACCTCTATTCTACAAATTCTTTTTAGAAATACATTTTAGAGCCTTTCAATTAATTAGGAATGTTAGAGATAAACAATATATTAATGAAGATGTTCTGGGTTTTACCATTTTGTATACTCTTTCAAAATTTAACAATATCACAGTTTTTATCTCTATATTGTTTATACTGAAATAAATTTAGCTGATTTCACAGATTCTTTTTAAATTCTTACAAATCTGTCATAGTAGAGAAAATACTAAAGTAAAGTAATTTCTAACTGCAATAATTAGAAAACTGGACACACTGCTTGGTCAGAGAACTGAGACCTTTGAAAATACATGACATAAAGGAATGTCTGAGAGACCTTGTATAGTAAGTGTTAGGTTTATTAAAGTAGGTAACCGATAAAGGAGAACCTCACTCCGTGTTCAGGCAGGAGAGAAAAGTTTATTACCGAACTGGTGGCCTGTGGCTGAAATGATGCCTGGCCAGAGAGAGGGGCTAATCCCTGCCTGGCCCTGCCTTGTCTAGTGCAGGGGAAGGGAAGTGTGGCCAGATGGATTAGGATGTGGCCTCAGGGAAGGGGGAAGTAACTGCCTCCAGGTATGCCAGTTACCCAGGTAACTGGGTGGATACTTACCCAGGTGGGACTGCATCTGCATGGAGCCCTCCTGGGGCAGACCTTTCAGTAAGTATTGCTTTATTATCATCTGGCATTTTCAGGGATTTATAATGATTTTTATCTCTTCTTATCACACATTTCTTGTATGATTTACAATTTATTTGGTGTCTTTTCTTATTTGAAGATAACTACTTATACAAAAAGGTTTTTTAAATTGAGCCTACAGTGTGAAGAAAGGTTGTGATTTCTTCAACTGTATCTGTTATTTATTCAATTATTCATGTATACCTTGTTGAACATGATATTGATGAAAATTTGTTTCCAGGATTTTCTTCCTGATATCCAGGTAAACTTGTTCCACTAGACATATGAGTGAATACACAAATCTCTTCTATCACATACAGAAAAAAATTGTGATTTTGTATTTTTTAACCATCAGAGTCCCAGGTAGGAAAAAGGCATGGCTCCAATGGTAGACACAAGCCATAAATCACAATGAGAACAAAGCCATGGGTTTATTAAAAAACAAACAAACATCCACTCCAAAAATAACAACCCCAAACAATTGTTCAACTACTCTGGAAAGCAGTACAAAAAAGTAAACATAGAACTACCTCAAAAAAAGTAAATATAGAACTACCACATTACTAAACAATCCCACTCTTGGGCCTTTATACAATAGAGTACAAACAAGGATACACTAAATCCATCAGCACAATCCTGTTTATTGCAGCATTATTCCATATCCAAAACATAGAATCAGCCTAGATGCCCCTCAATGCATGAATGGATTCAAGAATGTGTGTGTGAGGGCGGGGGGGGGGGGGTGGGGGGGGCTGGGGATATGGGCTAGTGGCAAGAGTGCTTGCCTCACATACATGAAGCCATGGGTTCAATTCCCCAGCATCACATATACAGAAAAAGGCCTGAAGTGGCGCTGTGGCACAAGTGGTAGAGTGCAAGCCTTGAGCAAAAACCAGGGACAGTGCTCAGGCCCTGAGTCCAAGCCCCACGACTGCCAAAAAAAAAAAAAAAAAAAAAAAAAAGTGTGTGTGTGTGTGTGTGTGTGTGTGTGTGTGTGTGTGCATATCACAACAGAAAGAATGAAATGGAAAGACTTGGAAAAAATTACATTAAGTGAAGTAATCCAAACCCAAAGAAACACAAGTTACATGGTTTCCTTCATTTACGGGAGCTAGAATATGCCTATAAATCTATAAGTAAACACACTGGAGGTTATACAAGTGGTTATAAACAAATTAACTGAACTAAAATAGACTCTGTGGAGAGCAGAAATAGTATAACCTTTTTAAAAGACTGATTCAAAGGCCAACAAAGTAAGTATCAGGAAATGTGTACTTGCTGGAGTGGGGTGGGAGGCAGAAAGCCCACAGTAGAAGAGTGAACCAAGGAAAAAGTTTAATGCAAGCATCAAGGCATTTTACACACCGCAAAATTAAGAATTAGTGGGGGGGCAGACCACGGGGAGTGAAGATGTTGAAGGGATGACACAGATTAAGTTACATTGCCTATATTTGGTGTTTTGCTATATGGCAAAAAAATTCAACACATAACCTAAAAATTAAGAAAAGTGATGGAAGAGTTGGGTGAGAGGGGTAGGTGAAAATGTTAAAAGAGGTGACGTTGATTAAGAGATACCGTACTCTTAAGCTACTTAAAGAAAAATTTAAAAATACTCAAAAAAAGGGAGGAAAGTAGAAGAAGAAAGAGAATCACAGGACAAGGGAATAGATTATTAATGGTATGTGATTATGGTCAAATACTAAAATATGTAGTCATAGACAGACAGATGGATGAAAATGCTACAATGAATGACACTTTTGCAATTAATATATACCAATTAAATAAAAATATTATGAATGACAAAGATTAATGATATACTTGCATTTGGCTGTTTATTGTATTGAAAGTTATAAATTCATCTGATTTTGGCAGTGTAAGGACCCTGGATGACTGGCTTTTATTGATCTTAGACTCAAGGTGACAAACTTTATCTATGAATCACTACTGTGTTCAAATGTGAAAAGGAATTCTGTTTACTCAGTACTCACTATGAGCTCAATGTGAGAATGGAGTACAAGTAAATAGTAATAAGATAGTGACCAACTGGCCATCTTATGTGAGGATAATATATATATGTATGTACATATATATACACACACATATGTATATATATGTACATATACATATATATATGTATAATGAGAAGAGGACGCAATCACCAGTTGTTGAATATCTTTTGGGAAATAGCATTCTACCATAAATATTCTCATAGTAATCTGTGTGACACCCTGAGTCTCTCACCTAGTTGAAAAAATCTGAAATGCACACAATGGAAATAAAGCCCCAAAGAGCATAAGTCTAAAATCTTTAAGCCAATAATGTTTTAATAATCATTACTTTTTAATTTTTAATTTCATTTTATTGTCAAGGTGATGTACAGTTACATACATAAGGTAGTGAGTAACATTTCTTGTCCAACTTGATACCCCCTTCCTTTTTTTTCTCCCACCCTCCTTCCCCTACAGTTATCCCCTCTCTTCAAGTTGTACAGTTAATTTCCAACATGTTGTCTTGTGAGTATCACTAATGTACAGGTTCTTTTTATACTTTGTCTCACCATTTAAGTTTGTCATCTTTGACAGTGTAAACCACTGAAATTATCAGAAGCTTTCTTTTTACTTTCAAACATTTTGAAATTTTTAGCAACTGGACCATTCTTGATAACATATTTGCATATGAGACTAATAATGATTGTCATAACTAGTCAATCAAATAATCAGTAAACAATCAATTACCCTTTTTATTTTACCTTTTTTAATTTTTTTTTGCCAGTCCTGTGGCTTGGACTGAGCACTGTCCCTGTCTCCTTTTTGCTCAAGGCTAGCACTCTGCCACTTGAGCCACAGCTGAAGAATCGAACCTAGGGCTTCATGTATATGAGACAAGCACTCTTGCCACTAGGCCATATTCCCAGCCCAATCAATCACTCACATAAGAAAAACGGATATCTATTTTTACCAGTAAGAGAACAAGCATATTCCTTCATTAGAATGATCTACTCATGACTCATATTTCAAAAATAAAGTTACTTCATTATTATTGAACTTCAAATATGTCTATTGATTTTTATTAAAAAAGGACTGTAGTTTCTGTGTCTGTAAATTAGGTAGAAATATATGTGCTGTAACTGATTTCCTAGATTTGCAGAGAAAACCTGGCTCTAAATCAGCATTGAATAAAATAGGCTCATATTATTTTCTTGCTATTATCATTATTGCCTTACAGTTTGGTGCCTTTATGGCATAATCAATTCATTGCTGTTAAAGTGCCTATTTCAGTATTTTCCATCTTTCTCTGACACAGTATTCTTTATAACAAATTATTTATTAACAATGAGTTATGTGGTAAGAAAGTGAGATTCTATGGTGTATTTATCAATCACCAAAACTGGAGAGTCTGTTTGAAATACTTCTTTTATGGCTCAATTTAAACATTAGGTATTTGCTTGAATGGATCATTTTAAAGATCAAACAATAAATGCTCTGAATCAGCATCTTTTCTCTTTAATGTTTAATGTATCTGTTATAGCAGATCAAAATCGGTATTAGATGATTTAAAACACTAAAAAAGGATATAGATATCAAACTGAAATGTAACTTGAAAGCTAATAATTATACTCAGATATTAAAATATATGTGCTATATTTATTATAATTTACTTTTGCCAAAGAACCCCAGCATATCTAACATAGTGGTTTTATGAATATAGTGATGTCTCAGATGGAAAGGCATCCTGTTTTCCTAAAACTCATCTAGAAAATTAAATGTCCTGTCTATATGAACTTCCAAAGACTAAATTTAATTATCCAAAGAAGTATATTTACTCCCAAATAATTAAAACTGTAGCTAGTTTAATAATATTATTTTTGAAATAGTTAACCTTTATCATAGGGTCAGCTTCTTATAAGTTCAAAGTCTTAGTCGTATTTCTTTTCAGAATATCTTGTATTCACCTATCCTCCATTCAAATAAGTGCACTTAGGCAGATATATTAGCTTCCCACCTACAAAAAAGCAGTAATCATCCACTCCTATTAATTTTTCTCCTTTAAAAAAAAAACCCTGAAGGAGGTAGATTGAATAGATTTTAATGCATTTAGGGCTGGTTTTGACCCCTGAAAGAGCAAATGGCATTTAGTAATATAGTAAAGCTTCTACTTCAGTCACAAACTCCTGGTATTTTAATTGAATTTATGATATTTGTTGTTGATTCCACTTTTAAATGTCACTGGTGGTCAGGATTAGTAATAAGCTCTTTGAAAAAAAGAAAATAATTGATATTTTTATAAGCCATTCAAGGCTTAGAGTCAAAGTACTCCTAATCAAGATTAATTAAATAAATTAAACAGATAAGGTCTAAATGAGGCTGATGCTAGGCTGAAAACAACGTCATTGTGTATACCTCTTCATTATAAGTTGCCCTCATTTCACCTCTTAGAAACATTTTCTGAAACATTAGGCAATATTTTTCATTGTTTTGTAAATTGATTAAGTTGACTAGTTGACAAAGAGTTCAGGAGGAACTAATTATTTTTGCAATCCACATAGCATCAAAGTCAGGTGAATACCTTTTTTGTTGATCTTTAAATGTTGCCAGAGATGAATAGGTATATCTTAAGACTGGTCAACAGTGAGGGGATGGTGCCATGTGTCTGTAATCCCAGTTATTCATGAGGTGAGCATCAGAAAGATCACAATTCAAGACCAACCTGAATAAAAACAGTTGTTAAAATCCCCAACTCAATCAATATATTTGATATGATGGGACATAACTGTGATTCAAGCTGTGCATTCTGCAATAGTTATGAGGATTGAGCTCCAGGGCTAGCCTGGTAAAGTACAGGAGAATAAGTAAAATAGAATGAAAGTAAAACAACGAAGAGTAAGCAGCATTAATCCAGTAGAAGTGAATGAAAAGCAAGTATTAGACCCTAAATTACAACACTAGTACTACCAAAAAAATTACAACTAAATGGGGGAAAATGCTGTATGTATGTTTTGGATTTCTGGTTCAGGAAAACTTCCTCTGGAGGAAGATGATCCTAAAGTTACACAAAGTACTTACCATCATGAGCAGCTAAATTTCAAACATTCTAGGCAAAGAAATGCATATGTTTAGACCTTTTATTTTATTATGTTATTTAAATATTATTTCAATACTATATTATATAGAACAAACCACACTGATTTTTAAATACAGTCCCATGTATACATTTAACACGTTGATCACCAGCAGCATAGTCAAGTTCAGAGTATCATCCCCTTTACCCAGGAAAGTTTGTTCAGGCCACAGTTCATCACTCATTTCTGAGTTGTGGCTGAAAAGGAAACAAAAACCAATCTGCTTTCTGAAGCCAATGGTTGTTTTTACTACATTCTACATTTACATAAATGACATCATACAGGATGGATGAACTTGTATATAACCTCTTTCATTCAACTTGGAGAGATTCACCCACATGCTTCATTGCATTAAATAGTAATTTGAGCTTTTATTAGTTAACATTTGTTACTTCATTGTGTGGGCAGATTTCTTTGTCTATCCATTCACTAATGACATTTTCTTCTTAGTGAACCTTCAAAGACTAGGTATGCTTTATGAAAGATGTGCAAGCACGTACATGACAGGGAACAGTGTTTTTTTTTTAACTCTTCAATAATACTACAAATTTTGAAAAATATCCTGTTTTTCTCCCTTTTCGTGTATTATATTTAACATAAGGAAATCAAAAGGAGGACTGAAATATATAATTATCAAATATGTAATTAGCACAACAATTTATTTCGTAAACTCTTACTTTATATACAACTAAGAGTTCCACGGTTTTTAAAAGTGAGAACTTCTGTCCCTTTAGCTCCAGACTGTTCTTCAATGATAAATGAGTGTCACCTCTCATTTCCATTCATTCAGTGCATTCCAAATTTGAATTTTTTTTGGTATATATAAAGACTTTATTGTAAATTTAAAAAGAAGCTTGTACCCTTTACATAGAAGAATTCGATTTAAATCTCATAGGGGAAGAACAGCACATCTAAACCCAGCCGTACTTTGGAATTTCCAAGGGAAGGGCTCTTAACAAAAGTGCATCACGTTAGCTGCTTTTATTTTTCCTTCAACAATCAACAATGCCCTTGTTTTCCCTCACAGATGACAATTCAGCATATTTAAACATCTTGTTACATGAGTAAGAAAGTCTAAAGCCCTTTATCGATAGAAGCAGCTAAGTAAATAACAGGTGGTTTCTAAAGAACTAGACATATTAGACATAAAGTACTAGACATATTAAAATAAACTAAATATCTTTTTGTAGTTTGTAATTCAAGTATCCCATAAATAGGGAATGGTTTAGGAAAATTACAAAAAAAAAAAAAGCAAAATCAGAAGCTTCAAAATTGTTGGAGTGCACACTTCATTACTCAAAGTCCATTGTTGACTAGAACAATATACATGTATATATCTATATACATATACATATATACACAGATATATGTATATATACACACATATAAATGTATATATATACACACACACATATTCATTGCACAGTTGAATAGTAGTGAGATCAGTTTTGTATTTAGTTCAATGATGTCAAATTGCTTTCTGGCAAGTAGTTAGATTCTACTAGAAACAAAAATATATAACCAAGAAAATAAAAACAATCTAATTGACATGTTGATGTTCCTAGCTTCAAGAATGAGAATGAATTGGAGAAAATTATAAAGTATTTAAAAACACAAAACCAAGTAAACTCTGGATAGAAAATGCAGCAGGGGTAATGGAGCTTTCTTCACCCTGTAGAAGAAAACTACTGGCTACTGCTTCCCCATAGCTTCACAAACACTCAGGAATAGTGGCAGATTGCCATAGTTCACTTTGACATACAAATTGACCTCTTTGATCTGACCATATTCCCACTTTGAATGTATTAAACGCATAGAATTGAAGATCTAAAATTCATAAATGGAAGTAAATAGATGATATATGGAGGAATTTAAGAATTAAGCAGATGTTCTGTTTTCCATGACTCTTTTAATACTCATTTATCATTACCTTTACAGTTTTAAGGTATCTGCATATTTTATAAAGACTTTTCTACTTTTTTCGTGGAAATAGTTCATATGTTATGAACAGACAAGAAGCAGAGGATGCCTCTTAATTAGTCATTATTTCAAATGGTCATCAACTTCTACAGTCATATTTCCTGCTTCCATTCTATCAATTTTATGAGCGTGAAGTCAAACATTTTTTAGTCTTCTCATTTAGTAAAACTATCTGAAAAGGAAATGAAATTTGTAACAAAATTGCTATTGTTAATGAGCTCATGTGGGTTTGTAGTTATCATCATTTATTTTTTTGTCTAAATCCGAGGAAGGACCTTAGTTTCCCTAAAATTTGATGAACCAAACTGAAATTACAAAAACTAAAATTACAAAACATTATTTGTAAATCTCAGGTGATTCCGTTTGCAGATATCATTAAAAGTAATTACCACATAGAGAAAACTTTGAGAGACATAAGGATAGATAATTATTTTCTGAATGAAACTCCAGTTGCTTAAGAAATAAGAGAGAAAATTGGGCTGGGAATATAGCCTAGTGGTAAAGTGCTCATCTAGTATACATGAAGCCCTGGATTTGATTCCTCAGTACCATATATATATATATATAAAGCCGGAAGTGGCGCTGTGGCTCAAATGGTAGAGTGCTAGCTTTGAGCCAAAAAAAAAAAAAAAAAAAAAAACAGAAATAAGAGGGAAAATTGACAAGTTGGACTGCATTAATAAGTTTCTGCACTGAAAAAAATTATGATAATAAATATACAACTCACAGAATGGGAAAAAAAAATCTTTACCAGCTATTCAATAGATAAACCATTAACATCCAAAGTATACAAAGACCTAAAACATCAAGTAGGAAAAGAGCAAACAATCCAATTAACACATGAATTAATGAATTGAACACAGTTCTCAGAAAAAGAAATACAAATGTTCAGTACATACATAAAGAAATGTTGAAGATTTTTAGCCTTTAATGAAATACATATCAAACTACACTCAGATCCTGTATACCTCTAGCCAGAATGTTAATCATCAGGAAAGCAACAACAAATGTTGGTAACAATGTGGGAGGTGGGGGTGAGAAGGAATTCTCATATACTTTTGATGGAAATGAAAACTAATATAAAACTATGGAAATTGATGTGGAGTTTCTTCAGAAAAATTTAAAACATTAAAAACTCTTATAGTAGATCTATCTTATGAACCAACCACATGTACCTTGGGTATGTATCTGCAGGAGTATAATGTACAGGGAAAGTATCTTTATACCCAAGTTTAGTGCAGCTTTGTTCTCCACAGCCATACTATGGAACAAACCAAGTGACTTTTTAAAAATTATTTCTGATTAAAAAGTAAAAATATGAACTGTAAAAATGAAATTGTGTCATATAGGAACATGGATGCAAATAAGATCATCATGTTGAATGAGATAAGCTAAAATCAAAAGCCCAAATACTATATGTTCTCATTCACTTTTGGAACCTAGACTGATAATGATGATGAATGTAAAAGGAAAATTTTAAGGAAGGAGATGGTCAGGAGGAGAAGGGAAAGGAAAGGTACCAGATGGACAAGATCAAAATATGAATATACACACATACATACCATCCAATATTGAATAAAATATGGAAGGAGGAAAAAGGAGTGAAAGAATGATCATATGAATGAAGGAATGATAATATAGGTGGTGAACCATTGTTTTATACCTGCATGGGAGGATCGCAAGAAAAGCCCTTATATAGCATGCTAATTCAAAGTAAAGAAAAATATTTAAAATTTCCCCCATTTTCTGACTATTGGTATCCTCCCCATCTTTTACTTATTCCTTGAGGGAGTATAGACACAACCTCTTCCTTGGTTCTTAGTCCCATGTTCTTTCTATTGTGAGGAAGCCAAGGTGGCTATAGTAGAGCAAGAGAGAGTGATTAAAAAAATGAATTTTGAGGACAACCCTCAAAAAGTCCTATGCAATAAGTGTCATGAAAAGATTTAAGAATTCCAGCAAGTGAGAATATAATCTGATTTAATATGATTGAATGAGAAAAGTACATCTACTTGATTACAGAATTGCAGCTTCCTATTTACACGAGTTGGCTTTAGGTTGTCTGTGCAGTGGGAAGGTGTAGGATCAAGTGTGGAATTTACAGGGTTAAGATGGGGCTTCTCCCATTCTTGCGCATGAAATTTGGTTTATGGTGAAATTAAAATTCATTTTCCATTCTTTCTTTCAAATGTGCTCTGTGTTCTATGTGCTATTTCACATGTGTATTGCTTTTACAGAAAGAGAAACAGATAGGAAAACAGAGACACAGAAGCTATACCCAGACATCTTCTCCTAATGCAGCTGTCTGTGTCATCTGACCCCAAGAGAGAATTCTAATAATGTTATCATTTGATTCCTGTTTCCGACACTTTGCATTTTTATGTATGCTAAGGAATTCAGCAAGTCATCCAAGTGGCATAAGCAATAAGAAAATTTCCTTTAGAGCACAGGTGTACAAGCAAACAAATCCTTTCTGTTTTTGAAAATTGATCCTTCAATATAGAAAACTTCTCAGCAGTGTGCTGAACTGGCAAGAGGAGGGGGAAGAGACCATCTGTCAGGTAGAGGAAATGGTTGGTGATCACCTCACCTTCAGACATAGTCAGGAATAGATCCTGTGACCCTGAACTGTCTTCTTTCCCCCCCCCCCCACCATTTTCCAATGAGAGCAAGCAAGCAAGCAAACAGGCAAGCTGCTCAGAATTAAAGGCTGCTCAACTAACTCCAGCTGGTTAGTTCTGGATGCCCTGGAGAGATACCCTCTTGATATGGAGGTTGTCTGTGTAAGGGGCCCTGGACTGTAAATGTCTTTTACAAGCAAAACAGTGCAAAGAATATATCATACTAGAATTAACGTGAACAAACATTATGAAAATGTTTGAACTCAGGTTCTGAATTTACTGCTGCAATCTGGCTATGAGTCCTCAGAGATTAAAAAGAACTCCATCACCAGCTCTGAGCCAATGGTTTGATTATTTTCCAACTGTTTGGTGGCCATAAACTAAGATGCCATCTTCAGAAATTAAATCATTACCTCCCCAAATGTATATTTTTAATGTCAAAATCTGAGGCCTGAGTTATATAGCAAACAGATTTAATAAAACAAATTTGTCTAAGTGGATTAGATTGGTTGATGTGGAGGCCACTTTAATCTAAGGTTCTTTATAGAAGCTTTCTGTGTTTTAAATTGAGTCCCTTAAAACAATTCTGTGTTAGACAATGGCTTTCATGAAGAGACGATACATATGTCAAACATTTTCAACACTTAACTACTTCCTTCAGCCAAACATCAGAAGCTCTAAACTGTAGTTGGATGTTGTGTGGGCACTTTGCTTTGCTCTCCAATACAATAGAACAGTGTCAGCCAGTCAGGCAAGCCAAGAACAGCTCTTCAGCTTGTACATTTTGCAGTTTTTTTTTTTTTTTTTTTTTACTCATTCTCTTCTTCTTGAGTATTTCCACAGTAACCAAACAAAGGAGCCCCTATAGCCACCAGTCTATTATTTTAAGCTAAGGCTTTTTTTTAAATGTTTGGTTGAGATAAATTTAAGACATCCTGAACTTTAATCAACATTCTTCTTTAATCCCTTGATGAAAAGTCCACATTAAGCAGTTTGAAATCATGCATGTGTTAGCCCCTAAACAGATCTGCAAAGCAGAATTACAACATTTGCTCTTATAACACAAATTAAATTTTACATGGACAATAGCTAACATTTTATCATTTTAAAGCCTCTTCGCTGCCTATGCTCCTATCCAAACTTTTCCTGCCAGGAGAGTGAGAATGGCTTCTAAGTCCAGTTTAACCTAACCCCACAACATCTAGTTAATATGGCTTTAGTATCTCATTCATGTTTATCCACATGAATCTCCTAGTCTCCTTTTTTTTTTATATTTGAAGAGGAGATAGCACATTTTTTTTTCTTTCAAGTGAATTTTTGGCTAAGCAGAATTTTCAAGTGTAAATAGAAATTGTTTCCTTTATAAGCATTGTATATGAAAGTAAAGTCTGCCGCATTTGAAAACCCGTCAGCTTTATTTTGTACTGGTATTCAAGAGTCCTCTCCTTTTTGACCAACATTGTATAAAGTTCCTCTGGGAAGATAATGTGCATGATTTGCAGGCTTGCCTTGTTAAAATCCATGGCTTTTTATGCAGTCATGTTTTAACTTATGAATTATGCATGAAAGAGGATCTCATTACATTTCATTTTCTTTACAGCAGCATACTCTCTTCCAGACATACTCGGGTTCCCATCAGCCCTGTCCCCTAGCCTTGTAGCTTGGCTCCATCTTGATGCCTTCATAGCATTTTAGACAAAATGGGCGTGTTTAACTTGTCACCTCATGCCTGATATAAATTATTCACTGGAGCTTAACACAGATTTGTGAGATAACCAGCCTGGACTCAGAGAAACTTCACAGGCTTTAGATGCGAATCTGACAGAAAGAGAGAAGGCTATTTCTCCAACAGTTGTCTAAAGCAGAGAGGGAAAAAGAAGCTCACACCAAAAGTCAACTTAATTTTCATACTCAAAAATCCCTCATATTCCTCATAATAGAGAAATTAGCTGCACATGTTTGTTACTGGATGTGTTTGGGTGTTTTCACATTTTTTTTTTCACAGCTAAAGGTCAAGGAACAAAAGCTTGATTTTGGGTTTTTTTTTTCTTGTCTATTTTTTTCTTTTGAAACAAAGCCATTGGTCTTCCATACCTGACAAGATGAATTAAATGTGAATAAAAGATCACAGAATTTAATCAGCACAGTCATTCAGTATAAGTCATCAGAAACAATCACTCAAAGAAGCATATGGAAAACTAGGTTAGTAAGTTTGTGTGTGAGACAGTGACAGTGTAAGTCTTAAACTAGCCTGGAAGCCTCAAGTCCACACGTCGTTATAAGAAAATTCAGTTCATACTATAATTCATTTTTCTTGTTTCAAGTTAAAATTAAATTTAAATTTAAAATTTATGTTAATAAGAGAATCAAATAAAAGCAAGGAGTGTAATAACCCTCACAAGAATATACAATAATCCCAAACTCTACAATCAACTGTTTTTCTTATTGTGGTAACTATTTTCTTAAAATGGCTGAATATTATACAGGAGGCTGAGAGGATCTGTCTGTGAATCCTGGCAAGTCAAATGTACTTTGAGTTTTATTCCTAGACAATAAGAATACTTTCTCATCTTTCTTTAGTGTTTCTTGGAAGAATGTGGTCATGGTGACACACAAGAAAAAATCCTTTCATATCCCAACTGACATATATTCTCTCTAACAATTGAAACTTTCTTAAAATGAAACCCAAGGAAATGACTCATAAGCTCATTGCTCTAATGGCAGTAAGGCTTACAGTTCTGACAATAAGCTTTTGAAATATATTTCCTACATGTGGAATTTGGAGATATATGGGTTTATTATAAAAGTTTTGCACTTCATAGATTTTGTTCTTACATTCCTACTTTTATTATATTTAAGATTCATTTAAAAATATGTATTTATACATAGTTATACATATAAAATAGCATAAATAGCACATGAACACCCAACCTATGTATTTAATACTAAAAATGTTTCTACTAAAATGGTGATGTGAATTAGAAAGAATATGTCATATATATACATATATAATATCTATCTATATAATATCTATCCATTATTAATTGTTAAGCTCTGGGTCATTAAGGACAATTCCATGTATTCTTCTGACTCCAAAGAATCTTCATGGCAAATATTGAGTAATAATAATAACATGGAATGATGATTTTATGTCTTCAATGTCAGATTGATCCAAATAGCTGCCTACTTCTGTAATGAAAATCATGACTTCGTCATCTATTAGCTATCCTGCCCTTACTTAGCAATAGGGCTTATGAATCAGCACTTTTTGTAGTTTAATGCAGGTACAAAGAAAAGAGTTGACATTTGTGATGGAATGCAGCTTCTTTAAAATTTGTCATTTGCTAGTAACTGTCATCTATTTAACATTTAACTTTTGCTGAGTGACTGGATGGCCTATTATTATATCTAGTTCCATAGCATATGGGTAAAACAAAGATAACAATCAACATGGTTCAATATTAATAGAGGTATGGAAGAGTGAGTGAGGTTCTGATTTTTCCCTTGAACAGCTCTTTCTTGTTGTTGGTAAGAGGATTTGTTATACCTAAGTTGAATGCTAGGAATTTGAGTGAGATGATTTGAAAAGCTAAGACCACAGGCATGGTATGAGTGTTTTATATAAAATGTTAACCTAGACACTAGATTAGCATTTCTTTCAAATTCACTATAGTCTTTTCTGTTTTAAATACCATTAAAATAATGACAGGATTATTTAGTTGAACTAACATCTTGTGTGAAGAGTATTGGCTAGTTCCTCATTGACGTTATTTATTCTGTAACAATTGATTCACATCCTTCACAGTACCCATGAGAGAAGTATTGTTTCTTCTATAGAGAAAGTTCAGTAGTACCTTAAAATAGAAAATACAGAAGATTCACAGCTTTGGGTCTCCATTCCACATATTCTCTCTTCTTACCAAACCTCTTGCCCCTTTGAGAGGTACAATTAAAAGGCAGGGAAGTTTGGATAGAGAAATACTACTATCTTTCTCCTTCCTGTTTTTGACATGCTGTTTAAAAATCAAACAACAACAAAAAAAGCCAAGAAATACATTTAAAATTAGATTTAACTGGATGTTTGGTATTGTTACTGTAGAGTGATAACTTCATATTATAAGAATGACTTCGAAAGTAGAAAAAGAATAAGCATTTCACACCTGCCAGTCCCATGAACACAATGGTATACATTACCAAATCTATGGGCATTTCATCACTGGGAAAGAAAATATCTTCCAGTTAATTCAATACAATTTTTTAGATGTGCATTTTGTACTAAAAATAGTTCTTCTGCCTTACAACAGTCTTTTCCTTACAATATATTCTTTAATATTAGCCTCCTACCCCAAACCACATATTTCTATTTCGGCTTTAGCAATATCTTGGCATTCTAAGAGAATGCTCCAAGAGAAAAGCCAAAACAATATTCTACCTAACATTATAGAGCCTTGGAATATAATTGCTTAATTAAACAAATAACCCATCAGATATAGAGTGAAATAACAATAAAGCCAAAGAAAAATACATAATACCTATACTCTGTGTTTTTCTTAGGGTGAAATATGAGATGCCAGTACTCTTATCTTGATTAATTCCAAAATACCTCTTTCACTTATTCTCATGCCTCTAGTGCCTCACCCTCTTTTCTAATCACATTGACACGTGAACTTTTCTGTCCCTGCCGAGTGAGTTATTTGTGATGGAAATGTTAATATATCTGAGCAGAATTGAATCAAGTTGCTTAAAGAGAAAGATGTACTTATAGAGTCAGATCGCATTACATCAAGAGAGGGCTGTATATATTTGAGATGAGAAAGGCCAATCCAGATTCAAATAAGCTAAAACTGATTTGAAGACCAAAAAGGGACAACCCCATGGACTTAACTAAGCTGCTTAAACATGAATACAATTGAAAATAAGAAGGAATATATGTGTATTGTGTGTCTTTTAAGTGATCCAATGCTTGCTTAGTAAGTGCAAGGCTTTGTGTGCAAAGCCCAGTTCCAAAAAAAAGTGGAAAATCAGGAGGGAAAACAACAAAGATTAAAGATACTCAACTGAAACCTAAAGGAGAAGTTTAAAAGAAGGCATACAATGATTAATGTAGGAATAATCAAGAAAAGGAAAAATAACAAAAAGGAACCTGGAGACATTTGGCAATGACATATGTTGGCTGATTGAACCAATGGAAATAAATAACATATTACTTTAAAACTCACTAATGCTTTATTAAAATGTTATTTTACATTTTGCATTGTTTAATTTTTTTTTATTTTGTAAGCCTGTGATAAAATACTAATTAATTCTTCTTTAAAATATATAGGTCAAATTATTTTTACATAGTAATTCCTAAGAAAATATACTTTTAACTCTTTTGATTGATTTGATCTTTACAACTGGTGTTTTGAAAAATTAGAGAGGCAAAATAGTTTGAATAATCGTAGGGTGTCATGTTTAGACTCAGAGGAATGGGCCACATGATCTATTAGATGACCTAAGTGTTGTTTATAGTATATATAAGGTACGATTGCCAGTGCCTATAATAGCCTCTAAAAGAATAAAAAGCGAGGGTTAAAAGTGTAATGAAATGCAAATGAAACCATCCTGAAAACAGACTGCACATTTTACTTGTTTTATACAGAATCTAGGACATGGAGTGCGTTAATATTAAATACTACCAACAGTATTCTAGTTTTAAAATAATGATGCAATAATTCATGGTCAAATTATACTTACAGCTTTATGATAATCCTCTCAAATATTTTAGAAATCAAATGTGGGCATGTCCATTAACATTAACACAAGTCCTTAATATATTCTCTTCTATCTTTACTTGTTCTATTTCTTTAGCATTGTCAGTGGATTAGGTAAAATTAAGACTGAAGCCAAACTAACATACATGTTTTGCATCCAATTCAAAACCAAAGGTAATAAAGGTCTAAAATTAATAGAAACACTCTTTCCTAAGAAAAACCTCTTCTTTTTGATTTTCCCCCAAGTATTTCTACCTTAATGAAAGGAAGAAGTAAAAGACATTCAAAACTCTAGCTCATATATTCAGTCCTTTTGGCATTTGCTCCATTGCATGTTTATGCTGTGTTAAACAGCTTTTTTTCAACAATGCCTATTTTCTGTTGTACTTCAATATATATAAGGCAAAATAATGTGATCTAAATATCACTGGGCTTGAACAGCTCTAATTCTGTTGTATGCCCTCTTTCTTCATAGGATCCTGCACAAGTCACTTAATTATTTGAGTAGGGAATTTCTCAACTGGAAAGGAAATTTGAATTAGGCCATCTTTGAGGTCTTTGTCTAGGCTAAACGTATATGATAAGTTTCATAGTTATTAATCTTTATATTTCCTCACGTGACTTATGTGCTTTGCATTTATTTTATGGGTAAATTGTTATTCTTTACATTTTTTTTCTGAAAACTGTAAGAGAGCAGTGTACACTGACACTGTCATCATCAGCCACAGCAGGTAATGATAGTCTTAGGATGGTACAAAGTCTTCTTGTGAATAGAGATCCAGAAGAGATACACTGTATTGTTTGACTTACCTATTCCATTTTAGAGACTCATTCAGATGAATTTGTCCTTCAGCCAATGTTTTTGTTTACTTTACAGAAATATTAGTATCTACCAAATAATAAGAGTCATAATGATTTAGGTCACACATGGAAAAGCTCATGTTGAAACAAAAATTTTAACTCATGAGATATTTCTCTGTCAAATAAAAACCTTTGAAATGTGTAATTAAGCAACAACTGGAAGCAGAGGATCACAAGAGCCTAATAGCTATGCCCCTAGGAATGCATAAGATAATGCTAAGTGAAATGAACTCCATGTTATGGAAATGAGTGATATATCACTGTTGTAATTACTTTCAACATGCCATGTGAAACCATAGCTTCTATTGTTGATGATCTTCTTGTATCCCCTTCCTGTGGTTGTACCTGCATTATCACTGTATCTTATCTGAGTACATTGGAAACTGTATATTCTGGTATTAGAACTAGGAAACTGTAAGGGAATACCAAAATCGAGAGACACAGGATAAAAAGACAAAGGACTACAAAATCAATGCTTGCAAAATTGTTTGGTGTAAACCAACTGAACAACTCATGGGGGGAGAAGGAAAGGGGGAGCAGAGATGGGGGGAATGAGGGAGGAGGTACCAAACAGTACAAGAAATGTATCCAATGCCTAACATATGAAACTGTAACCTCTCTGTACATCACTTTGACAATAAATGAGAAAAAAAAAAGCAACATCTGAGCTCCCACGACAGTATATGACACATTGGTAAGTACCCTCAGGAGATATTTCTACTTAAGTAAAAATGTCATCTTTAATGACCTGACAGTTTAATTCTAGACAAAAACTACATTTTAGAAAAATCAAGATAAAAATAAAGATGGTTGAAAGGATGCTGAAGCCTAGTTCTTATCTTTAGGCAGATAATTTTTAAGGAAATAGTCTACAATTTCAGTCCAAAATGTTTTTCCTTAAGTTGCAGTAGTGGGTTAAACGTTCACAGTAGAAGTAAACTGTGCCTTTGTTAAGGAGCCCAATAGCTATACCCTTATGAACACATAAGATAATGCTAAGTGAAATGAACTCCATGTTATGGAAATGATTGTTATATCACAGTGGTAAATATTTTCAACATGCCATATTTAACTGTAGCCTCTATTATTTATGATATTCCTGTATCACCTTCCTGTGGTTGTACCTACACTATCTCTGTATCTTATCTGATTATATTGGAAACCGTGTATATTTTGCATTAGAACCAGGAAATTGGAAGGGAATACCAAAATCGAGAGACACAGGGTAAAAAAAGACAAACAACTACAAAAGTAATCTTACAAACTGTTTGATGAAAATGAACTGAACAACTGAACAACCCCTGGGGGGGGAAGGGGAAGGGAAAGAGGGAGGGAGGAAGGGGGAATGAGGGATGAGGTAACAGTACAAGAAATGTATCCAATGCCTAATGTATGAAACTGTAACCTCTCTGTACTTCAGTTTGATAATAAAAATTAAAAAAAAAATAGATATAACCAAACCTATGACCTGTGTTCTCCAACTTTGCCTACCCTAATTTTCAGAGGTTTCTCTGAGAAAGTGACCTGGGTTTTTCTATTTCAGCACAGTTAGGTGCCAAATACCTTCTCAGCCATTTTCTTCTGCTTTTGTGGATGTGGAAGGCACTTCCTCCTCTACATTGTTCATTGACATAATGGTGGAGTAAGCAACCTGAATCACTAGGTTTTATCTGAAATAGAGGTATATTTAAATTGTAATAAAACACTGGGATTTGCTGCTTAACTATACCAAGAACTAGCAATATTTACTTTAACACAAAAATGAGATGGATTTAACTACATAACAGGTTAAATTTATTACATAAAGATAAAGAGGACTCAAATTATGTGGACTTGTGTAAACAGTGTATGAAGTAGAGAAAAAATTCTCGGAGCACGATTAAGATATACATATTATGTACATGCTAATAAATGACCATACACACAATAAAAACCCAACATGTAAAAATATAATACATTATAAAATAAAATATTATCTGTGGATAACTTATGAAACAGTTACCCATAGATATATAATCATGGATTTTATTGTTTGAGTTGTAAGCAAATAATGAAAGATACTTGAGAAGACAGAAAGCCATTAAAGAAATTCACAAAAAAGGAATAAAACCAATTAAACAATTAAACAGGTCTTAGAAGAGAATGTGATCCTTCATTGTAAATGAACATAGATATCATGGAAAAGTTATATCTGTTTTATATACAGTTAACTATATAATTAATGTTCTATACAGATACATAAGAAACAGAATATTTAAATCACATTTCATATGTGATTTGCTATTATTTTTAGGGAACAAATACAAATCACTATTCTTAAAAACAAAAATTCCTAGAGAATAATGTTAAATATTATATTAAATGAAATAAAATTAGAAATCAATAAGAGAAGCTACATGAAATATTCAACTGCATACAGACTGAACATTTCCATCTTAATGATTAGTGAATCTTGGAAAAATATAGTGGGAAACAAAATTATTATAATAATATAAAAATGCAAACAATACCAAACTCTTTTTGTTATGGCTCTGTAGCAGAGCTTGAATTCCGGTATTGTGATACAGCCTTCGTTGCTTCTTTTGCCTAGAATTGCTTTGGCTATTCTAGGTCTTTTGTTGTTCCATATGAATTCTTTATTTTTTTTCTCTATTTCAGTAAAGAATGTCATTGGGATTTTGATGGGGATTGCATTGAACTTGTATATCATTTTTGACAATAGGGTCATTTTTACAATATTGAATCTACACAAAAAGACCCAAAGATGAATGGAATAGATTAGAAGATCCAGAAATAAAACCACATACAAGCAATAAGTTGATATTTGACAAGTAGCCCAAAACATACATTGCGTAAAAAAAAAAAATAGCCTCTTCAACTATTGGTGCTGGGAAACTGGGCAGCCACATACAGAAGACTAAAAGTGGATCCCAGCCTGTCACCATGCACTAACATCAACTTTAACACAAAAGCCTTGGAGGAATATTCAATGTCAAGCCAAAGAAGAAATCACATGGGCCATTGTGGAAAGGAATTGGGACAGGTAGAATCTCAAAATTCCTCATCAGGGAGGTTTATTTTTTTCTGCTTACTCAGGAGTGTAGCTAATCTACTAAAAAAAAAAAATAACCTCTTAATTATCATTTACATTTTCAACTCTTTCAACATATTAGTACCTACTAGTATCAAGACTGAGTTGCTTTTTCTAATTTTATTCTATTTTGGCAAAATACGTTTTCTTTCATAATGAATATACACACATACACAATTTAGTTTGCAACAAAAAGACAAGAAGATGACATTTAAAATGATATAATAGTGTAAGAATGGCCCACTTAGGAGCTCATTTGAAATATCTTAGGTTATAATAAGTTGTTACAATTCTCAGTATCCTTCACTTAACTCTAATGCAAAGATTCTTATTTCTTTTTTTATAAGATGAAGTCACTATATTAAAATCATAGACCTAGTCACAATTCTGAAATTTCTGCTCCAAAGCCAAGCACCATATAAGGAGATATATGTTTATTTTTCAGATTTTATTCTTAAAGGCATAGTTAGTTTCTAAAGAAGAGCATGAAATGGTTGAGAATTTGTAATTGTTGAACTGCATTCTACTTGGTAGAAAAGTTCAAGAATATATTACATGATGCCACTAAGAGAATAATCTCTTAAATTATTGCACAATATTTATCTATTTGGATTATAGTTTGAATTTGCAAACAATTGCTCTACTACTTGAATGTATATTGGCACAGACCAAACTATGTAGTTCCTAGTGCTTTATTCAATTCAATTTAGCTGTTTCATAAATTATATAGAAAAACTTATCTCACTTTTCATATATATTTACCTACTTTTGAAGCTTTAAAATAGAATCATGTGCTGGGCACTGGTGACTGACACCTGTAATCCTAGCTATTTAGGAGGCTGAGATTTGAGGATGGAGGTTCAAAGCCAGCTTGGGAAGGAAAGTCCATTGGATTCTTATTTTTTAATGAAAAATTATTTATTATGACAAAAATAAAATTGCTGACTGAAGACTGATGAAATTTACACTATATTGCACCATGATTGCTAATGAGACAAACCTGTCTAAAAGATGAACATTCCAGAACAAACAGCATCCTTTACCTCAGTAAATAGGCATACAAAGAACTCATTACAACGTAATTATCTTGTCTCCAGTTAATCACCAGAAAGCTGACGTGGCACTGTGGCTCAAGTGGTAGAGTGCTAGCCTTGAGGTAAAGAACTCAGGAACAGTGCCCAGGTCCAGAGTTCAAGCCCCACAACACATCAAAAAAAAAGAAAAAGATGTAATCATATGCTAAATAATGACCTACCATTCAGAATAGACTGTATATTTAATAGTAAGATTATTGTAGAATTTGGAGATTACTATTGCCTAATGAAACACTCTTGTATTTTTGATGCTGTATTATAAACAAATATGTTTGCACTGACAGTCATAGAGAAATATAATATACGTAGACTATAATGTACATAGACTGATATATAATAAGTAATATTTGATAAAGCTAATAAATGACTTTTACTGCTTTATATATTTTCTACATTTCACCCTTATAACTGTTTTGGAATGTGATATTTAAAGAAGGTCAGTGTAAAAGATTGCATGTGTTATGTGGGCATCCTCTTAAATCATTTGATGTTGATCAAATTTCTGGATTAATCAAGTGGCCACATCAAGTTACTGATCCATACCCTGGAAGTTTTTCAGAGTTCTGTGATGTCATAAAATGACAAATAACCTAATGATTCATTTCAAAATGTAGCCCAGTCATTAAGTTGTTTGTGACTACATTTGACATAATATATGGTAATTTGAAGCATGTACAATCCTTATAATTTTCAAAATAATCACATGGTACTTACAAAGAAGATTTGCAATTCTAGATGCCAGCCAATGGAGAAAGTGTTTCACTCAATAAATTGTGATTGTGATGAAGGCTAATAATTACTTAGTAGAGAAACAAGAAAATCTCAGCTGTAATCTTATACAGCATTAAGGAGTACATAAAACAGAAGTGAATACCCCCTATAAAGGGGGTATAAAGACTGCATAAGTCATATAAACCAGATTGTAACATTCTCTGAGGAAGAGAATTGAGTAATTTAAATATTCTCAGAAGCAGTTAAGGCTTGCACCTGCTGTTCAGTCCAAAGGCACGGCTTAAAGCTACTTCCTTCAGGTAGGCTGAAGAAGACCAGTAGCTAATTAGTCAAAGAACTTAAGATATTCCACTACTGTGTTTGAGCATTTAATAATGTTCAACAATAGCTAATTTTTATCTGTTGAAAAATAATCAAGTCTGAGAATGCTATATAGGCTTAACAATATCTCATTTTTGAAAGGTATCCTGTTGCTTATAATTAAAATCTGACTAATATATTCATTGCATTTAACACCTAAAGAGAAAGTTTCATTAAACGGATGTATAGTTTAGACCTTTTTCCTCCAAAAAAATGAGACAATAATTAGCAAGTTTAATGATACTGTTTCATGAGTAAAAAAGAAAAATAATAATATACACACAAGAGAATTCAAATTTAGTACAGCATTGAGTCATTGTAAAACCGTCAAATAGGAAGAGAAATTTAGATTTTCTAACCACAGAAATTAGATCTAGAGATTATTTTATTAAGTAAATTCAGTTCAAGAGCAAAGGTCACATACCTTATTTCCTATGAGAATGCTAAACATACATGAATACACACCAATATATACTGATACACACACACACACACAAATACATTGCATCTGTCAATATAGACAGCATAAAGAATAAAGAAACCCACTGAAAGCTGTTGGAGTAATGGGAAGACTGAAAATAAAAGCAAGGAAGTGATCTACCTGATTAAAATACTGTATATGTATATGTGAAAGACCATTGTGAAATCACTTGGAATAACTAAAATTAATAACAGTCTAGCACTGGTGGCTAATGCTTGTAATCCTAGCTACTCAGGAGGCTGAGATGATTATTATGGTTCAAAACCAGCCTTGGCATGCAAGTCCATGAGGAAAGTCCAATTAGCCACCAAAAGCAAGAAGTGTAGCTGTGGCTGAAGTAGTTGTGTGTTAACCTTGAGCAAGAAAGCTACAGGACAATACCCAGACCCTAAGTTCAAGGCCTCAGACAGGCACAAAAACACAAAATGAATAACAGGGTGTTAAACGGCTCTTATTTGGTAATGGGTACTAGTGGGAGATGGCAGGATGAATGAAAGGGATGAAGGAGGGTGAATATGGTAAAAAAAAAAATCAAAGCACTTTATGCACATGTGTAAAAATAGATAAGCCTATAAACACAACCCGAAATTATGCTCAAAACCCTTTTCCCCAAATCAGTTAGGTCATGTAGTCACTGATTGTAAATTTCAAAACAATAATATACAAGGCAATTGACACTGTTATTTAACTTTCCTTCTCAAAACATCCTCTTTATTTAATATTCCTTCTGAAAACATCTTTATTTGGGTCCTTAATTCTGTTTTCTTAAAAATTATTATCACTGATGTTTTGGTCTGTCCAAACTGATACAACAAAACACTACATGCTGGAATGCTTAAACAACAGCATTATATTTCACATAATTCAGAAGGTCCATTTCTTGAGTGGGACTATTCAATATCCATTTCTAGAGTGGGCTTCTTTCCAACTTATCTTCTCACTGAGTCCTTCCCAGATGTGCAAAATGATTCCTAATATCTACACTTTTTATTTGGTCATAAATCATATTGGACTAGGGCCTCTTCCTTATGATGTAATTTATATTGTATCACTTCATCACAGGTTCCATCTCCTAATATGGTCACCTCAGTAATTATATGATACATTTTGATCTGTAGATTCCCCTGCCACCCCAGATTTTGTGTTCTTTATTGTCCTTTTTTTCCCCTGCAAAAATTGTGGCTAATATCATCTGACATCATTTCTTTTCTTTTTTTTTTTTTTTTGTTTGCCAGTCCTTGGCCTTGGACTCAGGGCCTGAGCACTGTCCCTGGCTTCCTTTTTGCTCAAGGCTAGCACTCTGCCACTTGAGCCACAGCGCCACTTCTGGCCGTTTTCTGTATATGTGGTGCTGGGGAATCGAACCCAGGGCCTCATGTATACAAGGCAAGCTCTCTCGCCACTAGGCCATATCCCCAGCCCCATGACATCATTTCTTGATGCTGGTGTTCCTGGCATTGTGTAGAGTCCTCCCCTTTTACACCAGCGCTCATGAGTTATTCCATTTCCAAGATTAGTCTAAAAATTTGTTTCCATCTTTGTTCTTTCTCAGCTGCCATATCATGAGAAAACTTAGAGAAAGAAACCATCTGGTGAAGAACCACTTCATTTCTCAACAGGCAGAAGTCACATGAGTATGTCATGGAAATGAATCCTGTCACTCTTGTGAGAGAAATTTTTCAATGCATTGTAGCTCTCGCTGAGAAATCTGACTGCAACTTCATGAAAGATATTCATCCAGAATGACTTGAGTTAAGCAGCTCTTGATTCTTGACCCACAGAAATCATGTGAGATAATACAGATCCACTGGCAAAAGCTGATAACTTTTAGAGTTATAGTTTTGACTATAAATAACTTTTATTTGAACAGATCCATGAAAAAAAAATTAGTGGCATATCATTATTTGAATTTATCAAATATTTGTATACTACTGACAACTATATATGCAAATAAACTGTAAAGAGATTTTAATGTATGAGTACCAATAATGTCAGAAAATTAAGAGAAGCAAAGTGGTACAAGGATAAAGTGATCAATAGCACCCAGCTGGCCTGAAATGATACTAACACATGTCTTTTTCCTAATCACTTTCTTTTCAGTGTCCAGTTGGGACATAGATGTATGATCAGTTGGTTACACTCCATTAACTTATAGAAAAGAGGTACAACTGGGGATAGATATTGAAATATTTAACTCTATTGAAGTGTCATTTAGAATTCTACAGTGCTTAGTCTGTAGACAAGGGATATTTATTTCTTCTTTTCTCAAAGGTAGTCTACTTAAATAACATTGAACTTCACAGATGGTGTGACTAACCACCAGACCACTACATAAACATTGTGCAAAGCAAAAATAAATAAACCAAAAATGATTATTCTGTAAGTTTTTCCATCAGATCTTTACTCTCCTAGAAGAATTACAGCTTCCCCAAACCACAAAGCAATTTTTAGTATTTCAAAGGAAGAATCTGTTGGGACTTTTTTTTAAAATAAAAAAAGAACAACTCAGACTAAGTCTTGTTTATAGTGGTCAAACTTTCTCAACAATCATCATCAAAATGTCCTTTCTAAGTTCACTGAAATTCCACCTTGCTCATAAAGCAAAGAATACCAAGATACTTGTTACTTGTACTCATCTTCAACACAAGAGTTAATGTTGATTACTTGTATATTAAAGTCTACATTTATTAATTTTGGCTCTTATACCATGAATATTATGGTAAAAATTTTAATAAATATTTTAATAAATATTTATTATCTGTTCCATAATATATCCATGAAGAAGAATTTTTTTTCTGCTGAGCAATCTTGCAGAAAATACCATAGAGGTACCTAATTTGTACAATAGAAATTCACTGCTAACGATAAAATAAAGGAAAAAACCCTCCATGATTTTACATCATGAATAATGTGACTTTTAATAATCTATTATATGTCAGAACTGGCTTGATAATTTTTGTAAGACTTTCCTTATTTTTAATCTGATATGAACTTTACTACTCTATCCACGATTTCCTTAAGAGCTTTTAGTTATTAGTTTCTAAACTGAGAAGTGATATATCAAATACTTTACCTATAAAGTTAATAAATGCAAATTATCTGTTATATTGAGGAACTTTATCATTTCCCTTTATTTCTTATAAATTATATAAGGGAGATAAAATAAGAGTCTTATATATAGAACATTCTTTGGACTTGTGCTCCAATTTATTGAATTCATGTGTTGATGGTCTTATTTGAGTATAAAATTGTTAAACAAGTGCAGAAGGAAGAAGCAAAAGAGAAACTTCTCTGTGGCAAGAAGTTGCTCAGTATGAAGAGAAGTTTGTGTAAGTCTTTACATGTGCTAAATGGAAAGTTCAGCATTATAGATATCCAGCAAGAAATAAAAGTTAATTTTGAAAACCCTAATTCTCCTTTGGCCACAAATTTTGTATTTGATTCCTTTTTGCAAAGTGAAATTACTTATGGAAGCAATCAGGGAGTACATATTAGAAATTATATATTCCAAATTCTTTACTTATTACAAATTCTGATGAAGATGCACTAATTAGCTAAATATCCTTAGTTTGATGAAAAGGGTCTGCATGCAATCCAAAATTATCCTGCCAGTCCTCTCACCCAACTTTCACATAGGCTGTTCTCAGTCTACTTTAAGATGATAGGTTTTGAAAACATTCAAATTCTTAGCTTCCACTATATTCCTAAATTTTGGATCAGTTCTGAGACTGATTTGACCTATTCTTTACAAAACTTATTGTTATCATTAACCTCTAAATGCACCTTCACAGCCATGTTTATTGCAGAATTATTTTCCATAGTCAAGATACGGAATCAGTCCATATACCCCTCAATAGATGAATGGATCAATAAATGTTATATACCTATATACACATACATATACATACATACCATGGAATTCTATTCTTTCAGAAGGAATGACATTGGGCCATTGCTAAGGAAATACAGAGACTTTGACAGGATTATGATAAGTAAAGAAAGCCAGACCCAGAGAAACACAGGTTTCATGGTTTCCCTCATTAGTAGGAACTAGAATATGCTATAAAAATAGAAGTAAGCACACTTGGAGGTATCCAAGGAGTTGTAAATGAATGAATGAAGTATAATAGAATATATGGAGAAGACAAATATTATAATTATTTTTTTCTGCTATGGACATTTTTATTGTCAAAGTGATGTACACAGTGATTACAGTTTCATATGTAAGCCAGTGAGTACATTTCTTATACAACTTGTTACCTCCTCCTTCATTTTTCTGGTATAATTCTTTAGAAAGACTAAATCATTTTTTCCAAGTCCTTCCATTTCCTTACAAATGGGACAATGTCATTCTTTCTGATAGAGGCATAAAATTCCATTGTGTATATGTACCACATTTTCCTGAAGTGAGCCAGACCCAAAGAAACACGGACTCTGTGGTCTCCCTTATTGGGAATAATTAGTACAGGTTTAGGCAAATCATAGCACAGCATCACAAGGCCCAATAGCTATACCCTTATAAACACATAAGATGATGCTAAGTGAAATGAACTTCATGTTATGGAAACAGTTGTAACTACTTTCAACGTCCTATGTGTATCTGTAGCTTCTATTATTGATGATGTTCTTGTACCACCTTCCTGTGGTTGTACCTACACTATCTCTGTAATCTTATCTGAGCCTATTGGAAACCGTGTATACTGGTATTGGAAGTAGGAAATTGAAAGGGAATACCAAAATTGAGAGACACAGGGTAAAAAAAAGACAAACAACTACAAAAGCAATACTTGCAAAACTGTTTCGTGTAAGTGAACTGAACACCTCCGTGGGGGGGGGGGGAGGGAAAGGGGGAGGAGGGAGGGGGGTATGAGGGACAAGGTAACAAACTGTAAAAGAAATGTATCCAGTGCCTAACGTTTGAAACTGTAACCGTTCTGTACATCAGTTTGATAATAAAAATTTGAAAAAAAAAAGACTAAATCATGTAAATTCTGTAGGGTATCCTGAATGTGCAGCCTTCTTTGCACACAGTCATCTCAATTCAGCATATTCAGTATATTTAGCAAAGGGATCATTCATACTTAGAAAGACAGAGGTTTATCTCACACTGTAACTTCCAAATAACTCCTTTAGAATTAAATTTCCTCAACTCAGTTAAAAGGAAAGCTTAATTTATGTTAGCCATTTAATGCAGCATTTGTAGTTTATATACAAATATAAAATTGTTGAATCATCAGATTGTGTGGGTTAATTCACACCTGGAAAAAGGAAAACACTTTGGAGACAGTCATTTCAGAGATGCCTTCATTTCACAACATAGTGCTTTTCACTGGGGGGCATCTTTTTTTCTTTCTGATCATTGACAGGTTTAGAAGTATTCACATGAAAATCTATCACGGTATCGAGTGAATTTGAGCAAAGGACGCTCTGCATTATACGATCTCCCCTTCTTTCTTCCTCCCTGTCTTTTAAAACTAATTATGTTGGAGATTTATTATTATGTGCTCTGAAAATCTGAATGGCTGGCTCAGAAAAAAAGAAAACATCAGCTTTAAAAATCTTTTATTTATTGTGGCCCATCATTTACAGGCAGTAAAATTTCCTGTTGCTGGTTGAATTGTAATTCAATGCATTTTGAAAAATACTGACTCATGACTATTTTGTCATGTAATGTAGTATAACTATATATGAATAAAAATATTCTAAAATAAAACAATGTAACTCCATAGTAAATTTATATGAAACTTCTAAAATTTGAATTTATATTGCCAAGGAGATGTACAGAGAGGTTACAGTTACCTCAATAAGGTAGTGAGTATATTTCTTGTCAAAGTTGTTACTTACTTCCTCATTTTTCTCCCACCCTTTCTCCTCCCCATCCATCGCCCCCCCCCAGTTGTACAGTTGATTTACTACATATTGTCTTATAAGTATTGCTGTTGCATTGGTTTGCCTTTTACCCTAAACTTTATAAAACCACCAGTGCATTTGCTCCTCTAATCCTTATCAGTGATCTTTCTATGATAACTGGTCACTTTTAAGTTCTATCTTTGTAATCCCATCAGCCTCATCCCTCTAAGGCCTTCCTTTCTACCCATGTTTGTCATAGGCCCGGAGAATGATTCTGGGTGCCCATACCAAGATTCACGGGAGATGGAAGATGGATCCTCGACAGGATAGCCTGAGCTGCTTCAGCCTTGACTGGCACAGGGTCACAATTGCCTAGGAGTCCAGCTGATCATGGTCCCAAAAGAAGATAAGAGCGGGTCTGGGGAAGTTTCCACCTTCAGTGTCATCCCCAGCACTAAGACAAGCACCACTCTTTCATCTCTCATTTTGTTTATTTAGCTCCTTTTCTCCTTTCTTTTGGTTAGCTTGACTAAGTTTCTCCAAATTATTTGCAGAACACTAAGCTTTCATTTCATTGATTCTTTTTATTGTTCTCTTTGAGTATCTTTATTTCTGTAAATTCTGCCACAACCTACATTTTGTTTCTTTCTACCTATTGACTTTTAGCATGGCTTGTTCTTTTTGAACGAAGTTGTTCAATTTTATTAATTGAATTGTTACATGTTTTTTAATCTAAATAAGATCTTAGTTTTCTTCCCTTCCTTTTTTTCCTTCCTTCCTTCCTTCTTTCCTTCCTTCCTTCCTTCCTTCCTTCCTTCCTTCCTTCCTTCCTTCCTTCCTTCCTTCCTTCCTTTCTTCCTTCCTTCCGTTCAAAGCGAGTGTTCTATCACTTTGAGCCACTTTACCACTTCCATTTTCTGTTGGGTAATTGGAGATAAGAATCTCACAGATTTTCCTGAACTGCAGTTGAACTGTAATCCTCAGATTTCAAACTCTTGACTAGTTAGGATTACAGGAGTGAGCCACTAGTACCTTTTTTTCCCAAGGGGCTAGGGGCTGGTAGTGTAGCTTGAACTCAGGACTTAGTAGCTTTATTGCTCATGTTTGGTATGCTGCCTCATGCCAAAAGCTACCCTGACTCTGCATTTTGTTGTTTAATTAGAAATAAAGTCTGTGAACCTTTATCTGAGATGGCCTTAAACTGCCATCCTACAGGTCTCAGTTACCTAAGTAACTGGGATTACTGGTATGAGTCACTGGTACCTAGATTGACTTTTTCTTATTTCTTGATATACAAATTATGAATGTTTTGAAGTACCATTAGATGTTTTTAATCTCGGACATTCTCCAAGCACAAATAAGCATACATATTTCCTCCAATACTTAGGATTTATCAGTGCCAATGAGACCAAATTTAAACCCAAAATGAATTACAAGAATTGGTTCTCAGGTTTGGCTTGTCTGATATTTCTATGATGTCTAACTTTGTCATGTCAAAAATTTGTCCCAGTTGCTACTAGAAGCAGAATTTTAAACTACTACAGCCTCATTAAAGTTTTCTAAAACACATATCAAATTAAATATTAGCAGAACAGGAAAATGTGGTACATATACATAGTGGAATTTTATACCTCTATCAAAAAGAATGACATTGACACATTCGTAAGGAAATGGAAGGACTTGGAAAAAATTATACTAAGTGAACTGAGCCAGACCCAAAGAAACATGGACTCCATGGTTTCCCTCATAGGGAATAATTAGCACAGGTTTAGGCTAGTCACAGCAGAGGATCACAAGAGCCCAACAGCTATACCGTTATGAACACATAAGATGATAAGTAAAATGAACTCCATGTTATGGAAATGAGTGTTATATCACGTTGTAATTACTTTCAACACGACATGTGAAACCTTAACTTCTTTTGTTGATGATCCTCTTGTATTGCCTTCCTGCGGTTGTCCCGCACTGTCACTGTATCTCATCTGAGTACCCTGGATACTGTATATACTGGTATTAGAACTAGGGAAGTGAAAGGGAATATCAAAATCGAGAGAAAAAGGATAAAAAGACAAACAACTCCAAAAGCAGTACTTGCAAAACCATTTGATATAAACCAACTGAACAACTCATGGGAGAAGGGAAGTAGGAGAGGGGAGGGGGGAATGAGGGAGGAGGTAACAAATAGTACAAGAAATGTAGCCATGGCCTTATGTATGAAACTGTAACCCCTCAGTACATCACTTTGACAATAAATAATTATTTTTAAAAAGAAAAAATGAAATATTAGAAAGACAACTCATTTGACAGGTAAATATGCACTAGAGTAACTTTCCATGAATATGATTATAAATATTCTAGATAAGATCAAAACAGAAATAAGATAAATCATAGTTAATTTTTTGAAGAAACAGTTAAGTAACTAACAGTCTAGTTATCCCCACAACACAAAGCAATTTAAGATAGCATTGTGATTGACAGGGATTTGGGAAGATGGCAGAACAATGACAGGGAAAAGTCTCAACTTCCTCTGGTCATCTAGATGTATGGGGCTTTACCCAAGAAATTCAGAACAAGAGAGGTTTCTAGACAAATTATAAGCAGTTCAGAGTTTAGGGGCAATCGAGATGTATCAAATCATAAGCTTTTGGAAGAGGAGAAAAAGCAAACAAAAATACCACTTAATGGATCATGACCCATGGCTTTTCACAGGTTGGTTTAGACTAAGATCTGTGATTTTATGTCTCTTCTCTTTTATTTATTCATTTTTTTTTTTTATATTTCTTCTCCCAAGACTCATGTACCTACCCACCTTGTCACTGGCCTCATCTTCACAGCCCTAAATTAGAGAGCTTTGGATTTGAGGACTAGTGGAACAGTTGGCCACTGCCATTATCTGAAGACTGCAGAGAAGAAGTAAAGAAACTTCAAACCAGCGGCTTCACTACCATGGAAAAACTATTCCAGAAGAGGAATGGGAAGAACACACAGATATCTAACAATAGTGAGTAACCCATCCCTGATTCCCATGGGAACACTGGGAAGGAAGGAAGGAAGGGCTGTGGAACGTCATTCCAATCCAGAAGCTCACCTGGGCCTGAGATGCCTAGTATGAGAGAGCAACTCCCACCTGGGCCCCATACAAGCAGTGATAAGTGGAACGACAATGGGTGCCTGTGGGTGACTGCCACAACCCTAAGCTCCATACAGGCAGCAAGAACAGCTACAGAGCACTTCCACCATCCAAGGCAGATACAGGAACGGCAACTCATCAAAGGCAGTCCCACAGAGATGAGCCTCACAATGGATGTGCATCTTGAAAAGAGAACATAGTGTGTGTGGGGGAGGAAGGAGTGGAGAATCCTCGAGATACCTACAGAAAATTCAAACTGAGATTAAGATTTTTCATTTTTATTTTTTTCTTTTATACCTTCTCTACAATAATACTGAGTGCATTCTATTCCAAGTTTCACTACCCATCTCATATTTTCTGACTCATACCTCCTACACCAAAGAACTTTGCTACAGCCCTAACTTTTACCCCCGCCCCTCAAAAATAATCTTTTGAACACATAATGAGACTAGAGGTGTAGATAAAGTGACACTGTTACCCTACTATATGTAAGATTTAAATTTCTCTAGATCAGGATAAGGTACAGTACTAGAGATGACATACACCCTACACCAGTAGAGAGACACACCTTATCAAGCAATTAACCATCTAGTCTATAGGAAGATATCAGGTATCCAAAAGTCAGTACTAAAATGATCTTCAAATGGGTAAGACCCACTGCAGAAATTCATGAAATATGAAAAACTAGGACAATAAAACACCCACCAGCAAACAACAATCATACAACAAAACAGAAACCCACCAACAAACAAACAAAAAACAGGAAGATAATAAACCATACAACAAAAGAAAAGAATGGTTAAGAAAAGATTGCACACTGTGTTCAAAGAACTTTTGAAGAAAAGATAGAAAAATTATACATGTAATTTTGTAAATGCAATGAGGCTAATCAGAGAGTAATGGAAGAATTGATGGAGAAGACTAAAAGTTAAATGAATTTCCAAAGAATGCAAAGGAGTTCAATGAAGACACAGCCACACAGTTAAAGGAGACAAAAGAAATTTAAATAGTATAGTTCATTAGAAAGGCAAAAATCAATGTTCAGCAAAATAAAACACTGGGAAGCAGGTACATGGAAAGGGTAGACTGGAGTCAAGTGGAAATGTGTGAACAAATGCAAAGGAAAAGAGGGGGATAATACACTCAAGAATCTAATGTGTGTCCTACAAAATCAAGAAGAGTGAGAGAAAGGGAAGGCAGAGGAAGAATAGATTAGAAAGTTGAAAGAGGTGACACTGATCAAGATATATGGCATTCATAAACTACTTTGTTACATGGCAAAGCCTTTGTACAACTACTTAAAGATAATTAGAAAAATCCTCATGAAAACAAAAAACAAGGCATAAACAAATCAATAAAATAGTCAATGAAGGACTTGGAAAAATGTCTTCACTAAAGAGCTAGGAATTCACAAAAATGATCAAATACACCACAGAACAATAAAAATAAGGTAGAAAATTTCTGCAGCACAATAGATGACCCCAAAGACAGAATACAGTTATAAAATTTAATGTATCCTAAAAAATTAGAAAAATGAAGGTATGGACAGGGTTGACAGTGATGGGAGAGAGTGATGTATTGTATTCATAAACTCATTTGTTAAATGGTAACTCCTTTGTACAAATACTTAATGATAATAGAAGTACGTGTTGTACTCATAAATCAATATTTTCAACTTCAATCCACTGTACAAATAGTTAAAAATAATTTTAAAATAAATTTAAGATATTTTAAAAAGGAAAGAGAAGAAAGCTATCATTTTAATAGTTTTTTGTGCAGCTAGATACTATAAAGTAAATATGAAGTAAAAATGTAGGAAAATGTTTAGATTTTTGTTAGAATTATTATAATTGTGTGGTGAGACATAAATTAGAATACATTATAATCATTTAGAACTTTATATAAATTTTACATATTAGAAAGGATAGTTTATTTACAAGCAAGGTCTAATATCCAATTAAACATATTCATTTTCAGTATTATAAGACATTCATTGTTAAACACAGTCCTTAAGTTTAAGGGAAGTCTTCCTTCCCGTCTAATGACAATGTCCCAAACAAGTGCGTGTGCAAACTAGTGAATCATGTTGCCTCTCAATTCCAGGCAGGGATAGTCACTGTACCCCCTCAAACTGCTGTTTTACTATAATTTCAAGAGCTTGGTCTGGGGTAACAGAGTGGCTGCAAAGATGGGAAATTCGAGGAATACAGTGAGCAATTAAGGCAGAGAGTGGCTCCAAAACCCCAGGTATTCTAAACTAAGACACTGGTACAGAATTTAATGCTTAAGAGTAAAAATCATGTCTTGGATTTCAGGATGAGATACTAATGTTTAGAATCATGTATGGAACTAAGGATGTGGATAGGATGTATTTGTTGAGCAACAGAATGCTGAGTAAATTCTACATGTATATTATTGCCACTATCCTTCATTTTACCTCACTATCCTTTTAGTTCAAGAAGAAGCAAAAAGACTATAATTCCATCTTAAGCAGCAGATCTCTCTCTTTTTACTCCAGGACTTGGCAACTTTCTGTTACTCCAAAAAATGGCAAGATTAGAAACAGCCAAACATCATACACCTTGCTTTAGGCAGTATAGGCAATGGAGCTTTTGGAAAGTAACTAGGAAGGAAAACAGAAAGGCAATTGCTGTGTAGACATGACAGCACATACACTGATTTAAGGAAAACAGAAGGTTTTTTGGACAAGCAACTGTTCTTGCCTACAGTACATTGGTGCAGAGTGAAAATGCCAGACACAGCAGAGCTAACATGGTTGGGAGCTTCAGACAGTAGAACACATACATGCTTGAAATATAGATCATTTAATTTGCATATTATTTGCAGATGCATATGTTCAATTCTCTACATATTCCACTTTTTATATGTATTTAATATATATTCAAACATTGAATATATGTATATGACTGAATATGTATACACACACAAATATATTATTCAGTCTTTTCCTATACAAATAGGCCAGGTTTATTGAATCATGCCTGTAATCCAAGCTGTATGGGAGGCAGCGGAGCTTGGAAAAATTATGACCTGATGCCAGCTCTAGACAAAAAAATTTGAAAACGTATCTGAAAAATATAGGACTAAAACAATGTCTCAGGGAGTTGGCACAGTGGTAGAGTACTCACCTACATTTAAAAATAAAAGAAAAGTAAGAGAGCAGCCACTTCCCTTGGCAGTTGCAGAAATGACCTTAGTGTCTCAACAGTGCCTGGCACTTAGAGGACATTCAATACTCATTATCTCTTATGACTTGTCAACCCGTACATGTAACTCTTGCTATACTTGAAGATTGTGCTTGAAGGGGGAGAAATAGTGATAAGAAAGAAATGTAGCTGGAGTGTTTATGTGGCATGAAGTCTGGTGAGACAGGCAGGCATGAGAAGCTGAGGCTGCTCTTAGATTAATTTAGCTCCCTAAGAGAGAACAAAAGCACATTGCTGGGAGAGCAAAAAAGCCATGCACTTTTCTTGTGCCTTTCAACTCATGGCATTCAGTACATTTCCCAGTGTAGTTCAGGGCTCCAGACTCCTGGCCCTCTGTCCCTTCTGACATGTCCTTCCTCAGTGATTGGCAGCCTAGATTTTCTCTTATCTGCCCTATGCCCTGTGTGTAAACATTCTTCCTCCAATGGGAAAGAATGCAATATTCTAAGGAATGAAGAAACAGTAGGTTACCAGTTTATATATTGATGGTAGGCTTCTTTGTTTTATTTATTGTGGGAGATCATGTGATAAACTTCCCCAAATTTTCTATAAACAGCCTTCAGAAGTAACACTCCAGTAATTCATTCTGGCAACACTAAAATAACTGGTGCTATGTTGTCATTTTTCTTACCCATGTTTCTCTATGCCAACTAGCATCTTTGGTACTACAAATATGGACTTTTAGCTGCTTTAGAAAAAATCAGAATCAATGTCGGTTCCCAGTGAATTATCACACATCCACTATGTCATGCCTCGGTGTGGAGTTCAAGGTCCTTTTGAGCTCTTGAAGGGAAAGGAACGAAATAATAGCAGGTCTCATAAAGAGTCACAGAGGAGGCATATATTTGAACCATTTTTTCAGATTGAAAAAGTAGACAAAAGAAGGTTTGCCATTGTCTATGGCAGTGGCATTGAAAATGACATAGACTTGTTTGTTTTTTCAGATATCCCGGTTGTAAGAAATGATGCTACTAATGGAGAGGCAATTTAATGCTTGATAAGAAAGAGTGATATTACTCTAAAGACATTTTTTCAGGCCATATGCACATTTCTCACATCTGCAAGCTTAATTATTCAGGAGGTAATCAGCATGGGCAGAAAGTTGTCATGATCCCATCTCAACAGAAAAAAAGAAAAAGAAAAGAAAACTGGTCTTAGTAGTACATGTCTGTCATACCCAGTAATAGCGGGATATATAAATATGAATACATTCCAGGCTCTCTAGACAAAAAGTGAGACACTATCTTGAAAACAGTCACAGCAAAATGGACTGGGTATGGTTCAAGCAGGAGAGCACCTGCCCAATAAAAGTGAATTCCTAGTATCAGCACTAATAATAATAATGAATAAAATTATATAAAATAAAGATAGTTCTGAGAGTTACAAGGAGGACAGATATAATTTAAAATATTGGAAGCTACCAGGTGCCAGTAACTCATGTGTGTAACCCTAGCTATTCAGAAGGCTGAAATCTGAGGATCACAGTTCAAAGCCAGCCCAGGAAGGAAAGTTTGTGAGACTCTTATCTTCAATGAATCAGCAAAATATCTGGAGGTAGAGCTGTGGCTCAAGAAGTAGAGTTCTAACCTTGAGAACAAAAGCTCAAGTACAGCACCCAGACCTTGAATGTAAGCCTCCAAAGCAACACACACACACACACACACACACACACACACACACACAAAAAAAAAAAAAAAAAACACAAACTGGAATCTACATATGTTAGCCTCATAACTATACAAAATCTAAATATTTCTAATGAGCAACATAGTCCTACAATTTCTAAGAATAGTACTTTATTGCTGGTGGAAAATGTTTTGTTATATATATTTGAAGATAACAAAGTAGTCACTATTCACATGAATTTTACACTTGGAAAAATTCACCATAACCTGATCATGTTTAAGGAAATATCTGTAGAAAGTCTGTAGATTTTTTTATTTATATTTATAATGAACATGTAGTTACATATATCTCAAAATGAAGGTCTGTGCTTGTGGAGGAAGTCTAGAATTTATAACACAAGTAGACATATTATAAATCATATTTTAGTAAATATTAATAACAGTTTAGTACATTTTTTCATTTTTAAGAAAATAAATCTGACAATGTCGTTCACAAAATTCTCATAGTTGCCTTTTATAAAGCTGAAATCTATTTAAAAATGATAAAATTGTAGGCTCTGTTATTAAATAAGTGACCAAAATTTACCAAGGTGAAAAAATTGTAAGCATGCCATTGTTCCAGCCCTCTTTGCTCAAAATTATTTCAAAAAGCAAGCCATTAAAGATAGGATGCACTTGGTGAGATTTTTCTAATTATTTGACATTATTTTCTATTAATTTTTTTTCAATTCAATTGGTAATAGGAGTACATCTGCGTGGTGTAATGCTTGCAAGAGTGTTAATCATTTAGACATGAAAACGAGTAGCAGTGCTTAATCTGGTGAGTTTAATCATTTTTTTCAATATTGCCCAATGTCAGGGTTGGCGGGTAGCATGGTAATATGACCTCATTAAATTAGTACTTGTGATGAGGATGGAAATGACCAATGAATATCAAAATAAATAATGCATCATCTTGTATTCCATTGCTTCTGCTGCTTTAGGCATCTGGGGAAATTAAGAAGGGTTACTTGTGTCAATCAGGCAAATCACAAGTAAAAAGAAATCTTCAATTAATCATGGTATTTTACCACAATCCCTTTGGAAAAAAAGAGCCATATTAATAAAAATGCATTATGCCTTCTGTTGCCATTGACAAACAGTGATAAGCTTCTGGGGAGGGGCTGGGGACATCATGTATGAGAGATTCATAATGAAGTTTTCCTTATAAATTTCTCTAAAATTATTCCAACTGCACAACCTTAGTTGTGTTAAGGCAGGAAACCCTTCCGGGCTTCCTATAAAGAGGTTTCCTTTTGGTCTTCACAGAGGAGCTGGTGATTACTCCGTAGGTCCTTTGTAGCATGCAGCTAGCTGCTGTCACAGTTAAAAATCTGAAGCATGCCCTTTGCACCAGCAAATTTGGCTAATCAGGAAACTTCCCTGGAACCATACAAGGTTTAACCAATCATTCTCCCATATCTGTAGCCCTGAGATACTCAGAGAGCTAGGAAGAAGGTTGATGCACCCTAATGCCTCCGACTTCTTAGTCACTCTGATGGGGATTATCCTTAGAAGTCTCCTTTGCAAAATGGACTGGATTGGAACCAACTGCTCAAGGGTTGGAATGTGATTTGGTCCTACTATAATATGCACATATTTGGGGTGTTAGGTATAATTCTTCTCATAATAGAGAGCACATTTTCACTTCTGATTAGCAATAAATTCCAAATTGCAACTATCTCAGAAATCTTATTTTCACACTTTCTTCAGTGAGTCTAGTTCAGCTTTGAGGGGGAAAGTGCTACCACACATTTTGTGCTAAAAGTTGAACCAAATAATAGCATGTATTTAAAACTAAGTTAATAATCAGCTTTGGTACAGAATAAATTGGGAGTGATCAACTCTTAAAGGTATTTCAAAAATTCTTGGGAAAATAATTATTTATATCATATATTATGGAATTGATATGCATTTAAAGTTAATGGAATATATTCAGATATATGTATATTACATATGTGCATGTGTATGTATATATTCAGAATTTATGTGTACTTTATGTATATAGAGATGTTTACATTGATAAATATTTTAACCAATTGCTAGAGCTAAAATATAGTTACTTTGTCTTATTTCTTAGATTTAAGTAATAACAATTTTAAATGTCTATTTTGACATTTAATGGGATGATGTTTTAAATGTCAAGAAATATTTTAAAAATCTACATTTCCTTGCTATGGTGACATAGAATTCATGTTGATTAAACAAAGGGTATGTATTTATATAATTTCAAGTTAAAAATTAAACTTTGACTAGTTATTGGTGCATTTTAGTATGAAGTTATACTGATATTTTCACAATAATATTTTGTGGAGCGATTTGGATAGCATTATATGTGTTCTGTGTTTGATGTTTATATTTTGAAAGCCAGGTATATATTGCTAAATCATATTTTTATAAAGTATCATTTTATCAGTAGCAGAAAAATACATATGTTCAAGAGTTTAATCATTTATCACAATGTTGGAACATAAAGTCCAGTCTTGAAAAAAGTAATATACATTATCAGTGCAAGCATGGTTCTTAGCATACATATACAATAATCAGAGTAGAATTTTTAAGGTATAAAGAATAGGTTAATAGTTTATTGTCACAAAAAGGAATATTATAAAAGTATAGAAAGGACACTGTGAGTTGCATATATTGTTTTCATCACAAGGTTTTGACCATTGAAACATGTTTAAAATTTCCTCCATGTAACATACAGGATGTAATTTCAGTGGAGCAACAAACCACACAATATGATGCTGTTGTTTCCTTTATGTAATCGTGGTGCAACCCATCTTTTTTCCAACCTATAACAATAAGGGTTGTTGTAATGAAGCATAGAGGCAGACTAATTCATTATTAATACAATTCTTTGGTACAAAATAGCTTTTATAGATATGAGGATAAACATACAACTGAGATCTGAATATAAAGTAGGGAATTAAATGTGAATCTTGACTAAATTGCAAGATTCCTACAGTGTAAAATGGCAATAATGTTTATAAATCTATCTATTTGATTTTTTTAGTTATCAATGCACAAGGATATACATAGTAATAGCATTAGTCCCTGACTTTCGTTAAATGAAATTGTTTCTCTTGAAGAAGTATGTCTTTTAGAAGAATGGCTCCCCAGGGAGAAAGAGAAAAGGGGATTAAGACAGAGAGTTCAGGTAGGAGCCACTATAGAAATTCATGAAAATATTATCACACATTGTTATTTTATCTCACCACAAATCAGGGATTTTAAAAAACAGAAAAAAATACATAATTCTACATTAATAGGATTTCATGTTTAAAGTACATTTAACAGCACATGATTCCAAGCATCTTAATTTAAACTTACAACTAAAAGGAATAGAATGGATCATTTATGTGTTACTGCCAATAGGACAATGAATTCCTTTCCTGATTGGTTCTTTTCAGGTACACATTCATCAAAAACTATGTTTTAATGTTTTAGTGAACGTGACTACATTCTAGTTTGTTTTTCATTGTTTAATTTATGTATTAGAGATTTCAGATAACTCAGATAATTCACTCATTAGGTTGCATGGGAGAAAACCCCCGACTCTTATACTAATTTTCTATGTGCCCCACACCGTCCTATGTAAAAGTGAATGACTATATTCCAGAATTTTATGAAAGTTCTCATTTAGCAAAGGGATCTCTTGACAAATCCTATTATTTGGCACTGGGTCATTGTAGTAGAAGAAAAACATTAGGAAAGGGGGGTAAAAAAGAAAAATAAGGTAATCCTGGTATAATAGGACTGAGAATAAACATGTCCGCAATTACTGTTTAGGAAGGTCATAGGGATGTTTCTGGTATGGAATATGCATAAAGGAATGAGATATTCAATACATCTCAGGAAGTAAGGGGAGGTTTCTGCAAGAAGGTTAAATTTGAGATGATACAAAAGGGTGAAGCTGAAATATTCAGAGATAAGGATGTAAGAACAAAAAGACTGGAGTTAAGAGAAAATATTCTAGGACTCCAAATTAATTAAAAAACTCCTAAAACATGAACAATAAGCAAGGAAACAGAGAAAGACAGGAAAATATTTTTTCAATTGCAAATGACATTTCTGAAATACAATAAACTCTTGAAAATTATTTGTTAAACTAGTTATATTTTAATAATTTCTTGAATAACTTATAGAAATACTTTGTGAAAAAGACCATCTGAC
The DNA here is from genome assembly GCF_023159225.1 of Perognathus longimembris pacificus. NCBI lineage: Eukaryota > Metazoa > Chordata > Mammalia > Rodentia > Heteromyidae > Perognathus > Perognathus longimembris. Next base: position 46,266,806 of record NC_063172.1, on the reverse strand, counting down.
CATTAGACTTTCAAGTGTATTTTCGAATCTGCCCTTTTAAGATTATGGTGTGTGTGTGTGTGTGTGTGTGTGTGTGCATGCGTGTGTGCATGTGTGTGCATGTGTACACACTGGGCTTAAAATCAAGCCACCTAATTTTTGTTTTTTGCTCAAGGCTAGTGCTCAATCACTTGAGCTGCAGCTTCATATTTTCCTTTCTGATGCCTATTTGCTGATAAGAGACACAAGAACTTTCTTGCCCCAGTTGGCTTCACAATACCATCCTCATATTTTAGACTTCTGAGTACTAAAATCATCAACATGGGGTACAGACAACATTCTAGATTGTGATTTTTAAAAATGAGATTAATTAAAATTAATTCTTTTCATCTTCAGTAATTGTATAATATATTGGTCATATATTCATTGAATACATTTTTATTGTTGCTGCTGTTGCTGCTGTTAGTTGAAACTTTTGAATTTTATGTCTACACATGCAGGCCCACTTTTGCTTCAGGCTCCTCTAACCCAGTCCTCAGAGTTTCTGTCTGATATGAACTGCATTTGGCTCTCCTATTCCTGAGAATGGTAGAGCTCAGCACTATCTCCACACTCTCCTCTTCAGTAGATAAGGCATCCTTGCCACAGAATCTTTCCATTTGATATTAGCATTTCCCTATTTCTATCTCTTCCCTTAGACTATCTCAGAATTCCAGTGATACAATCAGTAATTAGACAATAGATAATGTCTAGTTCTTTCACTTGTATCAGACAAGCTAGTCTTATATTGGTAGGATTGCCAGGGAGACTTGCAAGTTTCACTTCATATGGAATGTTCACTAGAGATATATGGAATTTAAAGTTATAAAAGTTGTGTATGTATAGGCTAATATGTATCAAAAAATTTAAAAATTTTATTAGTCTAGTTACAGTCTCTTCCCTAGCATAATCCAAAGCAACCATCCATTCAAAGTGTAGATCAATACTACATAGAAGGAAACTAAATACAGAAAGAATAATGCAATTTTATGTGCCATTTATTAAAGCTGAATTAAACTTCAGTAATTGATCTGGCCACCTCAAGAAATAGAAATAAAACTGGGGTAAGAACCACTTTTTATTTGGCTGCAAATTTCACAAAGGTTTTCTTTTTCTTTCTTTTTTTTTTTTTTTTTGGCCAGTCCTGGGCCTTGGACTCAGGGCCTGAGCACTGTCCCTGGCTTCCTTTTTGCTTAAGGCTAGCACTCTGCCACTTGAGCCACAGTGCCACTTCTGGCCGTTTTCTGTATATGTGGTGCTGGGGAATCGAACCCAGGGCCTCATGTATAGGAGGCAAGCTCTCTTGCCACTAGGCCATATCCCCAGCCCAAAGGTTTTCTTTTTTTTGAACAACAGAGAATTGTTTATCTTGGAGAGAATCTTATAGGTATGTATTTATTGCTGAGTTGAAAACTTGGGACTAGCAAGTGAGATGAATTGTTACCACAGGAAGAGAAATGAAAGCAAGCCAAAATTAAATAGCTTAAATTTTAAAGGGAAAAATGACTTTTCTTTATTACTCTTGAGTAATTACATTCATATATTGAGCAGAGATCAAAAGATTAAAGAGTGAGGCAAACTCTGAGACCTTTGTTCTGGAAGCTGCCCTTTGATGACATCACAGGCTACTTCACTAAAACTCAGTTAACCTCAAGGAGACAAGTTTCTGTTACTTTTTTTTCTATTTACAGTGATTCTTGCATCAATTTTTGGATTAATTCTAGGTCATAAGAAGTCATGTTCAGCAATATTGTAACCTCTGAAGTAAATGCTATATGATGGGTTGTTGTTTTGTTGGGCATTCTTGTGATAACCTATCCTTTATATAAATGAAGTTTTTATGTTGTTACAGTGCTTGGCATTGAACTCAGGTCCTTGCATACATGGGACAACTACTTAGATAAAATTCCAGTCCCTTATTTTCTTCTTATAATGAGCATATGCCACTGAAGTCTGAAACTCTGGAGGTAACAAGCTACACAATATCTAATAATCAGCTGCCCAAATCATTGTTAATTATCTGCATTATGTCTATTTTGAGATATTGCCTAAGTGAAAATGAATGCTTAAAAAGAATATTTTAATGAATATAACTGAATTTCTCTGAGTAGCAATCTATAATACAGGCTCCATACTTATATGTAACTTTCAGAAGAAAGATTACACCTGTATGCCAATGCCTCCTGCCTGTTTCCTAGCTGTTCAGGAGGGTAGAATCTAGAAGATTATGTTTCCAAGCCAGCCTGGGTAAAAGAATTTCTTGAGATTCTATCTCTGTTTAATTACCAAAAAGCACAGCTGGAGGTATGGCGCAAGTGGTACATGAGGAATCTGAACAAGAAAGATGAATTAAAGTATAAAATTTTGAGATCAAATTCCAGTACAACAAAATTAAAGAAAAAATTATTCAAGAAAATGTGTTTTGATTTTCATTGGCAATATCATTTATACCAAGATACTTTGTAAGCCTTATGAAAAATACTTCAGTAATTTAGGTTCATTTATGTTATATTTAACCTTCTTTATCTTCTTCTACATACCTTTTCCTATTCTTAACTGTCTTGGAGAAAAAGCATGATTATCATTATTACCAAATAGTCACTTATACTTTATCCTTAATATCATCATGTTTTATTTCAAATTAATTTAATAAATGGTCTTTCTAAATTCTAGGGAACTAGTGATAAAATTTAAGAGCTTAGAATCTATTAACTAATATTTACTTCAAATATTGTAGAATACATGAAGAGAATTTATTTATTTATTTATTTATTTGCCAGTCCTGGGGCTTGAACACAGGGCCTGAGCACTGTCCCTGGCTTCTTTTGCTCAAGGCTAGCACTCTACCACTTGAGCCACAGCGCCCCTTCTGGTCATTTTCTATATATGTGGTGCTGAGGAATCGAACCTAGGGCTTGATGTATACAAGGCAAGCACTCTTGCCACTAGGCCATATTCCCAGCCCCGAGGAGAATTTATTTTTAAATGAATCTTCAACAGTAACAATATGAGATTAAATTAATTTTTGAGTAATAATAATACAAATATCCCAAAATTAGGTTAATTTTTCTTGACAATTTTTAACTGAGCATCTAAATTTTTATTAGTTGAGTATTTATAAAATGTGTAGTTTCCTTTAGTATCTAAATTGAGTTTTCAGAAGCAAGATAATTACAGTCTATTTTTATTACATGTGATAATATGAAGCCCTTAATCTATGTAAATTGTACTGAAATGCTGAGATGGTAAAATCTTCAGAGTTGAGCAGCGCCTCCCCTAGAGTATCTTCCTTGACCTCTCTCAGCTCAGAGTTCACAGAAGAGAAAGGTAATGTCAGTGAAATTGTGCCTCTCCTCATGTATTCATATGTTGACATGCTGACTGTTTGTACCCTAGAGTGTGATGTTATTAGGAAATCAAGATGTTAAAAAATAAAATAGTTCATATAAAAAAGGAAGATCAAGGCCAGGAATGTGGCTTAATGGTGGCATGCATGAAGTCCTAGGTTCGATTTCTTAGCACCACATAAACAGTCAAAACTCAAAGTGGCGCTGTGACTCAAGTGTTAGAGCACTAGCCTTGAGCAAAAAGAAGCCAGGGACAGTGCTCAGACCCTGAGTCCAAGCCCCAGGACTGTCAAAAGAAAGAAAAAAGAAAGAAAGAAAGATAGAAAGAAGGAAGGAAGGAAGGAAGGAAGGAAGGAAGGAAGGAAGGAAGGAAGGAAGGAAGGAAGGAAGGAAAGAAAGAAAGAAAGAAAGGAAGAAAGAAAGAAAGAAAGAGAAAGAAAGAAAGAAAGATCAAGCAATCCTAGAGTAGGATAGTTCTTTAACCCAATGTGCATGTTGCTCTAACGAATAGGAGAATTTGGAAACTATGGAGCATTATATTTTAAGATGAATGTAAAAATATGATGGTTGTGCATCTACAGGCCAAGTGTTATGGCTGGAATATGGCTTTTGTGTTGAAAACTTGATCCTCAACTGTTAGTATTGTGAAAATTTTAGGAGGTAGAGCCTAGGAGAAGTAGTTTACTGGGAGCACCAGTTTAATGGTTATCACTGGCCTGTGCTCTCTGACACTGTCTATTCCTCTGTGCTCTCTTGCTCCTTTTCCCCCTTTCTCCTCGGCTGCCTGTCTCCCATGAGGTGAACTGTCTCTTCTCTTCCTCTCCATGTTCCAATTTCTATCACCTTCTGTCTCTCCATGACCTAGGGCAGTAGAACCAAGAACTACCAACATAAGTCTATGAAAACGTCAGTTGAAATAAATCATTTCTCCTTAAACTGTTTGTGACAAGCATCCCATCAAAGAAACACAAACACAACATGCTGTGGAAGGACGCCAGCACATGCCAGCAAGCCACAAGTTGGAAGAGGCATAGGGCATATGTTTCCTTAGTGCCTTCAGAGGGGAAATGTACCTGTGGTGACCATGACACCAGACTTTTTATGCTAAAACTGTAAGATAATGAGTTCCGGTTGTTCAACCCCGTAGTCTTCTGTTATGATAGCCTTGACAAATTAATATATAGTGATACTCTTCTTGGCATGTCACAGATGCATATAGCTTACTGAGCCTTAAATTAGAAGTTAAATATACAAAAGCAAAACATTTCGGGGTTCATATGACTATGTTCCAAGGACTCATGAAATCCCTTTTCCTTCACAGCCTGAAGTCCAAAAGCAAACCATAGACCAATCCTGGGTATTTAGCCTAATATTGTAGTAGGTGTTTTTTTGTTGTTGTTGTTGTTTTTTGTTTGTGTGTTTGGTTTATTTTTGTTTGGGATTTTTTTGTTTGTTTGCTTAACTCCTGGTTTTCTTGTAACTCAGAGAATGATTGTACCTGGTGTAGCTTTCTGAATTCCATTTATTTTTTAAAGATTCCATCTTATGAACTCAATCAGTAATTGTAACTTTAAAAATATGTTTAGTCTCTCCATCTCACCCCAGTAAGAATGTCCTATATCAAGAAAACTAACCATGGGCTGGGGATATAGCCTAGTGGCAAGAGTGCCTGCCTCGGATACACGAGGCCCTAGGTTCGATTCCCCAGCACCACATATACAGAAAACGGCCAGAAGCGGCGCTGTGGCTCAAGCGGCAGAGTGCTAGCCTTGAGCGGGAAGAAGCCAGGGACATTGCTCAGGCCCTGAGTAAAAGGCCCAGGACTGGCCAAAAACAAAAAAAAAAAAAGAAAGAAAGAAAACTAACAATGACAAATGTTGGAGGGGATGTGGCCAAAAGGGAACCCTACTTCATTGTTGGTGGGAATGTAAACTGGTTCAGTCACTCTGGAAAGCAGTATGGAGATTCCTCCGAAGGCTAAACATAGAGCTCCTATGACCCAGCAGCCCCACTTTTGGGCATCTACCCAAAAGACCACAAACAAGAACACACTAAAGCCACCAGCATAAAAATGTTTATCGCAGCACAATTTGTCATAGCTAGAATTTGGAACCAACCCAAATGCCCCTCAGTAGATGAATGGATCAGGAAAATGTGGTACATATACACAATGGAATTTTATGCCTCTATCAGAAAGAATGACATTGCCCCATTTGTGAAGAAATGGAAGGACTTGGAAAAAATTATACTAAGTGAAGTGAGCCAGACCCAAAGAAACATGGACTCTATGGTCTCCCTCATAGGGACTAATTAGCCCAGGTTTAGGCTAGTCACAGCAGATGATCACAAGAGCCCAATACTCTTATGAACACAAAAGATGATGCTAAATGAAATGAACTCCATGTTATGGAAATGAGTGTTATATCACTGTTGTAATTACTTTCAACATGCCATGTGAAACCGTAGCTTCTATTATTGATGATCTTCTTGTATGCCCTTACTATGGTAGTACCTTCACTATCTCTGTATCTTATCTGAGTACATTCAAACCATGTATACAGGTATTAAAACTAGGGAACCGTAAGGGAATACTGAAATCGAGAGACACAGGGTAAAAACGACAAACGATTACAAAAGCAATACTTGCAAAACTGTTTAGTGTAAATCTACTGAACAACTCATGGGGAGAAATTGAAAGGGGGAGAGAGGAGAGAGGAATGAGGGAGAAGGTAACTAATAGTACAAGAAATATATCCAATGCCTAAATTATGAAACTGTAACCGCTCTGTATATCAGTTTGACAAAAAAAATGTTTACTCTCAATATTAACATTCAATATTTTCTGAGTAGCATATGTCCAACGAGTTTCTTCATTTAAGGCGAACTATAATAAGGAAGAGGGACTTATTATGTCCAACGTTTTATGTGTCCTTTCTGCTTAGTTGTCAGCTTTCTGGAGACAATGAAGCCTGTATTGTTCTTAGCACCTAGAAAATCACAAGGAAGTAATAAATATTTACTGAAATTTAGTGAATGAATGGATGAAACCTTTATAGTTATTTTATAACAGGTTTTTGGTCTTAGACTCTTCACCAAGTAGAGCCTGAGATAAATCAGTTATTTGGGAGAAGATGCCTGTAGCACCCAAGAAGGGAACAGGAAAGGGGAAAAGCAACACAATGGACATCAGTATCATGGATAAGTCCTTTCAAGGAGTAACTAGACACAGTGATGCTGGGATCCTTTGCGTAATTAAGTAGGACAAGCTTCAGAAGAAATTCATCTTGATATTTTTCACCAGCCTATGTCTGTTCTTGCTTCTGGGGATCAACTTTGGTTTCTGGATTAAACAAGAGAATCTTCAAAATAGAAGTCAATGCATGTTAGTGTGTGAGGTAGAAAGCCATCAGCATGAATGGAGATCCTCTTAGCTCTAACAGCAGACAAACTCAATGGCAAAGTTGATGAACACAAGAAAACGTTAGCTACAAAGTACTTGATACTTGATGCATTTTCAGATCAACATTGTATGTGTGGTACTACACGGTGCAGATTTTTAAACTACAAAGCTTTTAAGCTTTTCTGGCTTGTTATTTTAGTTCTTTAATTCAAGGTTGGGGAACAACTATCACTCATAAATTGCTGGTGAGGGCTTCTCTATAATTATACCCACATTTCAGATTTAACCAAATATTCAACTTTAGGAATCAGTGATAAGGCTCCATAATCTATCTTTATTTGTTTCTCTTGGCTCATATCTTCACAGTATGAGCATTTTAAAGAGTGCCTACTGTAGAGGTGTTCTGTTATCTGCATGCCTATCATACCTGGTGTTAAACAGGGCTTTTAGGAGAACTCACATAAAGACAGCAATTAATTATAAAGAAAATGAAAGCTTATAAAACAGTGGTTTTGACTGCACTTTTAAAGGTTATATAGACAGGTAAATATTTTCCACAATCATCAGACAAGAAATGGTTACTTTTTGATTGGGGAGGGGCTTAAAAAGTCCATTCCTATGTAACTGTTTTTCTTTTTTTTTGGTGTGTGATTCTACTTTTCAGCACTGTCACTGTAACACAAGGCAGAAAAGGTATTAAATTCACTGCAGGAAACAAGCTTTCATTCTGTTCTTTTAAATAATAGGTTTATAACTATTCAGGACAATCCCTTCCTGACACTGACAACTTTAAAGCATCTCTCTCTCTCCATGTTCAGTTGAAGGAAGTAAAAGTCTTTGTTATTGATGTATGTGAGATTCTGGGAGAGAAGCAGAGCTGGGGAAAACATGTATTGTTCCTAATCCCAGTTAAGGGACCAATTTTTCAGTTTCCCAATTTCCATACAGATGGCTATCCTCATTCTTTTTCTTTGATTATTTGCCCAGTTGCAAACCACCATCCCCTCCCTCCCTCACACAGTTGGATTGAACCAATGATGAGGTCTGAATATCACTGAAAATCAAGAGTAAGTGGATGTTTGATGTCATTTATGTTTGCTTGTGGGACTATCCAGATAAAATAAGATGACTGATTCTTTTTGTCATCAAAAATCAAAAAACAAAACAAACCCCCCCCCAAAAAAAAACTAATGAATATGTCATCTGGAGGTGAAACTAACATGCCAAATTGGAGAAAACAATATTCTTAATTGGTTAGGAAAACCTACTCAAGTAAAGCAGCTCTTTGTTTTTCTTTTTAACTTTTGTAGAATATATTCTGCTAACACTATGACATTATTCTCTAGAGAACCTTGGAAGTCCAGAGGATTCACTGTAGGGTGAATTAGACTAAGTATGGGATTATACAGTATTATAAATCCCTGATGGAATTCCCTTGTATTATCTAAATTTGAGAGGAACTTCCCAGAGTAAATGTGAAATTCTGTTACATTTATGGAAATTTTCAAAACACATAAATGACATGTTCAAATTAGTATGGATTCCCTGGGAATGTATTCCACTGTAGTGAATCTAAATCCATCCCATTGTGACACAAAATTAGTCACTGTAAGAATGCACTCTTAGATACCATAAGGCCCTTGCTTGATCATGATTCTTTATGTCCTGTGACTAGTAGGCTTCGATCAACTTTTCTATTTGCAATATCAAAACTTCAAAACAGTTTTCCACATACTAAAAGTTTTACAGTTAGTTCTTGCATTATTCAGGCATAGAACAATTTTTTTCTTTAGGAAAATTTCCTATAAATTTATTTCCTAATTCTATCAAATTAAGTCCCTTTTTATCACTCACCTAACAGACTATTCCCCTCATAATTGTAAATAAGCAACTTGGTTGTTTAATTGTCTGCTTCCATTAGTGGTTGGCCAACATGACCAGGACCAAGACTGTGTTTTATTGCATAGCTCAGCACCTTGTACTCTTACTAACATGGTATGCATATTAAAACTAAGAATATGTAATAGAAAGAAGCTAAGAGCAAGTGAGTGAATATGTGTGTGTGTGAGAGAGACAGAGACAGAGAATGAGAGACAGAAACACACAAACACAGAGATAGATACACATTGAGAAGTAGAAAAGTAAAGAACACACAGAAGAAAGGTATCTCCAAATCATATATGTTGGAAACACTAGTTTGATGAAAATGATTTTATAACAATGTTGGATGATACTTTACCATACTTACAGGACCTTTTAAAAGAGCAAATTTGTCCTATTATCTCAAAGGATACAACTAGAATAAATGTGTCTAAAGCATAAAAAAAAAATCTTTGTCAGAAAATGTTCCACATATATCTATGCTTAAAGCATCTTGTAAATAAAAGGCAGGTTATCAATCACTGAATGCTTGCAAACAGAAGCTTAAAACTATTTGAAGGGCTGGGGATATAGCCTAGTGGCAAGAGTGCCTGCCTCAGATACACGAGGCCCTAGGTTCGATTCCCCAGCACCACATATACAGAAAACGGCCAGAAGCGGCGCTGTGGCTCAAGTGGCAGAGTGCTAGCCTTGAGCGGGAAGAAGCCAGGGACAGTGCTCAGGCCCTGAGTCCAAGGCCCAGGACTGGCCAAAAAAAAAAAAAACAAAACTATTTGAACAGCTAGAATCTATAATTATCTTGGTTGGGTGGTGGGCTGACTCTCAAGATCACATTTCTCTGAACTATGAAATCTTTATCCCTACATCAATTATGTTGTCTGTCAAAACATTTGCTTTTCTATCTATCCAAAATAGGTAAGTCCAACAATACATTTTAGTTGTTAATTTTAAGCTGTCTATAGCTTTAAAAAATTCAGTATGGATTTGTGTTGAAAATGTTAAAGGAAGAAATGAGGAAATCCTTTTAAATCAAGAATTAGTTGAAATTTACATTTTAAAATATTTTCAATGTAAATTAATTGTGCAAATGGGCTTCATGGTGATATTTACAACATTTGTATAATGTATTTTGATCAAATTTACTCCATCTTTCTAAGTCCTTCTTCCTTTTCCCCACTCATTTAAAAGGTTTTGGTGAATTTCATTATGCTATTATCACACACATCTATGAAATGAAATATACATGTGATATTATGCATATATTAATTATAAAATATCTTATAATACTAATTCAAATGAAGGAATTTGAGGTGAATTTAATTTGACAGACTAACACATAGTTTTCTGCATGAGGTACTGTCATGGGAAGATTGGGATTTTTTTCTTTACTCATATAAACTTAAATGAAAAAGAAATTTCTTCTCCTGAAGGGTATTTGGGAAGCAGACATTTACCAGAAATACTTTTATGTGAAAACACCTTGAATCCTAAACCCTCCAAAGCATAGGTAACAGATTGTATGCTTAAAAGAGCATAGGATATTTCACTTGGGTGATTCTGAATCCAAACCTCCAAATAATAAAGTATCATGCACATTTAATGTAGCTACTTTACATTATTTCCTGTTACTATGGTGTAACATGATATTCACTTAAGCCACTTTTATTAGCCTTTAATGAGAAGTAAACTGAAATAATAATACTATATAGAGGATTGCTGTCCTAAATCAGTGGCGACTGTTATTCAACTAATCGACTCTTCTAGATTATCTTATTATATACCTTTCATGTAAAAACAAATCTAATTTCCAAAATTAGCATATTTATCAAATTTTAGACCCCAAATCCTAAGTTAATTAAATGACTCTACAAGCAAATTCATATGTTTGGGCCAAAAATATAATTTTCAATTTATCAATTATAAAGAATCAAAACTAGAACATAGGAACAGTGATCACATAGTTCCTACACATCCACCCAGGGATAAGAGTTGAAAAGTTTCTGTTCATGTTTTATGTAATTTGCCCTGGAATAACAGGCCTTACTGTGTAATATATTTTTGATGAGGCAGAATGACAGTGGCTCAAGAGAAGCTTAATTGTCCACAGACCTGTGGTGGTCTTTCATCATATCACAGGAAGGACATGGGATTGATTGCACCATAGCTGGGAAAACCCCTCTCAAATATTTGCTTTGATATGTCTCTCTCTCTCTCTCTCTCTCTCTCTGTCTGTCTCTCTCTCTCTTGTTTAAGGGTTTAAGCTCACAGCTTGCTTGCTTGGCACTCTACCATTTGAGTCTCACCTCCAGTTAGATTTTTGCTGTCTAATTTTGGGGTGGGGAATCTAGCAGATGTTTCTACCTAGGTTGTCTTTGAATTGTGGTGCTGTAAATCTCTGCCTCCTGGTTAGGATTATAGACATGACAATTGGCTTCCATTCTCTTTTAGTTAGAGACCAGTTCAAATAAAAACCTACTTACTTCTTTTTTAAATTAAATTCTATTGACAAGGTGGTGTATAGAGGGGGTACAGTTACATAATAAGGTAGTGAGTACATTTCTTGTCATATTTGTTACACACTTCTTCATTTTTCTTTCCTATCCCTGGTTCAGGTAAGCATATATACAATATCCAGTGTGCCAAAATCATATACAGTAATCACATGGGGTACACCAAAGGAAATTCACCAAGTACATTAAACATAATGACAACAATAAAATCCTCCTGTTTCCTTCTCTTGGAGTTCATTTTGCTTAGCCTCATCTTATATAATCCTATGTACATAGCTGTTGAGCTATTGTGATCCTCTGATAAGACCTTTTTATGTTGGTTTGGTAATCGATTTGTTTTAAATATATAATGTAAAGTCACTGACTCAAATGTGAAAATACCATTTGAAAAGAAGTTTATTATTTTGCACACCTGGTCTCTACTGTTATCTCCCTCCCCCCCAAAAAAATAATATATCAAGGAGACCATGCACCTTTGCTCTCTGCATTCTTGGCTTGTATCTACATTTAATTGGGTACTATTAATTGGGTACATTAATTGGGTACTATTAATATAGTATTATATTTTAAAGCAAGGACTAATGTACAAACTTAAAATTACCTTTAAAATCTTTAAAATTACCTAGGACATACTGTTTCTGGACTGTTAACTGTTTTTTCTCTCCAGTATTTAGATCACAACTTCTAAAAGCTTAGCTATATTTTGACAGATACTGACAAAGAGTGCCACGGAATTGTGACTCGATTGTCACCTTCAGAGTACTCAAGCTGAAAAAGGCAGGATGAGTGCTAGGTACTAATTAGAACTGTTATATTAGGAAAGCAAATACAATGGTGTCTAACATTAAACAAAGCACAATTCTCATAAAAAATGCTTTCTTTTGTGTGTGGTATAGTCTATAAAACCATTTTTCATGTTAATGAAGCACAAACAATCATTGCCAAAGTAACAAGTTTCACTCAGTTACAAAAATCACATAAAGCTCTATTGTTTGTTGTCTTATGGTTTTTTAATGCTAATTTTGTACTTGATGATTTCAGATCCCATTTGTGCTATGGTGCACAATTCCTTTTTGTTTTTGTTTTCTTTTCTTTTACTGTGAAGGTGAAGGTTAGCAATGGAAAAAAGAGAACTCATGTGAAAAGTGACAGAAATAGTGATTTCTAGAAAGAGATGATAAGACAGACTGAGAAGTACAGGGAAGCAATATGAAGACAATTACCATCAAGTGAAAAGATAACATTAATTTTAAAATAGCTGAAAATAGATGGGAGCCTAGACTTCCATAAAAAGAGTGGCTGTGTGTGTGTGTGTGTGTGAGAGAGAGAGAGAGAGAAAGAGAGAGAGAGAGAGAGAGAGAGAGAGAGAGAAACAGAGAGGGGTTGAGGAGGACAGAGAGAGAAGGGAAGAGAGGGGGAGGGGAGGGGAGAGTGGTACAGGAGGGGAGAAGAGGATTGGGGAATAAAGAACAGGACATAGGAACTATGGAATACAAGTTATGGAAGATGTGGGAGTAATTTTTACCATAATACCAAATGTTACATGTTAACCTGGAGTTACAGCCACTTAGCCCGTGAAAAACCACCAGATGAACTTAAAGATACAAACCATGTAAGTCAGTAAAGTATCACAATTCACTAAGCCAAGGAATGTGATTACCAATCAATCAGTCCAAGCTGATGCATAATAACAATTCTAGAAAATCTTTTCTAAAAGGCTTATTGATAAACTTATTCAAAGAAGAGCTCTCTGTATTGCTCTATGTGTGGGGGAAAGCTGAGATTTTGCTAAACTAGTTTTTCATACTTGTCTCTCATGAGTACAAGGAGACTTCTCACTCATACTTACCTCAACACTATCCCTTACTTCGGTGATACAAAAGTTTATATAGCTGAACAATTTTTACTTTATAAGATATTGGGGAGATATACAGTATATTTCCTTTGCTTTTACTTCAAAGGGAAATACATTCACACATTCCATTTGGAATAATTTGATTAATGTTTACCTTCTTCAATGTTTATGAGAGTTTTAAATTTCCTGGTTTCTTTTACAATTTATACAATGACACAAGTCAGAAACAAGCTTAGATTTAATACTTCCTTACATGCTATGGAGTAGAGCATACAGCCCAAAATGTCAGGAGATATTTTTCTGTTATGAATCTCTATTTACTATAACTGAAAATATGTGAAACATTCAGAGATCTCTTTTATTTTACTACTTAAAATACTAGAAATATCATTGCATTTTTATCATAATAAATGTTTTAATACCGCAAGGCTTTAAACAAAACTAAGTTTAGACCCCCTTTGCAGATCCCAAACCTCTCTTTTTTCTAGTTGACTATAAAAAGCCTTTAACAAAGCTTTCATTTTTCTAGTGATGAATTTTCTTGCTACTAATTTTATAGCTCATTTATGTTCTTGTTTCTCATCAATTATAATTATCCCTATATATATAAAGGCTAGAAAATGTTATCAAAATATGATTGTATCTATGGATTACTGCAGAAATATAAAATTTTAGGTTAAAATTGTTTCGTGGTCATTACCTGGTGATGTACTATGTTTCTGTCTCTGAAAATGTCTTTCTCTATTATTGCCTGCTCCACCTTTTCTTCTTGTTAAATACGCTCCCTATAACCACAAAAAAGAATTAATCAAGAAATATGGAAATAAAAGAGAGGCAATGATAAAAGAAAAGGAATGGAGGGAGAGAAGGAGGGAAGAGGAATAAGGAAAGAAAGAAGAAGGAAGGGAAGTCCTGAAATGATTACTAAATCATGTTTCTACTTAAAGTGGATAAAAATCCTTAGGCTTTGCCTTTCAGATATCTCTAGCCTTATTGTTTAAAATTATGTAAATAGGATAATATGTTTTCTTTAAAAATATAGAAATCGGTAAGAAACATTTACTTCAATATTCAAAGTAACATTTTAAAATCTCCAGTAAATAATTAAATATTTTATACAAAAATGTTTCAGGGAAAATAAGAATATCTGTATACATATGCCAAAATTAGTTAAAATACAGTCAATTAATGTGAAAAAAACATTTTCTACTTTTCATATTTGAACTTGGGACCTTATATTTGCAAGGCACATGCAGTAACACTCAAACCATGTCCCAACTTCAAAAGTTATTTTTAGTTCATAAAAAATTACTGGTTCATTGGAATGCAATCATCATGAGTTTGCTTCTAAACATCTCTTTCTTTTGGTGTTTTATGGGCCTAAAATACATTCTAATAATTCAGATATATAATATTATACATATGTCAAACCTTAATTTCTAGATATTAAGGGCTTGATGTGAAGGGCTTTTCTTTTTATAAACCGTAAAATCCAGCAGTATTTCTAAGAAGTTTAATGTATAACTGAATATTGGGATTAGGACTTCAGAAAATTGGCAGATGCTTAAATGAATGTGTATTTCAATAGACATTACTTTAAATAATTGTTTTCAGAATTAATTTTAAGGGAGAATTCCAATGGTATACTTCCTTTGAACAACTAACTTAAAATCTGACAAAATAAATACTAGGAACTTGGAACTTGAGGTGTCAGGGGGGAAAAATCAAAGAGAAAAATGTTAGAGGAATGGAGAAAGAGTGGGAGAATAAAGTCATAATATTAAAATGTAAAAATAAAACTAGGGAAATTGAGGGCATGATTGGGTTTAGGAGTAATGGGAGGATGTTGGAAGGAGTGACACTGATCGAGATGCATTGTATTCATAAACTGACATGCTGAATTGAAATTCCTTTGTGTAACTATTTAAAGGCAGTGGAAAGTAATATTAAAAATTTTAAATAAAAGAACAACAGCAAAAAAATCAGAAAAAATAAATATAGCATCTCTAATATTTGTCTTGTCAATGTAAAGTAGGCATTCATTTTTTTCTGTGACATGTAAGCATTAAGATAAACTAGATGCTTAACAAAGGATGATTGGTATCTGTTGATCTGATCATATAAAATCATATTTGTAGAAATAAACTCCAAGGAATAGAAACAAGAGGCTTTTTTCTTCATTGTTGTATTTGTTTTATTTTTCTCTTGTTTGTTCACTTATATGTTTTTGGGAGGGTAAAGTGAGCAGAGAAATGGAGGGATAAAGAGAGAACAAATGCAACAATAATACTCACTAGACACTATACAACTTGTGTATGGGAATGGGAAGGAAAATCTACGAGAGAGCATGGAAAGGGGTGATATCGTCCAAAAAGAAATATACTCATTTCCTGACTCATGTAACTGTTACCCCTCTGTACATCACCTTTATAATAACAATAAAAATAAACAGATAAAGGAGTCTACTGAAATAATTGCTTTTGTTACTAATAAATGCCCCAAATTTAACAAATGAGCATTTGTATTTAAAATATACCACTAAGTAAAATTCTACTCATTAAAAACAATGCTCCTTTTCTCGCCAAAGTTAGTCACCTACTCCAAATGTGGTTGTCCCAGGCAGAAAAGAAAAGCATCCAGCCTCACTTGTGCAAGGTATACTAGTACAGCCTGGGAATCTTGCTCTCTCTCTGATTATGTCTTCCCCTCCACTACACCTTTTCCTTCCTGGATAGGAGACAAACTTTTTTCAAACAATGCCTCAGCTGCTTATGCCCTGGGAAAGCATTTGCTGTGCATCCGTTCTCATCTCTACTTTCTTTCCTGTTCACCTTTCCCTTCTCTAAGCCTTTCCAAACTGTACAACGTGGCAGGCTTAGACTACTGGCAATCCACAGAACCAGCCCTGGGAAGCACATTCCCTATTCTTCCCCAGTGCTTTTGGGCTGCTATCTGGATACATCCATTCCACCTCTGGGATGACAAGCCCTACTGTTTTATTTATGATGCAATCAGTTGCTGTAAGGAGGTGAACAGTAACTGCTATTCCATTGCATAAAAAAGCCTTTTTAGCCCTATGTTATAAACATTTAAAAGTCAGTCTTTTACCCTTTTAGAAAAAGCACAGCAGGAGGTAGATAGAGGTCACTGGGAGCCTCTAATTCATCTACATTTATAGTAGGTGTTGCAAGCTCTATTAGCAGAAAATGTATGACAGTGAGACCTAAGTTTAATGTTTTACTTAAAATATCTGCCTTTCTCACTGCCAGAAGCCTGTGCCCATGGATTGGTGGTATGTAGACACTACTAGCATAGCTTCCCCTTTGGCAGGAACCATCATTTGGAAAACTGCTGCTATGATAATATGCTTGGGTATCATTCAGAAAATACTGCTTCACAGAGGTGTTTGTGTTTTTTTTTAATTCCAGAAACCAGCATTAAGGTACACAGTATAGTTGTTTTTTGTGTATTTTATTTTGTCAATGTAAACACTGATATATTCTAAAATTTTTTCACCAAAACAAGATATGTAATGATATTATCTTTCAGTTGAGCCAGTGGCCATTATTTTGAGCAGAGATAATAATGCTTTTCTCATCACACCAGTAACAATGTCCTAAAAGGGGCTTTGCCATCAATGCACTAACTTGGTACACTGGAAAAGATGGCAAAGTGCTTCTTGCTTCCTGGTTTCACACTGTAATTGTAATACCTTCCTCACTGGTCTCCCTTCTTCCTCTGGACACTTCCATCTTGTGAGTACTAAATACATCATCAGTGAGTCTCATTCTCATGTATTACACTAATAAATCACTGGAATGACAACTGCTTCTGATGATCTACTAATGCAATACATCAGAGGGAGGTGTGCGAATGAGGTATTACTCAGAAACCAGTGCCGTCTTCATAAAGCTAGGACCCACATTCAATTCCTTTTAATGATACAGAACTCATAGCACAATAGCAGTCAGCTAATATTCACTATCAAAATCCTGGCATCATCAAAGAAATTATTTGCATTTTCATTAAATTACCAACAAAAACTTTTCCTTTCCTGGAAATGGATCTGACTGGTAAATAAGTGTGATTCAGATCCCATGAGCTCACTATCCCCTGAGTCACACAAGAATTATTTTACATTCTTCCATGAATAAAACAAATATCCTACTTCAGATTCTATACTCGTTAAAAAGGACATCAGATTTCTCTCATCTGAAACACTATTTCTTGGTAAATACATACACTGTATTGAATGCTTTGTAGTCACCACTTTTAAACATTTGTGCTTTTATATACATTAGATAGAAAAACAAGGACACAAGAAAGAAAAGCAGCTGACTTCTCTCTAGTCTGTGATACTGCACTCTATGAATGTGCCATTTGTCATAAAGCCATCATAAAGCACAGCCAGTCCCTGTGTTCTTTATTTCTCTATGAGACATGTCTCTTTGCATTCATATAGCTTACTGTGAAATTGAAATTGGGTAATCTTTTGTTGTTTGTTTGGTGTTACAAACAGAAATTTGAAATGTCTTTAATGATCAAATTTCAAAAACTATGTCTAAGCTTCATTAACATGAATTCTTTTTGAAATTCAATTTTTAATCTTTTATTCTTTTATGCTCAAGTGAGAATCCCTTGAGTGTTTTCCATGGTGTTTCATAACAATAATCTAATATTATCTAAATGGAACAGGTATCAAAATTTTACTGCTAGTTTCTGAAGTTTAGGTCACTTTGCTCTCCATTAAAACAGAACAAATGACAAAACATCACATAATAGAGTCCTGGTTTATAACACAATTGAAATCTGTTTGTTTAACACCTTCCTACCTTTCTAACAGATACTGCAAATAGACTATTTCTGCACAAAGCATTTATCTATTGCTAATATATTTAGCAAATTCTTCTTGAGTATATACTGAAGATAAATATAGACATGGGAAGTTTTATGAAAAATTCTTTAGCAGCTGACATGTGGCCATCACAGTACACTTCACACATGGGCCAATCCACAGCTGCCTTGCATTCATTACATTTCCTGGCAATATCATTTTTTGTTCCTCTTACTGAGACCCTTTGCCATTATATACTCTTTTTAAAATTAATTCATTTGTTGTAAAGTGATGTACATAGGGGTTACAGTTTCATGTGTAAGTCAGTGAGTACATTTCTTATCCAACTTGTTAACTCCTCCCTCATTTTCTCCCGCCTCCCCCATCCCTCTTGCCCTTTCCCTCTCCCGATTCTATACTATTAATATACCAAAAATATTGACCAAATTATACTGACCAATTATATACCAACTTTTAGTCAGTAAATGTGAAAAAGGCCATATGTGTGTATATATACATATACATATATACATATATACACACATATGCATTTATATCTATTTTTGTCTATCATCTCTATCTATCTATCTATCTATCTATCAAATGGAGATATGCTAGTATCAATTGCTTGCTTCAGATATGTAGTTCATGTTTAGTCAGACAAAAGAACCCATTTATTCAGATAGTAAACAATCATTTAAATTACAGTAGAGATTGTTTACAAAGATGGTACCATTTTTGAGGCAAGGGATGACTGACGGAAAGCACAAAAGAACAAGGCAAGTAATGTAAGGTTTTTAGTTGTATGGATTAACCTACCTATTGTGAATCTCTGATGAAGCTTCCTACCATTAAAAAATAAATGTAGATATTTCTTATTAAACATGTGACTCTCCTATTTGGGTTGATATTTCCTCAAAACATATGTGATTCTGTTTTTCTCTTCTTTGATTTTAACTAAAAGATAGCTTTAGCTCAAGTCTCAAGATTACGTTTTTGTGTTGCTCTCATAACAGTGCTCACATTTAATGTAAGTTTTAGCTTTTGTTAAGAAGCCTGTTCAAGATGTGTTCTATTAGTTTTCATTTTTTCACATTTTAATTAAATTATGCCTTTTAATACATAATACTTTACCAACTTTGGGCTGGTAATATGACCTAGTGGTAACAGTGCTCGCCTCTTTTACATGAAGCCCTGGGTTCAATTCCTCAGCACCACATATATAGAAAATGGCCAAAAGTGGCGCTGTGGCTCAAGTGGCAGAGTGCCAGCCTTGAGCAAAAAGAAGCCAGGGACAGTGCTCAGGCCCCGAGTCCAAGCCCAAGGACTAGCACAAAAAACAAACAAACTTTAACAACCTTGCAACTTTTAGCTTGGCATCTTCTAACTACTGTTGCATCTGTGTTTAGGTAAACAGTATACTTGTCCTAATCCATGAATATTTTGATTCCATGTTGGACATGAGATCATGGTGACACCGATTCCTAGTGTAGTTTCAACATGTCATTAATGACAGGGAAAGATGACTGGAGCCTTCACTCTAGATGCACTCAGGGGCTGAATGAATTTGAAATATGATCAAATCTGAATGGAAGAGTGTTCAGAAAGCCAAAAACAATTACATCAGCTTGCAGAAGATTTAAGCCATATAGTCATAAGAGAACTGCAGTCTTCTTGTGCAGAAAAGTCTTAAAAGTATAGTTGGACACATTTCTGTAATACAGAAGGCCAAGGGGAAAGAGGAGTTATTCTTGCTACTTTTAACCAGATGTTTCTGAAACCCATGCGTCTATCTTATAGCATCCCATTTCACCTTTGTTTCAAGCTCTGACACGTTAATATTTCCCATCACCCTGAGAAGAAAGCTGAAGTAAGTCACTTAATTTATAAATTGATGGAACAAACTTATTTAAAAATTCTCAGTATGTTACCATGAATCATGTAGGACTATTAAACTAATTGCTAAGTAAATTTAAGCAGTGTTACAGTAGAATTCATGAAAATTTATCATCAATCTGAAGAGATTTTTGGTGGTCTTGTGCTGCCCCCCACAGATATGTCTTAGAACATTCATTATGCCATAATTACAAAGTCTCTTTGAAGAGGCTAAAAATCCCTAGACTCCTCTCATCAATTATTTTCACCTGTTAATTCATTTTGTGTGAGGTAATAACCTCAGCATAATAACAAATGTGCAAGTACTCCGATTTTGCAATTAAAAGCAGCAGGGCTTCTATTTTGATCATACAGACTGTGACATCCATCATAGAAAACAATTTGGGCCTAGCAGGATGACAGATGCGGCGCTGATGGCTCTACTAACTAACTGCCTGTCCTAGGGAAAAAAAATGGTCAGGCTTCAGCCTGCAGCTGCAAGCTATCTGATAGCTTCTGACCAGTCAGCAGGAGAAAGCCTGCAGTGACTAAATTACAGAAAGGTAATTTTACTTCACAAAATGAGGATTTCTGAGCCATAAATGTATGCATGCCAGTGGCTACCGTAATTTGGAAACAAATAGCCCTTTTCATTTGAAAATGACTGGAATCACTGCCAGTGTTCAAGATGTTTTGTTTCTTCAGCTTTTACATGAAAAATACAATGTAATTCTCATTATTTCTACCCCCATTCACATCTTATTAGACACAGAGTGCAAAGTGGATATCTCTTTGCTGGCTTAGGCTAAGTCTATCCAAGGAAGACTTTTAAAAAAATTTTCTTCCAACATTTGCTCAGATGACTAAATAATAGAAGAGTGCTAATTTGTGCTTTTCAGTTTGCATCAAATCCCATGAGCTCTCAAGAACTGGATCCCACTCCTGGCTGGAAGACACCACAAAAACCTGATCGCACTACGGGGACAATGAGGACTAGCTTCGCATTCTGCTGCAGACAGGGAATTAGATGCTAATAGGTACAAATGAAGGGTTTTATGCCCTTGTTTTTTAAATATTTTTTTAAAATCCTCCTTTTATAGGCCAGAATTTGCCTTCTCTTTTCACTTAAATAATTCAAGTGCATGGGATACTATCTTAGTTTCCAATGGAATATGTATTACTTTTTGAAAATATATGCATATAGTCTTTTACACTGTTGCCAATCCTGAAAAGAAAAATAACCCTTGTGAGAGTCCACATTAAGGTTAATTGAGACCATAAATGTCATCATCATTACCTTCTATGGGAAAAGATCTCAATAGGAATTGAGTAGCATTGTGCATCGTTGTTTCTCTTGCTAACTACATTCAGAGACTGAATGATGGCACTGAGATTGCTGGGTATAATAAAAACAGATAAGAAATGTAAAGAAAAACCGCCTTGGTGGCAATTGTTTTCAGCCATGTGTTCAGACTTGTTCCATGTGAAATAGAACAAAGGATGAGGGAAAAAGGAAAACCTGAGTGTGGGCTGAACTTCCTACTTCCATAACTGTCTTGAAGAGTGTGTTGAAAAGAGAATGGGTTTAGGATATTAAAATATCCAGACCATAGTGTCCCCCCTCCATTCCTTGTAGACTAACAGAGAAGTCCACTTGTTTTCCTAGGGACAGTCTTGGGTTCCTAACTCTTCTGTAGCAGATACATAATTTCTGGTGGCCAAGAGGATGAACAGACAGAGATGATATTCTGTGATCACTCTGCAGGAGAAACAAGAAACAAGAAGGAGGAAAACGTTTCATTTTTTCCACACTTTAATCTTCATTCCTCCTAATTTTTTTGTAGGATTGCACCTGTCTCCTTTTGAAGTTTTTAAGGGTGAATCCTTCTCATTCTCCCCAGAATACATCCATTAATCTTATGCAAAAGATCTGTGTATAGAGTCAGTTCTGTGAACTGGGTTTCACAAAGTTTTAGTGCACAAATTATTTTCATCAGAGGGCACAATGAAAACAATCAAATGGAAGAGGTACATTAGAACAACTAAATTACAATTCCCAATCCACGATCTTCTTTAATGTAACGCCAGAAGGACTTGCTCATTTTATGTACATGCTCTGATTGTAAGTGATGCTCAGTGGCCATCAACAAATTATGACTCATGACACTTTTGCTGTTGCAGTATTAAGTGCAAAGTCCAGTGGAGAAAATATATGGTTTTTATTACAAAATTGTTCTTGTTTACAATTCTAATATCTTCTTCATTATCTACTTTTCTAGACATCTTAGGCAGTTCTGAAGACCTGGGGCAATACTACTTCTGTCATAAAGAGAAATTAATGCTGTTAAAGTTGGTCTAGATGCCTTCTGGGACAGTTGAAGATGTGAAGATATAAGACTATTTAAAAAAATGAAAATGACTAAAGGCACAGACACCTTGGTCTTAGAGAACAGCCACTAAAACTTTTAGAAAAATAACAGGCACACACAAACAAAAGGTTTTTTTTTACTTTCTATGAACCTCTCTGTATCTCTCTCATCTAACTTTGTTCTGTAAAAATCAGCTTGATTTAAATACTAACAAACATAAGAATGATTTCTTCATTATAAAGAACTCATTCATTTCAGTAGTAGCTCACTCAAAGGCTGGACAGAGGAACTAGAAGAGCTCTCTCCATTAAGCCAATTAGAAGCATGATCACAAGTAATCCTATGATCTGACAAGCTTAATCCAGCTTCTGGAAAACACTTACGAATGGCATAGCAGTTTTCATAGATATGGACAGCAGCTTGTATCTTTTTCAAGATGTTTTACTGGACGAACCAGAGAAGAAACAGCAACCCAATAGAGATTACTCACAATCCTTTTAATGGTAGTATCTCAGAGTATCTTGAGCAAAATGGCCTATATATCAGCAGAACACAGGCAGAAAAATAACTCAAAGGAATTGAACATGACCTTTGCACCCAAGGGCCAGAGAGTAACAGTCAAGATCTCATCTCTATGGCTCTTTCAACCTTCACCATTTCTTCTGGCTCACTGAAGGCTATTGAGGCAATGCTCAGAAGTGATAATGTAACATTCTGCAAATATTATAATTGAATCATTTTCTTTTAAGTTTTATGTTTCCTTTCCTTCCTTCCTTCCTTCCTTCCTTCCTCCTTTTCTCCATTTGCCCCTCCCTTCCCTCCTTTCTTCCTTTTATTCTTTCTTTTTTTCTATCATTCCTCTTAATTTCTTTTTTTGTTTGTTTTGTATTGCTTTGTTTTTATCTGGTAATAGGACTTTATCTCAGGGTTTAAGGCCCTCACTTGGCATGTGCTATTCAAAGCTGGTAATACATTACTTGAACCACGGCTCCATTTTCAGCTATTTGTTTCTTGAAGCAAAGAGTCTCATGGCATTACTACTTGAGCTGGGTTTGAAACCATGATCTTCTGATTTCAGGTTCTAGAGTAACTAGGATTGTAAATGTGAGCCACTACAGAGTCCTTTTTATTCGTTCTAGCTAGCAGTATTCAGATTAAATAAAAATTAGTCATTCTATGTATGAAAGAAATAAAATTTAACTGTCTACATGAATTATTTTTACCTTTTTAATTATTTATGTGGTAGACTATTTTAAGAATTAAGGTATGTAGGGTACCTGAGGCACCTGTAATCTTAGCTACTCATGAAGCTGAGGTCTAAGCATCATGGACCAAAGCCACATGGGAAAAATCTGTGAAGCTCTCATGTATAACACCAAAAAGTCCAAAGTAGAACTTTGGATTAAGTGGTAAAGCATCAGCCTTGAGAAACAATATTAAAGACAACACCCAGACCACAGGTTTAAGACATTGGCACCCCTCCCCACCCGAAAAGTATTCAAAAGTATTCAAAGTATTTCTTTATAGATAAACAGTCTCCAGGAAGACAAAGGCACAACATGGAATGCCCACTTCTTTTGTTCAGACAATGCTGTCACATGACTGTTCTGAAGGCTTAGAACCTGACATGTCAATTTGAGTAGAAATATAAAATCTGTGTGCAAACACAAATCAAGGCCATGTCAGCCATTTAAGTGTGGGGGTTACTCCATTCCATTAAACAGTATGAAAATGTCATATTGTCCTAAAAGATCCTCTGCTTTCTTCAAGATATGTTCATATCCTCCTCCTATGAATTGTGGCCTCATGTTCTCTTTGGATTCTCTGTTGTAGGCCTACATTGGAAGACAGATGTTTTTCTATGTAGTAATGGGAGGGGTACCAACTAGAGAAACTTGCTACAGTGGCCACCAGTTCCCACTTTTTTGGGGGGTCTGATACAAAGTGTCTGAGATTATGCAATTAGATGTCTTGTCCTTTGTGCTTTGAAGGTTTTCTAACATTCTAGAGTCACCTAATTAAATTTTAATACCTTTAAGTATAAACACCTTGCCTGTAACAGTTAATACCTTGCTGGATATTAGTTGGCAAGTGGATTTAGAGAAATCTAGCTCTGGAATAATCGTAGCAATAACATTGACATTATTGAGAACCAGCTCTGTGCCAGTTTCTGTCCTAACTGCTTTACATGATTGAACTTATTAAGCCTCACAGCAGCCCTTTGTAAATGAGAAAAATCAAACACAGAGAGGTTAAGTGACCCAATTGCTAAGAACTAAATACAAATCACACCTGCATATTCTGGATCCCAAACTGACATCTTAAAGAAGTCAGTTAAACTCCACAGCTAAATACCACTCTGCAATTAAAATTGGGAAAGGGTGCCCTTGGAGAGAGAAGCATTTAAGGGCATGTTCCAAAACCTTGCAACTTTCCTCAACTGTCAGTGAGCTAAAGGTTCTTTTTTTTTTTTGGCCAGTCCTGGGCCTTGGACTCAGGGCCTGAGCACTGTCCCTGGCTTCTTCCCGCTCAAGGCTAGCACTCTGCCACTTGAGCCACAGCGCCGCTTCTGGCCGTTTTCTGCATATGTGGTGCTGGGGAATCGAACCTAGGGCCTCGTGTATCCGAGGCAGGCACTCTTGCCACTAGGCTATATCCCCAGCCCCTAAAGGTTCTTAATGGAACCTTTTCAGGTTCTTAATGGAGCTTTTCAGCTCCTCATCACCTGATTTCAAAGAACTTCTCTGTTTCTTTACAAGACATCTCTCCTTCTTTATGATTCTATTTAGTATGCAGCTTTTTGCAGAGATACCATCCATATATTTTATTAAGTTTAGCAATGGCTCAATTCTCTAATCCCAGTTTCTTTGGGGGCAGAGATCCAGAGAGAGTAGTTGGAAGTCAACCTGGACAAAAGTTAACAAGATCCAAAGACATAAAAAGTCAATTAATATATTCTATATGAGGATTCATATGAAAACATAAACCATAACCACAAGTAGCATTTCACACACATGGGACTTCTC
Organism: Perognathus longimembris pacificus; assembly: GCF_023159225.1. Classification (NCBI taxonomy): domain Eukaryota; kingdom Metazoa; phylum Chordata; class Mammalia; order Rodentia; family Heteromyidae; genus Perognathus; species Perognathus longimembris. The sequence goes on along the minus strand of NC_063172.1, from coordinate 46,241,691 downwards.
ATGTTTTACCCGAGTCAAGGTGCAAAGATGCCATGAGTATTTTGGAAATATTCTGGAAATTATTCAGAGAGCAGGATATTACCTAACAATTTAATCCCTTCTTCTGTCTTAGAAATATTATACAAATGTTAATAAGAAGCTTGAAAACCGAAAGAGACAAATAGCTCAAATGCCCATCAACTGATAAACAGTCAAAGACAATGTGACACATGCACAAAACAGAATGTTAATGCAACAACAAATATTGAAAGAAGATACAACATGAATGGAAGACTGGAGCTTATAAACATTATGGTAAGTGAAAGAGGACAGAGAACAAAGGCCATATATTATAAAATTTAGTGTATATAATGTTTATAAAAGGGAATTTAATAGAGAAAGAATATATTTCATTCTTAGCAATGGCTAAAAGAAGGCTAGTAGGTGCAGGGCTGATTTTGGAAGCCATGAAAATGTTCAGACTTGGGGTATATCTCAGTGGTAGATCAAGTGTCTTTTTTTCCAAGAATCCCCAACAAAATGATAACCAAAAAAATCAGTTTTGGTAGAATTAGTGGTTATATTTGCTCAGTCTTGTCAGTATAAAAAATCATCTGAATATTACACCTTGTAAGTGGAATTTTCTGTTTTTCAACTAGACCCCAATGAAATATATGTGTGTGTGTATATATATAGTATATATACTATAGTATATATATACTATATATACATAGTATATATACTATACATATATATATATATATATTAGACACAATAAAAACTATAGTGGCAGATTTCCTTGAATTTTAATTTGGCTAGAAAAGAAAAAAAAAAACACCAATTAATAAAGTGGCAATTTCACTTCAGCTAAATTGAACTATTATGTCTTTGTCTATTTTCTTAATTATTTTTCTCAAAACGTCTGTTATTAATCTAAGTTTAACCTCTTATTTCATTATGTCTAAGTTTTCACAATTTTTTTGACGATAGTGATCATTTTTATATAGGTTTCTTTATGAACCATTGTCCCAACTGTGCTTTTCACAGTTTGTTTTTCAATTTTAATGGGATATATCCTGGATGGATTGTTACTTGTTGATGTTATTTATTTATTTTAGTTTGCAGTTTACTTACTTTTCTTTTCCCTAGGTAGTCACCTCAGAGTGAAATGAATTTTAAACAAGTTGACATTTTCTTCAAATGTGAAAATTCCTACTGCCACAATTCTCGTCATAGTTTCACAGGCTACTCCCTTTGGAAATTATGATTTGATATAAAAAATATTTTGAAATTGAACCTCAGCATACTTTAGAAAATATATTAATGTGCTCCCAAATACAAGATTATTTCCTTTAAAAAATAATCATAGATCTGGCTTTCAGAAAATACGCAGAAACTTGGGCCAGAACTATCTACCAAAGAACTATCACTTGTTTTTCTTATTAGTATAATTTTATTACCTCTAAAGAGTTGTACACAGAGATTGCCATTTAACAAATCAGTTTGTAAATATAATGCACATTGATGGATGCTCTCCCTTTCATTATCATTCTCCCCTTTCCCGCCCAGCCCACCCACTCCCCTTAATTTTTCTAACATTTTGTGACTTGTGAAGTTCACTTTTGTCTTTTCTTTCTTTCTTTCTTTTTCTTTTCTTTTCTTTTCTTTTTTTTTTTTTTTTTTTTTTTTTTTTTTTGCCAGTCCTGGGCCTTGGACTCAGGGTCTAAGCACTGTCCCTGGCTTCTTTTTGCTCAAGGCTAGCATTCTGCCACTTGAGCCACAGCGTCACTTCTGGCCATTTTCTATATATGTGGTGCTGGGAAATCAAACCCAGGGCTTCATGTATATGAGGAAAGCACTCTTGCCACTAGGCTAAATTCCCATCCCTGAAGTTCACTTTTGTAATTTTCTTCTGACCATTCTAGTCTCTACTTTTATATAAATGTCTGCTCCCTCCTAGAATAATGCAAAAAGTAGGTAACCTGATGCTTTCCAGTTGTTAGCATGGCATCCGAACTCAGCTGCCTTATTGTGACATTGGTTTAATGGTATTTCCATCAGCCCTTCTCACTCCACACTCATCCCCCTATTGATGTCCTTTAAACATGTCATATAATCTTTGTTTTCATACTCACAGCACTGTTTTGTCTCATCTCTAAGAAAATATATTTTCCAAGGGTGTATTTTTCTAGTTTATTTATTGTCCAGGTGATATACAGAAGGTTGTGAGTACATTTCCTGTCAAAGTTGTTACCTCCCCCTTCATTTTTCTCCCACCTTCTCTCCTCCCCAAAGCTTTCTCCCTGAGTGGCAGTTAGTTTAAAACATATTGTCTTGTAAGTCTTGCTGTTGCACTGCTTTACCTTTTACCCTTTGTCTCTCATTTTGATTTTCTTTTTCCCTTCCCTAATTCAGATAAATACCCAGCATCTAAAATAAAATACAGTGACAGCAGGGGAATAAGCTTGCTTTTCAAACAACTGTTTTCTGTCTCACTCCATAGTTTTAGAGAATTGTAATTACTCATATCTTCCACTTTCTGTATCCAGGTCATACTTCTTTCTCTGCATAGCCCAGGGAAAATTTTCCTAACGTCATATCTTCACTCACTTCAGTACTGCATTTTGTCTGTCTTCACACAAATAAATTTTATGGTAACAATGCTTCATGCTGCTTACTGTTTATTTCCTAGTCTCTGTAACAGTTACAACAAATTTAGTTTAGTGTAAACTAGGATACCTTTACAAAACTGCATTTATGTTTTAATATTTCCTAATGTATGTTATGGTGGGCATATGCATCTAGAGTCTAGGTGTTATAATAAGAAATTTTTTTTTAATTTCTCATATCTTTTCAGTTTTCTTTTGGTAATACCACACGATCTATGGAGGTAGATAGTACATATATACATATATGTATATATGTATATATGTATATGCATATGTATATGTATATATATACATATATATACTATATTTCATGTTTGTTTCCTTAAACATAATGGCTACCACAAAATCTTTTGAATATTGGACATGTGACTTTTTTCTTACTTTCCAAGTATAAATGTAATTTTCTTTACATATATTATTTATTATCAAACTGAATTAGAGAGAGGTTACAGTTTCATACATTAGGCATTGGTTACATTTTTAGTACTGTTTGTTACTTCGTCCCTCATTCACTCCTTCCCACTCCACCTTTCCTTCCCCCTCCCCATGAGTTTTTCAGTTCATTTACAACAAACAGTTATGCAAGTATTGCTTTTGTAGTTGTTTGTCTTTTTTTACCCTGTGTCTCTCAATTTTGGTATTCCCTTCCAATTTCCTAGTTCTAATACCAGTATACCCGGTTTCCAATATACTCAGGTAAGATACAAAGAAAGTGTAGGTACAACCACAGGAAGGTAATACAAGAAGATCATCAATAATAGAGGCTACAATTACATACGGCACGTTGAAAGTAGTTACAACAATCATTTCCATAACATGGAGTTTCTTTCACTTAGTATTATCTCATGTGTTCGTAAGGGTATAGCTATAGGGCTCCTGTGATCATCTTCTGTGACTTGCCTAAACCTGTGCTAATTATTCCCAATAAGGGAGACCATAGAGTCCATGTTTCTTTGGGTCTGGCTCACTTCACTTAGTATAACTTTTTCCAGATCCTTCCATTTCCTTACAAATGGGGCAATGTCATTCTTTCTGATAGAGGCATAAAATTCCATTGTGTATATGTACCACATTTTCATGATCCATTCTTCTACTGAGGGGCATCTGGGTTGGTTCCAGATTCTAGCTATGGCAAATTGTGCTGCGATGAACATTGTTATGCTGGTGGCTTTAGCATGATTATGTTTGTGGTCTTTTGTATAGATACCCAAAAGTGGGGCTGCTGGTTCATAGGGGAGTTCTATATTTAGCCTTCTGAGGAATCTCCATACAGCTTGCCAGAGTGGCTGACCCAGTTTACATTCCCACCAACAATGGAGTAGGATTCCCTTTTGGCCCCAGCACCTCCAACAGTTGTTACTGTTAGTTTTCTTCATATAGGACATTCTTATTGGGGTGAGATGGAATCTCAATTTTGTTTTGGTATGCATTTCTTTGATGGCCAGCGATGTAGAGCACTTTTTCATATGTCTCTTGGCCATTCTCCTTTCCTCATCAGAGAAGTCTCTTTTTAAGTCTCTAGCCCACCTGATGAGGGGGCTAATGTTTCTTTGTGGTTTCCAGAAATTTATATGGAACAATAAAAGACCTAGAATAGCAAAAACAATAGTTAGCAGAAAGAACAGTACGGGAGGAAATACAATACCAAATTCAAGTGTATTATAAAGCTATAGTAGTAAAAACAGCTTGGTATTGGCACCGGAACAGGCCTGAAGACCAATGGAACAGAATTGAAGACCCAGAAACGAACCCACAGAAGTACACCTACTTAATCTTTGATAAAGGAGCTAAAACAATAGTCTGGAAGAAAGATAGCCTCTTTAACAAATGGTGCTGGCAAAGCTGGTTCAACACATACAACAAATTAAAACTAGATCCTTATATATCACCCTGCACCAAAATCAATTCCAAATGGATCAAAGACCTAGAAATCAAAACAGACACCATGAAAACACTAATCGAAGGAGTAGGAGAAACACTTGGACTCCTTAGCACAGGATGGAACTTTCTTAACAAAGACCCAGAAAGGCTACAAATCAAAGAAAGGTTAGACAAATGGGACTGCATCAAACTGTAGAGCTTCTGCAGAGCTAAGGACATAGCTCGCAAGATAAACAGTAAGCCCACATATTGGGAGAAGATCTTTACTGACCATTCAATGGACAAAGGCCTCATATCAAAAATATATGCAGAACTAAAAAAATTACCTTCCTCTAAATGTAATTTTCAAATCGTATATAGTGTACATAGTAAATAAATATTGGTTTGGTGAATTTTGGAGAGTTAACTGCCAGAACTTGATTACTTGTCAAATACAAAGTCCACTCTGTAGGGCTTTCTTCAAGACAGGTCATAGTTGGTTCATGCACATAAGTTGTAACTGTTATTATAAAATGCTTCCCTTGTTGTAATGGTTAACCAAATGGCTAACCAAATGTTACGATAATTGTGTTAGACAGATCTCTGTTAACTATGATGAAACACGTACAGGGAACAACTAGCGAAACAAACAACTTACTTTATGGCCAGGAAGCAAAGAAAAAGCTGGAAGAAACAAGGGCCCACATTCTTTTCAAAGGAATATCCCTATAAAGGCCCACTTCCCATACAAAAAAATCCCAATATCACTAATCTGGACCTGGGATATTACCCCTAAACATGGCAGCTGCTCACATTATATATTAGCAACCATTGATCCTCTATACTTTTCCTTCATACAAACTGTTAAGAAAAGAAGATTGCATTTAGCAAATCACTTTTATAGATACAGCCAGATAAAATGACTCCTGAACAATAGAGACTTTAATGTTGACTTCATATGGGATGTAAGGAGATTCTCATCTCCTTAAGGATGCTCTACAGGATTACAATTCAAATAAATTTCATTGATATAAATTTGATTTTGTTAACTTAATAACTACTAAACTTATCACAAAATAGTTGCTCTTTCCCGCAAAACATCTCTTTTTTCCCAAATTTTTATTATCAAACTGATGTACAGAGAGGTTACAGTTTCATACGTTAGGCATTGGATACATTTCTTGTACTGTTTGTTACCTTGTCCCTCATACCCCCCCTCCATCCTCCCACTTTCCCTTTCCCCCCCCGAGGTGTTCAGTTCACTTACACCAAACAGTTTTGCAAGTATTGCTTTTGTAGTTGTTTGTCTTTTTTTACCCTGTGTCTCTCAATTTTGGTATTCCCTTTCAATTTCCTACTTCTAATACCAGTATACACGGTTTCCAATATACTCAGATAAGATTACAGAAATAGTGTAGGTACAAACACAGGAAGGTGGTACAAGAACATCATCAGTAATAGAAGCTACAGATACACATGGAACGTTGAAAGTAGTTACAACTGTGATATAACAATCGTTTCCATAACATGGAGTTCATTTCATTTAGCATCATCTTTTGTGTTCATAAGGGTATAGCTATTGGGCTCTTGTGAAACTCTGCTATGACTTGCCTAAACCTGTACTAATTATTGCCTATGAGGGAGACCATAGAGTCCATGTTTCTTTGGGTCTGGCTCACTTCACTTAATATAATTTTTTCCAAGTCCTTCCATTTCCTTACAAATGGGGCAATGTCATTCTTTTTGATAGAGGCATAAAATTCCATTGTGTGTATGTACCACATTTTCATGATCCATTCGTCTACGGAGGGCATCTGGGTTGGTTACAGATTCTAGCTATGACAAATTGTGCTGCGATGAACATTGTTGTGCTGGTGGCATTACTGTGATTTTGTTTGTGGTCTTTTGGATAGATACCCAAAAGTAGGGCTGCTGGGTCTAGGGGAGTTCTATATTTAGCCTTCTGAGGAATCTCCATACTGCTTGCCAGAGTGGCTGAACCAGTTTACATTCCCACCAAAAATGAAGTAGGGTTCCCTTTTGGCTACATCCCCTCCAACAATTGTTATTGTTAGTTTTCTTGATATATGACATTCTTACTGGGGTGAGATGGAATCTCAATGTTGTTTTTATTTGCATTTCTTTTATGGCCAGTGATGTAGAGCACTTTTTCATGTCTCTTGGCCATTCTCATTTCCTCATCAGAGAAGTCTAATTGTAAGTCCTTAGCCCACTTGATGAGGGTACAATTGGTTATTTGCGGTTTTGTTTTGGAAGAAGGTAACTTTTTTAGTTCTGCATATATTTTAGAGATGAGGCCTTTGTCCATTGAATGGCCAGTAAAGATCTTCTCCCAGTCTGTGGGCTTTCTGTTTATCTTGCAAGCTATGTGCTTTGCCGTGCAGAAGCTCTGCAGTTTGATGCAGTCCCATTTGTCCAACCTTTCTTTGATTTGTAGCCTTTCTAGGTCATTGTTAAGGAAGTTCCGTCCTACGCCAAGGAGCCCAAGTGTTTCTCCTACTCCTTCCATTAGTGTTTTCAGGGTGTCTGTTTTGATTTCGAGGTCTTTAATCCATTTGGAATTGATTTTGGTGCAGGGTGATATATAAGGATCTAGTTTTAGTTTGTTGCATGTGTTGAACCAGTTTTGCCAGCACCATTTGTTAAAGAGGCTATCTTTCTTCCAGACTATTGTTTTAGCTCCTTTATCAAAGATTAAGTAGGCGTACTTCTGTGGGTTCATTTCCGGGTCTTCAATTCTGTTCCATTGGTCTTCAGGATTGCTCCGGTGCCGATTCCATGCTGTTTTTATTACTATAGCTTTATAATACAGCTTGAAGTTGGGAATTGTAATTCCTCCAGCAATGTTCTTTCTGCTTAGGATTGTTTTTGCAATTCTAGGTCTTTATTTTTCCATATGAATTCATGGATTGCTTCCTCTATTTCAATAAAAAATGGTGTTGGGATATTAATGGGTATTGCGTTGAATTTGTAGATAGCCTTTGGCAATATTGCCATTTTGATTATATTAATCCTCCCAATCCAGGAGTTTGGGAGGTTTTTCCATTTCCTTAGTTCTGACATAATTTCATTTTTCAAGCTTTTAAAGTTCTCCTCAAGGAGGTCTTTCACTTCTTTAGTTAAGGTTTTTCCTAGGTATTTTATGTTTTGGGGGGCTATTGCAAAAGGAGTTGCTTTCCTGATTTCCCCCTCAGTCTTCAGGTCGTTAGCTTACAGAAAGGCCATTGATTTATGAGGGTTTATTTTATATGCTGCAACTTTGCCAAAGTTTTGAATCAGCTCTAGGGGCTTGGGGTCAGAGTCTATGGGATTCTTTAGGTATAGGATCATGTCATCTGCGAAGAGAGAAAGTTTAACTTCATCTTTTCCTATTTGGATCCCCTTTATATTCTCTTATTGCCTAATTGCTCTGGCTAGGAATTCTAGTACTATGTTGAAGAGCAGGGGAGAGAGTGGCCATCCCTGCCTTGTTCCTGATTTTAAAGGGAATAGGTTTAGTTTTTAACCATTTAGAGTTATGCTTGCTGTTGGATAGTCATAAACTGCCTTGATTATATTCAGGAATGTTCCCTGGAATCCCAGTTTTTCCAGGGCTTTTAGCATAAATGGGTGCTGGGTTTTATCAAACGCTTTTTCCGCAACCAGAGATAAAACCATGTGGTTCTTTACCTTGCTCCGGTTGGTGTGGTGGATTACATTAATTGACTTGTATATATTAAACCAACTTTGCATGCCTGGGATGAATCCGGTTTGATCGTCGTGTATGTTTTTTTTGATGACCTGTTGAAGCCGATTGGCCAGAATTTTGCTGAGAATTTCTGCGTCTATGTTCATAAGAGAAATCGGTCTATAGTCCTCTTTCCATGATGAGTCCCTGCCTGGTTTTGGGATGAGGGTTATACTGGCTTCATAGAATGAGTCTGGTAGTGAACGTTCTCTTTCAATTTCATTGAAGAGTTTGAGAAATATTGGTGTGAGATTTGTTTTGAAGGCCTTGTAGAATTCTGCAGTGAATCCGTCTGGACCTGGGCTTTTCTTGGATGGAAGATCATTTATTGCCATTTCTATTTCAATACTGGGTATGGGTCTGTTTAGAAGGTTTAAATCTTCATGGTTAAGTTTGGGGATATGAATTTTTTTCTGGGAAATCATCCATTTCTTCCAAGTTCTCGATTTTGTTGGTATAAAGGTTTGCAAAATAGTTTCTTATTATGGTCTGTATTTCGGTTATTTCTGTGGTGAGGGTACCTGTTTCATCTCTTATCTTGTTTATTTGAGTGTGTTGCCTTTGTTTTGGGGTCAGGTTTGCCAGGGTTCCTTCTATCTTGTTGATTTTTTCAAAGAACTAACTCTTAGTTTTGTTGATTCTTTCAATTTTTTTTTTCCATCTCTAATTGATTTAATTCTGATTTAATTTTAATTATTTGCTTCCATCTATTGACTTGGGGTTTGGCTTGTTGTTCTTTCTCAAGAAAACTAAGGTGCTTTCTTAAGTTATTGAGTTGCTGTTCCTCCAGTTTGTTGATGTATACACTCAGAGATATAAATTTTCCTCTGAGTACTGCTTTTGCTGTGTCCCAAAGGAGCTGGTACTTTGTGTCCTTAACTTGGTTGAATTCCATACAAATTTGAATTTCTGTTTTAATTTCTCAATGACCCACTGATGGTTCAGCAGTGTGTTATTTAGTCTCCATGAATTTTCTGTGGTGGCTCTTTGAGTTGAGCTCTAATTTTATTCCGTTGTGGTCTGAGAGAATGCAGGGAATGGTTTTGATGCTTTTGAATTTTTATAGATTTTCTTTGTGCCCTAAGATGTGATCTATTTTAGAGACTGTTCCATGTGCTGAGGAGAAGAATGTGTATTCTGTTGTTGCTGGGTGGAATATTCTGTAGATGTCGGTTAAGTCTAGTTGGTCTATGCAATTATTTAGTTCTTTGGTTTCTTTGTTCAGTTTTTGGCTTGTTGATCTGTCCAGAGGTGATAGTGGAGTGTTAAAGTCTCCAACTATCAATGTGTTTGGGTCTATGAGTGTTTTTAGAGTCAGTAGTGTTTGATGAAGTTGGGCGCTCCTGCATTTGGTGTGTAGATATTTAGAATGGTTATATCTTCCTGTAGGAGAGATCCCTTTACTAGTATGTGGTAACCGTCTTTGTCTCTTCTTACATTTTTTAATTTCAAACCAATTTTGTCTGATACTAGGATTGCAACTCCAGCCGCTTGGGGGGAAGGGGCTTGTCCACCCCTTCCTGGGTGGTCCATGATCGCTCACGCAGGAGCGATGGCCACGGGTAGCCTCGGTGGCGTGTGGTCGCAGGGTGCCCCAAAGACTCCAAGAGCGACATGGACGCATGGGTCCCTGAAGAAAACCTCTAGGGCTTCTGTCTATTCAAATGAGGAGCCTCCCAGATATACCCTAAAGGCAGGCACAAGAGAGGGGCCCCTGATTGGTCCTAAGGGGCTGTCCCTCAAGTGATGTCAGACTTCCTTCTCTTCTGGTTAGAGAGGAAGGGGAGGGACAGGCTGAGGTCAGCTGTGGCCCCATAAAGGTGCAGCTGACCCCAACACAGCCTGCTTATGGGGGCCATTTGCTTGATAGATTTGATTCCAGCCTCTCACTTTTAGAAGATATTTACTTTTGCTGGATAGATGTGTCTCTTGGAGGCAGCAGAAAGGTGGATCTTGATTTTTGATCTAACTTATGAGCCTATGTCGTTTGATTGGAGAATTAAGTCCATTAATGTTGAGAGTTAGGATTGAGAGATGATCGTTTGTTCTTTTCATTATCACTATCTTGTTTAAAGCTGTGTCTTCCCATTTCTTGATCTGATATTTATTAGTCAGGGTTCATTTCTCTGTCTGTATTGGGATCTTGATTAATTTCCTTGTATAGTACATCTTTGAAGATATGTTGTTTCAGTTTTTCCTTACTGTGGAAGATTTTATTTGACCTTTGGCTATGAAGAGGAGTTTGGCTGGGTATAGAATTCTTGGTTGGTAGTTACTTTTATTTAGTGTTTGGTATACTTTATTCCAGGCTCTCCTTGCTTTCATGGTCTCTGCTGAGAAGTCTGGGGAAATTCTGATTGCTTTTCCTTTATATGTGATTGTTTTCTTCTCCCTAAGAGCTTTAAGGATTCTTTCCTTGTACTCTACTGATCCTGTTTTGATCACAATGTGTCGGTGGGATGTCCTATTCTAGTCTGGTCGGTTTGGGGTTCTAAATCTCTTTTTCTTCTTACTGGTTTTTCCTGATGATTTCCATGTCATTTCTTAGGTCTTGTATGGACTTCTTTACTTCATTAACTTCATTACTTTGGTTTTGAGTCTTGTCCCTCAAATCTTTAAGCTGGGTAGCTATCTTTTCATTTGTCTCTTGAAGTTCATTTATCTTTCTATTTGTGGATGCCATGAAATTCTCCATTAATTTTTGCTTTGCCTCCTCACGCTCTAGAATAGTTGACTGAAGTGATTCAAACTTTTCATTTATGATGTTTATCAGTAGACTTTGTAGAGCATTTTGGGAGTTCTCGTCTATGTCTTTGATTGACTGCTCTGCTTCCTGCTTGTTTTGAGTGGGGGATAAGACTTCATTGTTTGCCATCTTTCTTGTGTTCCTTCTGCCCATTTGAATTGGGAATGCCAGTCTACCAGCACCTGTGAGCACCGTTTAAGACCCAAAGCAGCCCTTACCAAGCACTGTTGGGTAAATCTTACAAGTTCACAATTATATACAGATACCCTGTATACCTGTCTATAAAATTAGATTTGGTGTTCCTAAAGAATACAATTTCAATATAACATCTGATCCTGGGCCCTGTATTCAGTAGTTACTTATTTACTGTTACAACCTTATACGCAATTCTTGTTTTTATATTAAGTTCTTTTAGGACTGGCTTTCTCTATGAACCCCTTTGATTCACTCAGATTAAGCTGGGATACCCTCTATCCAATAACCAGGAGTCAATGGAAACTGGAGGTCCAGGCAGTAAGTCAGGAGGGTAAGTTGGAGGTAATAAAGAGAATAGAGTAAAATGTCTTGGGGAGGGGGGGTGGTGATTTTGGTTTAGTTTCAGTGACGTGGAAATGTGGAGAAGAGTAGAATCAGTAGAAAGAACAAGGTTAAAATGGTAGACAATGGAGAGTTAGCAGAACAGAGTGGAGGTGTTATTCATAGGAAAGTAATTTTTAGAGAAAGAGAACTCAAAGCGAGAAATAAAGTAAAGATAGTGGAAGACAGATGCACAAAACAGAGAGATATTATTTTAAAAAGAAAAAAAATAAAAAGGAATAAAACCAGAAAAGGAACAACCCAAACAGAAAAGAAAAAAAAAACTTGATAAAACAAACAAGTAAATATAGAAAACAACAACAACAACAAAAAAAAACCGACGACGTTTCAGAAGTGAAAAAAAAACTTTTTTTTTTTTTTAAAGTTTAAAAAATGTTTGACAAGGAAAAAAAAAATGGTGTCTTTCTTTTTTGGGTGGTCTTTCCCCAGTCTCTGGTTACCTTGCGATGATCTGCAGTCTATTTTCCTGATTGGCTGGGTTTGACTTGATTTCAGTTTGCAGCGGGTGGTTTTGTTCTGACCCTTCTCCCCTGTTGGTGCAATCCTGGGTCTCAATGGTTTGCACAGCTTGCAGGTAGGCCTTGGGCGTCCTCTGTAGATGGGGATTTGAGCAGTCTCGGGAACCGTGGCTCCTCTGTCTGCTGTGGGGCCGCTGCCTTTAACGCCTGGCTTTGAATAGGCTGTGGACTCAGCAGGGCGGGGGGCCTCTGGCCTGTTTTACCAGGCTGAGAGTTGCTTGACTGGGGGAGGCTCCTCCCTCCTGGGCAGGACGGTCTCCTTGGTGGAGGTGGCTATGGAATGCAGCTCCGTTTTGGGCTGGGAATTGGGCTTCCTCTGTGATGGGACCGTTTAACTCCCTCAGGAAGTGTTTGTTCCCCCGTCTGATGTTTCTGTGCCGCCGGGAGCTGCTCGCCGCTTTTGCTTTAAATTTATAAATTCCGGTGGGCAGGGCAAGGCACCTCTGGCTAAGCCGAGGCCCATGACACGCCTCCCGCCAGGGCAGGGGGCATTCTCCTGGGCAGAACTGGCTCTCACTGGTCGGACCTGCTTGCCCTTTTCAAAGATGGCTCCTTTGTCCTCGCTTTTCCAGGCCTGCTTTAGTTCCAATCTGGTCTGACCCTATGCCAGTGGTAAAGATGGCGCTTTGCTCTGGCGGTGGGGGAAGGGCTGCCTTCCAGAAGCTGCTCTGTGGTTGCAAGTGAGAATATCTTTTGTGGGGTACTCACGCTTTCTCTGCGATTTCAGGTAGTCCATGCTCAGCCGCCATCTGGAGTATTTCTCCCTGGTCTATGCTGTGTGCTTTAGCTGCATGGAGTGTGGGTTGCTGTGCCAGGCGCTGTGCTGGCACCAGCAATGGCGCGGTGTTGGGATGCTGCCCGGAGCTCAAATCTGTGTTTTCAGACAAGCAAAGTCGATTTTTCCTTCCTGGCCAGAATCCCTGTACTGTTAGAACTTACTCTGGCTGTCTTTCTAGGAGTAAAAGTTTCTATGGGGTGAGAAAACTGTGATGTTTGAGGGAGCTCAGCTAGTGCTCTGCAGCTCCTTCGCTGTCTTCCTGGAAGTCAACATCTCTTTTTTGATACAGCCTATTGTGTTTAGTTGTTAGTTCCACTATTTGCTGTACCCTTTATTTTCTCTGGAGATTTTATCTCTGTGGATTCCTCTTCCCTGGAGGGTTTTTTCCTAGATCATTTAACCTATTTCACATAGTGCATATCAACTTAGAAGGTAATGGAACATGCGTCAATGGGCATTTCCAGTTATCTCTCAAAAAGCTAGTGAGGGGATTGCACCTGAAAAAAAACATCATATTTCTCCATAAATATATTTTTATCACAAAAGAATAATTTGTATTATGCTAGAGAGATCATATCTAAAGCATTTAGTGAATGATTCAAAGAACATAGTAAACTACTTGATTTGATTAAATATATTTTAGATACAATATTTTATTAATTCAATTTTCTTTCCAGTTGTTAAAAGCTAAATGAATGTTAGACCCAATACGTTAGGCTCTGGCTGTTATATTTTCTACAGTTGTATTTCTTCATCTAATCTATTATGTTATTGTTTAGATATACTTTAATGACACTATTAAATTTGGCCAAAATGTACACTTTGACAATTAAATAATATTTAATATACAATTTCATACTAGTATAACAGCTAATGATGCTTTTAGAATAGCCTCCTGTTTGCATAAGTAATTACATTGTTTAATATATTTTTTATTTTATTGATGCAACTAATTACCATTAATTACTCTGCCTCTTCACAAAAGCCTGCAATTACTCCTGTATTCACCCTTTACATTCACTTCTGAGTTTGTTTTCACCAGTCTCTGCTCCGAGCTCCACTTCTTACTTCCAATCTCTGAAGACTGGAAGGAAATTATGCATCTGTATATGTCTCAGGTAGGACCCAGTATCTCACCACCCATCCTCCCATAATAGAACAATGCAAGTTCTCTGAATCAGAAAAATTGAATGCACTTGGACAATCATCATCATCATCATCATCATCATCATCTTTCTGTAGGTTTATTATCACCAGTCCCATGACACAAGTTTTTGACATCTCTTGACCTAGAACTGAAGATCTTCTTGCCCTCTCCTGCTAACAATCATGAAGTATTTTCCTGGTTCAAACTGAGAATTAAATGGATAGACTTCCCTGTGGACTCCAAAGGAATTTTAGGAAAAGTACTTAGATTTACTTCTATTTGAATGGAAATACATAAGTAACTTTTGTAGAATAAGAAATTACTTAGTATTTTCTTTCAACTTTTTTTTTTTTTTTTTTTTTTTTTTTTTTTTGCTCAAGGCTAGCACTCTGCCACTTGAGTCACAGCACCACTTCTGGCCATTTTCTGTATATGTGGTGCTGGGGAATCGAACCCAGAGCTTCAAGTATACGAGGCAAGCGCTCTTGCCACTAGGCCATATCCCCAGCCCCTTCTTTCAACTTTTGATAAGGAGTTAACTTCTCTTGTAATGCAATGACAAATTTCAAACTTATAAAAATAAATGATTATCACTTCACTGCCTAAAGAGTTTATGTTGGGTCATATATGGAGATAAAAATTTGTTCACTCACTCATCCTTTTTTTTTTTTTTTTGCCAGTCCTAGTGCTCGAACTCAGGACCTGGACCCTATCTCTGAGCTTTTGTGCTCAAGGCTACCATTCTGCCAATTGAGCCACAGCTCTACATCTAACTGTTCTTAATTGAAGAGAAGAGTCTCAAGGACTTTCTTGCACAGGCTGAATTCAAATCATGTATCTCAGATCTCAGCCTCTGTATTCACTAGGATTATAGGAATGAGTTCCTAACACCCTGCTTCATTCCCTCATTCTTTTCATAATTATCCGACTCTGTCAGGAAACACATAAAAATTTGTCTTAGCTCTTTTCCACAGAAAAGTTAAGGATGAAGCTAATAATATAGGTAATGGCTACATACAATCTATCGAATTCCATATTTCAGTTCTTGGATAACATTGTAAATTATGATACCTCCAAACCATTAGTCTTTACCTCACAGGTAATATAACCCAATTTCTTGAAGTATCAAATATTTTTAACCTGTCACATACTATAGTCACATGATCTATTTCTTGCTAATATGGTACAGTTGGAAGTTACCTGTGTATGCCCTACAGGTAATTCTTTTATCCTAATTACATTGCAAAAGTGAAGACCACAGGCTCAACACTCATTTTGTGATGACAAAGCCACTATAAAAGAAAGTCCATGAGAATGCTAGATACACCTAATATCTGTGGGCCACTGAGTCAATAATATCAAGTGGTAAAAGATTTTTGTACCATGGGAAATATAAGACCTCAATTTCACCATGCTATTATATTGGGGTCTCCGTTACCTGTAGCTAAATGTAATTTTTTACATACATAACAATGAAAACTAATTGGAGTCATTATTTCTGTTCTCTTTATTATAAGCCATTCCTTTCCCTACTATTCCTTGAATAATTTCCCATATGGTACATTTTTTTTTAATCCTGGGGTTAGATTTGTTTTCATCTTATTACAATGTAGCAACTTTATTTTTAAATAAGAAATAATGGAAAAATGTCATACTGTTTCCAATAGCAGAAAAGCTATATAAATTAGTAAGGAGGTAGTTTATAACAAGGCTGTTCAATTACATTGCATTGAGCTGCTTTAGTACATAGCCAAAATGTAAAATCAGCAGAATTATTCTAACTTCTTTCCTAGAAGAAGTTACAAATACACATAAAAAGCCAAAGATAATCAGAATACATAACACTAACAGCATAACAGCTCAAAGTTTTGATAACAGTTTTATTCTCATCCTGGTAATAAAACATTTAAAGAAGTAAATTTCTTCATTGAAGCATCATTGTAAAACTTCTTTATACTAATGTATAGCTTTACAAAGGACTAACTGAGGTAGCCACGTGAGTAGCTTGGAAGACGGCGGAGGAGCGGCTGAGCCCTGCAGAGCTCCGTCCGTTATTGTAGTTTTCTCACCTCATAGAAACTGTTTCTCCGAGAAAGACAGCCAAAGTAAGTTCTAACAGTACATGGATTCTGAACAGGAAGGAAAAATCGACTTTGCTGGTCTGAAAACACAGTTTTGATCTCCTGGCGGCGTCCCGCCGCGGCGCCAGCGCCGGCTCTGGCACAGTGCCGGGCACAGCCCCCCCGCACTCCGCGCAGCTAAAGCGAGAAATACTCCAGACGGCAGCCGAGCACGGAGGACCTGACATCGCAGAGACAGCGTGAGTACAAAAAAAAAAAAAAATTATTCTTGCTTGTGCCCACAGTCCAGCTTCTGGAAGGCATCCCTGTCCCCACCGCCAGAGCAAAGCGCCATCTTTGCCACTGGCATAGGGTCAGACCAGACTGGAACTGAAGCAGGCCTGGGGAAAGTGAGGCCAAAAAAGCCATCTTTGAAAAGGGCAGGAGGGGCGGAATCAGTGAGAACCAGCTCCACCCAGAAGAACGCCCCCTGCCCTGGTGGGAGGCCAGTCCGGGGATTATCCAGAGATGCCGCGCCCTGCCCGCCGGAACTTCTAAACTTAAAGCAAAAGCTGCGAGCAGCTACCAGGGGCACGGAAACAACAGAAGGAGGAACAAACAGTTCCGGGGACAGCTAAACGGTCCCGTCACAGAGGAAACTAATTCCCAGCCCAAAACGGAGCTGCATTCCATAGCTACCTATGCCAAAGAGGCCGCCTCCCTCAGGCAAGCAACTCTTAGTGGAGCAAAACAGGCCAGAGGCGCCACGCTCTGCTGAGTTCACAGTCTAGTCAAGTCCAGGCATCAAAGGCAGCAGCCCCACAGCAGACAGAGGAGCCACAGTTCCTGTGACTGCCCACATCCCCATCGACAGAGGACGCCCAAGGCCTGCCTGCAAGCTGTGCGAACCTCAGAGACCCACGATTGCACCAACAGGGGAGAAGGTCAGAACAGATCCACCCCTTGCCAACTGAAATCAAGTCAAACCAGCCAATCAGGAAAATAGACTGCAGTCCATTGCAGGGAAACCAGAGACTGGTTTCTTTTTCTTTTCAAACATTTTTTTTTTAACTTTTCTTTTAAATTTTCTTTTCAATTTTTTCACACCTGAAACATCATTGGCTGTTTTTTTTTTTTGTTTTTTTTTGTTTGTTTTCCATTTTTACTGGTTTGTTTTATCAAGTTTTTTTTTGTGTGTTTGTTTATTTGCTTGGGTTGTCCCTTTTCTGTTATTTTCCTTTTTATTTACTTATGCTTCCTTGTTAAATAATTTTTCTCTGTTTTGTGTATCTGTCTTCCAGTATTTTTACTTCATTTCTCTCGTTGCGTCCTCTTCCTTTAAAAATTACTTTCCTATAAATAACACCTACACCCTTTTCTGCTAACTCTCCAGTGTCTGTCATTTTATCAATGTGCTTTCTACTGATTCTACTCTTCTCCACATTTCCACGTCACTGAAACTAAACCAAAATCACCACCCCCCCCCAATACACTTTACTCTATTCTCTTTACTACCTCCAACTTACCCTCCTGACTTACTGCCTGGACCTCCAGGCTCCATTGACTCCTGGTTATTGGATAGAGGATATCCCAGCTTAATACGAGTGAATCAAAGGGGTTCATAGAGAAAGCCAGTCCTAAAAGAACTTAATATAAAAACAAGAATTGCGTATAAGGTTGTAACAGTAAATAAGTAACTACTGAATACAGGGCCCAGGATCAGATGTTATATTGAAATTGTATTCTTTAGGAACACCAATCTAACTTTATAGACAGGTATACAAGTTATCTGTATATAATTGTGAAATTGTAAGATTTACACGACAGTGCTTGGTAAGGGCTGCTTTGGGTCTTAAACGGTGCTCACAGGTGCTGGTAGACTGGCATTCCCAATTCAAATGGGCAGAAGAAACACAAGAAAGATGGCAAATAATGAAGTCTTATCCCCCACCCAAAACAAGCAGGAAGCAGAGCAGTCAATCAAAAACATAGAAGAAAACCCCCAAAATGCTCTACAAAGTTTACTGATAAACATGATAAATGAAAAGTTTGAATCTCTTCAGTCAATTATGTTAGAGCGTGAGGAGGCAAAGCAAAAATTAATGGAGAATTTCATGGCATCCACAAATAGAAAGATAAGTGAGCTTCAAGAGTCAAATGAAAAGATAGCTACCCAACTTAAAGATTTGAGAGACAACACTCAAAACCAAAGTAATGAAGTTAATGAAGTAAAGAAGTCCATACAGGACCTAAGAAATGACATGGAAATCATCAGGAAAGACCAGTCAGAAGGAAAAGAGATTCGAAATCAAGTAGCTAGCCTACAGTCCCGACTAACTGAAGCAGAGGATCGAATCTCAGGAGCTGAAGATTCCTTAGATTCTATGGAGAAAGATCAAAAATCAATACAAATCCAGTCCAAGCAACAAAACAGATCGCTACAGGAGATTCAAGACACAATCACGAAGCCCAATTTAAGGATAATAGGTATTGAGGAAAACTTGGAGAAAGAGGTTAATGGGATAGGCAACCTATTTAACAGAATATTAGCTGAGAACTTCCCAAACATCCAGAAGGAAAGGCCTATACAGATACAAGAAGCATTTAGAACCCCAAATCGACCAGACCAGAATAGGACTTCCCACCGACACATTGTGATCAAAACAGCTTCAGCAGAGTGCAAGGAAAAAATACTCAAAGCTGTTAGGACAAAGAAAACAATCACATATAAAGGAAAAGCAATCAGAATTACCCCAGACTTCTCAGCAGAGACCATGAAAGCAAGGAGAGCCTGGAATGAAGTATACCAAACTCTAAATAAAAAGAACTACCAACCAAGAATTCTGTACCCCGCCAAACTCTCCTTCATAGCCGAAGGTCAAATAAAAGTCTTCCACAATAAGGAAAAACTGAAACAATATATCTCCACCAAACCAGCTTTACACAAAATCTTTAAAGATGTACTATACAGGGAAAATAATCAAGATCCCAACACAGACAGAGAAAGGAACCATAATTAGTAAACACTAGATCAAGAAATGGGAAGACACAGCTTTAAACAAGACGGTGATAATGAAAGGAACAAATGATCACCTCTCAATCCTAACTGTCAACATTAATGGACTTAATTCTCCAATCAAATGACATAGGCTCATAACATGGATCAAAAATCAAGATCCATCTTTCTGCTGCCTCCAAGAGACACATCTATCCAGCAAAAGTAAACATCTTCTAAAAGTGAAAGGCTGGAAACAAATCTATCAAGCAAATGGCCCCCATAAGCAGGCTGGAGTTGCAATCCTAGTATCAGACAAAATTGACTTCAAATTAAAAAAGGTAAGAAGAGACAAAGAAGGTTACTACATATTAGTAAAAGGATCTCTCCAACAGGAAGAAATAACCATCCTAAATATCTACACGCCAAATGCAGGAGCACCCAACTTCATCAAACAAACACTACTGGCTCTAAAAACATTCATAGACCCAAACACAATGATAGTGGGGGACTTTAACACTCCACTATCACCTCTGGACAGATCAACACGCCAAAAACTGAACAAAGAAACCACAGAACTCAACAATTGCATAGACCAACTAGACTTAATCGACATCTACAGAATATTCCACCCAGCAAGGACAGAATACACATTCTTTTCGGCAGCACACGGAACATTCTCCAAAATAGATCACATCATAGGGCACAAAGAAAATCTGTACAAATTCAGAAGTATCAAAATCATTCCCTGCATTCTTTCAGACCACAATGGAATAAAATTAGAGCTCAACTCATTCAGCCACCACAGAAAATCCCACAATTCATGGAGACTAAAGAACACACTGCTGAACCATCAGTGGATCATTGAAGAAATTAAAACAGAAATTCAAATGTTTATGGACTTCAACCAAGTTGAGGGCTCAAAGTACCAGCTCCTTTGGGACACAGCAAAGGCAGTACTCAGAGGAAAATTTATATCTCTGAGTACATACATCAACAAACTGGAGAAACAGCAACTCAGTAATTTAAGGAAGCACCTTAATTTTCTGGAGAGAGAACAGCAAGCCAAACCCCAAGTCAATAGACGGAAGCAAATAATTAAAATCAAATCAGAATTAAATCAATTAGAGACGAAAAAAACCATCGAAAGAATCAACAAAACAAAGAGTTGGTTCTTTGAAAAAATCAACAAGATAGACAGACCCCTGGCAAACCTGACCAAAGAACGAAGGCAGCACACTCAAATAAACAAGATAAGAGATGAAACAGGTAGCATCACCACAGAAATAACCGAAATTCAGAAAATAATAAGGGACTATTTTGCAAACCTTTATGCCAACAAATTCGAGAACTTGGAAGAAATGGATGATTTCCTAGGAAAAATTGATACCCCCAAACTCAACTATGAAGACTTAAACCTTCTAAACAGACCCATATCCAGTATTGAAATAGAAACAGCAATAAATGATCTCCCATCCAAGAAAAGCCCAGGTCCAGATGGATTCACCGCAGAATTCTACAAGGCCTTCAAAACAGAACTCACTCCAATATTTCTCAAACTCTTCAATGAAATTGAAAGAGAACGTTCACTTCCAGACTCATTTTATGAAGCCAGTATAACCCTCATCCCAAAACCAGGCAGAGACTCATCACGGAAAGAGGACTACAGACCAATCTCCCTGATGAACATAGATGCAAAAATTCTCAACAAAATTCTGGCCAATCGATTTCAACAGGTCATCAAAAAAATCATACACCACGATCAAACTGGATTCATCCCAGGGATGCAAAGCTGGTTTAATATACGCAAGTCAATTAATGTAATCCACCACATCAACCGGAGCAAGGTAAAGAACCACATGGTTTTATCACTGGATGCGGAAAAAGCGTTCGATAAAATCCAGCACCCATTTATGCTAAAAGCCCTGGAAAAACTGGGATTCCAGGGAACATTCCTGAATATAATCAAGGCAGTTTATGACAAACCAACAGCAAGCATAACTCTAAATGGTGAAAAACTAAAGCCATTCCCTTTAAAATCAGGAACAAGGCAGGGATGGCCACTCTCTCCCCTGCTCTTCAACATAGTACTAGAATTCCTAGCCAGAGCAATTAGGCAATAAGAGAATATAAAGGGGATCCAAATAGGAAAAGATGAAGTTAAACTTTCTCTCTTCGCAGATGACATGATCCTATACCTAAAGAATCCCATAGACTCTACCCCCAAGCTACTAGAGCTGATCCAAAACTTTGGCAAAGTTGCAGGATATAAAATAAACCTTCAAAAATCAACGGCCTTTCTCTATGCTAACAACCCGAAGACCGAGGCTGAAATCAGGAAAGCAACTCCTTTTGCAATAGCCCCCAAAAACATAAAATACCTAGGAATAACCTTAACCAAAGAAGTGAAAGACCTCTTTGATGAGAACTTTAAAAGCTTGAAAAATGAAATTAAGTCAGAACTAAGAAAATGGAAAAACCTCCCATGCTCCTGGATTGGGAGGATTAATATAATCAAAATGGCAATATTGCCAAAGGCTATCTACAAATTCAATGCAATACCCATTAATATCCCAACACCATTCTTTAATGAAATAGAGGAAGCAATCCAGAAATTAATATGGAACAATAAAAGACCTAGAATAGCAAAAACACTCCTAAGCAGAAAGAACAGTGCTGGAGGAATTACAATACCCAACTTCAAGCTGTATTATAAAGCTATAGTAATAAAAACAGCTTGGTATTGGCACCGGAACAGGCCTGAAGACCAATGGAACAGAATTGAAGACCCAGAATTAAACCCACAGAACTATGCCTACTTAATCTTTGATAAAGGAGCTAAAACAATAGTATGGAAGAAAGATAGCCTCTTTAACAAGTGGTGCTGGCAAAACTGGCTCAACACATGCAACAAACTAAAACTAGATCCTTATATATCACCCTGCACCAAAATCAATTCCAAATGGATTAAAGACCTTGAAATCAAAACAGGCACCCTGAAGACACTAAAGGAAGGAGTAGGAGAAACACTTGGGCTCCTTGGCACAGGACAGAACTTCCTTAACAAAGACCCTGAAAGGCTACAAATCAAAGAAAGGTTGGACAAATGGGACTGCATCAAACTCCAGAGCTTCTGCACGGCAAAGGACATAGCTCTCAAGATAAACAGAAAGCCCACAGACTGGGAGAAGATCTTTACCGGACATTCAACAGACAAAGGCCTCATCTCTAAAATATATGCAGAACTAAAAAAATTACCTTCTTCCAAAACAAAACTGCAAAGAACCAATAGCCCCCTCATCAAGTGGGCTAAAGACTTACAAAGAAACTTCTCTGATGAGGAAATGGGAATGGCCAATAGACATATGAAAAAATGCTCTACATCACTGGCCATAAAGGAAATGCAAATCAAAACAACATTGAGATTCCATCTCACCCCAGCAAGAATGTCATATATCAAGAAAACTAATAATAACAATTGTTGGAGGGGATGTGGCCAAAAGGGAACCCTACTTCATTGTTGGTGGGAATGTAAACTGGTTCAGCCACTCTGGCAAGCAGTATGGAGATTCCTCAGAAGGCTCAATATAGAACTCCCCTATGACCCAGCAGCCCCACTGTTGGGTATCTATCCAAAAGCCCACAAACAAAATCACAGTAATGCCACCAGCACAACAATGTTCATCGCAGCACAATTTGTCATAGCGAGAAGCTGGAACCAACCCAGATGCCCCTCCATAGACGAATGGATCAGGAAAATGTGGTACATTTACACAATGGAATTTTATGCCTCTATCAGGAAGAATGACATGAACACCTGGGGAGGAGGAAAAGGGGGGGAGGGAGGGGGGCAGGAGGGACAAGGCAACAAACAGTACAAGAAATGTATCCAATGCCCAACGTATGATACTGTAACCACTCTGTACGTCAGTTTGATAATAAAAATTTGAGAAAGAAAAAAAAAAATAAATAAATAAATAAAAAGAAGAAAAAAAAACAAAGGACTAACTGATTCAAAAGATCATGTCTATGTGACACATAGCAGCACCAACTAATAACATATATATATATATATATATATATATACATATATATATATATATATATCCATCCTAGTTTCTATCAAGTGTTTGGAACCCCTTGGCTTAGAGGAGTTCCAATTTTATAGTTATGGATTTTCTCCAGATAGAGGTGCAATGAAAGGATCCAGATACACAAGAAAAGTTACAAAGTAATATGGAATGTAAACAAAATAAAAATATGCACTTAAATTGTAAAGTGGAGGGGTGGTGGTAAAGAGTTTGGTAGAGAAAACTTCCTTGCCTATAATGATCTCTTCAGCCTGTCTCAGATATAGGTAGAGATACACAGGTGTTCAAACTGAGACCTGAATGCTAAGAGGTGAGGAAAATAATGATATTCTTAATGTTGCAAGAACTGGGAAGAGTTGATAAGACATCTAAGATATACTAATGAAACAATTCCATAATTAGCACAGGTTTAGGCTAGTCACAGCAGTGCCCAATAGCTATACCCTATGAACAGAAAAGATGATGCTAAGTGAAATGAACTCTATGTTATGGAAATGACAGTTATATCACTGTTGTAATTACTTTCAACATGAGATGTGAAACCGTAGCATCTATTATTGATGATCCTCTTGTATCCCTTTCCTGTGGTTGTACTTGCACTATCTCTGTATCTTATCTGAGTACACTGGAAACTGTGTACACAGGTATTAGAACTTGGAAACTGAAAGGGAATACCGAAATCGAGAGACACAGGGTAAAAAAGACAAAAAATTACAAAAGCAATAATTGCAAAACTGTTTAGTGTAAATCTACTGAACAACTCATGGGGGGAAAGGGAAAGAGGAGGGGGGAGGGGGGAATGAGGGAGGAGGTAAAAATAGTACAAGAAATGTATCCAGTGCCTAAGGTATGAAACTGAAACCACTTTGTATATCAGTTTGACAATAAAAATTTAGAAAAAGAAACAATTCCAAAAAGAGATAGGGTGAGAAGCATGGTAGGAAATGCAGCTATAGGTGTTTTATGCTGTAAGGAGTTATTTTCTAATTGTGTCAGAAGCAATTTGTATTAGGGATATGTTTTATTTAAAATAACTGAAAATCCATATATCAATACTTAAATCACAGAGAGCTTTTGTTGTTGTTGTTGGTTGTGGGGCTTGAACCAAGGGCCTGGGAACTGTTCCTGAGATTTTTTGTTTAAGGCTAGCACTCTAGCACTTTGAGCCACAGCACCACTCTACAGAGAGCTTTTTTTTTAAGTGCATATCAATGGGAAAGAAGAGGTGAGTTATCCAGGACTCATTCAGTGATTTGAAGACACATCCAAGGATCCAGCTACATTGGAATTTCTACTTGGCAATTTTGGAAAGTAGTCATCTTGTCATTTTCCTTTCTTTTCTCTTTGCTACAACAGAAAGCATGTCCTCACACTTGAACTATGATGGGGAGAAAAAGTCAGATACAAAAGCCTACCGTAAACTGTCATTTCTGTATAGTTAATAAACTTGTTAGTGCCTGTAAAATTATTTATTCCAATAGGGAAATGTAGATTTAGGTTTTTCTTAGGGACAGTGCCAGACTTGGATAACTATTAATTTCTGTAGTAATAGTTTTCCTCTGTGTAAAACAGAGATTTTAAGGGTCAGCATATTTTTAAGAAACCATAAGTATAGCCACAACAAGATAGGAGAAAGGATTAAAATATGCTTATCAACATTTTTCCTAATTTCTAAAGATTACCAAATGATTAGTATTGTCTCCTACTCTTATTAGTGGCTATTTATATTAGGTATTTTACTACATTGTTCCCTTGATATTTATTCCTCATTATTAATCTCACTTCTATGTGGTTATTTTATATAATGCTAAAAGATATTTTGCAACTATGATGTATACCTCTACATATGAGTCATATAATTGGGAAGAATGTCTAGAGCTTATCAAATACTTCATGATTACTGAGGTCAAAGTGATGCTATGAAATCTTGAGAGAAGAGCCTTTGCAAGCCTTTCGGGTACATTATTTTTAATGAATCACAAGACTTTGGAAAATCTAACAACCTGTCTTAATGTGTCAAGTTCATCACTGGTTTCTCTAAAGTTTTGATTAATTTTTAATCTGGGAAAATCTGTGTGCATTAAGGAAAAGGATTGATTTGGCTTGAATTCATTTCTCCATCTATTTTGACTTTGAATTATCTGGTTTCTGTTCTTTTCTTAATGGAATTGCAGACTTGGTCTTCAAGCACCCAATCCTGTAACTACCACTTCACAATACTCAGTGGGTTATAACTCTTACATATATTGAAGGGTAATAGAGGAAGTCTTTTTCTGTGTAATTTTTCCTTCATTATTATAATATACAACATTAATTTATTCCTTATCCTCCAGAGTTTTCTAAGTCAGGGTACCCTCTCGACTGAAATTTAAGAGTTTGATTCAGTGTAGTGCACTAGGTTATTACTTAGATCATTGTAAAAAGCTCATGTGATGTCATCAGCTGTTAAGAGAACTGAACTGCCGATGTATATCTTCTCCTGTGTGTGTGTGTTGCATATGTGTATGTGCATGGGTGCTAGTACTGAGTTTTGAATTCAAGGCTTCATGTTCCCTCTTGATTTTTTGCTCAAGAGTGGCAATCTGCCTCTTCAGCCATGCCTCCACTTCTGGCTTTTTGCTAGTGAATTTGAAAATTCTCAAGGACTTTTCAACTAAGGCTAACTTCAAACCTAGATCCTCACATATGAGCTTAATGAGTAGCTAGGACTACAGTTTATGAGCTAAAAGGTCCCGGCCCTATCTTGTCTTATTTTAACCGCAGTGTATACACATCAAACATTGAAAAAAGCAGTTTAGATACTACATTTAAACTTCATTTCTACCAATTGGAAGGGCTTACCAGTAGCCAGTGTGCAAGGGAAAAGAATGATTACAACCTTGAAGACTAGAATAATATGAGCTGGAGTCAAACCTACTATCCAAAGACAATCCTGAGGTTTTCATTGAGAATACAATAGTTACATTTACAGTTTGTAAAAGGAGAAAACCAATTATTTTTTCATGTACTTTTTTTTTAAAGTAAACATATTCTCAAGTATGTCAATCTAAACCTGGGGTTCTGGAGGATAATTATGCCCCTGGACTTTAAAAGGTTGATTGTTTTTTAAAATAAACAATGAAGTTTTGCATATGTTTCTGAGAGCTGCAAACACATATGATACTTAAGAATGCACAATTTTCCATAACTAAGAATGAAAACACTTAAAGAAAAGCAGCAATACAGCATAGAAAATGGCCCTTTCCCCATGGGCCGTTGGATTTGGAGTTGATTTCCATTAGCCTGTCTGTGATCGAATCCATGTGGATGTGGATACTTAATAGATTTTGTTTGGTGATGGTTGGGGAGAAGTATTTCTGCAGCTATTTTTTGCTCTGAAGCCAAAAGGGTATAAAATCCTTTTAGCTAGACTCCTAGCCCCCAATTCCCGATAAACAGAGTAGGCTGCGTCACAGCACTAGCAACCTAGAAAGTTCTGTTTCCTTGTGCGGGGAGATAAGAGGATCTTAACGGGTGGCTCGGAGCACTGCATTTCCCATTTCACGCTCAGTGCATACAACTTAGGTTAACTCTGTTCATATGTTATGGATTCTTTAACAAGCCCACGCTGCCCTCCCATGACACAACACTTCCCATTTCCCCCCAAGTGCCAAGCTAATTGCCCAAAACTATGTAGCATGTTAACTCACTAAGCAAAGATGTTAATTGGTTTTATCAAACTGATTTAATTCTGAAATCTCTCCTGTAAATAATAATAGGCAATATATGTATACTTGCCTTTCTGCTCTCAAGTTCAAAATATAGTTTATCAGTTGTATCATAACATGTATCAGTTGAATCTTAACATTCACTGATTGCCCAGTAATATAAAAATAAAACCCTAAGGCCATAGATAAAATTATACAAGATACTAGTCCCATAAGGGATGTGTTTGTCATGTACAATGAAGGATTTTTGCCTTTATTAAGCTTCTAACAAGTGAGGTGATGCCTTTATTGATCAAAATTTTATTGCAAATACATTCTACTCTGTACCACAAGCTGCTATCATTGCAAGGGTGTTTATCATGTCCTGGAATTCATCACGTCAACCTTTAATCGTTTATAGACTAGAATATTTATTTTGCCTAAGAAGTTACATTTCATAACTATATTTAACATATGTAAGCTTTAGTTTTAAAAATTAGTACTTTAAGATGTAACAGTAAGAAAAATAAGATTCTTCTTCCTTTTTTACTCTGAGAACCACTTCCTATACTTCCTAGGGACTTTTGTGCATAGGAACAACATACACATACCCATACACATGCCCCCACACATGCATGCACATATGCACACACTTCTTACCTCTTTAGATTAACAATTTATTAGCATATACAATCTAATCATTGCAATTTTGAAGTCTGCTCTCCCTATATAAATCTGTCATATATTAAATACCTGGTCCTTCATTGATTTTTAAATTTGTAACACAAAGGAAAAATTTTGCAATGGGTCTTTATAACATATATCTTTGTTCTCATGAGTAAATATTAGCCTAAAACTTACTCAATAAGTTGAAATATGGTACTCATTGGATATATGGAACATTTTTATTTTTGAAGTTATTTCCTCTAGATCTCCAACTCATATTACACTAAGTCATATAGACATATAGTCATAATTAAACTCCAGGCCACAATTACACACAATCATAAAATCCTTCATTTCCTTACCCATTACTTTCATAGGCATAAAGATTCAAAGTTTTGTTCTGTCTTTGGATTCAGGTTTTCTACTACTTTAGTTTTCATTGGAATAATATTGTCTCAACCATACCCAAAGAAACATGGACTCTATGGCCTCCCTTATTGGGAATAATTAGTACAGGTTTAGGCAAGCCATAGCAGAGCATCACAAGGCCCAATAGCTATACCCTTAGAAACACATAAGATGATGCTAAGTGAAATGAACTCCATGATATGGAAAAAAGTGATATATCACAGTTATAACTACTTTCAACGTCCTATGTGTACGTGTAGTTTCTATTATTGATGATGTTTTGTATCACCTTCCTATGTTTGTACCTACACTATCTCTGTAATCTTATCTGAGTATATTGGAAACCGTGTTTACTGGTATTGGAAGTAGGAAATTCAAAGGGAATACCAAATTCGAGAGACACAGGGTAAAAAAAGAGAAGTAACTACAAAAGCAATACTTGCAAAACTGTTTGGTGTAACTGAACTGAACACCTGGGGGGGGGGAGGGAAAGGGGGGGAGGGAGGGGGGCATGAGGGACAAGGCAACAAACAGTACAAGAAATGTATCCAATGCCCAATGTATGATACTGTAACCTCTCTGTACGTCAGTTTGATAATAAAAATTTGAGAAAAAAAATATTGTCTCAAGTTTAAGCTCTTTTACTTGGATTTGGACATAACTGAAAATAAAGACATATAGTTATAAAGGGTTTTCATTTTCCACCAATATTCATAAAGAGACATGAGGAACTAGCTTTCTTCTTAGGAAGTCAGAATAATGGTAAGGTCACTATTCTTAGCATATCCAAAGACTTTCACAAGATTTGCAATAGGAATAAAAAAGTAAATTTTACTGATTCAATTAAATTGACAAAGATAGTAGAACAAATAAACTCAACTTTGCTAAACAAAAAACAGAATTCTTTTAAAATAATGTGATGAACTTCTGGAAATCTTGGAGGACATGTGTGTGAGGCATATCTTTAGGACTTTTGTATTTGCTATTTATCTGTTATTGAAGAAATTAGGCTCCTGACCTGCCACAGAGGATAAGAAATGGGCGTGCCATCTTGTTCAAGGTTTACATTTCACAGGATAGCTTGATAGCACAGAGAAAGATATTTATAAATTATAAAATATTTACATTTTAAAGAAAGGGAAATAAGTTACAGTCTCCTAAAAGCCATGTTCTAAGAAAGGAGAAGTCAGGTACATAAAGTCTAAAAATTTGTCTGAACTTTAATCAAGCTGAAATGGTCATGAGATTTTTTTGATCATAAGAAGGATGATGAAAGAAATAATGATGAAGAAACATACGAGCTGGTCTTAATTTAGATTCTGGTAGTTATTAAGGTACACATAATTTATATAAATTGCATGATTAATGATGAGTAGTACAAATTGTGTAGGAGTTATTAATGATAATTAGATAATATTTAAATATTTAGTAAAACTAGCAATCCATTATTTGTAAACCCACACTTGAAACTCTTAATGAGAAGTCATAATATGACACAGAAGAAAACTGTTTGTCTCTTAATTGTAAATATATTTTGCTTAAACCAAACATATGTGGGAAGTAATATTACCCATTCTACATACGGATTTCAGTAAAGTGAGTCTATGAGTCTTTCATTTGTTGAAATAGATTAGATACACTTTCTGATTTTCATGACCATATAGTAATTGACCAATGTAATATTTTTCATAAGATTTTTTTCTGTTTTCCTGAAAATAAAATAATTTCACTCCTCATAGAGACTGAATAAAAGCTCCATTGCCTATATATTTTTCTTTAATAAGCATTAATAAGCATCTAAGCTGATTCTTTAACTTGTTACTTGTGACTTGTGCCACAATAAACATGGGTACCCAGGTTTCTGAATTATATGTTGGTCTGATTCTTTGAGTATACTTACAGCATATTGCCATAAATTTTTTAGGACCCATACTGCTTTCCATAGTGGCTAGACTAATTTACGTCTCACCAGCAGTATATAAAGATTTCTTTCTCCATGAATTCTCACCAACGTTTGTTATTTTGTTTTCCTGATGATAGCTGTTTTGAATGGATTGAGGTGGGATCTCAGTGTAGTATTAATTTGCATTTCGCACACAGTTAAAAATAATAAACATTTTTACCCATTTCTTAGTATGCATACTTCTTCATTTTTAAAGTATCTGTTGAGTTCATTTGTTCATATACTTGAGTGCTTTGTTTATTCTAACTGTAAGAACAAGAATAACAAGTTTGACAAGAAATGCACTTACTACTTTACATATGTAACTATAACTCCTCTAAACATCACCTTGACAATAAAAATTAAAATAAAAAAGAATACCTGGCAAAAAAGTTATACTCTTCTGTATGCTGAATCTGCAATCTGTGTTTTTGTTGTTTTTATATTCTTGTCTATCTAGAAATTTTCATTTCTTCTACGTTTTCCAACTGACTGGTGAATACTTTTTCAACATATTCCCTAAAAATTCTCTAAATTTTAGTGATATCTTTTAAAATATTTGCCTTTATATATCAAATTTATTCGCTTGAGTATTCTTTTCCTTTTGGTTTACTAAGTGTTTGTCAGTGTTGTTTACACCACCAAATAACAAAATCTTTGTTCTTTGATCCTATATATTTCCATTGAATTAATTTCAGCTTCATTATTAACCTTGGCTTAATATTCTTTCCATCTAGGATAGCCCCTACAAATTCAACCCCTGGCATGTGTATCTATGTCACGACCAGCTTCCTATCTATGCACACACTAATTCTTGGGGTGGTTCTTAGTTTAATAGTGAGGAGATAGATCTTTAGGAAGGGAGTGATTTGGAAATAGGAAAATACGGGGAGGATACTCTGCCTCCTACCAGCTTAAGGCCATTTTTCCTTTTTTTTTTTTTTTTTTTTTGACTAATAAATACCATTTAGATATTCTGACACTTTGAGAATAAATTTCTCAAACTTTCTTAACAACTCAATAATATCAATGTCCTGTGAAACTAGTGAAATGATTATTGATAATTTATATTTGTTTCATTATTATTACCCCCAATCTTATTTTGAGATTAAAAAATTAAGCAAGATAATAATTTTAATTATTTTGATATTTTGAAGACAATTTTAATGGTAAAATTACATGAAATTATAAATTGACAAATTACATTCTGAATTTCTATGAAATTCTCTACTTGGAAATAGTAAAGTCCTATAAGAAAAGCACCTCAAAGTATGTGAGGAAATACTTATTTAACATTGAAGCCGTCATATAGATTGTTTAATGATAGTAACTATTTTTTTATTAAAAATGAAATTCTATTAAAATACATTTATGTTAAAATATATTTATCTAAGGACAAGAAGAATGTGCCGTAAGCTTGAGTTATGAGAAACAAAAGGCACTATGGAAATAACTTACTACAAAAAATCAATCATGTATCATATTCTAAAAAAGGATGAATGTGCTTATTCAAATAATTCTAAGAGCTCAAAATTCAGCAACTCAAACAGGTTTAGAAAGCTATACTTTATCAATAAGCAGCTTGCACTTTTGAAAACAAACAACAACAACAACAAAAAACAGAATATAACTCAGTTTATTATGATATAATCTAAGGCACATCCAGATAATGGTAAATCATATAATGCTAAAATTTAAAGCAAATAATTATAATAATGGGTTGGTTCTACATGTGTTTAAATTTTGCTTATTTAACCTTAGGCTTATTGAACATTAGACTCTAGAGTAAGCAATAGATACATGAATTCTAAATATCCGCATTGAATAATAGAATACAATTTTACACTACAACATCATATAACATCATTAGACTTCCTGACTTCAATGAGTTTTGTTAATGTTAAATTTTAACCCCTGATATCTTACAGTAGTTTGAAGAAAGGCTTATTTAATGTATACAAGCACTCTATACACTAAAATTTAATGTAAACTGACTGAGAAAACTTGTCTCACATAGACATCAGCTACCAATGTGCCATCGTGAGCTAATGGTTTAATATTTGAAGAAAGTTAAAAATCTTTTCCAAACCTATTGTTGTAATATTTTAATTGACTTTTCTAGGACTATCTATGTGGTATCTAGATTCCTTTCTGAAAAGGCAAGTTGGGGTCATCAACATACAGCCCAGCCTCTGTTGGAAGCTATGGAATTCTTTGAAGGTTTAAACTACATAATTTTAGGTTCAAAGACATTAGGATTTGGATAGCTATCCTTCAAATCATTACAAGATCTTGTAGTTCTATTTCCAAATGCATTTTATTTGTAATTTCTATGATTAAATTCCACTTCTAAATCTGAATAAACCTTACTCTGTGAAAAACCTTATAATATCTGGCGATGGCATTTATTTGACTAAAGAAAAATTTAAAAAAAAATTAAAAACAAAAGTTTTATTGCTGGCTCCACCAGGATACCCCTTAGTTCCATGTCATTTTTATTTATGTTGACATGAACAACAAAATTCCCTATTATTTCAGCTTCTGGATGAAATTTGACTGAAAAAATAACTTTGGAAATTCAGGTTCACACTTAAACCCCTTAAAGGGCTGCATGATGCTGCATCCTTCAAATGTGATACATATGAAAAGTATCAAATACTTAGTATTCTAATATTTTACTTGGATACCACTTCATATTCGAATTTTAAAATTCAAGTTACAGCAAAGGGAATGGAGGCTATTTCTTAAAGAATTTTTTGATAAATTCGATTTTGAACTTAGGGTTACATTTTTTTCCACTTCTTTATTGTTAAAGTGAAGTACAGAGGGGTTAGAGTTTTATACGTAAGTCATTGAGTACATGTCTTTTCCAACTTGTTACCTCCTCCCTCATTTTCCCACATCTCCTCCTCCCCATATCCTCATGAGTTCTACAGTTGGTTTACACCATATAGTTTTGTAAGTATTGCTGTTTTTTTTAATATTATATAACAATGTGAAGTAGGTAAAAGGTAGTTTTGTTTATTAAATTTTTATTGTCCAACTGAGGTACAGAGAGGTTACAGTATCATATATTAGGCAGTGGATACATTTCAAGTACTGTTTGTTACCTCCTCACTCATTCTCCCCTTCCCTGTCCCCGTTTCCCTTCCCCCCGCCATGAGTTGTTCAGTTCATTTACACCAAACAGTTTTCCAAGTATTGCTTTTGTAGTTGATTGTCTTTTCTACCCTGTGTCTCTCAATTTTGGTATTCCCTTCCTATTTCCTCATTCTAATACCAGTATACATGGTTTCCAATGTACTCAGATAAGATACAGAGATACTTCAGGTACAACCACAGGAAGGGGATACAAGAGGATCACCAATAATAGAAGCTACGGTCGGTTTCACAGAGCATGTTGAAAGTAATTGAAACAGTGATATAACAGTCGTTTCCATAACATAGAGTTAATTTCATTTAGCATCATCTTTTGTGTTCATAAGGGTATAGCTATTGGGCTCTTGTGATCCTCTGCTGTTACTAGCCTAAACCTGTGCTAATTATTCCCTATGAGGAAGACCATATAGTCCATGTTTCTTTGGGTCTTGCTCATTTCACTTAGTATAATTTTTTTCCAAGTCCTTCCATTTTCTTACGAATGCGGCAATGTCATTGGTTCTGATAGAGGCATACAATTCCATTGTGTATATGTACCACATTTTCACTATCCATTCGTCTACTGAGGGGCATCTGGGTTGGTTCTAAATTCTAGTTATGACAAATTGTGCTGCGATGAACATTGTTGTGCTGGTGGCTTCAGTGTGTTTTTGTTTGTGGTCTTTTGGGTAGATGCCCAAAAGTGGGGCTGCTGGGTCATAGGGAAAGTCGCTGTTTCACCTTCTGTGGAATCTCCATACCACTTTCCAGAGTGGCTGAACCAGTTTACATTCCCACCAACAGTTTCCCTTTTGGCCACATCCCCTCCAACAGTTGTTATTGTTAGTTTTCTTGATATAGGACATTCTTACTGGGGTGAGATGGAATCTCAATGTTGTTTTGATTTGCATTTCTTTTATGGCCAGTGACGTGCAGCACTTTTTCATATGTCTCTTGGCCATTCTCCTTTCCTCATCAGAGAAGACTCTTTTTAAATCTTTAGCCCACTTGTTGGGAGGCTGTTGGTTCTTTGCCATTTTGTTTTGGAGGAATTTAATATTTTTAGTTCTGCATATATTTTAGATATGAGGCCTTTGTCTATTGTATGCCTGTTAAAGATCTTTTGCCAATCTGTGGGCTTTTTGTTTATCTTTCAAGGTATGTCCTTTGCCCTGCAGAAACTGTGCAGTTTGATGCAGTTCCATTTGTCCACCCTTTCTTTGATTTGTCGCAATTCTGAGTCTTTGTTAAGGAAGTTCCCCCCTGTGCTAAAGAGCCCAAGTGTTTCTATGGCGCCTTCCTTAGTGTTTTCAGGCTATCTGTTTTAATTTCGAGGTCTTTGATCCATTTGGAGTTGATTTTGGTGCAGGGTGATATATAAGGATCTAGTTTTAGTTTGTTGCATGTGTTGAACCAGTTTTGCCAGCACCATTTGTTAAAGAGGCTATATTTCATCCAGACTATTTTTTTAGCTCCTTTATCAAAGATTAAGTAGGCATCTTTCTGTGAGTTCATTTCTGGGTCTTCAATTCTGTTCCATTGGTCTTCTGGCCTATTCTGGTGCCAATACCAAGCTATTTTTATTACTATAGCTTTATAATACAGCTTGAAGTTGAGTATTGTAATTCCTCCAGCACTGTTCTTTCTGCTTAGGATTGTTTTTGCTATTCTGGGTCTTTTATTGTTCCATATGAATTTCTGGATTGCTTCCTCTATGTCATTAAAAAATGGTGTTGGGATATTAATGGGTATTGCATTGAATTTTTAGACAGCCTTTGGCAATATTGCCATTTTGATTATATTAATCCTCCCAATCGTGGAGCATGGGAGGTTTTTCCATTTCCTTAGTTCTGCCTTAATTTTGTTTTTCGTATTTTTAAAGTTCTGATCATAGCGGTTTTTCACTTCTTTGGTTAAGTTTATTCCTAGGTATTTTATGTTTTTTTGAGGCTTTTGCAAAAGGAGTTGCTTTCCTGATTTCAGTCTGTGTTCATGTCATTAGCATATAAAAAGCCATTGATTTTTAAGGGTTTATTTATATCCTGCAACTTTGCCAAAATTTTGGATCAGCTCTAGTAGCTTGCGAGTAGAGTCTATGGGGTTCTTTAGGTACAGCATCATGTCATCTGCGAAGAAAGAAAGTTTAACTTCATCTTTTCCTATTTGGATCCCATTTATACTTTCTTCTTGCCTAATTTCTCTGGCTAGGAATTCTAGTACTATGTTGAAGAGAAGGGGAGAGAGCAGACATCCTGTCTTGCTCCTGATTTGAAAGGGAATGGCTTTTGTTTCTCGCCATTGACAATTATGCTTGCTGTTGGTTTTTCATAGGCTGCCTTTATTGTATTCAGGAGTGTTCTCTGGAATCCCAATTTTCCAGGGCTTTTACCATAAATAGTTGCTGGATTTTATCTAATGCCTTTTCCGCATCTAGAGATATAACCATGTGGTTCTTTACCTTGCTCCAGTTGATGTCATGCATTACATATACTGACTTTCATATATTGAACCAACTTTGAATCCCTGGGATGAATTCAGTTTGATCATGGTGTATGATTTTTGTGATGACCTGTTGAAGTCGATTGGCCAGAATTTTGTTGAGAATGTTTGCATCTATGTTCATCAGGGAAATCGGTCTATAGTTCTCTTTCTGTGATGAGTCAGTCCCTGCCTGGTTTTGGGATGAGTGTTCATAGGATGTATCTGGTAGTGAACTTTCTCTTTCAATTTTATTGAAGAGTTTGAGAAATATTGGTTTGAGTTCTGCTTTGAAGGCCTTGTAGAATTCTGCTTTGAATCCATCTGGACGTGGGCTTTTTTTGGATGGGAGATCACTAGTTGCCGTTTCTATTTCAATGCTGGATATGGGTCCGTTCAGAAGGTTTAAATCTTCATACTTGAGTTTGGGGATATCAATTTTTTTCTAGGAAATCATCCATTTCTTCCAAGTTCTCGAATTTGTTGGCATAAAGGTTTGCAAAGTAGTCCCTTATTGTGTTCTGAATTTTGGTTGTTTCTGGGGTCATATTACCTGTTTCATCTCTGATCTTGTTTATTTGGGTTTGCTGCTTTCGTTTTTTTAGTCAGGTTTGCTAGGGTTCTATCTATATTGTTGATACTTTCAAAGAACCAACTCTTTGTTTTGTTGATTATTTCAATTTTTTTTTGTTTCTAATTCATTTAATTCTGATTTGATTTTAATTATTTGCTTCCATCAATTGACTTGGGATTTGGCTTGTTGTTCTCTTTTGAGGAGATTAAGGTACTTCCTTAAGTTGTTGAGTTGCTGTTTCTCCAGTTTGATGGTATAAGCACTCAGAGCTATAAATTTCCCTCTGAGTACTGCCTGTGATGTGTCCCAAAGGAGCTGGTACTTTGTGTACTCATCCTGGTTGAATTGCATAAACATTTGAATTTCTGTTCTAATATCATTGACCCACTGATGGTTCAGCAGTGTGTTGTTTAGTTTCCATGTATTTAGGATTTTCTGCGGTGGCTGTTTGAGTTGAGCTCTAATTTTATTCCATTGTGGTCTGAGAGAATACAGGGAATAGTTATGATACTTCTGAATTTGTACAGATTTTCTTTGTGCTCTAAGATGTGATCTATTTTGGAGAATGTTCCATGTGCTGCCGAAAAGAATGTGTATTCTGTTATTGCTGGATGGAATATTCTGTAGATGTCGATTAAGTCTAGTTGGTCTATGCATTTGTTTAGTTCTGTGGTTTCTTTGTCCAGTTTTTGGCATGTTGATGTGTTGAAAGGTGATAGTAGAATGTAAAAGTCCCCAAGTATCAATGTGTTTGGGTCTATGAGTGTTTTTAGAGTCAGTAGTGTTTGTTTGATGAAGTTGGTTGCTCCCAAATTTGGTGTGTAGATATTTAGGATCGTTATATCCTCCTGTAAGAGAGATCTCTTTATTAGAATGTAGTAATCTTTGTCTCTTCTTACCGTTTTTAATTTGAAGTAAATTTTATCTGATACTAGGATTGCAACACCAGCCTGCTTATGGGGGCCATTTGCTTGGTAGATTTTATACCAACCTTTCTATTTTAGAAGATATTTACTTTAGCTGAATAGATGTGTCTCTTGGAGGCAGCAGAAAGATGGATCTTGATTTTTTTTATCTAACTTATGAGCCTATGTCATTTGATTGGTGAATTAAGTCCATTAATGTTGAGAGTTAGGATTGAGAGATGATCGTTTGTTCCTTTAATTATAGCTATCTTGTTAAAAGCTGTGTCTTCCTAATCCTTGATCTAATATTCTGGTTTTCTATTTAGGGTTCATTTCTCTGTCTGTATTGTGATCTTGATTATTTTCCCTGTATAGTACATTTATAAGGATTTTCAGTGAAGCTGGTTTGTTGGAGATATATAGTTTCAGTTTTTCCTTACTGTAGAATACTTTTATTTGATTGGCAGTTATTTTTATTTATGGTTTGTTATACCTCATTCCAGGCTCTCCTTGCTTTCACGGTGTCTTCTGAGAAGTCTAGGATAATTCTGATTGTTTTTCCTCTATATATGATTATTTTCTTCTCCCTAACAGCTTTAAGGATTCTTGAACTCTATTGACCCTGTTTTGATCACAATGTGTCAGTGGGATGTCCTATTCTGCTCTAGCCAGAGGGGTTCAAATGCTTCTTGTATTGGATAGGCCTATCCTTCTGGATATTTGGGAAGTTCTCAGCTAATATTCTTTTAAATAGGTTGCCTATTCCATTAACTTCTTTCTCCAGGTTTTCCTCAATACCTATTAGCCTTAAATTGGGCTTCCTGATTGTGTCTTGGAGCTCCTCGACTGATCGGTTCTATCAACTGGATTGGGTTTGTATTTCTTTTTTATCTTTCTCTGTTGATTCTAGGGAATCTTCAGCTCCTGAGATTCGATCCTCTGCTTCAACTAGTCAGGACTGTAGGCTAGCTACTTGATTTAGAATCTCTTTCCTTCTGACTGGTCTTTTCTGATGACTTCCATGTCATTTCTCAGGTCCTGCAGGGACTTCTTGACTTCATTAACTTCACTAATTTGGTTTTGAGGGATGTCTCTCAAAACTTTTAGCTGGGTAGCTATCTTTCCGTTTGACTCTTGAAGTTCATTTATCTTTCTATTTGTGGAGGCCATGAAATTCTCCATTAATTTTTGCTTTGCCTCCTCACGCTCTAGAATATTTGACTGAAGAGATTCAAACTTCTCATTTCTCATATTTATCAGTAGACTGTGTAGAGCATTTTGAGGGTTCTCTTCTATGTCTTTGATTGACTGCTCTGCTTCCTGCCTGTAGTGCGTGGGAGATAATACTCCATTGTTTGCCATCTTTCTTGTGTTTCTTCTGCCTACTTGGATTGGGAATGCCAATCTACAAGCACCTGTGAGCACCATTTAAGACCCAAAGCAGACCTTACCAAGCACTGTTGTGTAAATCTTAGAAGTTCACAATTATATATGTATACCTATTAGATTTGGTGTTCCTTAGAGAATACAATTTTGATATAACAACCAATCCTGCACCCTGTATTCAGTAGTTACTTATTTAGTGTTACAACCCTATGAGCAATTTTTGTTCTTATATTAATATCTTTTTGGACTGGCTGGCTTTGTCTTTGAACCTCTTTGATTCACTCAGATTGAGCAGGGATACCCTATATCCAATAACCTGGTGTCAATGGAATCTGGAGTTACTGGAAGTAGTCAGGAGGGAAAGTTAGAGATAGTAAAGAGAATAGCGTAAAATATATGGGGGGGCGGTGATGATTTCGGTTTAGTTTCATTGACATGGAAATGTGGAGAAGAGTAGATTCGGTACAAAGAAGAAGTTTAAAATGATAGACAATGGAGAGTTAGCAGAGAAGAGAAGAGTGGAGGTGTTATTCCTAGGAAAGTGATTTTTAAAGAAAGAGAATGTGAAGAGAGAAATATAGAAAAAATACTGGAAGACAAATGCATAGGACAGAGAAAAATTATTTTAAAAAAGAGAAAAAGAAAACAGAAAAACAAACAACAACAAAAAACAAACTTGATAAGACAAACAGGTGAAAATGGAAAACAAAAAACCGAAGATGTTTCAGAAATGGAAACAAAAAAAAAAGCTTAAGAAAATGTTTGGAAAAAAAATGGAGTCTTCCTTGTTTGGGTGGGCTTTCTACAGTCTCTGGTTTCCTTGTGAGGGTCAGCAGTCTATTTTGCTGCTTGGCTGGTTTGACATGCTTTCAGTTTTCAGGGGGTGGATCTGCTTTGACACTCCTCCCCTGTTAGTGAAATGCTGGGTCTCTGTGGTGCACACAGCTTGTAAGTAAGACTTGGGTGTCCTCTGTAGATGGGGGATGTGAACAGTTTTGGGAACCGTGCCTCCTCTAGTCTGCTGTGGGGCCGCTGCCTTTAATGCCTGTCTTTTAATAGGCTGTGGACTCAACGGGACAGGGAGTCTCTGGCCTGGTTTACCGGGGTGAGAGTTGCTTGCCTGGAGGAGGTTCCTCTCTCCAGTGCTGGGCAGGCTCCTGGGTGGAGCTGGCTATGGAATTCAGCTTTGTTTCGGACTGGGAATTGGGATTCCTCTGTGGTGGGAACATTTATCTGTCTCGGGAACTTTTTCTTCTCCCGTCTGGGTGTTCTGTGCTGCTGGTAGCTGCTTGCCACTTTTGGTTTTAATTTAGAAATTCCACAGGCAGGGAAGGTGGAGGAAGACAGCGGAGGAGCTGCAGAGCACTAGCTGCGCTCCCTCCGACAACATAGTTTTATCACCCCATAGATACTTTTACGCCTAGAAAGACAGCTAGAGTAAGTTCTAACAGTACAGGGATTCTGGCCAGGAAGGAAAAATCGACTTTGCTCATCTGAAAACACAGGTTTGAGCTCTGGGCAGCATCCCACCGCCACGCCAGTGCTGGTGCTGGCACAGAAACCCGCAAGCCGCGCAACTAAAGCACACAGCGTAGACCAGGGAGAAATACTACAGATGGTGGCTGAGCACGGACGACCTGAAATCGCAGAGAAAACGTGAGTACTCCACAAAAGACATTCCCACTCACACCCACAGAGCAGCTTCTGGAAGGCAGCCCTTCCCCCACCACCAGAGCAAAGTGCCATCTTTGCCACTGGCATTGGATCAGACCAGATTGGAACTAAAGCAGGCCTGGTGAAAGTGAGGTCAATGTAGCCATCTTTGAAAGGGCAAGAGGGACCGACCTGTGAGAGCCAGCTCCACCCAGGAGAACACACCCTGCCCAGGCGGGAGGCGTGTCCTGGGCCACGGCTCAGCCAGAGGTGCCCCGTCAAGCCCGCTGGAATTTCTAAATTTAAAGCGAATGCAGAGAGCAGCTCCCAGTGGCACGGAAACACCAGATGGGGAACAAAGAATTCCTAAGAAAGTTAAACAGTCCCATCACAGAGGAAGCCCAATTCCCAGCCTGAACCGGAGCTGCACTACATAGCCACCTCCACCAAGGAGGCCACCCTGCCCAGGAGCAAGTAGTCTCCCCCAGGCAAGCAACTCTCAGTTGGATAAAACATGCCAGAGGGGCCCCGCCCTGCTGAGTCCACAGCCTATTCATAGCCAGGCATTAAAGGCAGCAGCCCCACAGCAGATAGAGGAGGTATGGTTCCTGAGACTCCTCAAGTCCCCATCTACAGAGGATGCCAAGGACTGCCAGCAAGCTGTGCAAACCACAGAGACCCAGGATGGCACCAACAGAGGTGAAGGATCAGAACAGAACCACCCCTGCAAACTGAAATCAAGTCAAAGACAGCCAAGCAGCAAAATATACTGCAGACCATTGCGAGGAAACCAGAGACTGGGGAAAGACCACCCAAACAAGGAGGACTCCATTTTTTTTCACTTCTGAAACGTCGTCGGTTTTTTTTGTTTGATTATTTGTTTTGTTTTCCATTTTTACCTGATTGTTTTATCAATATTTTTTTCTTTGCTGTTTGTTTGGGTTGTTCCTATTCTGTTTTTTTTTCTTCTTTTTTTTTCTTTTTAAAATAATTTTTCTCTGTTTTGTGCATCTGTCTTCCACTATCTTTACTTTATTTCTCGCTTTGAGTTCTCTTTCTCTAAAAATTACTTTCCTATGAATAACACCTCCACTCTGTTCTGCTAACTCTCCATTGTCAATCATTTTAACCTTGTTCTTTCTACTGATTCTACTCTTCTCCACATTTCCACGTCACTGAAACTAAACCAAAACCACCACCCCCCCTCCCCAATACATTTTACTCTATTCTCTTTACTACCTCCAACTTACCCTCCTGACTTACTGCCTGGACCTCCAGTTTCCATTGACTCCTGGTTATTGGATAGAGGGTATCCCAGCTTAATCTGAGTGAATCAAAGGGGTTCATAGAGAAAGCCAGTACTAAAAGAACTTAACATAAAAACAAGAATTGCTTATAGGGTTGTAACAGTAAATAAGTAACTACTGATTACAGGGCCCAGGATCGGTTGCTGTATTAAAATTGTATTCGTTAGGAACACCAAATCTAATTTTATAGAGAGGTATACAGGGTATCTGTATATAACTGTGAACTTGTAAGATTTACACAACAGTGCTTGGTAAGGGCTGCTTTGGGTCTTAAACGGTGCTCATGGGTGCTTGTAGATTGGCATTCCCAATTCAAAAGGGCAGAAGGAACACAAGAAAGATGGCAAACAATGAAGTCTTATCCCCCACTCAAAACAAGCAGGAAGCAGGGCAGTCAATCAAAGACATAGAAGAGAACCCCCAAAATGCTGTACAAAGTCTACTGTTAAACATGAAAAATGAAAAGTTTGAAACTCTTCAGTGAATTATTCTAGAGCATGAGGAGGCAAAGCAAAAATTAATGGAGAATTTCATGGCATCCACAAATAGAAAGATAAATGAACTTCAAGAGACAAATGAAAAGATAGCTAACAAGCTGAAAGATTTAAGAGACAAGACCCAAAACCAAAGTAATGAAGTTAATGAAGTAAAGAAGTCCATACAAGACCTAAGAAATGACATGGAAATCATCAGGAAAGACCAGTCAGAAGGAAAAGAGATTCGAAATCAAGTAGCTAGCTTATAGTCCCGACTAACTGAAGCAGAGGAGCGAATTTCAGGAGCTGAAGATTCCTTAGATTCTATGGAGAAAGATCAAAAATCAATGCAAATCCGGTCCAATCAACAAAACAGATTGCTACAGGAGATTCAAGACACGATCAGGAAGCCCAATTTAAGGATAATAGGTATTGAGGAAAATTTGGAGAAAGAGGTTTATGGGATAGGCAACCTATTTAACAAAATGTTAGCAGAGAACTTCCCAAATATCCAGAAGGAAAGGCCTATACAGATACAAGAAGCATTTAGAACCCCAAACCGACCAGACCAGAATAGGACATCCCACCGACACATTGTGATCAAAACAGGATCAGAAGAGTACAAGGAACGAATCCTTAAAGCTGTTAGGGAGAAGAAAACAATCACATATAAAGGAAAAGCAATCAGAATTACCCCAGACTTCTCAGCAGAGACCATGAAAGCAAGGAGAGCCTGGAATGAAGTATACCAAACACTAAATAAAAATAACTACCAACCAAGAATTCTGTACCCAGCCAAACTCTCATTCATAGCCGAAGGTCAAATAAAAGTCTTCCATGGTAAGGAAAAACTGAAACAATATATCTCCACCAAATCAGCTTTACAGAAAATCTTCAAAGATGTACTCTATAGGGAAAATATTCAAGATCCCAATACAGACAGAGAAATGAGCCCTAAATAGTAAACATCAGATCAAGAAATGGGAAGACACAGCTTTAAGCAAGATAGTGATAATGAAAAGAACAAACGATCATCTCTCAATCCTAACTCTCAACATTAATGGACTTAATTCTCCAATCAAACGACATAGGCTCATAAGTTGGATCAAAAATCAAGATCCATCTTTCTTCTGCCTCCAAGAGACACATCTATCCAGCAAAAGTAAACATCTTCTAAAAGTGAAAGGCTAGAATAAAATTTACCAAGCAAATGGCCCCCATAAGCAGGCTGGAGTTGCAATCCTAGTATCAGACAAAATTGACTTCAAATTAAAAAAGGTAAGAAGAGACAAAGAAGGTTACTACATATTAGTAAAGGGATCTCTTCTACAGGAAGATATAACCATTCTAAATATCTACACACCAAATGCAGAA
Source organism: Perognathus longimembris pacificus (assembly GCF_023159225.1). NCBI lineage: Eukaryota > Metazoa > Chordata > Mammalia > Rodentia > Heteromyidae > Perognathus > Perognathus longimembris. The sequence goes on along the minus strand of NC_063172.1, from coordinate 46,198,510 downwards.
GCACCCAACTTCATCAAACAAATACTACTGACTCTAAAAACACTCATAGACACAAACACATTGATAGTTGGGGACTTTAACACCCCACTATCAATTCTGGACAGATCAACAAGCCAAAAACTGAACAAACAAACCAAATAAATAAATAATTGCATAGACCAACCAGACTTAACCTACATCTACAAAATATTCCACCCAGCAACAACAGAATACACATTCTTTTCAGCAGCACATGGAACATTCTCCATAATAGACCACATCTTAGGGCACAAAAAAAATCTGTACAAATTCAAAAGTATTAAAACCATTCCCTGCATTCTCTCAGACCACAATGGAATAAAATTAGAGCTCAACTCAAACAGCCACCACAGAAAATCCTACAATTCATGGAGACTAAACAACACACTGCTGAACCATCAGAGGGTCATTGAAGAAATTAAAACACAAATTAAAATGTTTATGTAAATCAACCAAGTTGAGTACACAAAGTACCAGCTCCTTTGGGACACTGCAAAGGCAGTACTCAGAGGAAAATTTATATCTCTGAGTGCATGCTTCAACAAACTGGAGAAACAGCAACTCAATAATTTAAAGAAGCACCTTAATTTCCTTGAGAGAGAACAACAAGCCAAATCCACGTCAATAGACGGAAGCAAGTAATTAAAATCAAATCAGAATTAATCTATTAGAGATGAAAAAAAGCCATCGAAAGAATCAACCAAACAAAGAGTTGGTTCCTTGAAAAAATCAACAAGATAGACAGACCCCTGGCAAACCCGACCAGAAAACAAAGGCAGCAGACTCAAATAAACAAGATAAGAGATGAAACAGGTAACATCACCACAGAAATAATCAAAATTCAGAAAATAATAAGGGAATATTTTGCAAACCTTTATGCCAACAAATTCGAGAACTTGGAAGAAACGGATGATTTCTTAGAAAAAATTCATATCCCCAAACTCAAACATGAAGATTTAAACCTTCTAATCAGACCCATATCCAGTATTGAAATAGAAAGGGCAATAAATGATCTCCCATCCAAGAAAAGCCCAGGTCCAGACGGATTCACTGCAGAATTCTACAAGGCCTTCAAGACAGAACTCACACCAATATTTCTCAAACTCTCCAATGAAATTGAAAGAGAACATTCATTACCAGACTCATTCTATGAAGCCAGTATAACCCTCATCCCAAAACCAGGCAGGAACTCATCACAGAAAGAGGACAACAGACAGATTTCCCTGATGAACATAGACGCAGAAATTCTCAACAAAATTCTGGCCAATCGGCTTCAACAGGTAATCAAAAAAATCATACACCACGATCAATCTGGATGCATTCCAGGGATGCAAAGTTGGTTTAATATACGCAAATCAATTAATGTAATCCACCCCGTCAACCGGAGCAAGGTAAAGAACCACATGGTTTTACCTCTGGATGCGGAAAAAGCGTTCGATAAAATCCAGCACCCATTTAGGTTAAAGCCCTGGAAAAACTGGGATTCCAGGGAACATTCCTGAATATAATCAAGGCAGTTTATTACAAACCAACAGCAAGCATAACTCTAAATGGGGAAAAACTAAAGCCATTCCCTTTAAAATCAGGAAGAAGGCAGGGATGGCCACTCTCTCCCCTGGTCTTCAACATACTACTAGAATTCCTAGCCAGAGCAATTTGGCAAGAAGAAAATATAAAGGGGATCCAAATAGCAAAAGATGAAGTTAATCTTTCTCTCTTCGCAGATGACATGATCCTATACCTAAAGAATCTCATAGACTCTACCCCCAAGCTTCTAGAGCTGATCCAAAACTTTGGCAAAGTTGCTGGATATAAAATAAACCTTCAAATATCAACGGCCTTTCTCTATGCTAATGACCCGAAGACCGAGGCTGATATCAGGAAAGCAACTCCTTTTGCAAAAGCCTCAAAAAACATAAAATACCTAGGAATAAACTTTAAACAAAAAAGTGAAATACCTCTTTGATGAGAACTTTAAAAGCTTGAAAAATGAAATTACATCAGAACTAAGGAAATGGAAAAACCTCCCATGCTCCTGGATTGGGAGGATTAATATAATCAAAATGGCAATATTGCCAAAGGCTGTCTAAAAATTCAATGCAATACCCATTAATATCCCAACACCATTTTTTAATGAAATAGAGGAAGCAATCCAGAAATTCATATGGAACAATAAAAGACCTAGAATAACAAAAACAATCCTAAGCAGAAAGGACAGTGCTGGAAGAATTACAATACCCAACTTCAAGCTGTATTATAAAGCTATAGTAATAAAAACAGCTTGGTATTGGCACCGGAACAGGCCTGAAGAACAATGGAACAGAATTGCAGACCCAGAAATGAACCCACAGAACTACGCCTACTTAATCTTTGATAAAGGGGCTAAAACAATAGTATGGAAGAAAGATAGCCTCTTTAACAAATGGTGCTGGCAAAACTGGCTCAACATATGCAACAAACTAAAACTAGATCCTTATATATCACCCTGCACCAAAATCAATTCCAAATGGATTAAAGACCACGAAATCAAAACAGACACCCTGAAAACACTAAAGGAAGGAATAGGAGAAACAGTTGGGCTCCTTGGCACAGGACGGAACTTCTTTAACAAGACCCAGAAAGGCTACAAATCAAAGAAAGGTTTGACAAATGGGACTGCATCAAACTGCAGAGCTTCTGCATGGCAAAGGATATAGCTCGCAAGATAAACAGAAAGCCCACAGACTGGAAGAATATCTTTACCGGCCATTCAACGGACAAAGGCCTCATATCTAAAATAAATGCAGAACTAAAAAAATTACCCTCTTCCAAAACAAACCTGCAACGAACCAATAGGCCCCTTATCAAGTGGGCTAAAGACTTAAAAAGAGACTTCTCTGATGAGGAAATGAGAATGGCCAGGAGACATATGAAAAAATGCTCTACATCACTGGCCATAAAAGAAATGCAAATCAAAACAACATTGAGATTCCATCTCACCCCAGTAAGAATGTCATATATCAAGAAAACTAACAATAACAATTGTTGGAGGGGATGTGGCCAAAAGGGAACCCTACTTCATTGTTGGTGGGAATGTAAACTAGTTCAGCCACTCTGGCAAGCAGTACAGAGATTCCTCAGAAGGCTAAATATAGAACTCCCCTATGACCCAGCAGCCCCACTTTTGGGTATATATCCAAAAGAACACAAACAAAATCACAGTAATGCCACCAGCACAGCAATGTTCATTGCAGCACAATTTGTCATAGTGAGAATCTGGAACCAACCCAGATGCCCCTCAGTATGCAAATGGATCAGGAAAATGTGGTACATATACATAATGGAATTTTATGCCTCTATCAGAAAGAATGACATTGTCCTATTTGAAAGGAAAGGGGAGGACTTGGAAAAAAATATACTAAATGAAGTGAGCCAGACCCAAAGAAACATGGACTCTATGGTCTCCCTCATAGGCAATAATTAGTACAGGTTTAGGCAAGTCATAGCAGAGCATCACAAGGCCCAATAGCTATACCCTTATGAACACCTAAGATGATGTCTCCATGTTATGGAGACAATTGTTATATCACAGTTGTAACTACTTTCAACGTCCCATGTGTATCTGTAGCTTCTATTATTGATGATGTTCTTGTATCACCTCCCTGTGGTTATACCTACACTATCTCTGTAATCTTATCTGAGTATATTGGAAACCGTGTATACTGGTATTAGAACTAGGAAATCGAAAGGGAATTCCAAAATTGAGAGACACAGGGTAAAAAAAGAGAAACAACTACAAAAGCAATACTTGCAAAACTGTTTGGTGTAAATGAACTGAACACCTCAGGGGGGAAAGGGTAAGGGGGAGGGGGTGGGGTGTATGAGGGACAAGATAACAAACAGTACAAGAAATGTATCCAATGCCTAACGTATGAAATGTAACCTCTCTGTACATCAGTTTGATAATATAATTTGAAAAAAAAAAAAAAAAAGAAAAGAAATTCCACAGTCAGGGCGGGGCACCTCTGGATGAGATGTGGCACAGGATGAGCCTCCATCCTGGGCAGAGGTAGTTCTCCTGGGTGGAGCTGGCTGTCACTCATTGGTCTCCCTTGCCCTTTTCTAAATGGCTCCTTCGTCCTTGCTTTCCCCAGGCCTCCTTATTTCCAGTCTGGTCTGACCCTATGTCAGTGTCAAAGTTGGAGCTTTGCTTCGGCAGTGGGGGAAGGGCTACACTCCAGATGCTGCTCTATGGGCGAGAGTGAGAATGTCTTTTGTGGGCTATTCACGCTGTATGCGATTTCAGCCCATTGGTGCTCAGCCTGTGATCCACGTCTGTCTGCCACCTTCTGGAGTATTTCTTTCTGGTTGCTGCTGTTTCTTTAGGTGCATGGAGTGTGGAGCGCTGTGTCGGCGCCGGCACTGGCGTGGTGGCGGGACACCGCCCAGAGCACAAATCTGTGTTTTCAGGCCAGCAAAGTAGACTTTTCTTTCCTGGCCAGAATCCCTGTACTGTTATAACTTACTTGGGCTGTCTTTCTAGGAGTAAGATTTTCTCTGGAGTGGGAAAACTGTGATGTCGGAGGTTGCTTAGCTAGGGCACTGCTACTCCTCTGCCATCTTCCCAGAAGTCAGTATTGCTGTTTTATTGATTTGTCTTTTTATCCTTTGGCTCTCAATTTTGGTATTCCCTTTCACTTCACTAGTTACAATACACATATATACAATATCCAGAGTACTTAATTAAGTTACAGTGATATCAAGGGTAAATAATTAGCCTAGGATACGCCTAGCAGAAGATTGCAATAGCTCAATAGCTATGTCCATATGAACATATACGATGATGCTAAGCAAAATGAACTCCAAGTTATGGAAACAAGTGGTTTATCATTGTTGCTGTTATTTTCAATGTATCATATGAAATTATGTCCTTTTTCTTTTGTCTTTCTTTCCTGTGGTTTTACCCTTGATATCACTGTAACTGATTTTAGTACCCTGGATATTGTGTATACGTGTATAAGGGCTTCATGTTTGCAAGGCAAATGCATTAGTGTTGAGCCATACTTTTAGCCCACATTTTCACTGGTTATTTTTGAAATTGAAACTTTATCAGGCCATGTACCTGCACTAAGATCAACCTATGTAAGACTTCTAACCTTATTTGGGGAAGCGGGTATGTATCTCCTGTAGAGTTATAATCTCTCTGACTATTATTCCTAGGCTGGCATGCAATCATGACCTTCCCCAGCCAGCCTTACTCACATCTGCAGTGACCAGTACATACAATCATACCCAGTTATTGGTTGAGACATGTTCTCTTGTGGATGTCTAGGCTATCTTTGAACTGTGGTCCTCCTGATGTAGCCTCCCACATAGCTAGGATTGTCGGCATAAATCACCATTTCCTGATTTTATTTCTTAAACATCTTTGAAAGCTATCATTTATCCTTTCCAATATTTAGTTTCCATTATATGCCACTTAATGAATTAGAAACTGGGGGAAAAAAGATGAAAGAAATATGGTTTGATTCACCTTTTTAAAAATGATGTAATTTATCCAGTAAAGATGTGGGCAAAATTCTATGAAATCATATTCTAGGAATAAAAGCAAGTTCTATATAACCTTCAACTGTCTACTATATCATAAATATATTGGTAGCTGAAGGAAACTAGTTGATTATGATCTTTAATTGAAAACAAACCTTCTCAGACTACCTGAGACTTGAGATAGAAAACAAATTACTTAATGAGACAAAATGTCACATTTTATTACAGAAAAAAATTAACTTTGAATATATTGTTTGTGTTCAGTAATAATGTGAAAACATTTGATGATTGAGTGGACAAATCCTAAGGGAAAAGGTGGGAACCAAAAATGCTCAGCAAGGCAATCTAGTTTTTCTCCCAAACTCAAAGATGAGGTAATTTATTCTATAACCTAGAAAAGGTTGCGATAAAGCCCGTGTGTAGGAAATGTCAGGAAATATCCTTCTTTGTTGAAATAGAGAAATAAAGAAAGCAATGGACTCCACAAGTGTGCAGTTACTAATACATGTTCATATCCAAAAATGATAGTAAAATTACTTCTGTTTGTAAATCCAGTCTTTCACTCTCAGCCTACAAAAAGCACCAGGAATGACTATATTCCCACTACTGCATATACTCTACTGGATTTCAAAGCAGAAGCAAATCCCTTTCGGATATCAATACCAGATCAGCAATATCAGTTGCTTTAAATGCTCTCTGTAACCTTCTACTGCTACCAAAAAGAAATAAAAAAGAGAAAAAAATGTTTCCTACTCCTTGACTAAATGAAAATCAGTCTTTTCTCAAAAGAGAATTTGGAGCTTTCCTTTAGAGCTGAATGTTTTATCCTTGCTAAGCACTGTTTAAAACTATTCCCCAACAAAAATAACCATCTATAATTTTGTTATCAGTGCTACTGTTTATAAAATAAGAAAGTGGAGACTAAAATAAATAAAGACAAATAAAAAGCAGATGTTTGACTAAATCCTTACATAATTCTGCAGAGAACAGAGATTTTTTAGGGCAAAGGCTGTGGTGATTCAGAAATAAAAACTATTATTTTTTCTTTATTAAAAGATAAAAACACTGGAAAAAAAGAAAGAAAAAAGTAGAGTAGTACAAACACTGTGCCTTGGAAATATGACACGTTCTGTGGATCTTCTAATTTCCCTATGGAAACAAGTACATGCCAAACACGACCTGATAGTCATCACCCCTAAGTTGTATCCTGTTGTCTGTCCCACCCCTTCTCTCCTGCAGATGTCCCAGGACATTCCTCCAGCTCCCTTCTCATTCTGATGTTTGATATACATAGCAGATGACCCATTTCCTGCCACATCAAACATAAATAGAATTATCAGCAGGAGCTTCCTCAAGCTCCCTCCCAACGACTTTCATCCTTCACCTGATTTTCTATTTTTTTCTGCTTTTTCTACTCCCTTCCAAAGCTAATGTGTTCTGAGCTCCAACTCTACTACAACATCTGTGCTTCCTTGTGTTGAATGCATTTACTTATCCTTCTTTCTCTACAATGCTGCTTTCTGCTTAATAAGTTTCTACTGTTATCATGCCCAAATCTATGTAAGCCTTGAAATCTTTCTCATTGTCACTACAATTCACTTACTATAATGTTGCTCTCTTTGGTTGCCCACATGTTCTGTTTCGCATTAGCGTGTTTCAATCTAAATAACATTTTTTTTTTAATTCTTGGAACCTCTGTGCTATTTCTACATCGTCTCACAAATAAGTATTACTTACTTAAATATTAAAGATAGTAGACTCACAAACAGAATCTCAACAGATTTTCCCAAGCCCTGCCCCTGTTGAGGTCTAGGTCTATTAAAGACAATTCTATCTTGATAGATTGTAGAAATCGACAAGGGAAACAGAAGTGTCAAATATTTATTCTACACATATAGATATTTCCATTAGCATGGAAATTTTCCTACATATAAAGAAACTGTAATCAACAAATTATTTTGATGCCAATTCTTTTTTTTTCTTTTTTTTCCTAAGTATTATTATTGTAAAGTTGATGTACAGAGGGGTTACAATTAGCAAAAGCAAGTCACCAGTACATTTCTTTTTGAGCAGTGTTACCCCCTCCCTCATTTTCTCCCAGTTTTTCCCTCCTGACCCTGCTCCTTTTCCTACAAGTTGTATAGTTCATTTCCAACATTATCCCTGCTAAATTAATTCACATTTTGTCCCACTATTTTTGTATTTACCCTTCTCCTCCTCAAATCAGAGAAACTTACATAAAAAAAAATGAGTATAAAGCTAAAAATAGCAACAAAAGAAAAAAATTAGAAGAAAAAAAAAGACAAAATAATCGTAAACAGTACAATAAAACATTCTTCTGGAAATTTCTTGGAGTTCATTTCAATAAGCATCATTTTATACTATGATATGCACGTAGTTATTGAGTCCTTGTGATCCTCTGTTAAAAATATCTTCCTTTGGTCTCACTATGTGAATATTTAGAGTCCTGTCTAATTAATCATGACCAAGTGTAATTTTTGGTCTTTTAATATCCATTGGGTTTACTTATAGGTTTATAGGCACATTTGTAGCTATTACAAATGAGGGAAAGAATGCAGTCTGTTTTTGTGGACTTACTTCACTTAATATAATTTTTCCAAGCCATTCCCTTTCCCTACAAATAAGAAAATTCCATTCTTTCTGATGGTAACATAGAATTCCATTGTGTATAATACCACATTTTCTTGATCCATTCTTCCACTGAGGGGGATCTGGGTTGATTTCATCTCTTGACTGTGGTAAACAATGCTGCAATGAACATCATTGTGTTGCTATTTTCAGTATGGCCTCATTGTTTGGTCATTTGGATAAATGCCTACAAGTGGGATTGCTGGGTCATAGAGAAGCTCTATGTTTAGTCTTTTGAGGCACCTCCATACTGCTTTCCAGAGTGGTTCTACCAGTTTACATTCCCACCAACAGTGGTATTCCCTTTTGGCCACATTTCCACCAGTATCTGTTATTGTTAGTTTTCTTGATAATTGCCATTCTAATTGGGGAGAAGTAGAATCTCAACCTTCTCTTGTTTTTATTTTTGTTTTTTTGTTTTTCGTTTTTTGTTTTCTTTTTGGTGCCAGTCCTGGGGCTTGGACTCAGGGCCTGAGCACTGTCCCTGGCGTTTTTGCTCAAGGCTAGCAGTCTGCCACTTGAGCCACAGTGCCACTTCTGGCTGATTTCTGTATATTTGGTGCTGGGGAATTGAACCCAGGGCTCCATGAAGTATATGAGACAACCACACTTGCCACTAGGCCATATTCCCAGACCCTCAGCGTTCTCTTGATTAGCATTTCTTTTATGGGTAAATACGTTGAACATTTATTCATGTGTCTATTCGCCATTCTTATTTCTTCTTCGGAGAATCTCTATTTAAGTCTTTAGTCCAGTTCTTGATGGGGTTGTTGTTTCTTTGAGGATTTGTTTTCGGGGAGGGGCTAATTTTTTGAGCTCCCAGTATATTTTAGGTATGAGGGCCTTGTCTGGTGCATAGATAGTAAAGATCTTTTCTCATTCTGTGGATTTTCTATTTATCTTGCTAGCTATGTCCTTTGCCTTGCAGAAACTCTTCAGTGTACAATCTTATTTATCTAGTCTTTAATTCGTTGGGATTCTGGATTTTAGGAAGTTTTGAGAAATTCTGTATCTTAAAGTCTGGTTTCTCTGGGGAAACCTGGTTGTCAGCATAGGATCATGATTCAAGTCCCACACTGTTAAGTTTTAGAAGGACAAACAGGATAATATGAGAGTTTGGCACAAAGTAATCGTGGGAACCACATCTAAAATAAATCATGTCTAGTCAAAAGTGAAATTTGGAGAACACTAAAGGAACACAAGATTATCAGTGACATGAATTTCTGTTTTTATAGTGCTGAAGAAAAAAGCTAGACATCCGGGAGAAACTTTATTACAGATTTTTGACTTAGAAATGTATGATGAGTTTACTGGGATATTAAGCCATCTATAGTCCAGGAACATGCAATATTTTTTCTAATGTAAAGATGGATTCTCCTGCTTACATATGAGCAATATCAAAATAAATATCAACAATTCTCAGCAACTCAAGTAAGTGTTTGTAGAGATAAACAGTGTAAGGAAAAGTAAGGGTGCCCGGGGGTTTGGGGTAGAAGAGTCATAGAAGGTTACATTAATGGATTTGCATATGTGTTGGTTAACTTTTAGTCATCCCAAAAGCCTTAATCCGAAAGATCTCCAAACCCTAGCTAGTAGCATCCTCATTCTTACTGCCTTTCTTTCCTCTTAGTTAAATGTCACTGCCCTGTCACACTCCTGGGGTGATATCAGTATTTCCAGTTGCTCTCACCTTCTATATTTCAGTTAACCACCAAGTCAAGCCAACGTTTTCCTAAAAGTACACCCTAGTCTACATTCTCTGACCCTTTCTTATACAGCCATACTCATTTAATCTAATCACTTTTCGCATGGACCACAGCAAATTGCAACTCTTCAGCCTTGCCTTTCTCTAGTACCTTCTCTATTTTATCATATCTACAAAAAGGTTATTATATAACTTATCTAAGTAAAGAGAAAAAACCCTATTGAACAAATAATAGAAAGAATGCTGAATTTTATCTTTCAAGATTTTTTTTTTTTTGTGGAAAAAAATGTCCTGCTGTTTCTCATTACAAAGTTACCTAAAAGTAAATAGATACAAATAAACTTTAGACACCTTCATTTAACTCCATTTAATGTGTCATTAAACATTGTGTCTTAGAAAGGTTAAATATAAAACTCAATTACCAATGTTTTTTAGTTATTTAGTCCATAATTTTATCAAAATTATTTTCAAGAAATTAAAGAAAATAAAATCAACTTAAAATTCTACAAAGTTTTTCATTATCTTCACTGGGATTATGTACAGATTTTTCTGATTTTCTTGGATGCTTAGCAAAGGAACATTGCTAAAATATACAAACAGAAGAGGAAAGAACTTGGACAGTAAAATGAAGAGATAGAGGAAAGCATTGGTTTCCAAAGTTGAGTATTTTAAACACAAGTTTGATTTATTGAAATCTATAATTTTCTTCATGAAGACTCAACAATTCTTGAAGATAAAATTATTTTTGTTACTTCTGGAAACATTTAACTTACAGGATTTGGAATAACTAAAGTGTTTAATAAGAGAAGAATATAAATGAAAAAATAAAGATACACAATCATCTAAAATATTCAGTTTGACAATATCTAACCCTAATATTTTAGTATGATTAAAGTATAACAACATTTCCAATTTTGGCATTCAAAATATAGTTATCAGAAATGATGGCCTCTCTTATAGCTGATTCATAAAATATCCAAGGAAAGATCACTGAAAGAAGCATATACATCAAGTTACATATTGATGACTAAAATGATTTATACAAAATTCCACAGAGCTACTATGCTGAGAATATACTGTCATCTACTGGCTTCGAAATAGAAACATAAATGTAAGTGCAAGCTGTATATCTATTTTGATATCTATATATCTATTTATATCTATATTTATATCTATATTTATATCTATTGATATCTATATATCTATTTATATCTATATATGTATCTATATCTAGATCTAGATATAGTATAACTAGATATACAGGTATAGTTATATATGGATATAATAAAACAAACACATTGCCTTTATGTAGCTCCTTCTAAACTCATTTTAAGCAAGAGTTCTTTGGAATACATGAACAATAACACTTTCAGTTTCTTTAGGTTTTAATAAATCTGAAATATTTTTGCCATCTTAGATCCAATATAATTTCTTTTTGTTTGGAAAATCTTTGAGCTACATAAAGTATTATGTAATGAAATTGACATTTTTTATCATTGTAGATACCAAGATTATAATGCTTAATTTTTTAAGCCATAAAACGGAAAAAGTATGTTTGCATAACACAATAGTATTATGAAAAGTTAAAGATATTAATTTACTGGATTTAGTAAGAAGTTCTTATAGAGAACTCCAGGTTCACCAACAACAGCACACATTTTTTTTGAAATTTTTATTGTCAAACTGATGTAGAGAGAGGTTACAGTTTCAAACGTTAATCATTGGATACATTTCTTGTACTTTTTGTTGCCTAGTCCCTCATTTCCCCTCCTCCCTCCCCATTTACGTCTCCATCCATGAGTTACTCAGTTGATTTACACCAAAGAGATTTGCAAGTATTGCTTTTGTAGTCCTTTGTGTTTTTTTTATCCTGTGTCTCTTGATTTTGGTAATCCCTTTCACTTTCCTAGTTCTAATACAAGTATAAACAGTTTCCAATGTACTCAGATAAGATAACAGTGATAGTGCAGGTACATCCACAGGAAGGGGAAACAAGAGATTAATCAACAATAGAAGCTAGGGTTTCACATGACATGTTGAAAGTAATTACAACAGTGATATATCACTCGTTTCCATTAAATTGAGTTCATTTTACTTAGCATCATCTTATGTGTTCATATGGGTATAGTTATTGAGCTCTTGTGATCATCTGCTGTGACTAGCCTAAACCTGTGGTAATTATTCCCTGTCAGGGAGACCACCACAGAGTCCATGTTTCTTTGAGTCTGGCTCATTTCACTTAGTATAATTTTTTCCAAGTCCTTCCCTTTCCTTACAGATGGGGCAATGTCATTCTTTCTGATAGAGGCATACAATTCCATTGTGTATATGTACCACATTTTCCTTATCCATTCGTCTACTGAGGGGCATCTGGTTTGGTTCCAGGTACTAGCTATAACAAATTGTGCTGCAATGAACATTGTTGTGCTGCTGGCATTACTGTGATTTTGTTTGTGGTCTTTTGGATAGATACCCAAAAGTGGGGCTGCTGGGTCATAGGGGAGTTCTATATTTAGCCTTCTGAGGAATCTCCATACTGCTTGCCAGAGTGGCTGAACCAGTTTACATTCCCACCAACAATGAAGTAGGGTTCCCTTTTGGCCACATCCCCTCCAACAGTTGTTATTGTTAGTTTTCTTGATATAGCACATTCTTACTGGGGTGAGAAGGAATCTCAATGTTATTTTGATTTGCATTTTTTTATGGCCAGTGATGTGGAGCACTTTTTCATGTCTCTTGGCCATTCTCATTTCCTCATCAGAGAAGTTTCTTTTTAAGTCTTTATCCCACTTGTTGAGGGGGCTGTTGGTTCTTTGCCATTTTGTTTTGGAGGAATTTAATTTTTTTTAGTTCTGTATATACTTTAGATATGAGGCCTTTGTCCATTGTATGGCCTGTAAAGATCTTTTCCCAATCTGTAGGCTTTCTGTTTATCTTGCAAGCTATGTCCTTTGCCCTGCAGAAGCTCTGCAGTTTGATGCAGTTCCATTTATCCATCCTTTCTTTGATTTGTCACATTTCTGGGTTGTTTTTTTAAGGAAGTTCCATCCTGTGCCAAGAAGCCCAAGTGTTTCTCCTACTCCTTCTTTGATTGTTTTCAGGGCATTTGTTTTAATTTCCAGGTCTTTGATCCATTTGGGGTTGACTTTGGTGAAGGGTGATATATAACGCTCTAGTTTTAGTTTGTTGCATGTGTTCAACAAGTTTTGCCAGAATCATTTGTTAAAGAGGCTTTCTTCCATCCTATTTTTTTTATCTCCTTTATCAAATGTTAATTAGGCATAGTTCTTTGGGTTCATTTCTGGGTCTTCAATTCTGTTCCATTGGTCTTCAGACCTGTTCCAGTGCCAATACCAAGCTGTTTTTATTACGATAGCTTTATAATGCAGCTTGAAGTTTGGTATTGTAATTCCTCCAGCACTGTTCTTTCTGCTTAGGATTGTTTTTGCTATTCTGGGTCTTTTATTGTTCCATATGAATTTCTGGATTGCTTCCTCTATGTCATTAAAAAATGGTGTGGGGATATTGATGGGTATTGCTTTGAATTTGTAGACCGCCTTTGGCAATATTGCCATTTTGACTATATTAATCCTCCCAATCGAGGAACATGGGAGGTTTTTTCATTTCCTTAGTTTTGCCTGAATTTCGTTTTTCATATTTTTAAATTTCTGATCATAGAGGTCTTTCACTTCTTTGGTTAAGGTTATTCCTAGGTATTTTATGTTTTTTGAGGCTATTGCAAAAGGAGTTGCTTTCCTGATTTCAGCCTCAGCATTCAGGTCATGAGCATATAGAAAGGCCATTGGTTTTTAAGGGTTTATTTCATATCCTGCAACTTTGCCAAAGTTTTGGATCAGCTCTAGTAGCTTGTGAGTAGAGTCTATGGGGTTCTGTAGGTATAGGATCATGTCATCTGTGAAGAGAGAAAGTTTAACTTCATCTTTTCCTATTTGGATTCCATTTATACTTTCTTCTCGCCTAATTGCTCTGGCTAGGAATTCTAGTACTATGTTGAAGACCAGGTGAGAGAGTGGCCATCCCTGCCTTGTTCCTGATTTTAAAGGGAATGGCTTTAGGTTTTCACCATTTAGAATTATGCTTGATGTTAGTTTGTCATAAACTGCCTTTTTTTATACTAAAGACTGTTCCCTGGAATCCCAGTTTTTCCAGGGCTCTTATCATAAATGGGTGTGGAATTTTATTGTATGCCTTTTGCGCATCCAGGGATATAACCATGTGGTTTTTTACCTTGCTTCAGTTGATGTGGTGGATTACATTTATTGACTTGTGTATATTGAACCAACTTTGAATCCCTGGGATGATTCCAGTTTGATCATGGTGTCTGATTTTTTTTGATGACCTGTTGAAGTCCATTGGCCAGAATTTTGTTGAGAGTGTTTGCATCTATGTTCATCAGGGAAATCGGTCTATAGTTCTCTTTCTGTGATGAGTCAGTCCCTGCCTGGTTTTGGGATGAGGGTTATACTGGCTTCATAGAATATGTCTGGTAATGAACTTCTCTTTCAATTTCATTGAAGAGTTTGAGAAATATTGGTTTGAGTTCTGTTTTGAAGGCCTTGTGGAATTCTGCTGTGAATCCATCTGGACTGTCTGGCTTTTCTTGGATGGGAGAATACTTATTGTTGTTTATATTTCAATACTGGGTATGGGTCTGTTTAGAGTGTTTAAATCTTCATAGTTGAGTTTGGGGATATCACATTTTTCTAGGAAATCATCCATTTCTCCCAAGTTCTCAAATTTGTTGGCATAAAGGTTTGCAAAGTAGTCCCTTATTGTGTTCTGAATCTTAAGTGTTTCTGTGCTGATGTTACCTGATTCATCTCTATTCTTGTTTATTTGGGTGTGCTGTCTTCATTCTTTGGTTAGGTTTGCTAGGCGTCTGTCTATCTTGTTGATTTTTTCAAAGAACCAACTCTTCGTTTTGATGATCCTTTCGATGGGTTTTTTGTCTCTAATTCATTTAATTCTGATTTGATTTTAATTATTTGCTCTCCTTGATTGAATTGGGGTTTGGCTTGTTGTTCTCTTTCGAGGAGATTAAGGTGCTTCCTTCAGTTCTTGAGTTGCTGTTTCTCCAGTTTGTTGGTGTTGGCACTGACAGATATAAATTTCCCTCTGATTACTGCCTTTGCAGTGTCCCAAAGGAGCTAGTACTTTGTGTACTCATCCTGGTTGAAATCCATAAACATTTGAATTTGTGTTTTAATTTCTTGAATGACCCACTGATGATTCAGCAGTGTGTTGCTTAGTTTCCATGAATTTTAGGATTTTCTGTGGTGGCTGTTTGAGTTGAGCTCTAATTTTATTCCGTTTTGGTCTGAGAGAATGTCGGAACTGGTCTTGATACTTCTGAATTTGTACAGGTATTTTGGGTGCCCTAAGATGTGATCTATTATGGAGAATGTTCCATGTGCTGCTGAAAAGAATGTGTATTCTGGTGTTTCTGAATGGAATATTCTGTAGATGTCAGTTAAATCTTATTGGTCTATAGAGTTGTTTAGTTCTATGGTTTCTTTGTTCAGTTTTTGACGTGTTGATCTGTCCGGAGGTGACAATGGAGTGTTAAAGTCCCCAAGTATCAATATGTTTGGGTTTATGAGTGTTTTTAGAGTCAGTAGTGTTTGTTTGATGAATTTGGGTGCTCCTGTATTTGGTGTGTAGATATTTAGGATAGTTACATACTCCTGTAGGGGAGATCCCCTTAGTAGTATGTAGTAACCTTCTTTATCTCTTCTTACCATTTTTAATTTGAAGTAAATTTTATCTGATACTAGGATTGCAATGCAAACCTGCTTATGGGGGCCGATTGCTTAGTAGATTTTATTCCAGCCTTTCACTTTTAGAAGATATTTACTTTTGCTGGATAGATGTTTCTCTTTGAGGCAGCAGAAAGATGGCTCTTGATTTTTGATCCAACTTATGAGCCTGTGTCATTTGATTGGCGAATTAAGTCCATTAATGTTGAGAGTTAGGTTTGAGAGATTATCATTTGTTCCTTTCATTATAGCTATCTTGTTAAAAGGTGTGTCTTCCCATTTCTTGATCTAATATTCTGGTTTTCTATTTAGGGTTCATTTCTCTGTCTTTACTGTGATCTTGATTATTTTCCCTGTATAGTACATCTTTCAGGATTTTCTGTAAAGCTGGTTTGGTGGAGATATATAGTTTCAGTTTTTCCTTACTGTGGAAGACTTTTATTTGACCTTCAGCTAGGTTTTCCTCATTACCTAATAGCCTTAAATTGGGCTTCCTGATTGTATCATGGATTTCCTGGACTGATCTGTTTTGTTGACTGACTTGGTTTTGTATTTGTTTTTGATCTTTCTCCATAAATTCTAGGGAATCTTCAGCTCCTGAGATTCGATCCTCTGCTTCATCTAGTTGTGACTGTATTCTAGCTATTTGGTTTCGAATGTCTTTTCCTTCTGAGTGGTCTTTCCTGATGAATTCCATGTCCTTTCTATAATTATGTCCTTGATCCTTCATGGACTTCTTTACTTCATTAACTTCATTAATTTGGTTTTGAGTGCTGTCCCTGAAATCTTTTAGCTGGGTAGTTATCTTTTCATTTGACTTTTGAAGTTCATTTATCTTTCTATTTGTCAATGCCATGAAATTGTCTATTACTTTATGGAAGGATTGATGTATTGATTCAAATTTTCCATTTATCATTTTTATCACTAGGTTTTGCAAAGCATTTTGAGGGTTTGCTTCCATGTCTTTGACTGCTCTGCTTCCTGCTTGTTTTGAGTGGGAGATAAGACTCCATTGTTTGCCATCTTTCTTGCATTTCTTCTGCCTATTGGAATTGGGAAAGCCAATATTCAAGCACCGTTTGAGACCCAAAGCAGACCTTACCAAGCACTGTTTTGTAAATCTTAGAAGTTCACAATTATATACAGATAACTTGTTTACCTGTATATAAATTAGATTTGGTGTTCCTAAAGAATAAAATTTCGATATAAGCACCAATCTTGCACCCTGTATTCAGTAGTTACTTATTTACTGTTACAACCCTATGAGCAATTTTTGTTCTTATATTATAAAGTTCTTTTTGGACTGGCTGGCATTCTCTATGAACCCCTTTGACTCACTCGGGTTGAGCAGGATGCCTTCTATCCAATAACCAGGGTTAAATGGAATCTGGAGGTCCTAGAAAGAAATCAGGAGGGTAAGTTAGAAGTAGTGAAGAGAATAGAGTAAAATGCATGAGGGAGTGATGATTTTGGTTTAGTTTCAGTGATGTGGAAATATGGAGAAGAGTAGAATCAGTAGAAAGAACAAGGTTAAAATGATAGACAATGCAGAGTTACCAAAGAGTGAAGGTGTTATTCACAAGAAAGTAATCTTAAAGAAAGAGGAAGTAAAGAGAGAAACAACAAAAAAATCCTGGAAGACAAATGCACAAAACGGATAAAAATTATTTAAAAAAAAAAAAACAAAACAGAAAAACAAACCACCAAAAAAAAAAAAAAAACCCTGATAAAACAATGAAAAAAAAAGTTTAAAAAAAGTTTATAAGGGCTGGGGATATAGCCTAGTGGTAAGAGTGCCTGCCTCGGATACATGAGGCCCTAGGTTCGATTCCCCAGCACCACATATACAGAAAACGGCCAGAAGCGGCGCTGTGGCTCAAGTGGCCGAGTGCTAGCCTTGAGCGGGAAGAAGCCAGGGACAGTGCTCAGGCCCGGAGTCCAAGGCCCAGGACTGGCCAAAAAAAAAAAAAAAAAGTTTATAAAATGGAGTCTTCCTTGTTTGGGTGGGCTTTCTACAGTCTCTGGTTTCCTTGTGATGGCCTGCAGTTTATTTTGCTGCATGGCTGGTTTGATGTGCTTCCAGTTTGCAGGGGGTGGATCTGCTTTGATCCCCCTCCACTGTTAGTGAAATCCTGGGGCTCTGTGGTTCACACAGCTTGCCGGTAGGACTTGGGTGTCCTCTGCAGATGGGGACGTGAACAGTCTTGGGAACCTTGGATCCTCCCGTCTTCTGTGGAGCCTCTGCCTTTAATGCCTGTCTTTTAATAGATTGTGGACTCAGCAGGGCAGGCTGCCTCTGGCCTGGTTTACCTGGGTGAGAGTTGCTAGCCTGGGGGAGGTTCCTCCCTCCTGAGTAGGGCAGCCTCCTTGGCAGAGCTGGCTATGGGATTCAGGTCTATTTTGGGCTAGGAATTGGACTTCCTCTGTGATGGTACCATTTATATGTCACAGGAACTGTTTGTTTTCCCTTCTGGTTGTTCCATGCTGCCTGTAGCTGCTCCCTGCTTTTGGTTTTAATTTAGAAATTTTGGTGGGGCACCTCTGGCTGAGTTCACCTGATGTGTGAGCCGCAGCCAGAGATGTGCCTCCTGCCTGGGTAGGGGTCGTTCTCCTGGGCAGAGCTGCATCTCACTGGTCAGTCGCTCTTGCCCTTTTCAAAGATTTCTCTTTTTTCCTCACTTTCCATAGGCCCACTTTAGTTCCAGTCTGGTCTGACCCTATTCCAGTGTCAAAGATGGTACTTTTCTCTGGCTGTGGGGGAAGGGCTACCTTCCAGAAGCTGTTCTGTGGGTGCGAGTGAGAATGTCTTTTGTTGTGTACTCACGCTTTCTCTGCGATTTTGGCCTGTCTGTGCTAAGCCTTTGATCCCTGTCTTTCTGCCACCGTCTGGAGGATTTCTTCCTGGTTGCCGTTGTATGCTTTAGGTGCACAGATTGTCTGGCGTGGCGGTGGGATGCAAGCAGGAGCTCAAATCTGTGTTTTCAGGCCGGCAAAGTCGATTTTTTTTTTCCTGGCCAGAATCCCTGTACTTTTATAACTTACTTGGGCTGTCTTTCTAGGAGTAAAAGTTTCTCTGGATTGGTAAAACCACGATGTCGAAGGGAGCTTACCTAGGACTCTGCTGCTTTGTTGGGGACTCAGTTTTGGCCTTAATTGGGGAAGGGTGACAAGAGCTCCCATGATGCTGCCCTTCCCCCAGCCCTGGGACAGTGTTAAAGCTAGCCACTCCCACCTTCTGGCCTAAACCGGAAGAACCCCGCCCCTGGGGGAGGCAAACACGTGTGTGCCACCATGATATGAGTTGTCCAGCCCACAAAGGAAATTTCAAGACATCACCTGATGGATACGGTCTTTAGCCTATAACTGGCCCCTTGGCCAGTCCCCCTCTTTTCCTGCTATTACTGCTATATAAACCCCCTCCCAATTAAATCCTTTGAGACCCATTCAAACATCCAGGCATCTCCCTGATGTCTTCTTCTGCCGCCGCTCCTGAAACGTGAGGGGACCGGGGGGAGGGGAGGCATCAGCCACCTTTCCCAAACTTAGTATAACCCATGAGGGTAGGTATTTGCCTTCTGCTAGCGGAAGATAAGGCTGAGTGCTCTCTCATAGTTTCTGGGGTTCAGGCATTTCCCAGGGAGATAGGGGAAAAGTGATTCTTCAGGTCCCAACATGGTTCCTTGGCCATCTTCCCTGCAGTCTAGCACACATTTTTTTTGACACAGCCTATCACAGAAGTACTAACTGAACTTAAGAAAAGTAAGAAAAATTTAAGAAAATTGAAAAAGAAATGGTATTTCCAAGAAGTATTCATCACTGTGTTAGCACGCTTCTTGTTTCCTTAGATGGGTAATCATGAAGAACTCTTCTTAACACCAGTTGTTTTATTGCTAAGAAGTTAAATCTCCAAGTAAAGCATTGATGCTTAATCCCTTTTAGAAAAAAACTTTATCTTATAGACAAATGCGTGAGTAAATATTGATTAAGGCATTCACTTTGTTTTCTAAACAACTTGGGAACTAGGTTTCAATTTTATATTTAGTATCAGCTTATATATTGAGCAATTTGCTAAACAATGAACTGCAAATATATAAAAATTACGATCTTACATCAAACCTGACTCTTGGCACTATTACAATCTTTCAGAATTAATTAATTACTCAATTAATTAATTAAAGAGGGAACAATATTTTCAATATAATCATAGCTCCACCAGTAATTGATATGAAGAAATTAATACTACAAATTTATGAGATTTTTATTGCATTTACTAAAAAGTAAGATCTGTTTAAATACAATTGTGAGCTTTTTTAACTATAATTTTATTTCATAGGATTATATACAAATATATTTTATATTCATATATACACATACATGAGTACATAGACATATACTAATATGGAAATATATCTAATTTATTACATATATACATGTGATAAATAGCATAAATAAATTTTTGAACATGATCATTAGAGTGCTTTTTTGTCTTTACAAGGGATATGAAGAATGTAAAAATGTGCAAGAAAATATTCAGCACAAGATTGTGATTATAATATTAGTTCCACACAAATGCAATATTACTTAATAGATATGGTTAAAAAACTTTCTAAATACTATTTTGTTATTGGAAGTTTTAAATTATTTTTCTACAAGTATAAATAAGTATCACAAGTTCCAAAACAAGGTCTTCACTAGAATTCTTAACATTGTTTTTGTGTTTACTAACAACAAACCCATGAAGTAAATGAGTATTTAGACATAATCATGCTTATGTGAAATTTTGATTTTTACTGATTTATATTCTTATATATTCTTGCTAAAATTCTTAAATGGGTCAACTGAGAATATGTTATTTTTAAACTAAATATAACTTCTTTAACTTTCATTATCCTAATCCTTAGAAAATATACTTGATTAGTAGAACTTATTTAAAATGATACACAGATGTTACTTTTGTCATTATTACATTGACCTGGGAAATGAGAGATATAACTTAATTTAGTTATCTTGAGTCAAGAAGTTTTCATTAATATAGAAAGGTTTGACTATTCAGTGACAATAACCATCACAAAAATAAAATATCTTGATTTATATACAGAGATATGGTACAGATAGCTTCGTTTTCAGTAGTCAGTTACATATATTTAATTTCATATAATTTATTTATATACAAATTAATTGTATATAATTATACATTTAATCATATATATGTATAACTTAGGATGAACAATTTACTGATTATGTGAGTAGATTTTAAGCAAGTTACCTAAGAAATCTATAAAACGAAAAGAAAATTCAAATGTGAAATTATAAGACTATGGTCATGGCAGTGAGACAATAGCTCATGCTAGTAATTATGGCTATTCTTGAGGCTCAGATTGTGAGGATCAAGCTAGACTATGGGAAAAAGTCTATGAAGCTCTACATCCAACACAACCAGCCAAAAAAAAATTAGGCTGAAGGCACAGCTCATGTGATAAAGCACCAGCCAAAGAATCAAGCTGGCATAAGGTTATAAGGCTCTGAGTTCAAACCATAGTGCTTCATTAAAAAAAAGTGTGTGGTCTTGTTTTGTGAGAGTCTCTGATTGATTGCACATTGAAGCTTTTCATACAACTTGGCTACATATAGAATCTGATTGGCAAACATAATTCACTCTGATTGGGAACAGGTCTTGGAACTTAGAACTTTGGATTCTTGCGTAAGTTCCAGCTGTGTAAAATAGCTTATTGCTGCAAATGTTGGAGCCATCATTCAAACATATGGCAATGATGATTGAAGGCAGCATAGATGTAAACATAAAGTCAGTACAATGGGAGATAATCAGCCATATAAGAATATGCTATATACCATATAAACTTTATGGAACTTATTTTTTTTAATGCAATGTCTTTGTGTTGTTATATTCCCATGCTTATAAAAATAAAAATTCTGCTTTCTTGTCTTTTGGAATTTTTTGCAACCTGGATATTAATTTATGTACATATGAATTAGTGTTTGTGTTTTACTTTTTGATGCCTTTCTCCCAAGACTGATCTAACATAGAGAATTTAAAGGACCCAATATCCTTTACCTCACACAAGATGTATACATGTACACATTTGAAAGAAGCTGAGAGGAGAGCACAGAATGAATGGAAAATGCGGGGGGTAGGGGGGAATACAGTAGAAAGGGCCCAACAGCTGCAGTAGATACTGCTGAAAACAAACTAATAAACTCAAGGGTAGCAGGGAGGAGGGAATAAACTAGAGGAAAAGAAAGAACAGATTGGGTGGATTGAGGGGTTATGGAAGGGAAAGAGGGATAAAAATTATGAAGGGGGTAACAAGTGTGACAAGAAATGTATATGTATTTATTACCTTAAGTATGTAACTGTAACCCCTCTGTACATCATCTTGACAATCAAAAAAACAAACAATAAAAACAACTTCACAGCCAAGTGCCAGTGGCAACTTCTTGTAACCCTAGCAACTCAAGAGGTTGAGATCTGAGGATAATGGTTCAAAGCCAGCTCAGACAGGAAAGTGCATGAGATCCTTATCTCAATTTACCAGCAGAAAGCTGTGCTTGCCTAGAGCAAAATAGCTCAATGAGGGTAACAATAAGTAAATAAGTAAGCAACACATAATGCATACTTACATAAATATATTCATACTTTACAGAAATCGTAAAGTAGATCAAAATAGGAATGAAAAATAAACAGAATGAGAAAACTTGAAAGATAATGGCCATATTTCATTTGCATTGATTTGAGTCAGCATAGAGGGAAAAAATAGTTCTTACAGTGTTTAGGATTGTTTCCTTTCATTTCCACTTGGCTACTTTTGTACTACCTCCTCCCATAATTTACATATGCTTTTTGATATCAATTACAAATTCTCAGAGGAGTTGAAGGAAAGCATCTCATTTTCTTCCTTATGGAAATATTCTACTTTATTTCAGTTGAAGGGGCTAACAATGTACCATCAGGAGTATTTGTGTGAATTATTGCCATCATTTAATAACTTTTTAGGGCTAGATTCATTATCTTATTTGACAGAGGAAAAAATAAGAATCACAAAAGCTAGAGAATTTCTGACGTTCACAATATCAGTAATAGAAGAATCAGTCAAGTCTTAGTGTTTGTTAATTACTTGTCTATAGTATTGTTAGCTTACATTATAATAGACATCAACTTAAATAGACTCTATCAACGATTAATTTATAATTCTATTCAATTTTATTTGGAAACCTATTTTATTTTATTTCTTATTTATTGTCAAAGTTATGTACAGAGAGGTTACAGTTTCATATGTTAGGCATTGGATACATTTCTTGTACTGTTTGTTACCTCCTCCCTCATTCCCCCTTCCTCCTCCCTCTTTCCCTCTCCCCCATGAGATGTTGATTTGGTTTATACGAAATAGTTTTGCAAGTATTGCTTTTTTAGTTATTGGTCTTTTTATCCTGTGTCTCTCGATTTTGGTATTCCCTTTCACTTTCCTAGTTCTAATACCAGTATATACAGTTTCCAATATACTCAGATAAGATACAGTGATAGGGCAGGTACAACCACAGGAAGGGGATACAAGAGGATTATCAACAATAGAAGCTAGGGTTTCACATGGCATGTTGAAGTAATTACAATAGTGATATAGCAGTCGTTTCCATAACATGGAGTTCATTTCACTTAGCATTGCCTTATGCATTCCTAGGGGTATAGCTATTAGTCTCTTGTGATCCTCTGCTGTGACTAGCCTAAACCTGGGCTAATTATTCCCTATGAGGCAGACCATAGAGTCCATGTTTATTTGGGTCTGGCTCACTTCACTTTGTATAATTTTTTCCAACTCCACTCATTTTCTTACAAATGGGGCAATGTCATTGGTTCTGATAGAGGCATAAAATTCCATTGTGTATATGTACCACATTTTCCTGATCCATTTGTCTACTGAGGGGCATCTGGGTTGGTTCCATATTTTAGCTATGACAAATTGTGCTGTGATGAACACTGTTGTGCTGGTGGCTTAGTGTGTTCATGTTTGTGGTCTTTTGGGTAGATGCCCAAAAGTGAGGCTGCTGGGTCATAGGGGAGCTCTATCATTAGCCTTCTGAGGAATCTCCATACCACTTGCCAGAGTGGCTGAACCAGTATACATTCCACCACCAATGAAGTAGGGTTCCCTTTTGGCCACATCCCCTCCAACAGTTGTTATTGTTAGTTTTCTTGGTATATGACATTCTTACTGGGGTGAGATGGAATCTCAATGTTGTTTTGATTTGCATTTCTTTTATGGCCAGTGATGTAGAGCACTTTTTCATGTCTCTTGGCCATTCTCATTTCCTCATCAGAGAAGTCTCTTTTTAAGTCTTTATCCCACCTGTTGAGGGGGGCTGTTGGTTCTTTGAGGTTTTGTTTTGGAGGAATTTATTTATTTTTTAGTTCTGCATATATTTTAGATATGAGGCCTTTGTCCATTGTATGGCCGGTAAAGATCTTTTCCCAATCTGTAGGCTTTCTGTTTATCTTGCAAGCTATGTCCTTTGCCCTGCAGAAGCTCTGCAGTTTGATGCAGTTCAATTTGTACATCCTTTCTTTGATTTGTCGCATTTCTGGGTCTTTGTTAAGGAAGTTCCATCCTGTGTCAAGGAGCCCAAGTGTTTCTCCTACTCCTTCTTTGATTGTTTTCAGGGTATCTGTTTTAATTTTGAGGTCTTTGATCCATTTGGAATTGATTTTGGTGCTGGAATGGTGCTGGAATCTTCTTTTAATATAAGTACATTTTAGAAAGCTTTATAAAAGTTTCAGAAGAAGGTTCAACACTGAACCATAAAAATAGAGAAGAAAAAGACAAGGAAAAATGTATGATAAAGCATATATCTAAACAGAACCAAGATGTTTATTTCATCGGGAAGGTAATAATTAATAATAACATACTAAAATGTCTTGCTTGTTCTTCTTGGTAGTATTCCTGATTTAATTCAGTCCTATAAAGCTACCATGTTGTGCAGTAGAGTACTGGAATTCTTATTCATATTCTTATTCATATTTCTTTTTACCAAAATGACTTTCGTTCATTCTGATAGCCCTCAGAAATATGTAACTAAAAATCACATTAAATAATTTGTAATTTCCCATGTATTTTGAATTCAGTTTGAACTTTCCATAAAGAGATCCTGAAAAGATATCAAATGGACTTTGATACATGCATGTGAATATGTTTTGCATAGAGAAAATGCCTATGTCAGTGTAAAAGATCATCAAATTCATCTAGTTTATTTTTTATTTCTAAAGGAAGTACTCATCATGCTTCGAGTGCATGTTTAGACATTGTTGAGAGACCACATTGGTGAAGACATTCATCTGGAATTAGTAGAATAACAATGCACTGAGAAATTCTGTAAAGAATCTATGAACAAATTCCCTATTTTGTTTCTCTAACATATTCAGAAATCTTTCCCCAAATTTTCAAAAACTATAAGCTAAAATGTAAATAAATATTTTAAGCTGATTATTTAAAATTCTTTTTGAAGCAACAAAACTAGCAAATTTAAGAACTTATTAAAAAATTAACCCTAATATATCCATATGCCTTTCCATCGTACATGACATATCTTCCCAAAATTTTTCCTCAGTTACAAATTTGATCATCTAGAATGAGACATATCAAGGAGAAAGGCATCCTAAATTACTATAAAATATATTATAGTTAGAGGAGCTGAGACATTCTGGTGTGGCAGTACATACTAAGGTGACTATAGAGAACATAGTGATGGTTAAAATGTCTAGGCTTGGGCTGAGAATATGGCCTACTGGTAGAGTGCCTGCCTCATACATATGAAGCCCTGGGTTGGATTCCTCAACACCACCAGAGGTGGCACTGTGGCTCAAGTGGTAGAGTGTATAAAGAGCTCAAGATTCAATTCTTTGCTTCTGTGTGTTTGAATAATAAATTATACAAACCATATATTTTAACACATAAAATTTTGACTTTCATTTTCAATTATTATCTAATCTTCTTAAGTCTGATCCAATCAAAATATTTTGCATTCTAGAATGTGGTGTAGCCATCTGTTTGTTTATTATTTATATTAATATGTAGACATGATGCTTAATAATACAACTAAGTCTGTTCTCTGAAAAATGACCATATTCTTCACTATAAATAAATTATGTAAGCTGTTTCCATTCTATGTCTTTTTAAGCAACTGCCTTGGATAACATTTATGAAGAACATGAAACACAATGTTTTATTCTTTCTGTACTTTTGTTTGTACAATGTCACAAGATGTTGAAATAAAGGTTGTTTGTCAGCAGTAAATAAAAATTACCTTTGATTAAAATAGTGTTTTCTATTCTACATATGCCAGCAGAACTTTTATAGACTATGTCCGAAGGTTTCGTATAGGTTTAATTCTAGTTTGATTCTAAGAATCCTTAAAGGCAAAGGACGGGAAGACTGCCCATTTCCAGTATGATGGAGAGATTGCTTGTTCCCCCAGACTAAGAAGTTATAGTTTATTTCTTTGATCTTCTCTTGAAATTAACATGATATCACTTGAAGTGAAGACTCAGAATTTCTATGACTAATCCTGATTTTATATTTCTATTAAGGCCAAATACATTTTAATCAAAACATTTAGAAAGAGGTTAAAATGTCCAGAAACAAGCACATTGAGAAATAGTAGCTCACTAAAATGTGGCCAAAAAATGAGTCCAGAAAGACTCTCACTCATATGAATTCACATATATGTATTAAGAAAATTACAAAAAATAATAGTAAACATAGTGTTACTGGCTTTGTACCAGACAATAAAAAAAAAGAGTCTTATTCTAAGAAAAACAAAATTCAGAAGAGAAAAACAAAGAAGAGGGGGTAAAGGATGAAGAAGGGGATAAGGGATAAGGAGGAAAGGGATAAGGAATAAGGGAAGAAAGGAAGGCACTTATATTATAGCAGAAAATAAAATACATTATAGAGATCAGTTTGTAATCGTGCCATTGTTAAAGAATTATTTTGAAACATAAAGATATGGATCTATAAAAATATAAACTGAACACATGTAAGAACCAGTGAGATGTAAAAACCAGTTCAAAGAAATCAGTATACATACAATAGGATTACTGAAGTTGATTTACAAATAGATGAAAAACAGCTTACTAACGGTATTAAAACATGTTTGGAATCATCTGTTGGAGCAGGGAAAGTAGAATTAAAAAATGTATAACTTCACTAGAAAAAAATACACGTGCATATTTATGATCAGGAACTATACGTATCACCAGCAGAGCCAAACAATTTGACTTGTATCCCTAAATAATTCAAAACAGAGCAGTCAACACAATGACAGTTGTCTTCAGAATCAGATTATTCTGAATATTGATAATAACCTTGAGTATCTGCTGTATAAGAGACTACAATCATTTTTTCTCTTTCAGAGCTTTCACATTTTCCCCAAAACTGTTACTATGCCAGAAGTACATTCTTGCATAAGAGAAACAATGTTCATGGAATACTTATATTAGATATCTGACAACACAAGTTAGCAAGCATATCCAATTGAATATATCTGACAACACAAGTTAGCAAGCATACCCAATTGAATAACACAGATGAAAGAATATTTGGATGGAGGAAAAAAAAGAGAAGAAACTACCATTTTACATTCAGTCCACTGAGATAAGTAATATAAGTATGAATAAATCCTAGTGCATAATGATATAACAGCAAACAACATAAACACTTGGATAGGGTGAGGTGTTAGAAAATTTTTCATAGAAGGAGCAACACATGAACTCAACTTTGAAGGATGGCTGATCTTAGTAGTTTATATTTCCCTGGGGGGAGGGCTAGAATTATCATATCAAAATGTCAATAAAGTTAAGGTTTGTTTCCTCTGTGGTTTCTCTTTCAATTGTAGATGGCCATCTTTTCCTTTTTTCCCAGGTGATCCTCCATGTGTGTGTGTGTGTATGTGTGCATTTCACTTTAATTATACTTAAAAAGCCCTATCTCCAAATGCAGGTACATTGCGAGGTACTGAACAAAGAACTACAGCATTTACATTACGTATGGAAGTATATAATTATGTCTATAAATTGCTCAATCTAAAAATTCACACAAACAAAAACATTACAAAGGAGGAAAAGGAATTTTATTGCAAAGAATAATATCATCTACAAGGTGGATGAATTTGAAGAGGGCATACCATGTGCGTGTGTGTGTGTGTGTGTGTGTGTGTGTGTGTTCTTTACTTTTATGTTTTACCTATTTCTATGTTTTAAGCTATAGCTATATCTATGTATTTAATCTATCTTTATATCTTTATATGTAGAAATATATGAGAAAATGTGATAACATTTTGAACTTACATTATGCTCTGTATATGTATTTATATATAACTATCATATATTTTACTTTTTTCCTTCCACCTTTTAGTCATTAACAAGCTTTAGAGTTGAGGCACATTATTCAAGTCACAAAGCTATGATTTTTACACAATGAGGACTTCATTAAAGTCACACTGTGAGTCAATGATGTCAAAGCCTTGGCTTTCCAGACATGAACAAGAAAGTACTTGTAGAGCCCACTTCTACTCTGTCATGGCAGGATGTATTCTGAAATGAGAGAAATAATTAAGGAGTCACACTTCTGAGATATAAAGAAAGCAAAGTGCGCTAACAATATTTTGTGTTTCTCAGTACAACTTGGTTCTTAGGACACAACAGAATGAAAGGAGCTGAGGGAAGTCTTATTCTAAACCAGATTGTATTTCCTTGGGGTGGGGCACATAGGCCCACTAGTTAGCATGTGGAAAGAGCAGACTCTTTTTCTTAGCCTAGGAATGCTTTATTTTTAATAATTATCCAGTACCCCCCAGTGTCACTAAAATTTTGTTAGAAATTCAAGTCTAACACTTAATGTTGGAGAAAATCAAGCAATATTTTAGTGTTAACACAAAATATGAAATCAGTAAAATTTAAAAGTATGTATAACAAGGATAGATTTGATTTACAATTTTCTAAATATCTAATTTCTGTCATGATAGAAGATAATTATTTTCCCACATCTACTTCTTTCATTAACAGCGGGTTTTTTGTTTTGTTTTGTTTTGTTATACCAGTTGGTGACTAAAGAATTTGAAGCCATACCCTGACATTTAGGTGGCAAAGACAAGACTATCTTATGGGTTTGTACCAGAAATATAGTGCAGTATTTGACAGACATGTCTGTGCTCAATAGATTCCATTTTAAGAACATTTGGATAAGTTTTTTTGCTCTTCATCATATTTAAGTAGATAAGGACCATTGTATGGGTTAGAAGAAATGGTAGGAATTTTGGAACCACTTGTATGTTACATGAACTATGCAAATTCATCTTTACAATCTATCATATCTCCATCAATAAAATGATAATAATATCATCTATCACATATATTTGTAAGTTGATTAAAAGTAGTAAATGAGATGTTTTATATGGGTAGTATAGCCACATCCTGGCACTTAGTAATTACTAAATCAATAGTAACTAATATTTTGTTATAATTAACATGTCTTTTACTATTTAACTTTATTTGATTGATTAGCATATTTTAATCTTCATTATTGTAAAATATGATTATCACAAACAATATGTTGTAATCAGAACAGCAGAGAAAAATAAAATCTTTGCTGTTTGCCATAGTTTTTTTTTTCAGTAAATTCCTTATTGTCTGTTTTTTACTATCTTTAAGTATTTGAACAAAGGAGTTGACATTTAACAACACAGTTTATTAATACAGTGTCAATCCTCTCAACATCCTCACCCATCCCTCTCAACTCACCCCTCCCTTCACTTTTCTTCATATTGTAGAATGTGCATCAATTTTTTACTGTATTGTGCCCACTTATTCTGTTCTTCATTCATCAATCCTTATTCCTTTGATTCCACCCCAAGTATCTATTTCCCCCTAAGTACCTGTTTCTTGGTGCTTATTTTGTTGAATTATAATTTAGCCTTCTTAAGGAATTACATTCAGTTCTCTCTTGGATCCACCATATTTTCATAAATATCTTTGTGTATACTTGCATATTACCAGAAATGTTTATATATACATTTATAAATTAATTATACCTTACACATATGAGAGAAAATATGCAACCTTTGTCTCTTTGAGCATGACTTCCATTTCTTTGCAAATGATACAAAATATCTTTCTTTCTAATGAATGAGTAATGTTTTCTTGACCTATCATCTACTGAGGAGCATTTATATTGATTCCATACTTTGGCTACGATGAATAGTGCTGCAATGAACATAATTATGCTGTTAGCTTTACTGTATCCTAGTTTGTAATCTTTTGGATAAATGTTCAAATGTGGTATTGCTAGATGATAGAGTAGTTCAGTCTTTAGGGTTATGCACTTCAACTCTGGACATGGGCTCT
Organism: Perognathus longimembris pacificus; assembly: GCF_023159225.1. Taxonomy (NCBI): domain Eukaryota; kingdom Metazoa; phylum Chordata; class Mammalia; order Rodentia; family Heteromyidae; genus Perognathus; species Perognathus longimembris. The sequence continues at coordinate 46,168,428 of NC_063172.1, read as the reverse complement.
GACCCTGAGCTCTTCAGCTCCAGGCTAGTGCTCTACTACTGAGCCATAATGCCACTTCCGGTTTTCTGGTGGTTAATTGGAGATAAGAGTTTCACAGACTTTCCTGCCTGGGCTGGCTTTGAACCACAATCCTCAGATCACAGGCTTCCAAGCAGCTAGGGTTTCAGGCATGAGCTACTGGTACCTGGCTACTCTTCAGGTTCTTGAGAAATCTCCATACTGCTTTCCAGAGAAACTGAACAAGTTTACATTCCCCAATTTTTACTATAGCAGCTCTTGACGGAGTCAAATTCCTCATTTGGTCCAAGCTTCATTTATTTATTCTAAAAAATAACATTTTGGTTTTATGAAAAATGGCATGATCCCTGCTTGCAAACAACAACAACAACAACACAGATTCAATTATGGTTCAATTGCCAGCATGGTTTCTGTAATGACAGAGAAGAAATGACAATATTGTCATTTTCATTCCATTCAATGTCCTCATTTTTATTCTATATTCTCAACCTATAATTATGTCTGTTCTTATATAAATTCTAAGCTAAAAATTTTAATCTAATCTATGTTTATGACTGATTTTGAAGTCATTAATTTCTCTATCTAGAAAGTATTTCTAATCTTTATAACCCCTGAATCAATTCCCACTAGCATATCTGTGATCCCACCTTTACTTCAGTTTTGTTTATAGTTAAAGACCTGTATTCATTTTCAAGAATGATGAGGGATCTGACTGAAAACTTTTCGTTATTAGTTGACCTCAAGAGTTTCCTTAATATAAGGAAAATGTAGCATTTACCCAATTCTTCAAATGACACTGACATCAATGCAGTCCATCAGTACCAAGATGAAAGCAAAAAGTCAAAAGTTGGAAAGGAATGAAAATTCTGTGGTTAGGGGAAAGACAAGCAATCCATAAGTACTGAAGTATAATTCATCAAATGCTTAAAAACATTGTATAGACAATCAATTCATGAAATCAGCTGTCTTCTTTCATGACAGAAATTAAAGATAATTCAGTGAGTGAATTCAAAATAAAGCTCTAACTAGAGTCTGGAATATGATCATTACAATTTAAGTGGCCATCCTTCAAGTGTAGAGTAGGTGGGTGCTAGAGAAATGTATGACAGACAAGGCATTTACTAGTTTCACAAGTGGCTGCCTATACTTGCAACTACGAGTATGCATCTCAACCAAGGAACACTTGCTTTGTCAATGAAATCCAGAATTTCAGCAAACATCATCAGCCAGTTTTAAACATGGAAGGTGAATTTATGACTAAAGTAATTGCCAGTATCTGCTTCACCATGGAAATAGTACAGAAATTAGCACGATGGTCCTTAGAAAAATAGAAAACTTGAAAATTAATTAGAAGAGAAGTAGCAGGGTAAGTGTTCACCAGAATTTTGAAGACATAGGTGAATTCATATGACCACAGTCCAAAATATGCAGAAGAGCCCTTTGAGACCATAAACAGGTATGGAAAATAAATAGTAATTTTGTTGACTTTCTACAGACTGAGCGCAGACTAGCACAAGAATAAAAAATTCCCAATAACACACCACAACTCTTCCAATTCAAGAACCATCTTCCATTCTTTTCTTCTTTTCATTTTGTCTACATATTTGAAAAGAGTAGATAGATATACCAAAGGCAATTAGAATTTCAATTAAAGGATTAAAAACTGAACATCTCAATGACTATGTTTCTTTTAATAGAACCAAAACAGTAATTCTATGTATGTATTTTGTCATTTTCCCATGTGCAAAACAATTATTTTCTTTTCAATTTCAGAATATGTTAGAAATAAGTAAAGAAATACCAAATCATCATTTTTAGCTAAACAAATATTGTAAGTTGAATACAGAAAACTTGAAGTATGTTTTTCAAAATCTTTTGGAATGCTGATCAAAATCAAATGAGACAGTGCATTGACAAGACTGTCAATATATACATTTATAATCAATATAAAATATATTTTGAGTCCTGGCATATAATCTGTAATATGTATGTAAATTGTTTTCAAAATAACATGCTACCAACTTCTTATTAGGTTGATAATATGTAGATTTCAATGTTACTAAATATCCAAGATCGGTATTAAAAATAATGAACCTAGTCATCTTAGCAAGAATTGCATGCATAACTTTATTTTACAATAATTGCCTGCTGAACTTGCCATACTATAAGGCAAGTATCATGACTATCTTTCAGAAATGTGTGAAAGCAGTTTGTTATTCTTCTCTGCATTTCTGCGTTTTTATAGTCCAGTTCATTTTGTCTGCACTGTGAAATTCCTTAAAGGGTAATGTGGTATTCTGACTCTGGTAGTAATTTATTACACCAGTTAATCTTGTAAAATTGCCTTCTGGATGTAATAATTTGTTATTCTTTTATTAGACCTTCTTTTGCATACTGTGTTTATCATAAAGATGTCACCATTGTGATGCCTAGCAACCATTTCAATGTTCTGGAGGTGTTTGCATATATTTTCCTGGGGGAGAGATCCACGCTGTCCCTGTATGGGAGAGCTGTCAGGGTATTCTGATGTATGAGGATAAAAGGAGCCCCTGCTGCAGACTCCAATAAGCTCCAGTCATGGCCGAAAGCAGTGACTTGGGCATCACTATACCATGTTAGAAAATGTGTCAATTATCACATGGACCGCCTAAGGGTATTGCCTGGGTCTGGGTCATAAAACCATCAAGACTGAAGGGGGAGAAAATTGATGAAGAAGTAAGTTGAATTAATTGATAACGAAAACGAAGCCTGTATATGGAATGTGCGTTGTAACTTGAGACTCCCCAATTTTTTGTCAGAGAAGCTTTCCTATTGGTGATCCCGTGAGGAAAACTAAAGTTGCCTATTATCTTCTCTGACATAAAGTATGTATAACTGGCATTTTAGACACTTCCTAAAAGTCAGTCAGTAGTTGTCAAACTAGTCAAGAAGCCATAAAAATAAAAATAAAATCATGCTAATAATGTTACTGCTGTTTTGCTATCGTTGTGGCTCTTAACACACAATGTCACTGTTTGTATGTGAATGTAGAAAGGGACACTAAAATACACAGCCCAAGACCAAAGCCATGAAATCTTTTTTTTTTTTTTTTTTTTTTTGGCCAGTCCTGGGCCTTGAACTCAGGGCCTGAGCACTGTGCCTGGCTTCCTTTTGCTCAAGGCTAGCACTCTGCCACTTGAGCCACAGCGCCACTTCTGGCCGTTTTCCGTATATGTGGTGCTGGGGAATCAAACCCAGGGCCTCATGTATAGGAGGCAAGCTTTCTTGCCACTAGGCCATATCCCCAGCCCGCCATAAAATCTTTATGCATAATTTATGTAGGTTTGGGTGCAGTTTACTCATAGAAGGGGAAATTACATATTTTCATGTATTTAGTCTTTCTGAGCTGTTTACAGGACATCCTGTTCATAATTCCTTGTATTACTCTGAAATCATATACTTGTATTTAGTGTTTTGTATCATATGGGATTCCTTTAAATTAAGAAGCCTTCAGAACAGCAACTAAAACAAGTCACTATTCACTAGGCAGGGGACAATTGTTAAGGAAACAATATCAAAATACCAGCTAATCAAACTATTTTGAGGAAATTGAAATTTATTAAACAACATTAAGTCCATACCATGTTACATAATACTGAGTAGAAAGTTTGATCAAAATAATCAAGTAATTAGTCTCACATAGAATTTGATATTCCAAAGATTACAGCCTCGGACTTTTCTGAAGAAAATGCATCTCAAAATAAATTTGCACCACATAGGCCCACCAGTTATCCATCCTGGATTTGATGCTGAGCAGTGAAGTTTGTTCCATCTTCTAATTGTGTAATAAGTACAAATTTTGAGTATTAAGAAAGACATAAGAAAGATGATAGCTATTCTTCTATAAGTAAAATAGATGATACATTTTTCATAATGTTTCGGCCTACAGAGTTATTGTGAATTATTTTCTCCTTATGTCCTCTTTATTCTTCTTGAATTTGATTATTTCCTTGATGGTAAAAACAAATTTTGCACTTTGTTAAAGTATTTACTCAGCTCTTCAATTTGAAACATGTCCTGACTACCAGACACTATTGCACTGAAACAGATAGAACTCTTCCTGCATCATGCCTCCTCCATGCTCTTTCTTTGCATACATTGATTCTATTTTTTTCCAGGTATAAAATTGGAGAGTGGCACAATCTTTCAAATGAAGCTGTTGTTTTCAATTTATAGTGCATATGCCAAGTGAAATATGGCAGGCACAGGAATCTGGAAGTTTACTTTTTCCATGTGTTAGCCATGCTGTTCCTTAAATTAATAGGCCTTCATTACAGTGTGTAAAATTATGTGTGTAATAAAGTATCTGCCCAACTTACTTCATAAAGCTGCAAAAAAAAGACAAAACAGAATTATTGCTATAAAAATGCTATAGGATCTCAGTAAACCACAAAATATTAGTTGTAACTATCCACTGAGGACTTAAATTATTTTGATCCATCACTATTGCACATTACTATTATTTTCAAAGTACAGTCAATTGCTAGCTGCTGGGGACTTTATAACATAGATTGAAAGCTGTTTTCTGATAGCAAAGTGAAATAAGGAACATATTCTAGATATCAGAGTATCGATTTATAATATTTCCATTTGTTCTCTCCTTGATTATAACTTCGTAATTTTTCCCTGAAATGAGATAGACCATAAATCTATTTCCCCAAAATATGTAACATACATCTTGAAATGGAACTTTAGAAAACAGGTTTGGAGATATTTATCTTCCAAGAGTCTCAAATAAAGGCACACAGGGACAAGCAAAGAAGTGTGTCAGGTCATGGTAAATTTGTTACCTGAATTTGTATCAAAGAACCCTTTAAAAATAATACCAAGTTCTTTCTGGCCATAGACAATTAGTTAGACCTGTTCTGATAGTGTATAAGGATAGAAAGTGGGTATGAAAATACACTTTAAAACTGACCTGAGTTGTTTGCTCTTGTTCTCAGTAGTTTCCTACTTTATCTTATTGAAACACATTTATCTTGCAATAATATCACAGGACAGGATTCAGACACTCCTCCCACAAGATGAATGGAAACTCCATAATCAAACCTCCTATATCTCAGGTCCATAAAAATGCTGGACTTATTTGTACATGTGACATAATAGCTCAAGAAGAAGGACTGCCTGAAGAACAACCCTGTTCTCTTGAATAGTAAATAATGAATATGTGGATACCCATGCTGGCGGGAGACTTCTTCAGCCACAGCAAAATTGCTTCTGAGTGAGATCTATAATAATTGACAGTATGCAAATAACTCAGCTACTAGAGAATTCACTACAATTTGTTGTCATTAGATTGAGTTCATTTAAAGGAAAGGAGAATTGGCTATAAGAAAGCCATTCTCTTTTTACTTTTTCAAATAAACAATATTCAGGGAAATGAATATAGAGTTTATTATTATTATTTACTTCATAATTAAAAGAAATGTGGGTCTCTTATATTTCAGCTTGTGGGGTTTTGCTCATGATCCAAATAGCTTCTTAACCTCTAATACTCCAAATTCATATTTTATTAAGAAGGGGGTTTGAAGGATATGGAAACATTCATTGTTGAATTGGAAAGGAGGGAGACTAAGAAACAGGCAAGTGTGAGAGGCTCAACCTGCTATCCTAGTTACTCACATGGCAGTTGAGAGAATTATGATTAGAGGTCAATCCAGGCAAAAAGTTCATGAAACCTCATCCCAAACAATAGCCAGATGCTGTGGCATATCCCATTCATCCCAGGTTTGCAGAAACTATAAAGAGGAAATCACAGTGCAAGTAGGAATGAGAGATACACACACACACACACACACACACACACACACACACACACACACACACTCCCAAAATTCTCAGAGAAAAGTTTGGAGTCTTGTTTCAAGTGGTAAAGTGCCTACCTAGCAAGTGCCAAGTCTTTAAACACCAAAATTGAAAGGAAAAAAAGCCTAAAAAACACATCAAGTGATCCTGAATACATGACTAAAGAACAGTGAACTTTGTTTTCTTGAATGCTTCATTTCAGGTTGGTAGGCTCACTGCTTTTCGTGTGTGTGTGATCATTAAGGACATAAAATCCTTGTGCCATTCATCTCTATTATCTCTCAGGTTCAGTCTTGATTTTTTAGCCTGGACTTGAGACATGAATGTGTCCAATTCACATCTCATGGGAAGGAACATGTGGAATAAGGGTAGGGAATGAAAATGGAAGAGAGAAGAATGAAAAGGGAGCAGAGAAGAAAAAATTCTAGAGCAAATTCTCCTGTGTTTCTTACAAAGAATAGTCTACCTTCACAACCTAGCCACCTCCTGAAGGCCTACCCCCTCTTAATTTTTCCAATGGGTGCAAAAACTTCTGCATACACATTTTGTAAGGACTCCTGGGTTTACCAATAAGGAAAAAAATGAAAACCCTATTCAGTAAACAGAACTGGTAAGGAAAGAGGAGATCTAAGCAAGCAGGAAGTAAGACTTACTGTATGTTTTTCTTGATATACAAGAGAGCAGCTTGATAAAGATAAAATGAATGACCATGTTATAATTAAAGAAACTGAGATTACATAGATATACTTGGTTTTAATTAAAGCCATGTTTTCAAAGTACAATTTCTTATTATTCTTTGAATCACACTTCTGAGGAAGACTTTGAAAATGTATTTTATAATTTTATTACAGTCCATGTCATTATATCTACTTAAACATAATGTTGTAGCTGCTTTCTATCCAACAACATTTCCACATACCAAAGATTACCAGAGTATTTCTGTTTTTATCTGTATTTGGCACTCAGCTACATTTAATGATCTGCATTTTTATTGTATTTTGCCATATTGTTAGCAGCTTATTCCTATTAATGGAAAAGGAAAAAGGAAGAAATAAGTTGAAAATCAGATAGAAGGATGGGTAGATGATGAGATACACAAACAGCAAACAGACAGAGACAGACAGATAGGGGACAGATAGAGAGATGAAAGATAATTTAGATCTTGTTATACTGTACATTATAATCATTGTAACATGAGGAAGCCTTTGCAAATATACTTTGTAGTAAAAAAGGAAAGCTATTATTTCTTAAAATTAAAAAAAAACAGTTTTGACTTCTGTTTGAAGTGCAATGTGGGAGTTAAGTCATGTTCTATTAGAGCCAGTTTTCACAATATTGGGTGTTGTGCTTGGGTACCGATAGCCGTGATGTCCACACAGGGTTCTACTTTCCTGTCAAAACATGTAGACATGATCACAGTACCTTGGAGGGCACTGAGTCCAAACCAGAATAAATGAGCAACTGAGGAATCACTGATTGATGTCATTTCTTTTTCTTCAAGAGGGTTAGAATTCAATTAAACTTACCAGGAAAGGTAATTTTAGAAATAATACTACAATTTCTGTGTCCGTGTACATGTAACCAAACATACATTCACACACACATAACATATCTTTAAAAGAAAAGCTAAGACTTCCCAGGACTGTCCAATGCAGTAAGAGGAGATCAACAACAGTTACTATGCACTAGAACACTGCTATAGATAGAGAATTAGTGTAAATATTTAAATTACACATGATGTTATAGACCAAGAAGTCTTTTATCAAGTAAATAACAAGCAGACAGGAGATCAAGGAGTTGTTCTGTCTTGTGACCTAAGGTGATAGAAGATTCAGAGCAAACGAAAACCAGCTGGGTGCTCATGCGGAGTACACAAGGAGTGCCTCTGAGTGTTTGGATATGTGTATACCCACAAATCTATGGGTGTGCTGGCTTCTGCCTCCTGTCAACTTTTCTCATTAGGTGGGATAAAGACTCAGGCACATGTTTAATGTAATTGCTAGTAAATATGGTAACTATTTTCTTCCACTAGAGTTACAAAAAAATCTTGGAATTTTCTATCAGGGACTAAATTAGTAATGGAAAATGATGTCTGATGGGGTTTAAAGGCAGAGTGTGTCACTTTATAAAGCATAGGTCTCTTTTAAGTTTTTTTTTTTTAACTTCTTGACATGTGTCACAATTTGGAGTTCTGCTCTCATGGGATAAATGCCAGATTACATGGTGTAGTATTTTTATCCTCTGTACTTTCGCTGTAGAAGCATACAACATCAAAGGAGAGGCAGATCACTCACATGGGCAGAAAATGGAATACGACTATAATATGCTGGCTTTGATCTTGCCTTCTAGTAATTATTTTGACTACATGCATGCATGCATGCATTGAGAATATGATTTGAATTAATAAAGCCTAGAAATATTAGAAAAATGTAAGAAAGTAGCCCTGAATATAAACTTTACCTCTACTCAGCTTGATAGACTGCAATTGAGTCTACCAATTGTGAGTTCCTAATTTAAAGCATTAATCCTGAAATGTTATTCTCTTTTTAACTTGTCACTTTCATTTAGAACTGCATCCTTGACAATGAAGGCATTGTCACTGTAATGTTCCATTCACCTCTACTGTAGAGCATTTAGGTAACTTTCAATTTGATTTCATGTAGGTTTTCAAATAACAGGATCTAAGATTAAAGTCATTATCAATATTTTTATAAAGTCATTGTCATAGCAAAGTCTACTATCATTAAAAACTGGTATAAAAATCTCTTTAGGAAAAAAAGTATTTTGATCAGGAAAATAAATAAAAACATCCACACCTACACAGGATTTATACACAAGTCTGAGGATATTGATTTCTGAACCAACTTAATTAATGTTCTATTGCTTTGTTTTCAAATATTTTCTGCTACATTGGGTCCACAAGAGTCTATATTTCCCTGTAGAAGAAAAAGTTACCATGTCTATTGGAGGCAATCAAGTAGATATGTTTAAACAATATTCCAAGAATAAGATGTTCTAGACCATAGAAAGTTTTCAAATGCCAATTTTTATGCAGTATTTGAAGGTTTGATTTACTTTGTAACTGATTAGCTACAATATAAAAATATGACACTCAGTTAACACTAAGATATAGAATCCTTAGTTTGAAAAATCATTTCCAAAGACATTGTGTATTATCCTAGTTGAAAGCTTGCTTCATCTACAATAATACTATGATTACTATCATCAGCTTGTTATCTTATCTATACTTGAAGGAAATTAGGTCCAATGTGTCCAATATTTTCTTTTTCTGTATACCAAATGCAAGAAAATTAGATTCCTATGAATTAGAGTCCCCAGTCAGAATATTAAGGAAGCAAATAGCTATTCCTTTCCAAATCATAGCAAAAGAGCTTTACAATCTTAGGAAGAAAGGTCAGAGGTCATTTGTGAGTAAACTAAGAAAAGATAGAACTTTTTTAAAGAAATGTTCTCTAAGTGGAAAATAATTCCTGATTCTCTCTGCTGTTCAAACTCATTTTGTAGTGAATGAGAAACAGAAAATTACCTTCCAAAGAAATAGCAATCACTTTTATGTTTTTAAGTCTTGTAAATTCTACTCATGGTACAACCAATAACAAAAATTAGTATCTACTTTCCTGAAAGTGGTGTCCAATATTTTCCTACTGAAGTGTTGAGAGAGCCTACTATCCAGAATATCTTAAACTGATGTTTGTATGCTTTTGGCTAATACCAAGAACGGAATGGGGGCTGGGGATATAGCCTAGTGGCAAGAGTGCCTGCCTCGGATACACGAGGCCCTAGGTTCGATTCCCCAGCACCACATATACAGAAAACGGCCAGAAGCGGCGCTGTGGCTCAAGTGGCAGAGTGCTAGCCTTGAGCGGGAAGAAGCCAGGGACAGTGCTCAGGCCCTGAGTCCAAGGCCCAGGACTGGCCAAAAAAAAAAAAAAAAAAAGAACGGAATGGGCCCCCAGGCTGTGAAAGGCAATGACATACATCCTGGTCTCTCATCTCAAACTTCCCAGATCTCTAATTGTTCTAGGACAGTAAGAAAAATCAACTCTGTTCTGTGAGACAGAAGCCAAGCTTCTGTGAGGTTTTGTCTGGGGGGGGTCTTACCTTCTGAAGTGCTGACAAGCAGGAACACAGGCATCCTTGTAAGTATGTGCTAGATTTTCCCTGTGGTTTTATTTTTCACTGTGGGTAAAATGAGCAATGTTGGAGGTCTGCAGACCAATAATTAGCAAACCAGAAAGTAAGCATCCAGCGTTCAACAGTGGTAAAACATTTGTAAGAAGGGAGCTTTGCCTCTGCTGAAGTGAAGCTGAACCAACTTAATTTTTGTTTGGGGGTGGGCAGGGAAATATTAAAGGAGTAAGCATCATGATCAGAATTCTTTCAAGGGCAAGTATATGAAAAAGTGGGCCATCTATGCTCAATGGAGGAATCCTCAGCATCCCAAGTTGGCCTCTTGCCACAGAACTCTCATGGCCTCAGTAGCTTACAGTCCTGCCAACCCAAATGCTGAAATCTTTTTTTTTCACTCTCTCATTGCTAAGTTCCTTGGAAGCTTAAGTGTTGAAGAAAAGGTCACCAAAGTTAAAGTAGTGGCTGGGAGGGCATCCCACATAAGCAATGCCTGTTGCCAGTGGCTGTTATATGTTCACTTTTCCAGCTGAATGAAATCCAACAGGAGAAGCTTTGGATTTGTCTCACAACAACCCAATCCCTTCAGCAGGGCTGGTGATATTAAAGTAGGGGTGATTTAGAGAGCAATGTGTTGTCGAGGTCCACCAGCCCAGGAAGTGTAACATACCAGTCAGATCTGGGAAGTCATTCAGCATGCCTGTGTGTTCTCACCATGGCCAAACAGTATTTAAGCACAAGCTTTCTGGCTTAGTGCATTGAATTACTGTGGTGCACTCTTTGAACAGAAAGAAATCTAAGACATCCAAAGTGGTTTAGGAACACTGAAAGCTTCCTTCTCTGGTTTGTACTCAAAACATCAAATATATTTAAAATGCTAAAAAGTTACTTTGTCCTAGAAATGTGTAGATTCCAGGATCAGCACCAGAAATAAAAGTAAATAATGTTGGTAATAGAACATTGTGGTGGGAAAACCTCTAAACAAATAAGTGTTCCTTCGTGATCTCTGAGTCTATCAATTATGGTTATTATTTCTCTGAATTGTGGCACTGAAAAAACTTTAATACTGGGTTGTTTATAGCACTTGCATATTTCCTCAGAATGCCCCAAAGAAAGAGACGGTCCTGCAAACAACAGACTATAATTTCCACACTTTGAAAAATCTCTTTAACTTCCTAAATACACAACAGAAATTTCATTCTGAGGTCTCTGTGACGGAATGACTCAGCCAGTAATTCAAACTCGTGCTGTCTAATGTAAGCAACATGGTAGAGAATTGTGGGTTTGATGGTCACATTGGAGAGACAAGCCATTTCAGAACCATGAGTGAGTCTTTCTTCTCCCTATCTTTTTCTTTCAATAATTATTTGGGAAGAAATTAAATCCAGTGAAAGTCCTATACTAATTGCTCTGATTGGACCTATACACTTAACTTAAAATGCAGACACCAGAGACATTCTATTTGGGGATATCTGAGTATAAGGATGGGGTGTAGTTTTCTTGTGGTGTCAGCCACATAATATAATTATTACCTTGATCTAGGGTTTTCCTGATGAATTAAATGTTTCAGAGCCCATTTCCCACACTAGCTATAATGACTTCTTTTTAAATTTTTTATCATCATACCAATCATGCAGTGAATCACAAAATTTGCTACAAGATTAAAAGAGATTAGGATTTTGAAGTTTTTAAATCTTGATATGACATAAAATAATGTTAACAGATAAAAGATGAATTTCCTTTTCTTTCACTCTTTAACCTTCTACTACTAAAAATATTTGACAATAAAGATAAAAAGGTTAAAATTCAATGACATTACAATAGTAATATTAAAAACAAAATAATTGTGGCTTTATGAAAAAGTAAAATTAAAAATTTGAGTCTAGAGGTGCATAGTTATCAGAAACTGTATTTAAGTTACTAAACCATAAAAGGAAAGTGAGAACTAAATAAACAGAACAGCTGTGAAGATTCAAATGTATATTGGGAAAGCCTACAATTAATATTCTAACTACTGAAAATATTCTAGGAATTTCCTTGCTAATTGAAATACAAATTCTAGTGGACTGGTATTTGGAAATTAGTTTTTCTGGTCCTTGGGTTTGAACTCTGGGCCTTGGCACTTGTTTCTGAGTATTTGTATTCACAGCTAATGCTCTACCACTTGGACCACAGCTCTACTTTCGGCTGTTGTAGTTGTTGTTGTTGTTGTTTTGAACTGGAAAAAAGTCTCATGACTTTCCTGCCCAGGCTAACTTCAAACCACAGTCCTCAGATCTCATCTTCTTGAGTAGCTAGAATTACAGACATGAGCCACTAGCATCTAGCTGTGGTATTTTCTCTTACGATAATTCACATATACCAGAATCTTGTTCTTAGTTTACAATATGGACTTGATGATCTTTGCTTCTTTAATTCTATTTTGTTTCAAGACTCATTAAGTATCTTAAGTATTTGGCATGGAAACATCCCCATTAATTATTCTAAATGACTGAGTGAATAGTTCCCAAAACTGCATTAGGTTTACCTGCAATGATTTTGTGCCAATCAATGAAACCATCTACCACCTCACACAGATTGCTGAAGTATCAACTTACTTCTCTGTCATTGAGTGTGAGTTTTATTCAATTAGCACTAAGTAAAGACATAATTAAAAGTAATATAAATTATTTTATCAATAATGTAAATGTGCAGAATGAAACTTGTATGTGTCCTTTCCAAACAGTGCATTATAATGGTATACTCAAGGAGCACAATCAGTCAAATGTGTGTATGTTGTGTGTAAAACAGAATTACTATTTCTCATTATGCAGTTCAGTATACAAAATACCAGTGGTATTAATTTGTGATGGTCAAACATACTGTAATTTTTGTTATTCAATGCCTCTGTATTTTATGCAACTTGAAGCACCTTCAAATTCTCTCTCCTTATATATGTGATCATCTAAACAGAGCAGAAATTCTTTCTTTAAAAGAAAAAAAAACCCAGTTGGTCTCTGTATGTTGACTTAAGGTTATTGATAATGTGAAAGTAAATGTTCTCTTTTAACTGTTGATTGTAGTGAGGTTCTAACTTGAGCCCTGCTACGTGAGATTTCTACCAGTCCTTTAGTTTTTAGTGTAGTTTAGTTGAATTGAGTTTTAGTTTATTTCTCAGATAGGATCTCACACTTTTCCCAGAGCCAGTCTATGATGCTCCTGTTTATAAGAAGCTGGGACCATAGGTGTACCTTGAACTGTAATCCTCTTATCTCAGTAACTGGTCAAGAGTCTCTTATCTTTTTCCTGTTCATGCATCCTAAGGGACACAGATACAAAAATTCATTTAATTCTGGATGAAGTCCTCCTGGATTTGTCATACAGAAATGCTAAGAATGAGGTCTGTTGCATGGCCAACCTGCCAGGAGAGGGAAGTGTTCAGAAATTTGACATTAGTCCTAACTGTAGAGCAGTAACCAAGAATATAAAGGACAATCAAAGCTAGATGGGGAATGTATTTATGTGTAAAGATAGGCAGCTTAGATGATGTATATTTTAAAGAGGCCATTAAGAGAATGCTGACTACTGATGGCTTATGCTTGTTATCATACTCAAGAGGCTAAGGTCTGAGGACTGAGATCCAAAACAAGTCTAAGCAAGAAAGAAGTACATAAGACAATTATCTATAGTTAATTAGTAAAAAGTTGAGCAGTAACTCAAGGCCCTGAGTTTAAGACCTAATACTAATACAAAAAAGGAAGAAAAAAAATAAGAGAATAAAGTCTTTCCTAAGCTACTACCTTTGAATCCTAAAGAAAATAATTTGTTAAAGATGCAAGTAAGTGCTGAGTAGTATACAAATGTGAAATTTTCCTTAAGAACGCTAGAGAGAGAAAAAGCAGAAGCAAGAAAGAGAAAACAGGAAGAGGAACATGCTTAAATAAAGACCAAAGATTACAGCAACATAAACCCCATACTTAGAGTGCATGCAGTTAGAAAATCATGTTGGAGGTTAGTCAAACAATAGGAACAAGAATATTTTGATTGTTCTACTTTGTAACCAACAGTTCTGTAGCATGCAGGCATATCACAGAACTTTAGGAGACTGCATGGTTCAGTGAAAGAAGGCTGCCACATGGTTCAGAAGAAAAGAGTTTATTGGGGGAGAGCAAACCACCAATCTGCATGAGATGGAGGTGTGTGGAGAGAGAGGAGAAAGAAAAGAGAGGGAGGAAGAGAAGAAGAGAGGAAAATAACAGGAGTGAGATGCATGTGTGCAGAGAGAGAGAGAGACAGAGAGAGAGAGAGATGAGAAAAGAGAGGGGAGAGACTGTGGATGAGTGGGATTACATAAGGAAAGTCCAGAGGTATAACCACATTGGATGAGGAAGGAATCTCAGAGTGTGGGGAACCTCTTATTTCTCTAAGGAGGTGTGACCAAGGTGGTTCAGGATATGACCTCAGTGGATGAGGAAGTGACCCCAGAGTCTGGGGTCCTTTGCTGACTCACAGTCAGGTGATTACTGGTTTGTTTCCAACTGGTGATTTCTGGTAAGGCTACTTGCTGTCTTTCATGAAGAGGAAGGGGAGGGGCTATTCACCTGAGCAGACCTAACAGACTTCTTTCAAAATATAGATCAGCATTTAACATCATTTTCATATGACTGAAAAAAATTAACTAAATCCATTATGACACCTCACTGAATTCCATGAACAGTTAGGAAAGCTTTTTATGAGTATAACCAAACAACAGTTCTGATTTCCTCACATTTCTTTTTTTTTTTGTTGTTGTTTTTTGTTTTTTGTTTTTCTAGCTATAAAGAAATATTCAAGGATACTGGAATTTAGAGAATATAAGAAAGTACTATAGTTTTGGTAAGAAAGTACTATAGTTTTGGTGTGAAAGTCAGCATTATTTTAGCTTTTCAGTTTCCCTGTCTTGGTTTTCTCTTACTCTAAAACAGCAAGATAGAGAAAGGCAGAATGAAGATTGTCATTAAGCAAAGTCAAGGTCTTTTTTATCAATCGATTCTTCCTGTTCATTCTTTAATTTTGAATTAGAAGAAAAGGAAAGCTGCTCTTAACATTTTCTAGAGTGTAACCACTTCTTTAATTTTAATTTCAATTTTGTGCCAGTTCTTGATCTTGAACTCAGGGCCTCACACTCTTGTTTGGCTTTTTCACTGAAGATCGGGGTTCTCCGGCTTGACTCACATCCCCATTTTCAACTTGTTGCTGGTTCATTGGAGGTAAGCATCTCACTGAGTTTTCTACTCTGTTTAGCTTCTGCCTTTAATCTTCATATCTCATGTTCCTTAGTATCTACTATTACAAGCATCAGCCACCAGCACCATTCTACAAATTGTTATTTTGAAAATAAAATACTGTGATGGTTAAAGAAAAGATGATATTCCTTTTAAATTTTGTATTATTATTCATTTTTTCAGCACCTAGTATTAGTTCCATTTCCATGCACAATTTAGAGATGATGAGACTGACATGTTAAATGCAACCAGTACAAACTTGGATGATACAACATAGTGGCCTGAATTTAAACCCAAACACACACAACAGGACTGGCTGGGAAGTCAGTGGTGGGGGGGTGGGGTGATTACAAATCATGTTATTATTTAATTGACTATCATGAGAATTCTAAGTTCCACTAAACTTGCTTTTATTCTGCAGTTAGTTTCCTACACCTGCACATATGTTAAGGATAGGAGAGTTGGAAATAGAACTTACAAATCAAAATTTTACATCAACACAAAGCAAAAATAACTCCCACCATCTCTAACATTGGCCATACTTTTCCATAAAACTTAAACATTAATGTTTATTGATACGATATTAACATTAGTGGCTATCATTTCAATGAATTAAGTATTTAAATTGATGAGATTTTTTTCAATGATAATATTAATGGCTTATAATTCTACCTTTTAAAGTTAGAAGCTTTCTTCCATCAAAGGAGCAAACTGATAAATATACCAATGCCATTGGGTAATGATAGAATTTTAAGCATTAAATATGTGTTTTAAGCTATAGAGAAAGATAATATATAGATGATTTTTAGCATGTGATTAGGTAACAAAATATATATTTGAATTTCCTTATTTCATCAAATGATCCCTTTCCATGTTTAGTTAACTAAATATTTGCTGTAGAAACTCTTCAGACTACAAAGGAAAGGATCTTCTTTCATCATCTAGGTTCCTCCTTTAGGATTCACGAAGCATTAGTCAAATAATTTTTCAAATGCCACCAGAGTTCCCACCCAAAAAGTTACGCATATAATAGTCCAGGAAATTATATTTCAGCACGTAACAGTCATTAAGAGTTTTCTTCACCTTGATTGAGTCAGCATTACGTAAAACTAAATTTGCACCTTATTGTTTGTTTGGGTTTTTGTTTTTTTTTGCTCCAGTCATTATTGCTTTTTTTTTCTGTGAACATAAGATTAACAAAAAAAAATAAATAAATAAAAAGATTTGTTTTTAAACTTTCTTTCAATCTTTTTTTTATGGTCAAACTGATGTACAGAGAGGTTACAGTTTCATACTTTAGGCATTGGATACATTTCTTGTACTGTTTGTTACCCTCTCCCTTACTCCCCCTCTTCCAATCTTTTAAATTTAACCTATACTACCTTTGTATTATTAAGTTCTTTATGGAATAAATTTTGTGTAGATTTGACAATTTTCCTCTGAAGAGATAAAATATAATGATTAATTATTTCACACGTATGAGATAATTTAAAAATAATTAAAGAGAATCAGATGTACACATGGACAATGAGCACAGTTTCAACTTTAATTTTTTTCTCATCAAATGGTGGGTACTACAACTTACATGTAAATAAGATAAACACATAAGATGAATAGACTAGTTTTCATATTTATATTGAGTCTTGCTTTATATATGCTCATAAAAATGGGCATTAATGTCATCACTAATCTCATCATATTTATGTAAAGCATATTAAATAGTTTTCTCATGCTTTAGAATTCTAGTTGAAATTTACCTAAGTAGAAATTAAAAGATACTTTCTTCTATGGTGTTAAGAATCAAATCCAGCATGCTAGATGACACTTTGTCACTGAGTTACTGAAAACAGATCCCCAGACCTCAGAGTTCTGAGACAAGGTCTTACTTTTTAGCCCAGATGGTCTCAAACTAACCATCCTCCTGTCTTTGATTTCCCCAGTACTGAGATTACAGGTATGCACCATCACATCTGGACATATTTTTAGAGAAAAGAAAAAATAAATAACAGGTTGTGTTATTTATGTAACAGGTTATGTTTCTATACAATTAGTGTTTATTTTATGACACAGTGAGTTTAGGTTTAGAAATACTAAGAAGGTAATGTCAATTAGTAATGTGTATTTATTTTAACAAATGTTTAGACAGTACTGTAGACAAGTTCACAAAACTAATATATTCAATACAATTCAAATCTAAATCTACTACAGAATGATGAGGCATTACTTACAGACTGTCATACTTTCACAATTCTCACTTTAAAATAAACTACTTCTAGGGGACAAAAGGACTCAATGCACTGACTGGTTCATGTGGGGAGGAGTGTTTTGAAAAAGCCAGAATGGAAAACATTGAGGAAGGGTCCACTTTACTACTCTTTTTCTATTTTACCTGCTGTCTCCATCCCCTTTCTGTAACCAAGCTCACTCTGAAGTTGGCGGTAAAAATAGTGCTCCCAACAAAATATTGTTTATCAGGCCCATTAGGTCTCATAAATATTTTAGCACATATATGTTCTTTTTTCAATGTTTCCTTTTTGGAAGAGGATATATTATTATAGAAAATCATAAACTAAAATAAACAACTTTATTATTTACAACCTGTCTAGACAATGGGCAATGAGTATCTTTCAGTAACTAGCTTTTTATCAATACGCACATTATGTAAAACATTCTGTGTGCAGCATCTTTCAAATTAATATGAGTATACATTGATGTTTTGAAGAATATTATATATTCAAGGATATAATTAATTTATGAACTTAGTCTAATGTGTGGTATACTAAAAAGAACTCTGGGAAGTGCTATATGTTACTATAATTACTTTCTTTAAGATCTACCACCTTGGGTGGTCATGGTAGCTAATTTATGTAATCCAAGCTACTGGGGAGACATCAAGTGGAAAGCTTAAGGTTTGAGGCCAACCTAAGCACAAAGATCCCGTGACCCCATTTCAAACAATAAAAAGTTGATGCTTGCCTGCTCTGTGTGGAATGTAAATAGGAAGATCACAGTCCAGGAAAACCCAGGAACAAAGTGAAGTCCTACTTTAAAAATAACAAACAAAAAAAGGAATGGAAGTATGGCTAAAGTGAGATTCTCATCAAGCATGCCTAAAGCCTGAGTTTAAACCCCAGTAATGTCAAATAAATAAGTGGTCCAAAATTATGCAAATAAAAACAATTGAATAATATCTAAACGTCTATGATTTTGGGGAGCATTAATTTTATTAAGTTCAAGCTTTCTCATTAAATATTTATTTGCAACTCACCATTTTAATTTTTTACCTTCTGTTCTTATCCCAAGAAATTTGGTTCTATTCCTGTGCATGTTTAACTTGACAACTGCTACTATGGTTCATGATGGTTGGGTTGATAGACTTTAAGTCCGTATCTATGTAATATTACTTAGATTAGGTTTATGTTTTGATCACAGTCTTCAGATATATTGACTTAAACTAATATAATTCATTCATATACTGAACTGACTTAGCAACTAATGAAATCAGAGTTCCTAAATGAGGTTGTTTATTAGAAAAAAAAAACAACAAAACT
This sequence comes from Perognathus longimembris pacificus, assembly GCF_023159225.1. NCBI lineage: Eukaryota > Metazoa > Chordata > Mammalia > Rodentia > Heteromyidae > Perognathus > Perognathus longimembris. Next base: position 46,149,623 of record NC_063172.1, on the reverse strand, counting down.
CTGTTAGCTTTATTCCTTTTAATCAAACCGCTGCTTACTCTCACCTACCAATGCTCCAAGAACATATAAGCAACATAACACACACACACACACACACACACACACACACATCTAGTGTGATATTGGTTTGTGTTCACAGTATATGATTTGGCTTATGTGGAAGACTTGCTATTTATCTAGGCATGTACTACCAGTCTTCTCTTATGATTCCAGTGACTTCTACTACCAAAAACGAGTAAGCAATAACATATCTCTGTCCTTCCTCTGATACAATTTGATTGCAGTAATTACCTAATAAGCATGAATGGAATAAATAAAGACCATAATCATTCCCTTTGTAGCCATGTAACCATCTCTCCGTTAGATTGGAATCATCTGCTGCATGTGAGGTCTTCTGCTCAGTGTATTTTCCTGTATTTATTAGTCAATTAATTTATTCTATTTTATTTCATTTTGCTGTTTTCTTTGCAAAGCCAAACGTATAACAACGTGCTGTATCTGACCTGCTCTGGTTAAAATTAAATATTGCCTTCTTAATTTTCTATTCCAAAGAAGATAAGTGACAAATGACATAGTGATTTTCCTCTTTCTTCATGTTCATAAAACATTGATAATATGATTTTTACCTTCTCTTTGTTCTCAATTAAATGAAATGCTCCATTACAATTAACATGCTCTTGCAATTTAGGTTTTCTGTAGAGGTTTCTCTTGTCTCTGATTAACAGCAATTTCCATCCATTCTGAGAACCCCCGACTGCTATTCAGGTTGTTTCCATTATGCCTGCCAGCTATAAATACAATTGTGAACCAATATCATTTTAATTGTTTCACTAATAACTTGTTTTAAATGATTCAACAGTCATCAGGAAAGATAAGTGCTCTTGTACCCTGCAGGCTTATGGGCATGATGGTATGAGGCAATGTGGAGAGCTGTATCAGAATAATGAAACCGTATGCAAAAGATGACAAAGCACTCACATTTCTGTAAAGATATATGAAAACAATAGATCTTCTTTGTTCAGTAATATAACATCCGTTTCTAGCTCCCATTTCAATCATTATACCATCCAAACAGATTAATGTACAAATACACATAAGCAACATGTCCCATAGTAACAGCCATATGCTCCCATCTTTATCCAGGCGGACTGTGAATGATGAAGTTAACGAGCTTTACAAATGCTTGTGTTAATTAACAAAAAATTGTTACTTTCTCATTTGAGGGGGTATAAATTAGACTTAATTACACCAGATAATTGCAACTGCCAGGCACTGAACAACTTCTCATTCCATTCTTTTAGTGACAAATCAACAATTGCAACCCTTGCCTATTTGTGTGGATGAATTTAATAAGCAAACAGCCCTTTTATGTTAATGGTTTACTGGCATTCACAGGCGGGCAGGAGAAATGTGCTGGGGGAGGGCTTACTAATGGAAGCACATAATCACATTAATTAAAATATAACTGCCATTTAAAGATTTGTAGTGTGGAATTAGAGCATGTTGGGAACTGAAAAAAGCAAGCTAGAGTACATATTAGTACCATTACTTCATGTTCCCAGAACAGCAGTCAGCAACCTCATGTGTCATAAATGTAATTTATGAGTGCTATTTGCTTTGAAAAGTATGTTTTTAGTTCACTCATTAGAATGTAAAAATTTTCAGTGTCTGCTTCAGGAGGTTCAAAATAAATTCACTAAAAGCTGAGCTCTGTGATCTGCTTTTAACAAATCCCTCAACAATGATTTTTTTTAATTACGACTTTCATAATTTCTTGTAATAAACCAACTATCTCCTTTTCTGATGACAAATTTAACGCTCAATGCTATCAATTGTAGACTTTTAGTAATATAGAGGCAGGAAATTTTTATTGGATCTCTAATATGATTCTCAGTTTTATATCTTTGTTCTTGAAAAGGTTGGTGAAAACTTCTATATGTTTAAAGTAGAGCACATTCAGAGAAGGTAGTTGAGAAATTTTCCTATAAAGCTTCTCATTAGTCTGTCTCAGGGATCCACTTATTAGTTTTACAACTGTCCTTGATCTAAATCAATCTGACTTGCACGTCACCTAAAAGAGACTAGGAATGTCCATAAGATTAGTTGTCAAGAGACCATGACAATACCTTGAAGAAAATTCTTAATAGATTTTTAACAAAGTCAAAAGAGTTCTAGATCAGTGAAGCATCTTACTGTGATCAAATTGTACCTTATAAAGATCTTTTACTTTCACCAGTGTAAAATTTTACAATGAGCTATTATTCCCTTCATTCAACCAAGAAGTGGGGTACCATAAGTTCTAAAACTAGTAGATGTAATTGGATGAAATGAAGTGTATGTGACTCTTGGAAAATATGCTGTTCTTTTTTTAAAATAAACTTCTGAGAGAACTTTTTTTTTATTTCATTTTATTGTCAAGGTGATATACAGAGAGGTTACAGTTACATATGTAAGGCAGTGAGTACATCTCTTTTTGTGTGTGTGAGTACATTTCTTGTCAAATTTGTTACCCCCTCCCTCATTTTTATCCTACCTTCCCTCCTCTAACCCCCTCAGTTTTACGGTTAATTTCCAACATATTATTTTGTGAGCATTGCTTTTGCATTGGTTGACGCTTTATACTTTGTCTCACCATTTTGATGCTCATCTTCCTTTCCCTAACTCAGATAAATGTATATATCAACAATAACTTAACTATGGTACATAGTTAATAAGTCAATTGCTAATAAGACGATTGCTCTACCACACTCACCTTGCCCTGCCCCCTCACAAATCAACAATCAGCCCTAATGGGAGATGGTTTTATGTGGAGTCCAGGGCTACAAGTTGATAATGTTGGTGGAGTTCATGATTTCGAAAACTGAGAAAGCAGTGTGCCCAGAGACATGTCTTGCTTCTTTGGCCTGGCAAATATGCAATAGGTTCCTTGGGTCCAAATATAATATGCCCTGCCTTTATAGCCATTTTTTCATGTAGAATAAGAAAAGATATTAACACATTAAAATACACATGGAAACTGTAATAGAATTCCAATGTTTATCGGGGATCTGTTGCAACTGTCCATTGCCATTTTCTTACTTAGTTAATTTGATCTTAGTAGCATGACATTGTAGGGTAGACAGCTGTGACAAGGAAAATGTTTCTTCTTACTAAATGAAAGTTTTATTGTCTCTTGCTTTTACTTTTCACACATAGCTCTTTTTATAATTCATATCTATATTTCAGGTGTCGGGGGGGGGACCTTGAAGAAATGTCATTTCTGGAGTGCAGTGTACTTAGTGTATGGGTAGTCATGGAATTTCATGCCTTGAATGCTGTCCAAACATGGTCCAAGCAGTCATTTAACCAATTATGAGATTGATACTCACCCATGACCATCACAAGTGATCAGTTTGAGTTCATATAACCCTTGAGTGCAACAATGTGGTCAGCCTAGGAGACATATGTAAGCCCTATGGATTTTTCATCATTTTTCCCGAAGAACTTACTTAAAAGAAAACCTAAGAATAACTTAGCTTGGGATTTTTATTTTGTTGTGTTAGCGTGTGTATTTTATTTCCTTTTTACATTTAATTTGGCTTAATAGGCACACATTGGATATCTTGGACTAGTCCCTGAAGGATTATTATTTGAAAGACACAAGGCCCTATGTTCCAATTGTCAAATTTGCTAGGAAATAAAATAATATAGAAATACATATGCTCAGTCTTGCAAAGAAAATCTGAAGTAGTGGTATGTGCTAGTCCAATCAGCATTCACTAAGCAATAATGATTATGTTCAGAGTGAAGAATATATGAAGCAGAATGAAGCTCAGTGAAATGTATGTCTTTACACTGTCACAGACTCTAGACATTAGCAAAAATGTGGCAGGAAGTGAAGGTTCGGTTGAAATCCCATGACTTATATGGGGCTCTGGATCAGATGGTGCAAAATCATTGATTGACAAGTTCTTATAAGGGAGTCGGACCATATAGTAAGTTAATTACTTGATGATAACTCAAAAGACAGATTGATGGTACAAAATTTGAAGCAGAACAACAACTCAAGAAGCTGTTTATAGGAAAGTAAATATAGTAGAAACACTTTTAAAAAGAAGTACACCTGGAAAAGAGAGAAAGGAATAAGTTTTTAAAAACTGAGTGAACATTTATATTTTAAAGGACAAAAGGAGAATAATATAACTCTTTTCTAGGCTTGTGATAAAACGACTGGCTTTAAATTGTTTTCAGTTGTTCCTGTGACCCTCCCTGCAGTGGATGTCTGCTCTAATTTAAAGAGGCAACTACTTTAATTTGATTTAGTGCATTGGCTGAAAGAGAGTTTTGAAGTTAAGAAAAACAACTTTTGAATATTCTAATAAAAAATCTACTTAGTAATCCTGAATTGAGATCTCACTTCTATCCTTTTGCTAATTATATTGTTTACTTTCAGATCAGTTTCTGATAGTACTGTTTATGCTAATTTAATAATGCACTCAGCTGATTTATTTCAGGTATTTATTCTAGCATGGTGGCTGTAACATAAGTGAGAAGAAAGTGTCATGTTATCATTGCTGCTGGCTAAGAAGTAGGGTTAAGTCAAACTGCACAGGCAATTGAAGGTTCCATTGTAAATATCTCCACTTTCAGGATTGTGAACAGTATTTCTGTGAGCTCCCTTAACATATGACATCATGTTGAAAATGTACTTAAAATATTTTTCTAATGTATGCAAATAAACAAATGAATATCCCCAAAAATCCTCCCACAGGAAAAGAGGACCCCAACTTTCTCTTGCAGTCATATATTTAAACTGAAAGACAACTTCACCTGCAACATTGTATGCTCCAATAAATGTTAAATGACAAGGCTGAGTTTGCAGTAATGAGATTGGGGAATGTCATCACTCCACAGGCACTGAAGCTAAGCTCATTGTAATTCAATGCTACAGCACAGGGACTTGGGATGCTTAATTTAGTGCTATCATTATTGTTTTTATATGAGAATGGAGTTAGAATTGGAAATAGCCACTCACCAGCTTTCTTGGAGTGCCCTTATTCCAAGAATGGGTAAGTGGTTTCTTTGGGCCATTACTGACATCTAGGTCCCATGTACCAGCTTCCTATGTTACAAGAACCTGGCATCTGATTATGGCTGTCAGACTAGTAAGGACTCTTCTCCAAATCAGAGCATAAAGACAAGACTGACTCCCTATAAAAGTTTCCTTCTAGTTAGAAAAGACATTTTGAAAATAAGGATTTGGAGAATCCTATTTCAACCACACTTTTGTTCTTCACTTTATTTAAATAATCAATTATTTTGAAATGAACCTGTGTACATTAATTGGGTAGTATCTCTTAAATGTTGTACTGTCAATAGTATAAAATACCGTACATTCCACTATGCTAAAATAATGTCAGCAAAACCAAACATAGCAACTGAAAGAGGGAAATGATTGTGAAAACTGCTTGGTTTGCTTAGGGGAGATTAAAATATTAAATGACTCATAGTTGTAAACCATCTGGGTTTTTACTAAGTAGACTGAACAACAAAGTCTTCACTTAATGTCTTGAATGACCATCTGGGAATATAGAATGCCACATGGCAGCTAATTTCACTGCCGATGCTAAAATACAGTCTATATCCCCACTCTGTCAGCTTCAAGTTATGACATCCTCCTAGACTTGGCAGTTATTCCAGAATTAGATTTCAACTTGAAATAAAATGATCTGGTTGAACACTTGACCCTAGACCTTGTGTCAAGTGTGACTACTAATGTCTAGGGAAAGCACTGGGCTTAATATTCCTCTTTCTGCTGCTCTGCTTAGTCCTAGACAAGTGTGGGCCTTTGGTCTTCCTTTTGCATGATCATCTTCCTTGTGCATGACTGCACATTATTTTACTATCTGTCCTTTATTGATATACATGCATACATATATACATATACATATACACATGCACATATGTATTTATGTATATATACATAAATATATACATACTTACACACATTACCTATTATTTTGTAGCATCCTAAAATACTAAAACATTGAAAAACAGATGTAATAGAATAATAATAGAATTGCTGAAGGCAATTCATTTAAAGATTATGTACTGAGCCCATGTTTCCAAGTTTACATACCTTCTCTGGAACCTAGGAAATCATTAATAATAAAACTAATTTTATAAACCATAAGTAGGAAAGAAACAGAGAACTTCTTATATGACTAAAGTTTGAAGTGAAGATTTCTACTAATCATATAAAAGTAAAAATCAAATTGAAACATTTAACAAATATAACAAAACATTAAAACATTTCATTTTCACCAATTTCAATGAAGCAATGGAAAGAAGAGAAATGATAATAGTGGGATTCAGTCTTTATTGCTTCTCTATAACATGAAGCTAGAACTGTTGGGAGAAGCCATTAGAAAGGAATTCTTTAGAGATACTGATCAGTATGTCTAGAGAGATGTAGGACTTTAGAAGGAAAAACAATGTACAACATCTAATTCTCAAACCTCTCAGAATGTTTGAGTTTATGTTCTCTAGAATTTAGAAATGTTTTGATATGTATAAGTAAATTTTAATGTTATGTGTTTAATCTTGGAGAGAAAAGACAAAAAAGAAATTTGAATGAAAACTATTTTCTGCTGATGACATATTTTCCTGGCATCAGATAGAGTCACATGTAAAGGAGTAGTGTGGAGTTGTTTTCAAAAGTAAACACAACAAATAACAGAAAAGATTTGAGTATTCCACACTAAACCAGGAGTATGTTTGCAAAATCTGTGGATAGAACACAGTTTTAAGAGATTGGACAGAAATGATCCGATGGCATAGGAACTATAAAACAAGATCTGTAAGGAATATGCACATACACCACAGCAAAGGAAGGCTTACTTTGGAATCAAATAATATCTACATCCCAAGACAATCTTCATGTGCAATACTTCCTTACCTCTCTTACCCCAAAACTTGACTTGAAAGGGTCCAAAACAGTGTAGTCTGTAATTTGAAAGATGAACTAATCAGATTGAAGTTTAGATAATTACCATGCTGTTATTAGTTTAATATTTTATTTATAATACCTAGGAAAAAAGACATAATAAAAACAAAAAGCTATTCACTAACATTTTATTTGAGAGAGGTGACTAAGTCCACTAAGTTCTGAAGGAGAATTCAGTAGACAAATACTTAAAGCTATTTCCCTATCTAACCTATCACATACATGGATCATATGTTCAGAGGAAAATAATGTCACAAAAGAAAAACCCTACCTGAATATATATCCACATTAAGTAGCGAATGAGCAATGCAATGGATATGAGATGTAATTCTGCAGCATGTGCATATACATGTACAAACATGTGTCAGGTCGTGAGCTCAGCACCTATGAAAGGGGAATGCATAGAGAAGGTTTTGTGGGAGAAGACCTAGTGGGAGCCTGAGAAGGTAATGATAACTAGAAAGAAACCACAGCTAAAGGAATACTACCTAGCCATACTCACTCCAATGAAGAATGAGAAACAACCCTTTACTTCCCTATTTTTATTATACAGTAAACAGGCAGAATACAATTCCTGGCAGAATATCATTTTCCAATCTCTACCCAGTCTTCTTTAAGCAAATGCAAGAGACTATTTACGATGAACACACTACTAATGATATCAACTATTTGTGAAATTTTAGTACAATGCATGGGCCCATCATTAGACAAATGGTATAATTACTATCAGAGAAAACAAAGGCAATATAATAGTTACAATGGTTTTCAAATTAGCACATTTCCATTCTGAGGGAGATAGGACTCAATCAAAACATCAGTGAACATTACAAAAATAAGAAATTATTTATATTGAACATGCAGGAATTAATAGATGAAATAAATAGCTAAATGGTTATATCCAAAATAAAATTATTGGACAGGAAGTTGAGTAGAAATTTTCTAGCCCAATAAGGCACATAGTTAAAGTAATTGAATGAATAGAAAACATACGGAATATGAAAGATTAATTCAGTGGGTGAGATATATTTTGTTAGAGTTCACATTAGGCTAGATAGAAAAATGCCCCCAAATTTCAGTGGCTTAGAGTACTGAAGCTTTATTTTGCAATCTGAAAAATTTGCTGCATGTCTAACCCATTCTCCATCATAGCATCAGTCACATTTCAGTACAGTAATAAATAGCAGTGGAAATGCACATAATATGTAGTACATACATAGCTATCCTACATGCATATCCATGGACTAATTGCTCAATGCTGCCACTGTAAAATTCATTGCCAAAAGCATGATACACAGACAAGTCTAGTTTCAAGAAGCAAGAAATATAATTCTGACTTGTGAATTACTTTCAAAAAAGAAAAGACTCACCCTAGTGTCAGATTGGGCAAAGAAAGAAAAAAAAAATGGGCAGAAGGAACTACTGGAAGGAATGATAAAGAATTGTTTCTTAGAACTGCAGACAGATGTTTGCCTTCTATGGAAAGGATTTACTAAAAGTATACACTAGTTGTTTAGCATAGTTCAAAATGCATTCTATCAACGATGTCTTAACAAGATATCAAAAAATGGAAGTCTTAACATAATTATATTTAAGTTATAAAAACTGAGGCAAGTTAGTGAGACATGACAGCTTTTGACAAGAAAAATTGAAATGTACATTAGCAAAAGATAAATAAAGTGGAAGTTCAGAAACAAAAATGATTACAAAATTAACAGAATGTCATATAGAATTCTTTACCAATGATTTGAAAATTGTTTTGACATTACTACAAAATGCAAGTTTCTACATTAGACTAAGAGAAAGCACAGCATTTGATTTTGAACTAGCATCAAAGAGGAAAAAGGACATGCCTATGATCTCTTTTTGTACAAATGTTTTCTTGGAAATGTATGCAAAAATGCAAGGAAACAAAATAGATGAGTTAAATATGAAACAAATTGAAGTGTTCTTTCTCCCATGGATAAAAAAATAAATGTGTCTGAAACCAATGATGATCCACAGATCTAGGAAAATAGATAAATAAAGCTTTCTTCAAAAGATAGATATATCTGATTTTTTAGAGCTGTATATAAACAAGAACAATCAACAATTTTCATTTATTTGAGTTAGAGGACCAATTCATGTCTTTACACAGTTAAAACAAATAAAGGTTATTTTTAGTAAACCCATTTCAGAGAAAAAATCTTTAAAAATATGGATACAACAAACTTATATGCAACCTGTTTGCTTAGACTATGATAATTATAAAATGTATATTCTTCAAAGATCATTTAAATAATATATTCTGAAAATGAGAATCTTAAGGGAAAACATTGTTTGAGAAGACTTCTTGCAACTACTTTAGGTACATTGACTACCACATTCCTTAAATAAAATATGTGAATTGTCTTTGGAACACTTCTAGGATACAATTTTTCACCTATTGACTCTCTTTCTTCATAGGCCAAAGGTTCACAATGTTTATACTTATACAAGAATTGAGCAGGTGTTAGGCAAACAGCAAATCAAATTACGGACTTCTATTTCCAAATCTTAATTTAATACATAAATGATAGCAGAAATTTAACTCTGTTTCAAACATGTTTGTTTGTTTGTTTATTTATTTATTTATTTTTGCCAGTCCTGGGGCTTGTATTCAGGGCCTGAGCACTGTCCCTGGCTTCTTCTTTTTGCTCAAGGCTAACACTCTGCCACTTGAGCCATAGCGCCACTTCTGGCCTTTCTATATATGTGGTGCTGAGGAATCGAACACAGGGCTTAATGTACACGAGGCAAGCACTTTTTGCCACTAGGCCATATTCCCAACCCATAGGTATGTTTGGAAAGAAAATTTATCCAGTTTATACACTCATCTTTCATCAGTACTACGTCCTTGTAATCTGCTTCATGATTCTCTGTTGGGTTTGTTCCCCCCTCATCTCTGAGGGACTTCTTGATCTCTTGCAGTTTTCAGAGGATCCTGATGGCTAAAAGCAGTCATGTACTAGATGAAACCTCAACTGCTCTCTGTGTAGCCCACCGCAGAAGGCAGAAGCATTGACCTTGTGTGCAGAATAAAAGCCAAGCACTGAATGCCATCTGAGTTTTTCTAGCTTAGTGACCATTCCTGGCAAAGGTAGAATCTAAGTCAAAAGAAGCCAGTTACTATTAATTGCACATGGTATAGATATTGATCATATGATAAACTTTATAAGAAATAAATGGATATTGCTTTAGCTTCTTTTATAAGAAAAAAATGAACCTTCGTTTGTCTATCTAGCCATTTTTACATAGCCAATGCTAAAGTTCAGCCTTGGCTATGTAAACAAACACAGCCCAAAGCTGGGTATTTAATTTTCGACATCCTTAACCTGCTCAGATTTGTTACTGGTTTACATGACTGGGCTATGTCAATGTGTTCAATTCAGGAACAAAAGAAATCATGGCCCTTTCTAGAATAGGTTACATTGGAAGAAAGAAACATAGTAATTTTGGAGACTATGTAATACAAACTAGCCCTGACAGATATGCTTCAAGAACTATTCTCCAGGATTGATGTTGCAGCTAAGTGGTCAGTTTCAGGGACAAAGGTTTTCATGAAGATGATGCCTGACTCAAACTTTTGAAATGTGATTAAGAACTAATAGGTAAATGAGAGAGAAATGACAGGGCAATGAGGTAATGGGATTACACAAAATACAAAACACACATATAATCCCATCATGAACATGTAGGCCGAGAAAATAAAATCACATTTCCTTACTACAAGGGCATAGAGGAAATGGTTCAGGCTGAAGTGCGGGAAGGAGGCAGAGGTAAATTTGTAGAGTACTATCATAAATAGCCAGGATTTCAGGGAATAAGAACAGATGATTTATCATTTAGGTGTACCTGTTTACATTTAGAGAGTGGATTTTGGTGAGATAACATTCATCTTTAATAAATATTGTAATTAAAAGTACTATAATAAATAGAAAATATAAACTCCCCATTACCAAGATATTTCAATTTTATTAGAAAAGCACTTGATACGAGCTAGTTAATACCAAGAGTAGAAAGAGTACTATAGCTATTAACTGTTTGCCATTGGGCTGTGTGTGAATTAGATGAATCAACCTAACTAAAGGAGTTCAGACAGAAAGAATTATAAGGCTTTTCATTGGGGAGATGAAGGAAGGGCCATTTAAGAGAGCAGAATAAAATATACAGGAAAAAGTGAAATAATGGGAAATAAATTATTGTGTTTGAGACAGTGAGGAAATTAGAGTGGCAATCCTCCAATTAGAGCAAGAGATTACAATTTTTCAACAACAGAAAGTGGAACGCTAACTTCTCTTAGAGAAAGCCATTGGTTTCTTCACCAACCCATGCAAAAGCTGATGATGCTCATAGCAATCTGTTATAGTCAGACTAAAAGCAAAAGGTAGGAGTCTCAGAAATAAGAAAAGAGACTTAAAAAAAGAAGAAAGATATTATTGGAGTCAAGTCAACTGAATCTTTAAGAGAACATTCAGGACACAAGATTATGGGATATAAGCATAAGTAAATATTTAACAAATACTTTTTTTATTGTCAAAGTGATGTACAGAGAGGTTACAGTTTCATACCTTAGGCAGTGGATACATTTCTTGAACTGTTTGTTACCTCCTCCCTCATTCCCCCCTTCCCCCTCCCCCTTTCCCTCTCCCCCCATGAGTTGTACAGTTGGTTTACACCAAACAGTTTTGCAAGTATTGCTTTTGTAGTTGTTTGTCCTTTTTATCCTGTGTCTCTCAATTTTGGTACTTTTTTCAAGTTCTCTTTCTTGACAATTTCATATTCTCTTAAAATGACAGTTTTGAAAGTGTGAAAATAACCAATTCTGTGCAAGCCAGCCAGAGTTCAAGCCAAAGCTCTGTGGTTACTCACTTGACAAATGCTTTTCCACAGTGTGTGGGTTAGTTTCCACTAGTCAAGTATAGGAGTGGCAATGTTCCTGATTCTTTGTTTGAAAGGCTAGGGAGTTGGTTCCTTTGGGAATTCATTCCAAGTTTGATCCCTGCCATGTTGCTTAATGTAACATGGTGTTCATCAGAGAATCTATATCAGATTTAAACATTGTCATGTGACTATAAAATTTTATATACTAAAGATGCTGTTTAGCGGTTTAAACTATATAAAAGCAGTTTATTTGGGGGGAAATAGTCACCAAGAATAAAGCAGTAATTTTTTTTTTTTTGCCAGTCCTGGGCCTTGGACCCAGGGCCTGAGCACTGTCCCTGGCTTCCTTTTGCTCAAGGCTAGCACTCTGCCACTTGAGCCACAGCGCCACTTCTGGCCATTTTCTGTATATGTGGTGCTGGGGAATCGAACCCAGGGCCTCATGTATACGAAGCAAGCTCTCTTGACACTAGTCCATATCCCCAGCCCCTAAAGCAGGAATTTTTCTTTTCCAACATCAATAGAAATTGCTTCCTGTTTAGATCAATGAATTAAAACGTTAGTTTAATACCCTTGAACTATCTCAGCAATGCCATCTTTGTGTTTAGAAATAAGCACTACAAACCTTTAGAATGTTAGAAATGAAAAGGAAAGAAATAATTTAAGTATAAGTAATTTATACAACATTGTGATTATTATTGCTAATAATAATAACACCTACAGATGATACAAAGACAAGTATATATTTCTAATTTGTATGTTGATAAAGTCACTTAAGTGATAAAATCTGGTATTCTCAACAGGACAGTACATTATGTTCTACATACACAAATAATTATGAAAGAAGAAATCAATTGTTGGAATTTATTACATAGTCTACCTTACATCTATCATGCTATGAAGTATTAAAAGACAACTTAGGAAGAAAAGAATATTTCAAATTATTGAGTTATAAATACTTTGCAAACCGATTCTTTTGTTGAACTTATTTCTTGATCAGAGCAATGCTATATAACTTTTGATCATTGTATATTTTTTCCATCTGCACTTCTTTCAAGTTCAAGTCTGGATTATCTTGAACTTGTTGCTTTTCCCTCCATTGAATTGCTTGCACCCTACCTCAAAGCCTGAGCCATGCTTATGTTACATAAGACCCAAGGGGAAATTTGTTTCCTGCAGAGACTCAGTTAAAAGGATGCCTTCCACATAAAAAAAAAAAAAACTTTACTTTTTTTTCTGAGTACACATTTTTCCCCTGAACGTTAAAATCTGCTTTTCATTACAGCATAATGGTATGTGCTTTTGCTGGGGCATTTGTGCCACAAGCTTACCTCAGAAGGGTAACTTTAGTCTCATAAAGTGGATCTGAAGGGCAAAGCTTAGGAGGCACTGTTCACCAAGCTCAAGTTCAGCCAGGCAGGGGTAAAGCTGTGCTGTCCTCATGGAGTCTTGTCCAACAACCTACACATAAGTTCTAATCTCTTAGGCAGGGAAATTCTTGGCTAATTGATTTTAATAAGTGCACTTTTCCAAAGACAACCAAGTTAAAAGTTTGTATTTGTACAATATTAAGTGAAAAACAGAAAGCATCTAATATATTCTTTGATATTTGTACTCATCCAACTGCTAAGTTTTTTTTTCTAAAATTAAAAAAAAAAACATTATTTGGTTATTTGGATTTTTTCTTAGATTACTCCTTCCTTCCTTACTCTTTTTTTCTCCTCTCTGGCGCTCTCTCTCTCTGTGTCTCTGTCTCTGTCTCTGTCTCTGTCTCTGTCTCTGTCTCTCTCTCTCTGTCTCTCTCTCTCTGAATGTAGAGTAGGTACTCGGTTTGAACTCAAGGCCTTGTGCTTTTTTGGAAAATACTCCAGTTTGGAGGCTATGTCTTCAGCCTTTTTAATTTAAGCATTTGTTTTTCAGATATTACCTAATGCTTTTCCTTGATGCCCACTTGACATAAGTAGCTGGGGATACAGACATGAGCTACCATATCTAGCTAGATAGCATTTCTTAGTGAGCATAGGAAATACCTATCTGGATTAGAGAACTTAAAATCATGAAGGGTGGGTAAATGAAAACCTTGATTTCCTGAGAAATTCATGTTGAGAGTGTCAAATTTTTAAGGCCTATAATTCTTGAAAGCTCAATGACTGGCTTTGAAAACAAGCAGAAGCTATGTCCAAGGCAGAGATAAGGAGGATAACTTCAGCAGTCTATGTCTGCTTAACAGAGGTGTTATGCCTAAGCATTAAACTCCTCCATGATGCTTGTAACTATGCAATTATGAGTAAAGCAGATAAGCATGTGGCACAGTGAAAATTATGCTCAACAAAGTTGCAAGTAGATATGTCTTCTATTTGTTAACAAATATCAAAACCATACTTTCTTAAAGAGTGGAGTAAACATAGTCCAAAAAAAGATAGTGTAATACAATTATACATATGTAAAGGTTAAGGATTTACACAAACCAGAAAGAGAGACATGGCTTTATTCTATCAAGAATAATTATTATTCTTTTGTACTCATTCTTTGAGAAAAAAAGATTAGCCAAAGAATAGAAGTTTTAATTTCAATCCCTCATAATCATTAAGAGGAAAAATGATTAAATATTTAGCACTCACAGCTCCCCATGGAGTGGTTATTATCATCCCCATTATAAGATGAGAGGAAAACATAAGAAGGATTAAATAAATTGCCTATGGACACACAGCTAGACAGACAGTGACCCAAACAGGATTCAAACTCAGATTTGATCTAAAGAGTATTTTTTTTACTTTTATCTTTCCTTCCAATATTCACTAACACCATGTTATCTAAGGAGCTTCCATGAATTACAAAGGAATATAAGGTTCTTTATTCTGTGAATCATCTGAAACAGCAACTGTACCAATATGATGATGTTAGATTTGGAGGTAGAGGAGAGAGGTAACATTGAGACCAGGGTTTTCTAGGAAAAGAAATGAAGCTGGCAAAGGAGTAAGGGAGCCCCAACTAGAAGGGAGATGGAACAACAGTTGCTTGGAGAGTAGAGGCCTTGAAGTTCTTTCAGTCATCATGAGCACCATGTATATAGGATACAAATTAATACACAATGAATGGTTAGTGGGTTTTTTATTGTGTTGTTGAATTAATAAGCATGGGGAATAACCAAAATAATTTGGCTGAAGTGAAAGTTCAATGAAAAAGAAAACAGTAAGATAAAATAGGGCAGATAAATGAATAGGAAGAATGATTTTCTTTCTACTCTGGACTCTGACCATTCCCCACTAAGGAACAAGAAAGTCTTTGTGAATCGGATGGTAAACGACCACAAGCTGGAAAGGTTAGTAAGAGGAAGGAAAGAACCCATGCTCATGAGTAGTGGAACTCTACATCCATTATGCACATAACAAAAAGCGGGTTTGTTCGGGTGCAAATGTATGAGTGCATTCAGGTGTCCACAAAGGCAGATTTCATGACTACTCAGTCCCTAGCCAGGCAAGATTTTCTCTTTTTGAATGGTAGGCATCTACAGTAAACATCCTCTCTCAGATCTTCAATCAGACCAAGAAATGCACACATACCCCCCATACCACCACCACAGCTCTTTCCCATTTACTGGAGTACAAGATACTGGAACAACATTGTACATGATGTACCTAACATTGTGCAATCCATATGTCAGCCAGAAAAGGAAGAGAATAATCCAACATCCTGGAACAACTATTAGTACAAGTTTCTATTCAGATAATGTGGATGACAATACATTGAAGAAAGAAGATCATAACTTCTAAATATTAAGTGAACCAAGAATTTGAAACTTTGTTGGTGGAAAAGTAAACTTGTTCAACTACTCTGGAAAGTGGTATGGAGGTTCCTCAGAAGGCTAAACATAATGGAGCTCCCCTACGAACCAGCAGCTCCACTTTTGGGCATCTACCCAAAGATTACAAGTAAGGCCACACTAAAGCCACCAGCACAACTATGTTCATTATAGCACAATTTGTTATTGCTAAAATACGGAACCTTCTCAGATGCCCCTAAGTACATGAGTGGATCAGGAAAATGTGGTACATATACACAATGGATGTCTATGCCTCTATTAGAAGGAATGGCATTGCCCCATTTGTAAGGAAATGGAAGTACTTGGAAAAAACTATACAAAATGAAGTGAACCAGACCCAAAGAAACATGGACTCTATGGTTTCACTCATAGGGAATAATTAATACATGTTTAGGCTAGTCATAGCAGAAGATCACAATAGCCCAATAGCTATGACATTATGAGCACATAAGATGATGTTAAATGAAATGAACTCCATGTTATAGGAACAAGTGTTGTATCATTGTAATTATTTTCAACCTGCCATGTGAAACCATAACTTTTTTTCTCCTGTATTCCCTTCCTGTGGTTTTACCCCTGATATCACTGTATCTCATCTTAGTACCCTGTATACTATATACATGTGTATTCAAACTAGGGAAGGGAAAGGGAATACAAAAACGGAGATACAAAGGATAAAAAGACAAATGATTCCAAAACCATTTGGTGTAAACCAACTACTGTACAACTCATAGTGGGGAGGGGAATGAGGTGGGGAATGAGGGAAGAGGTAACTAATTGAACAAGAAATGTACTTACGGCCTTACATATGAAACTGTAACCCCTCTGTACTTCACTTTGAAAATAAAGGGGGAAAAAAGTATTCAAAACTTGAGCCACACCTACACTTCTGGTTTTCTGGTGGTTAATTGGAGATAAGAATCTCACAGACTTTCCTGCCTGGACTGGCTTTGAACCATGATCCTGAGATCTCAGCCTTCTGAGTAGTTAAGATTACAAGTGTGACCCATATGTGCTTGGCTAAAAATATAATTTTTTTCTTTATTGTCAAAATGAAGTACAGAGGGAGCTGCAGTTGCATAGGTAAGGCAGTGAGTACATTTCTTATCCAACTAATTACTTCCTCCCTCAGCCCCTCTCCCACCACCATTTTCCTCCTCCACATAAGTTGTACAGTTGGTTTACACCATTTAGTTTTATAAGTATTGCTGTTGCATTGGTTTGTTTTTTTATCCATTGTCTCTCGATTTCGGTATTCCGTTTCCCTTCCCTAGTTCCAATACACGTATATACAATATCCAGGGGAATGATAGGGCTCTAGCCTTGAGCTGCAGAGTTCAGTGACAGTGCCCAGGCCCTGAGTTAAAGCCCAAGACAGACAAAAAAATAAATAAAAATTAAAAGTCTACAGTTTTATGTGTATTATACTGCAAAAATAACTTAATAATGTTATTTTCTTGAATATGATAATTATGTGTGGCTCTATATAAGAATATTTTTGTTTTAGGAAATAACTAGTGATGTATTTCACACAAAAAATTTAAAACCTTACTATAAATCTGCTTAAAATGAAGGTGTTTCAGAAGTAAAGCCAGCCACACAATCCTCCATTTTACCAGGAAATACATCTGCTGTATCTATAATTTCATAATAATGTTTTGGATCAATTATATTGATTTACTACTGATTTTATAAAACTGACAGTTGAAGAGAAAGTACAGTGAATATATGTATACATATAAATATATCTCTCTTAGCAAGTTTCTTTTACAATTATAGACATAGGAACAAATGTTAGCATTAAATAGAATTTATTTAATTTTATATAAATAATTGTTAAATGTTTAAAATTTGAATAATATTCAGTACTCAATTCAGTATATCTTTTTTTTTTTTTGCTTCTAGACTTAGAATGTGACCCACAGACAAACCCTCACAGACTAAAATGAGAAAAGACACCAGATTTCTAAATTAATTAAACAAAAAAACTTGTTTCTTTCGATTTAAGAGAAAACCATGATAATAAACCTTAGGTCTTAGTAAACCTTTTAACTCAGCATTAACTTAGAAGTTAAAAAATAAAATAATACAGAAGACTACTGGCCTTTCCTAAGTGGTTCTTACAGTGAAGTTTAAAAAAAAAGAAAAATCCAAAATTATAAGATCATCTGTTATTTGAACTGGGTAAAAGTCAGTGTTTAAGTAAGTATTTGTTTTATTCCTCACATCCGACAATCATCATAATAAAACTATATTGGTTACCTGCCACAAGTCAAGTCCAACACTGAAGCACAAGTGCATTGTTATTATGTCCAGCCCTCTCATAGGGCAACCAGACTAAACTAACACCCAAAAGTCATTCGGAGTTGCCCTTTAAAATCATTTGCAGCTATTTGTTATTTAATCTCCAAAACAATACATTTGAGACACAGGTCAAGATCTATTTGTAGGCAGCCCAGGTGCTTGAGGAAAGTCGATTTTTTTAGGGCTTCATTCAAGCAGCTCAATTTTCATCTCTGTTTAATAAACCAATATAAGTAATAAGACATAACCCAAGTATGTATGCAAACTGCATGATCATAAAAAATAGGTATCTTAGCTGCACTAAAAATGTTAAACCAAAAAATAAATAAAAAGATGTTTCATACAGCTGTGGGGCTTGAATTTACAGAAGGGTATTTGTTAACACAATAACAATCATAACATTAAGAGTTTATATTTCTTAAAAGTTCTTCAGTGCTCAAATTATTCACTAATACAGTGACAGATGGCATATAAATGAGACTGTGTATCACTGTGTGCAGCCTATTTTTTTTAATTTATTAATTCACAAAGGAAACCAAGAGGCATATTTTCTGGGAGAAAAGTATAAAAGCAGAGTTTATAAATACAAAGCAATGAAGACTGGCTTAGAACCAATCCTGATTACTGTCAAAAAGCAAGAAGGAAAAATAAATAAATAAGTAAATACATACATAAATAAATAAATACAGAAATATCTATCTTTTTACACTTTCAGGTTGAAGAAAGAAAGGTTGTTCATCTTTTTTTCCCTTTAAGCTTTATATCATACCAATTCTAAAGCTCTTTTAACAATATATCAAATAACTGTTGATGTAATAGAGACTTCTCTCCAATATATATCGCTAAATATCCGTATTTACAATAAGTTAATAGTATACTACCATTTGATATCATCAGATTTTAAAAAGTTTTAAAACACATTTAAATATTTGTAAATTTAAAAGTACTTAATTTTTTACGTATAGAGAGAAGAAAAATTGAAGAAATAAGAAGGATTAGAAAGAATATGATACGGGTTGGGAGGGATGGCTCAAGTAGTAGATGGTCTGCCTAGCAACTTATGGAACATAAGTTCAATTCCAAGAATTGAAAGAGAAAGAGAGAAAGAAAGTGAGAGAGGGAGAGAAAGTACAGGACACAGTGATCATATCAGAAAGGATTCCAGGAATCCTTCTAGGATCTTCTCTGTGCAGAAGCTTGAAGCTTAGTTATTTAGATGAATGCTATCTCTGTGCTCCTTTACCAAGCAACAGACTAGGAAACAGCATATCACTCATTGAGTTCTGTTTTGCTATTTGCTTACATATTTTGGCATAAGCACCAGGATATCGTGTACCACAGTAAAGTCATGTGGGAAATCAATGCATTGTACTAGAATTGCATTGCATTGCAGTTTGAACTAAGGGTCTCATCCTTGATAGGAAAGAACTCTACAACCTGACCTACACACCAGTCCATTTGCTTTTAGTTAGTTTTCCAGAGAATGGTGTGGCTATTTTGTGTGCTTCAGCCTCAAATCTTTATGTTTCTATCTCCTCTCTTGATTAGCTGGGATTACACCTGCCAAATCGTACTGTAATCTTTTAGATTTATTTCTAAAAGCAGCAAGGATCAGGTAAAATTAAAGGAAGATGATTTTTTTTAATCTAATGTGTCTTCTTTACTTGTGAATATATTTTTGAGAAGAAAGAGCAAATTTGAATATCAAATATAATGCTAAATGTTTTGTGTGGAGCTAAATATAGTCAAGGAAAAAATCATATGTCCTCTATCCATTTTTATTGTATCTTTATATGTGGAGTATTTACCCACACCTGCAAACATTTGTAAGCACAAATGAATTACTCAATGTATGACTACTAGAAATTATATATATATATACATATATATATATTCCCATATAAAAACTTAGGATCTAAATTCTGTGATGTGAACATCACATTTCTGAGCAAAATCTCTTTACCAAGTTATTTTTACTATGTCTCTAACTTGGTTTTCCTATTTTTAAGAATTGCTGATAATAGACTACTTTATGGAGTCGATTCTACTGTCACTTAGAAAACAGTTACCAACACAGAGTTAAGCACATCATAAATGTTGTATGTCTAGCCTCCAACAAGAGATAGTTATCTCTTGTATCACTAAACAAGTAGAGTTCTGGGAGTTTTCCATTTTACTGTATTCATAAGTGAACTCCTTAATTCCTCACTACCTCCATTCTAGCCTATAGTTTTCTGTGTTGAAATAAGTCTTGAGCAGATTCTCACAGTTTTTCATCTTTTCACTTGTAATGAGGGAAAATAATTAATTAGCAAATGGTTACTGAAGAAATGTTCCATGCTTTGTACAATTCTAGACTCTGGAAACACGTGAATTCCATATGGTAGATTCATATAATGAAGTAAAATGAACTAGACAATGTCAGTTATTCAATAAAGTGATATTTGAGAAGAGGGTCAGTGATCCAGAATAATATTAATACATAGGTTTTAAGGGTAAAATAACAGTCATTGCAAACAAACACCTTTAGCAGGATAAGGCTTGGTGTTTAGGGAGTCACAACAACGGTGTTACTAGAGCAAAGTAAAGGGAAGAAATTTTATTATGAAGCACCAGAAGATGAGATCATGAAGATCTTTGTAAAAACTGTGGCTTTTTCTCTAAATGCAGTATAAAACATCAAACTGTTGTAAGAGTAAAAATGCATGCTCAGATGTGGTTAAAAGAAGGACAAATTTTTTTAAGTATTCTTTGATAGTGGCACTGAATGCAGAGAGTAAGAGGACAAGTCATAATCCAGAGAAGGCTACTGGAGAAGTAATCCAGACAAGACATGTAGTCTCTTGGATGAGAGTAGCAAAGATGAAGAAAGCTCCTCAGAATGAAACCAACAGGATTTATTTAAAGATGATGTGAAAATATGAAGAAGAGAAAATTTAAGGACAACCTCAATATTTCTTGTCGAATAATGGATGCAAATAACATTTAGCAGAATGGAAATCTGTGAGATAAATAGGATTTAGGGAATCCAGAAAAAGATGGGTAGTGTGGCATTTGTTTAGATTTTCAAGTGATAGATGAGGGATGATAGATAACAGGTAGATAGATAAAATATTACTTGCTACATGGATATAAATAGATAATGTTACTTTGTCCAAAAAGTAGATTATTATGTCAAAATGTGGTTCTTCTGAGTTGGGCTCATCAATACAATAATGTTTTCATTATTACCATTACTTTCATATCTTCTATCCTATTGGTAGTCATTTTTCCCAATATGTTCATGTAAACTTGTTTAAAAATAGGTATTAAAATTTATCTACACCCACTCTATCGAGCAAGGTGTTGGCAGAGCTGCAAGTAGTGATTTTGTAAGCATGAGACAGGCTTACCAATTCCTGTTTCTGTGCTTTGCCACCAGTCTCCATTCAGCCATTACATCTTATCTTGTGTTCATATATCATTGAGCCTCACTCATAAATAGCGAAATGAATAGGGTTATTATTGACTCAGCAAAAAGAGAGAGAAAACTGATACAAAATAATTGACCAGTTTTGACTCTTCATTGTCAGAATAAGGATCCCTTAACAGGAAGGAAGAAATGAGAAATTCTGTCCATTTCACCCATATAAATGTTAAGCATTCCCCCCCCCCCCCCGTTAGTGGTTCTCCAATTTTTTCTTCTGACCTACTCTTTCTTTAATGTCTTTTGTGATTAGAATTAAGTTGTATTTATTCCCAAGAATTCAGATAATTCAGTACCTATGATGGTTCACAGGCATATGAATGTACTTATTATTACAGAATACAAGAGAGAGGTGTTTTCTTTTTCACTTATTTTTTTCTAAATATATGTTGAGCTGTATGGGTACCTCAACAGTTGTACCTGTTATTTTGTATTGCATATATTTTTTATTGTCTTGCAATGCTCTTTGTCTTTCTTTCATTACTTTGTTTTATTTCATCAAGGATTTGTTTTACTACGCTAGGAGGAAGTAGTTAGAAATGACAAATATTTCCTGCTCTTCATAGAGGAAATGAGAGGAAACTCTCCTTTGTCATTACTTTCTCTGTCGTTTATGTTTAATCAAATAGAAACATTTCTTACTGCCATTCCTCCTTTTATTCTAACATGCTGCTTCTACATTCTTCAAATGCTCAAAATCCACCAACTATTTGCTAATACAATGAAAGTCACCCTTTGGAATGTCTCTAAAACAAGGCATCTTCTATGTGCTGAATCAAAATATGCATTCCCCTGTCCCTGTATTTCCAAAGCTGTTTCTGATTACTGATTGAAAATTCCCCTGTTCTTCATTAAAGGTTGAGATTCTTTTAAAATGCTTATTTACGGCTGCATGGTCCTCAGGGGGAGACCGTGGATTTAATTGCCTACAGCACCAAATCTCTTTTAACATTTGGCCAACTGGGCATTAGGTAACTCGTTGGCTAAGGGGAACCTCATTCCTCCTCAGTGTATGGATCAGGTAGCTACAATCTGATAGGCTTCATTTACTTCCAAGTATTATTAACGCTAATGAGCATTATAGACACACATCAAGAGAGAAGAGGGAATAGAGTCAATGCTTCTTAGACTTCATTAAACATAGGGTCCTGTTATCCAGGGGCAAGATTCTAATTGCAGACTGTTCTTTAAAGACAAGAAAACAAATACTCAATAATTAATAATAATTTTTAAAACTGCAGCTTCCAAGTTTAATGGGTAGCACATATTGAAATAGAACTATGACTTGTAAAAAATACTTCCGGAGGGTGAAAGAAGATAATTAGTGTAGTGTCATAGAAAATAATTCATTAAATTATGAGTTTTACTTTCTCCAGTGAAAAGTAAAGCTGGCAGGTGTCCAGGCTAGTATTTTTTGTGTTTGCTGTTGAAACTGTGGTCCAGGAGGTAAATTGAAATTTTGTCATGTGAGTCATATCCTGTTATTTACTATTTGTGCTTATATGCCTTTCACTGTGTATCAATGATATAAAATTAATTCAAAAATTAAAAAAATGGCGTCACTCTTGGAAATATCTGTGAGTGTGTGGGGGGGTGTGTGTCTGTGTGTGTGTCATTTCTGTGTGTTGGAAGCCAACGTACATTTTCAAGGTCTCTTCTAAAAGGATAACCTTCATTTGACTTACAGGAATTTAAGAACAACTATGGATTAGTCGGGCTTCAGCGAGGTTAGACACAGTGACAGGGCGCCTACAAAGAGAAACGATAAGCACTTATAATAGGTATCACTCAACACAGAACCAAATATAAATCAAAACTAACAAACACCCTCCCCCACAAATCTTCTCAAGTTAAGTTCCTTGAATTTAATTATTCTAGCAAATGGTAATATAACAAGGGTGTCTACTGTCAGGGAGAAATGTTGAAAACAGATGTGAACCACACGAAGCATATGTAAAACACATGGGATCTGCAGCAAGGTCACGGGACCCATGAAGGAGCACATGTGGAGCTCGTGAGCCACGTGTGTACACAGACTGGAAAATCATGTGCTTCTCTTCACTGCCAAGACCCATATCATATTCTAAAGAAATCAGGGGCTCTTAAATAAACGTTGTACTTCTTAAGGTAAGTGGATACCTTTTTGTTTAAAATCCCTTAGTGCAAGCAGACAAGTTTCCACAGATCTAACTCTGTGCTTGAAAATACTCAAATCCTTGTTTCACTCCTGTTTTCCTATCCCAAGGTAATTCAGTTGATTATTCCAAGGGAGTAAAGATTTCTTCCTTGCCCACAGCTAAGTCTTTGAGGATACCATAGCTTACCAGGAAACCTAAGTAAACAGAACCTGGGTTTGAGAATTAGGAACATGTATCTCTTGAATTGCCTTTTCTTCCTTGAAATAACCAAACTGATGATTTGCCTTATGCATTTGGAATAAAATTAAATAATCTTGAGATTTAAAATAATATTTATTTTTTAATACGGACAATAAAATATTTACATACTTTAATACAAATATCAAAAAGACATGGGGGCTGGGAATATTGCCTAGTGGCAAGAGTGCTTGCCTCCTACACATGAAGCTCTCCGTTCAATTCCCCAGCACCACATATATGGAAAATGGCCAGAAGGGGGGCACTGTGGCTCAGGTGGCAGAGTGGTAGCCTTGAGCAAAAAGGAGCCAGGGACAGTGCTCAGGCCTTGAGTCCAAGGCCCAGGACTGGCCAAAAAAAAAAAAAAAAAGACATGGCCCTAACAGCAAATACTTGAGATAGCGTCCATGTATATTTTCATAGCACTTTATCCATGAGGATTCATTATATTTGGTATCTAAATATGATATTAAATTCAACCTCCTATAACATTATAGTACAACTAAAAATACAGGTGGTGCCTGTAGAAATAACAGCATAATCAAAGCAAGAGTTATAGCTTGGTACTTGTAGTTCTAGACTTTATGGATCCAAATGTATCATGAACATTTGGGAGTCTCCATTTTTGTGTGACACAGGTTTGTTATAAATTTTAATATGCATCTTGTAATTACATAAACCATTTTGTGCAAAATTGTACTGTAAATAGCAATCTATATATATTCATATCATCTGTTTTCATCCATGGTAAACCGATGAGTAACACTGAGATTGAGGAACATAGTCAATTGTCACATAAGCAATAATTACTTGCACTAGCACTAGAAAACAGGTTATCTTTTCCCTGAAGTTCACTTATCTTCTTTCAAAGGGCAAAGTTAAGCAGAGTATGTTCTTATTAGCATGCCATTTTTTCTAACGGCAATTCAACAGACATATATTGACATCACAACTAGCCCTAAGGATAACAGTATCTCATTCACACTTTTTAAATACTACATTTTTCAAAGGGAAGTAAGAGTCAGGGAGTATCTGCCTTATTTTGTATGGCAGATGAGCAGAGAGCATTGTTTCCTTTCTGCAGCTAGTATACTGAGGTTCTAAGAACAAGGGGGGGCGGGAAATGAGGAAAGAGGTAACAAGTAGAACAAGAAATGTACTTACTGCCTTTCATATGAACTTGTAACCCCTCTGTAGCACACTTTGACAATAATGAAAAGAAAAACTAAGTAAGATAAATACACCATACATTCACTCATTAAAATTCACACATTTACTTAAAAAAAAAACTAAGAATCAAATTCAGGAGATGAAATTCAAAGTTCAATAATTATTTTTCACAGAGATAAAATACTAAATATAAGACTGGTGGGCATACTTTCAGTTTTATTTATTTATTATTATTTGCATAAAGATAATGGTGCTACTAAGAATGAGGTTTTTGTGAGTCAGGCACTATGACTCCTGCCCATAATTCCAGTTATTTGCAGGTAGAGATTAGGAGAGTCCCTGTTCAAGTCCATCCCAAGCAGACAGTGAGATCTTTACTGAACAAGTAAGTGAGTCATGATAATGAGAGCTTGTAATCCTAGCTATGCAGAAATTGTATGTAGGAAGTTTGGGGGATCATACTATCTCAGGTAAAAGTATGAGACTCTTTTAGGAGAAATAACTTAATGGAAAAAGTATTGAGTGGGGCAGGTGGTTTAAATGGTAGCATACCTAGTTAACCTAGAAAAAACCAAGACCTCAGTTCAAATCCCAATACTTCCAAAAATGTATGTGATGAGAAAAAAAAAATCAGAGAAATGGGAGGAAACCAACACAAAATGGAAAAAAAAAAACAATTAAAAAAAACCCTCATTTCCATTTTTGGAGTTAATTTCAAAAAATATCATTTTACACTATTGGTGGGAATGTAAACGTGTACAAACATTCTTGAAAGACTAAACAGACCTACCCTAGAGCCCAGCAATTCCAGTAATCCTATGTAATTATCAAATAGATCATAAAAGGCCACACTAAACTACCATCACAACGATGTTGATTGCAGCATTGTTTACCATAGTCAAGATATGGAATCAACTCAGATACCACTCAGTGGACAAAGAGATCAAGAAAATGTATATATACACAATGGAATCCTATGCTTCCATCAGAAGGAAGGATAATGTCCGATTCCTAAGGAAATGGAAAACCTGGGAAAAAATTAGATTAAGGGTAGTGAGCTAGGCGCAAAGAAACATAGGTTGCATGCTTTTCATCATTTGTAGTGATTAGGATGTACCTATAAAATCTATAAGTAAATCCAATGGATGGTAAAAGAAATAACTACAATAAATTAAATAGACTCTAAACATTTACACAGAGAGACAAAAATGAAGATATCCCTAGGAGAGGATCACAAGGACTCACTAGCTATGTGCATAAGATCATATAAAATGATGCTTATTGAAATGAACCCCAAGAAATGGAAACAAGGTTTTTTATTTTATTTTTCATGTTTTGTTTGTTGCTTTGTTTCTACTTTATTCCTTTTGTTGCTGTTTCTTAATTCGGTGCCTTATGTCTTGTAAGTAAGTTTATCTGATTTGGGAAGGGTAAGCAGAAGCACAGGAATGGAGGGACAAAAGATGAACTAATTCAGCAGTGATACTCAATAGACATTATTTTGGAAATGACCTGTACAATTTTTGGAGGTTGGGAAGGAAAAAACACAAGGGAAGAGGTGACACTATTCATAAAGAAATTACCTAACTTGTGTAAATGCAATTCCTCTGTATATCATCTTTACAATAAAAATAATTTTGTTAAAAAATATAGAGAAATGGAAGGAAACAAACACAAAACGGATCTGAATGTCGACCGTTCTTACTATTTCCAGCAGTAGACAGTTAACTACTTGAAAACCTGCACTTCAAGTTGTCTTTCAAATGTATGATTATCTATTGTTTCTTGTGTTATTATTTATTATTAGCAAATAGTTTGACAAGAAAATTCCAATTTATGATTTACATTTAATATTTACAATAGTATAGTATATTTTGGCCAAAGTCACTCCTACTACTATTCTCTCACTCATCTCTCCCTTCCTCCAGCAGTTTTGTTGTTCCATTTTCATGAAGGTACAGTTAGTAAAACAATGAATTCTATTCACCAACAACCATATCATTAACCTCCATCTTTCCCAAGCCAGCTTCCTAATTCTTGTTTTGCTTAACTGTTATACCATGAAATCTTACTCCTGTGTATTTTACTTTAGTCAATATAATTTTGTAAGCATGTGCATATGACCCTGTATATATTCTTCCTTTGAAAATTCAGTCATTTATCTCTGAAAATTACAAAGCTAGTCTTCTCAGAGAGATGCTTTTTTTTTTTTTTTTTTTGGCCAGTCCTGGGGCTTGGACTCAGGGCTTGAGCACTGTCCCTGGCTTCTTTTTGCTCAAGGCTAGCACTCTGCCACTTGAGCCACAGCGCCACTTCTGGCCATTTTCTGTATATGTGGTGCTGGGGAATTGAACCGAGGGCCTCTCGTATACGAGGCAAGCACTCTTGCCACTAGGCCATATCCCCAGCCCAGAGAGATGCTTTTTGAGTAATGTCTTTTCTTGTAAAACTGTTTTCCTTTAAGTCAAGCTTACTGCCATTTATATTTTAAGATATTTTTCTTAAATCACTGAAGTGAACGCCTCCAAGAATATCTTTGAGTGTTGTTTCTGTCTTTCTATGACATTTGTTTATATTTTGTGTCTATCTATTTTCTTTGCTTCTCAGAAAAATCTGCTAGAGAATTCACTAATATTAACTTTCTGTATCCACAGTGCTTAGCCAAGTTATATATAATGGACAATTAAGAGAAAATATAAGGTGAATGGATGGATATGCTTTTCCTTTGCTTCCTGATTTAGAAATTCACATGTTCCATTTGGGTGCACTGGCAATGTTCAGTACTAAGCTAATTAAACCCTAGAACACAGTAATTAAAATAACCACTGTATTTGATTTGGCTCATTTTCCTCAATTTAAGTTTGTTGGAGTTATTAGCTTTGTTTAAGGTGTTGAGATTTATGAAACATCCTTTAAAGAAGTGAAGAGTGAAGCTGACTATCTCTTCTTGTAGGTGATAATATGTTACAGATGATGTGTTATCACTTTGCATGGGTAAAAGCTGGAAAGAATATTTACATCAGTCTAGCATGTGTAATTATAGACAACATTGCTATGATAGGTCTGGAATTTTTTCTGGATTTTGACACTAGACTGTGTACACTTTGATTTTCCTCTTTATCTCCATTGGAAGTATACAAAAGAGCCATATTTTGTCATTTCAATTTACCATAACCCTTTGACATTTCTGCATTAGAGATGTGCAGTAGAAAATGTGAACCTCACCTCTTTTCATCTCATCTTGATAATCCAGGAGAAATCAGAAGCACTCTACCTTCCGGATATGTGCTTTCTGCCATGTGCAGGACAGACCTATCTTCAGCCAGGACTCCAAAGGGGCTGTTGATTGTAGAAGCTCACATTTGGTCCTTGTAAACTTGAATCAGATGCTCAGTTTTTTTTTACCAAGATTGGGTCTTTCACATTCAAAGAAAAAAGTTTCTAGCTGAATCACAACTCATTGCTCTTAGCCCTCTTCTCTCAACCAAAGTTCTCTCATCATAATCCATGCACTCTGTAAAACCACAATGAAGATCATGATGCACAGAATGTTCATGAAAGACAAGGTCCAGATTGGTTTTGTACACAGACAGGGTACAGCTCCCATCTTATCATACTTGTCTTTAGCCAAAGTTTCTCTATCCTTTCATTCCCTAGCTGTTCTTACTTCATGAAGGCTTTAAGCCTGTGGAATGTAATTTCTATATTGGTTGG
Organism: Perognathus longimembris pacificus; assembly: GCF_023159225.1. Classification (NCBI taxonomy): domain Eukaryota; kingdom Metazoa; phylum Chordata; class Mammalia; order Rodentia; family Heteromyidae; genus Perognathus; species Perognathus longimembris. The sequence goes on along the minus strand of NC_063172.1, from coordinate 46,120,887 downwards.
CTTGACTTCTCCTTTAACAATCTTTATTGATTCCTCAATTATCTACTGAGATATTGCCTCCTCTGAGAATTTCTTCTTTTTAATCTTTCCAGAGCATACTGCACTGTTGCATAGAGGACATCATCACAGTTATAAACACCAGTCACATATGCATTCTTCATTACACTGCACATGAAGAATTATACTATACCTATTTATAGTCCACATGCTCCTACATCTACCCAATGATTTAAAGAGAAAAAAGTGTCTAATATTTTATAAAAAGAAAGAGAGCAGTTAATGCATCACGTCAAATTGTGCTTCAGAAGAGAATTAAAAATTCATCACTCTTAATCTCAGCAGATTCATTTTTAGAAGAGAATGGCCCTGAAGATAAAATAAATCTTTTAAATTGTGAACATGACTGTTTCTGTTTTTATAGAACATTGTGTGCATTTTGGACTCTTTTTAGGCAGACACCATTCTTTTGTCTTTATGATAACATAAAATTTCAATATTGTACCAACTATTATAGCAAATAATACTATGTTAAACTTTTTCCTCTCACTAGCACAGTTGATCTATCTCTGAACTTTATTTCCTTCATTCATTCATGAGGATGCTCCTCATGAACCCATCTTTGGTTGCTCTTGGGTAAACAAAGAACAGTATCTGAATTAATCAATGATCACTAAGTGTCTACAAGATACAATGAAAAAGGTGTCCTTTGGCTCAGGAGGTTGAAACTTGAAATAAAATCTAAAAATAACCATTTGTGATGTTACTAGTTTCTGATGCTGTGGTTATTGAGTGGTGTAGATGTGAAATACCTCTGACCTGAGGTTGTCTTAAAAACATAATTGTCCTTCTAAAAAGACAGAATACAGTGCATACATTACGGAACTGTTCTATGTACTATCTTTTCCCTGTCTCTTTCCCTTCTCCCTCTCCCCCTTCTCCTTTTTCTCCCTCTCTCTCTTACTCTCTCTCTTCTTCCTCTCTCTCTCTCAAAAGGAAACACATGTTGGAGAGGATTTGGATGTAGACACTGCATCCTGAAATTCCATTGTGTTGAAGTTTTGTTGTTTCATTTTAAAACCATCTGTAAAATCATCTATAAAAATCACAATAATATTCTATTCCATTTGAGTAGACAAAGAAATACCAAGAAGAATTGAAAACAAATCTGAACTCCCTCACTCTGTCACACATATGCATACGTACATGTACATCTATAATCAAAAGAACAAAAGACTGATAGAATAAATGTATTGATTTCAAATTTTCTTCTGTAATAAGGAGAGCAACATGGAATGAGCTGCTCCCTGAACACTGCATGTGTACTTATGGCTGAAATTTGAGACTTGCTTTTCCCCCCAACTTTGCTGCATTAATACCATGAAGTCTGTGAACAAAACATTCAAATCACTTAGGCCAGATCTGGCCTTATATCTATAGTATATTATTTCAACACACATTCCCAATACACGAAAGCATGACATTGTGAAAGTGTTCCGTATTATACTGTCATCGCCTTTCAGTATTCTCTGAAGCCTTTCAAAAGATTTTCCTTGGGTCACAAACAGGTTTGCTCTCGTAAAACACGTTGCAGCATTTCTGATACCAATGCACACATCTAAACCCTCATTTGTTGAAAGGATGCACATACAAACATAAGGAAAGAGGTTTATTGTAATGTCATTTGTTTCTGCCATGGCTTGTTGGAAGGCACGCTCATAAAAGAAGTTGCAAGAAGTATTTCCAGGACAGGGTATGGGAATTAGGCACATAATTTTGATAATAGTTGGAGGGGTGAGTTTAATTCCACTCACATATCCTTATGAACTGCAAGCTTTTATTTCCAAGCTTCAAGACCTCAAGTTCCTGGATCCAGCAGCAATGTTATCTGCCAGCATCCCATATAGCTTTATTTCCCCCAAGGTTTCCATGATATGACACATTTGGAAGATGTTTAGTTCCTACCTTCCCCTGTGGACATTCATTTCATATATTTTTATTGTTATCTTAATTATCTGCACATAGAGATTAATTCCAGAATGTACAAATGGGATCCACTGCAATTTCCACAGCAGATTTTATATGATAACATCACTTATGAATGCTAGTTACAAGATTCCATGCATACATGTGGTTGATCTGAATGTGAGAGACCACAGCATTCAGATATCTGCTTTCAATTTGTCTGCGTGTTTTCCCTTGTTATTTTCTTTCTTGTATGGCTTTATTAATTGTTACCAGAAGTCTCTATAAGACTGAGCAACAAAACAATGGAAAGTAGCACATTAGTAATTACTGTTTTGTTCTATCTGAGGAAAAGTGTCAGTGCAGCCTAATACTGGTGTCTTGGGAGGAAACATTTGTGGAAAGTCGATTCTCAAGGTCTGTCCACACGCTGATCACCAGAGCTGTCCTTGTAATACCATTTTGCACCCATTTAACACTGATGATACTTGCAGAAATAATGAAGGGTTTTAATAAAAATAAGACTAAGAACTAGAACCCAAAGTCTATAGTTGGCATCCAAACTACATTAGCTAGCAGCATAGCTTGTTGAGTTAGCAGCAGAATGGGTATATCCACTATTTGGCCAGCTTTAGTTCTGCATGTAATTTTTGAAAAACTAAAAGTAATATTATAAAATAATAAACACTTGAAGTTATGATTTTTAATGAGTAAACCCCACAATTTGCAACAAATGTTACTCCCACAGATCAAGGCTGAGAAACCCTGCCACAACACAGTAGTATGAAAGCTATTCAAGGTTTGGATACTATCAATTGAAGAATACTGGCACAGAGTTGTAGACTGAGAGGAAACTTGGATTTGATTTAGCCAATGAAGAGGATGAAACTCTTCCTGGTATAAAATTATTGGGACTAGTACTTCAGCAATGATTCAAGAAGACACATAATTTCCATTAATTTCAAAAAAGTAATAGTAATAAGCTTTCTTTTGCTCACTCCCTCTCTTGAATCCCTGTGGTTTTAATTTTAAATGTTGTTAGTCATCTAGTTGCATATTGGAACCATTGAAAATTTTGCAAATAGTAGTGCCTTGACTCCATCCAGAACAATCAAAGTAGGATTATGGAATCCCCCAGGGTGTGTTTCAAGAATGGGTAGATTTAAAACTCCTCAAGTGACACCAATACGTATTCCAAATTAATTAATAACATTTTGGAGATGCTCAGCATCTATTTGCTTAAGGTAAATATCAGTGTGCAATCTGGGTAGTGTGTGTATGTATGGATTGTTCTCACAGTAGATTAAAGCTCACAAATAACAATGCATTGCATATCAACGTTAATTTTTTTGTTTTCATGACCATGCCAATGGTTGGAAGCTTTATTGAATAACAATAATACACTTGGTAGCAAGCAACACCACCTTTTCTTTCTTCCCAGTATATAACTGTTAATCTGCAGCAACAGACTCAACAACTGTCTTTACTCATATTTATGTGGAATACCATCATTCTGTTGATGTGGGCATGAATGATAGGATTTCCTTCTTTCTATAACTAAATAATATTCCATATGTACCCTATTTTCTTTATCTATTCTAGGTTCATTCCATGTCATGTCTTTTGTGAAAACTGCTACAGTGAACACAGGATGCCAATTTGTCAAAGTACTGATTTTATTCCTTGGATATATATCCAATAATGAAATTATCGCATATTATATGACAATTCTGCTTTTAGTTTTTTTGGGAATTTCTATATTGTTTCCCACACTAACTGCACTTTCTTCCATTCCCACTTCTGTTCTTATGAATAATTATGTACATATGTTCACTAAGCACATATGGTGCTTTATATCATGTCAAAGTTCATATCTTGAATTATTTATCATAAAATGACATTTAAAAGATAGAAAATATGACATGATACTGACCAAGAGTCATTGTAACTTCCGGAAAGACAGCAGAGGAGCTGCAGTGCACTAGCTCAGCTCCCACCAGCAACACAGTTTTCTCACCCCATAGAAACTTTTACCACTAGAAAGACAACCAGCGCAAGTTGTAACAGTACAGGGATTCTGGCCAGGAAGGAAAAATCGACTTTTCATGTCTGACAACACAGATTCGAGCTCTGGGCGGTATCCCACCACCACGCCAGTGCCAGCGCTGGCACAGTGCCCGGCACAGCAACCCGCACTCCACGCAGGTAAAGCACACAGCGGAGACCAGGCGGCGGCTGAGCACAGATGACCTGAAATCACAGAAAAAGCATGAGTACCCCATGAAAGACATTCTCACTCGCGCCCACAGAGCAGTTTCTGCAAGGCAGCCCTTCCCCCACCGCCAGAGCAAAGCGCCATCTTTGCCACTGGCATAGGGTAAGACCAGATTGGAACTAAAGCGGGCCTGGGAAAAGCGAGGTCAAAATAGCCATCTTTGAAAAGGGAAAGAGGGACCGAACAGTGAGAGCCAACTCTGACCAGGAGAACGCCCCCTGCCCAGGCGGGAGGCATGTCCAGGGCCACTGCTTAGCCAGAGGTGCCCCACCCTGCCCGCCGGAACTTCTAAATTCAACGTGAAAACAGCCAGCAGCTCCCGGCAGCATGGAAACACCAGATGGAGGAACCTGAGGCAGTTAACTGGTCCCGTCACAGAGGAAGCCCAATTCCCATCCCGAAAAGGAGCTGCTTTCCATAGCCACCTCAGCCAAGGAGGCCAGCCCGCCCAGGAGGCAGAAGCCTCACACAGGCAAGCAACTCTCAGCCAGGTAAAACAGGCCAGACGCACCCCGCCCTGCTCAGTCCACAGCCTATTCAAAGCCAGGCATTAAAGGCTGTGGCTCCACAGCAGACAGAGGAGCAAGCTGAATTCTGTGAAACCCAGACAATCAGGAATATAGACTGCAGACTATCACAAGGAAACCAGAGACTGGGGAAAGACAACCCAAACAAGGAAGACTCCATTTTTTTCTTTATCTTTTTAACATTTCTTAAACTTAAAATATAAAGGAAAAATATCAGAAGAAGAACAACACAAATAAACAGAAAAGAAAAAAAACTCGATAAAACAAACTGGTAAAAATAGAAAACATGGGGAAAAAAACTGATGATGTTTCTGAATTGAAAAGAATTTTTTTTTTTTTATTTTCTTTTTAAAATAATTTTTCTCTGTTGTGTGAATCTGTCTCCCACTATTTTTACTTTATTTCTCTCTTTGCATTCTCTTTCTTTAAAACTTACTTTCCTATAAAGAACACCTCCACTCTTTTCTGCTAACTCTCCATTATCTATCATTGCAACCTTATTCTCTCTACTGATTCTACTCTTTTCGACACTTCCACATCACTGAAACTAAACCAAAATCACCACCTCCCCTCCCCAATACATTTTACTCTATTCTCTTTACTACCTCCAACTTACCCTCCTGACTTACTGCCTGGACCTCCAGTCTCCAATGACTCCTGGTTATTGGATAGAGAGTATCCCAGATTAATCCGAGTGAATCAAAGGGTTCATAGAGAAAGCCAGTCCTAAAAGAACTTAATATAAAAACAAGAATTGCTTATAGGGTTGTAACAGTAAATAAGTAACTACTGAATACAGGGCCCAGAATCAGTTGTTATATTGAAATTGTATTCTTTAGGAACACCAAATCTAATTTTATAGACAGGTATACAGGGTAACTGTACATAATTGTCAACTTGTAAGATTTACACAACAGTGCTTGGTAAGGGCTGCTTTGGTTCTTAAACGGTGCTCACAGGTGCTGGTAGACTGGCATCCCCAATTCAAATGGGCAGAAGAAACACAAGAAAGATGGCAAACAATGAAGTCTTATCCCCCACTCAAAACAAGCAGGAAGCAGAGCAGTCAATCAAAGACATAGAAGAGAACTCCCAAAAAGCTCTACAAAGTCTACTGATAAACATGATAAATGAAAAGTTTGAATCTCTTCAGTCAATTATTCTAGAGCATGAGGAGGCAAAGCAAAAATTAATGGAGAATTTCATGGCATCCACAAATAGATAAATGAACTTCAAGAGTCAAATGAAAAGATAGCTAACAAGCTTAAAGATTTGAGAGGCAACTCTCAAAACCAAAGTAATGAAGGTAATGAACTGAAGAAGTTCATATAAGACCTAAGAAATGACATGGAAATTATCAGGAAAGACCAGTCAGAAGCAAAAGAGATTCGAAATCAAATAACTAGCCTACAGTCCCAACTAACTGAAGCAGAGGATCGAATTTCAGGAGCGGAAGATTCCTTAGATTCTATGGAGAAAGATCAAAAATCAATACATATCCAGTCCAATCAACAAAACAGATTGCTACAGGAGATTCAAGACACGATCAGGAAGCGCAATTTAAGGATAATAGGTATTGAGGAAAATTTAGAGAAAGAGGTTAATGGGATAGGCAACCTATTTAACAGAATATTAGCTGAGAACTTCCCAAATATCCAGAAGGAAAGGCCTATACAGATACAAGAAGCATTTAGAACCCCAAACCGACCAGACCAGTATAGGACATTTCACCGACACATTGTGATCAAAAGAGTTTCAGTAGAGTACAAGGAATGAATCCTTAAAGCTGTTAGGGAGAAGAAAACAATCACATATAAAGGAAAAGCAATCAGAATTACCCCAGACTTCTCAGCAGAGACCATGAAAGCAAGGAGAGCCTGGAATGAAGTATACCAAACTCTATATAAAAATAACTATCAACCAAGAATTCTCTACCCTGCCAAAGTCTCCTTCATAGCCGAAGGTCAAATAAAAGTCTTCCACAGTAAGGAAAAACTGAAACAATATATCTCCACCAAACCAGCTTTACAGAAAGTCTTCAAAGATGTACTATACAGGGATAATAATCAAGATCCCACTACAGACAGAGAAATGAACCCTAATTAGTAAACATCAGATTAAGAAATGGGAAGACACAGCTTTAAACAAAATAGTGATAATGAAAGGAACAAACGATCATCTCTCAATCCTAACTTTCAACATTAATGGACTTAATTCTCCAATCAAAAGATATAGGCTCATAAGTTGGATCAAAAATCAAGATCCATCTTTCTGCTGCCTCCAAGAGACACATCTATCCAGCAAAAGTAAACATCCTCTAAAAGTGAAAGGCTGGAAACAAATCTATCAAGCAAATTGCCCCCATAATCAGGCTGGAGTTGCAATCCTAGTATCAGACAAAATTGACTTCAAATTAAAAAAGGTAAGAAGAGACAAAGAGGGTTACTACATACTCCTAAAGGTATCTCTCCTACAGGAAGAAATAACCATTCTAAATATCTACACACCAAATGCAGGAGCACCCAACCTCACCAAACAAACAGTACTGACTCTGAAAACACTCATAGACCCAAACACATTGATAGTTGGGGACTTTAACACTCCATTATCACCTCTGGACAGATTAACACGCCAAAAACTGAACAAAGACACCACAGAACTAAACAATTGCATAGACCAACTAGACTTAATCAACATCTACAGAATATTCCACCCAGCAAGGACAGAATACACCTTCTTTTCAGCAGCACATGGAACATTCTCCATAATAGATCGCATCTTAGGGCACAAAGAAAATCTGTACAAATTCAGAAGTATCAAAACCATTCCCTGCATTCTATCAGACCACAAAGGAAGAAAATTAGAGCTCAACTCAACCATCCACCACAGAAATTGCTACAATTCATGGAGACTAAACAACCCACTGCTGAGCCATCAGAGGGTCATTGAAGAAATTAAAATGGAAATTCAGGGGCTGGGGATATGGCCTAGTGGCAAAGAGTGCTTGGCTCATATACCTAAAGCCCTGGGTTCAATTCCCCAGCACCACATATACAGAAAATGGCCAGAAGTGGCGCTGTGGCTCAATTGGCAGAGTGCTAGCCTTGAGCAAAAAGAAGCCAGGGACAGTGCTCAGGCCCTGAGTCCAAGGCCCAGGACTAGCAATAAATAAACAAACAAACAAACAAACAAATAAATAAATACAACGGAAATTCAAATGTTTATGGACTTCAACCAAGTTGAGGACACAATGTACCAGCTCCTTTGGGACACAGCAAAGGCAGTACTCAGAGGAAAATTTATATCTCTGAGTGCATACATCAACAAACTGGAGAAACAGCAACTCAATACTTTAAGGAAGCACCTTAATTTTCTTGAGAGAGAACAAGCCAAACCCCAAATCAATAGACGGAAGCAAATAATTAAAATCAAATCAGAATTAAATCAATTAGAGATGAAAAAAACCATGGAAACAATCAACAAAAAAAAGACTTGGTTCTTTGAAAAAATCAACAAGATAGACAGACCCCTGGCAAACCTGACCAAAAAACAAAGGCAGCACACTCAAATAAACAAGAAAAGAGATAAAACAGGTAACATCACCACAGAAATAACCGTAATTCAGAAAATAACAAGGGACTATTTTGCCAACCTTTATGGCAACAAATTCGAGAACTTGGAAGAAATGGATGATTTCCTAGAAAAAATTAATGTCCCCAAACTGAACCATGAAGATTTAAACGTCCTAAACAGACCCATATCCAGTATTGAAAGACAAACGGCAATAAATGCTCTCCCACCCAAGAAAAGCCCAGGTCCAGACAGATTCACTGCAGAAATCTACAAGGCCTTCAAAACAAATCTCACACCAATATTTCTCAAACTCTTCAATGAAATTGAAAGAGAATATTTACTTCCAGACTCATTCTATGAAGCCAGTATAACCCTCATCCCAAAATCAGGCAGGGACTCATCACGGAAAGAGGACTATAGACCGATCTCCCTGGTGAACATAGACGCAAAAATTCTCAACAAAATTCTGGCCAATCGACTTCAACGGGTCATCAAAAAAATGATACACCACGATCAAACTGGATTCATCCCAGGGATGCAAAGTTCGTTTAATATACACAAGTCAATTAATGTAATCCACCACATCAACCGGAGCAAGCTAAAGAACCACATGGTTTTATCTCTGAATGCGGAAAAAGCGTTTGATAAAATCCAGCACCCATTTATTCTAAAAGCCCTGGAAAAACTGGGATTCCAAGGAACATTCCTGAATATAATCAAGGCAGTTTATGACAAACCAACAGCAAGTATAACTCTAAATCGGGAAAAACTAAAGCCATTCCCTTTAAAATCAGGAACAAGGCAGGGATGTCCACTCTCTCCCCTGCTCTTCAACATAGTACTAGAATTCCTAGCCAGAGCAATCAGGCAAGAAGAAAATATGAAGGGATCCAAGTAGGTAAAGATGAAGTTAAACTCTCTCTTTCGCAGATGACATGATCCTATACCTAAAGAATCCCATAGACTCTACCCCCAAGCTACTAGAGCTGATCCAAAACTTTGGCAAAGTTGCAGGATATAAAATAAACCTTCAAAAATCAACGGCCTTTCTGTATGCTAATGACCCGAAGACTGAGGCTGATTTCAGGAAACAACTCCCTTTGCAATAGACCCCCAAAACCTAAAATACCTAGGAATAACCTTAACCAAAAAAGTGAAAGACCTCTTTGAGGAGAACTTTAAATCTTGAAAAATGAAATTAAGACAGAACTAAGGAAATGGAAAAACCTCCCATGCTCCTGGATTGGGAGGATTAATATAATCAAAATGGCAATATTGCCAAAGGCTATTTACAAATTCAATGCAATACCCATTAATATCCCAACACCATTTTTTGATGAAATAGAAGAAGCAATCCAGAAATTCATATGGAATAATAAAAGACCTAGAATAGCAAAAACAATCCTAAGCAGAAAGAACAGTGCTGGAGGAATTATAATACCCAACTTCAAGTTGTATTATAAAGCTATAGTAATAAAAACAACTTAGTATTGGCACCGGAACAGGCCTGAAGACCAATGGAACAGAATTGAAGACCCAGAAATGAACTCACAGAATGATGCCTACTTAATCTTTGATAAAGGGGCTAAAACAGTAGTCTGGAAGAAAGATAGCTTCTTTAACAAATTGTGCTGGAAAAACTGGCTCAAGACATGCAACAGACTAAAACTAGATCCTTATATATCACCCTGCACCAAAATCAATTCCAAATGATTTAAAGACCTCGAAATCAAAACAGACACCCTGAAAACACTAAAGGAAGGAGTAGGAGAAACACTTGGGCTCCTTGGCGCAGGACTGAACTTCCTTAACAAAGACCCAGAAAGGCTACAAATCAAAGAAAGGTTGGACAAATGGGACTGCATCAAACTGCAGAGCTTCTGCATGGCAAAGGACATAGCTCACAAGATAAACAGAAAGCCCACAGACTGGAAGAAGATCTTTACCAGCCACTCAACGGACAAAGGCCTCATCTCTAAAATATATGCAGAACTAATAAAATTACCTTCTTCCAAAACAAAACTGCAAAGAACCAATAGCCCGCTCATCAAGTGGGCTAAAGACTTACAAAGAGACTTCTCTGATGAGGAAATGAGAATGGCCACAAGACATATGAAAAAGTGCTCTACATCACTGGCCATAAAGGAAATGCAAATCAAAATAACATTGAGATTCCATCTCACCCCAGTAAGAATGTCATATATCAAGAAAACTAACGATAACAGTTGTTGGATTGGATGTGGCCAAAAGGGAACCCTACTTCATTGTTGGTGGGAATGTAAACTGGTTCAGCCACTCTGGCAAGCAGTATGGAGATTCCTCAGAAGGCTAAATGTAGAACTCCCCTATGAGCCAGCAACCCCACTTTTGGGTATCTATCCAAAAAACCACAAACAAAATCACAGTAAAGCCACCAGCACAACAATATTCATTGCAGTGCAATTTGTCATAGCTAGAATCTGGAACCAACCCAGATGCCCCTCCATAGACAAATGGATCAGGAAAATGTGGTACATATACACAATGGAATTTTATGCCTCTATCAGAAAGAATGACATTGCCCCATTTGTAAGGAAATGGAAGAACTTGGAAAAAATTATACTAAGTGAAGTGAGCCAGACCCAAAGAAACATGGACTCTATGGTCTCCCTTATTGGGAATAATTAGTACAGGTTTAGGCAAGTCACAGCAGAGGATCACAAGAGCCCAATAGCTATACCCTTATGATCACATAAGATGATGCTAAGTGAAATGAACTCCATTTTATAGAAATGATTGTTATATCACAGTTGTAACTACTTTCAACTTCCCATGTGTATCTGTAGCTTCTACTATTGATGATGTTCTTGTATCACCTTCTTGTGATTGTATCTACACTATCTCTGTAATCTTATCTTATTGGAAACCGTGTATACTGGTATTAGAACTAGGAAATTGAAAGGGAATACCAAAATTGAGAGACAAAGGGTAAAAAAAGAGAAACAACTACAAAAGCAATACTTGCAAAACCGTTTGGTGTAAGTGAACTGAACACCTCAGGGGGGGCAAGGGTAAGGGGGAGGGGAGAGCGGGTTATGAGGAACAAGGTAACAAACAGTACAAGAAATGTATCCAATGCCCAACGTATGATACTGTAACCTCTCTGTACATCAGTTTGATAATAAAAATTTGAGAAAAAAAAATGTATCCAATGCCTAACGTATGAAACTGCAACCTCTCTGTATATAAGTTTTATAATTAAAACTTAAAAAAAAAGTCATTGTATTCACAAACTGCTTTGTTGAATGGCAACTCTTTTATGAGATTGTATGGAAACATTGCTGTGTGTGTGTGTGTGTGTGTGTGTGTGTGTGTGTGTGTGTGTTTGTGTGTGTTGAACAGGATCAAATTCAAGGCTTTGTTCATGCTAGCAAATACTACAGAGCTGTGTTCCATCCCTGGCAACATTAACTTTATTTCTGCTCTTAATGAAAACATTAGATCGAACATACCCAAGAGTTCTTTTTTATAAAAGAGGACATTTACCATTATAGAAGACTGTCACTTCAAAGACCACAGTCAACTTTAGCTCCCCACAATGTAATGCAGAATTAATTTTCTATGGCTCAGAAATGAGTCTGAGAAAGTCAATGTAATATTAGTAACACTAGCAATTTCTCTTTATGGCATGCATGCACATAAATGTAGACAAAAACCTCTGCATACATAATTGTATATTATTTCAAACAAATTGCTAATATGATTTCTCATATAAAACAATCATTAATTCATAAAAACCTGAAAAATATAAGGAGTAAAATTCTTTTATTATAGAAATGTTAAAAAGCATTTTCAGTCCTAAGAATTTCAGAGAACAAATGATAAGCTGAAAGTTTCCGGTATGTTAATGAAAATAGTCAAGCTTATAGGGAATAAAAAGTGGTTTCAGTTAAAAGAAACTTCTCGAATATTCTAGTGTGCCCTGGGATGAACCATGTAGAAAGACAGATCAGAAAGGATCTCTGAATGTAGATCATATTTTATCAAAGCCAACTGCTTGGTCTGCAAGTGGAACAAAAGACATAGTTAAATGAATGCAAAAATAATGAGGGTTTCAGATTTCTAACCTAGGAACCAAAAGATGTACTCTGAGATTTCAAAGCATGTGAATTCCTGCCTGAAATTGCACCACTGCCATAGAGTTTCTGCATTCCATTGGCAAGATTTTTAAGAGCAAAGGTTTCAGTCACTGAATCTCCACATTTCTATAATGAGAGGAAAACACATGCTTGATTTATCTTATAAGACATTTGTAAATATCATTTTTATAATGTTTGACAAAGGGAAGTTTGTATTCTATAGACAATTAAACTCATTACTATGCTTCAGATTCTAGAAACTAAGGTTCAAAGTACTGTTTGGCTTTTGCTTGGCAACAGTTATCAAAGAAACATATCTCAACATTTCAGATTTGATCTGTAATTTCTTAATACTAACATTGTTCAGTGACATATAAATATCTTGTGAACAAAGAAACAGAAATAAGTAAGCCTCTTATTTATTGTTTCCTGTCAGAGATCTCTAAAATAACTTTAGTACCTTCTTTATTCATTGTGTTTAGGAGCATAGAAATGGAATAAAACTTAGGTCATCAGGGATTCAGACGCACAATCTTTCTCTTGTTAGCAAAGTGTCTTAATCCCTATGAACCTCAGTTCCATATAGTACCACATTTACATTATTCACTTTGCAGGGCTACAGTGACTTTACAGTGTGAGCATTCAACCCAACTAGAGTGTGTTATCCACTGTACTTTTGAAACATGCAATAACGGGAATCTGCAGCATCGTGATGAGCCATCTGATTCTAACTTCCAATGGAAGAAACTATTCGTAAGTGCTAATTGGCAATTACAATACAATAATTCAATTCAAGCTTCTCCAAATTACATGACATGGGTCAGAAACTCTATGTTTAGTCTTTTAGGGGAACCTCCAAACTGCTTTCCAGAGTGGTTGAACAAGTTTAAATTCCCACCAACAGTTTAGTATCATTTCCTTTTTGTTCACAGCTCCACCAGCATCTGTTATTATTTGTTTGCTTAATTATGATCATTCTGACTGGTGTCAATGGAATCTCAGTATTTTATTAATTTAATTTTGTTGTTAAGGTGATGCACAGAGGATTACAGTTACATATGTAAGGTAGATAAAACATTTCTTGTCAAACTTGTTACATCTTCTCTCACTTTTCTCCCACTTTCCCTCCTTCCCAGCCCCCCTTCCCTGAAGTTGTACAGTTAACTTCAAGCATATTGTCTGGTGAATTTCACTTTTGCATTGCTTGACCCTTTGTCCTTTTTTTCACCATTCTGATGTTCACCTTCCCTTCACTAATTCAGATAAACATATATACAATACCCAGGGTACTGAAATCAAACAGGGTGACAACAGGGGATAAACCATAGGAAAAAAGAACAAAACAAAAAAGAAATAATTTCACAAAGTACATTAAAAATAAAAACAATAATGAAAAATCTCCTGTTTCCATATCTTGGAGTTAATTTTATTTAGCATCATCTTATATGATTATATGTACATAGTTATTGAGCTATTATGATCCTCTACTAGAACTATTCATGACATATGTTAATTATTACCAATGAGGGAAACAATAGACTATGTTTCTTTGGAATTGGCTTACTTTATTTACTATGATTTTTTTCCAAGTCTTTCCACATCCTTACAAACATGGTGATGCCATTTTTTTCTGATGGAAGCATAGAATTCCATTGTAAATTTGTTTTGATTTTCATTTTTTTTTATGGCCAGAGATGTTGAGAATTTCTTCATGTGTCTATCAGCCGTTCTGTTTTTCTTTGGAGAAGTGTATCTTTAAGTCTCTAACACACTTATTAATGGAAGTGTTGTTTCCTTGAGGATTTGTTGTTTTTTCTTTGGGGGGTTAGTTTTTAGCTCTAAGTGTATTTTAAATATGAAGCCCTTGTCTAATCTCCTCTCATTTGGTGGGTTTTCTATTTCTCTTGCTAGCTATGTCCATTGCCATGCAGAAACTCTCAGTTTGACACAGTCCCATTCATCCAGTCTTCTTTTGATTTGTTGTGATTCTGGATCTTTACTTAGGAAGTTTTAACCTGTTCCAAAGAACCCTAGTGTCTCTCCTGTCTCTTCCTATAATATTTTCATGGTACCTGGCTTTACATTAAGGTCTTTGATTCATTTGGAATTGATTCTGGTTCTGTATGTGTATGGCAAGTTCTGCCAGCACCGTTTGTTGAAGAGGCTGCTGTCTTTCTTAGATCCTGTGTTTGCAGATCCCTTATCAAATATTAGGTGGCTATAGCTCTATGGGTTCATTTCTGAGTCTTTGATTCTATTCCATTGATCCTTAAGCCTACTCTCCAAAGTTGTTTGTATTACTATGACTTTATAATAGAGTGTGAAGTTTGGTATTGATATTCCTCCAGCACTGTTCTTTCTGCTGAAGATTGTTTCTGTTATTTAGGGTTTTCTTTTATTCCATAATAATTTTTGGGTTGCTTCCTCTATATTAATGAAAAATGTCTTGTATTTTCATGGGTATTGCATAGAATTAGTAGACCATTTTGGTCAATATTGCCATTTTCACAATATTAATCCTTCTAATACAGAATCATGGAAGATTTTTCCATTTCCTCAAATATGTTTTAATTTGTTTTCAGATTTTTAAAATGTTCCTAACAGAGGTCCTTCACATGTGTGATTAACTAATTCCTATATACTTTATTGTTTTTCAGCCTATTGCAAATGGAGTTGCTGTCCTTATTTCAGTTTCACTATTTTTATTGTTGGAATACAGAGAAGCTATTTGTTTTTGTGGATTAATTTTATACCCTCTATTTTGCCAGTTTCAAATCAGCTCAAATAACTTGGGAGATAAATCTTAGGGTTCTTTAAGTACAAAATCATGCCATCTGCAATGATTGTTTTATTTTTTCTCTCCCTATTCTAATCACCTTTATGTTTGTCTCTTGCTGTATTGCTCTTGCTAGGAATTCCAGTACTATACTGAAGAGTGAAGAGAGTGGACATCCTTGTCTCATTCCTGATTTTAGAGAAAATGGTTTTAACTTTTTATCATTAAGTATGATGCTGGCTGTAGGCTTGTTATATATAACTGTTATTATATTGAGAACCATTCCATGGATTCCTAGGTTCACCAGAGTTATTAATATAAAGGGATGTTAAATCTAATCAAATGCTTTTTCTGTATCTACTGAGGAGATCATGTGGTTCTTGTCCTTGCTTCTGTTGATGTGTTCAATTACATTAATTGACTTGTGTCTATTGGGCCAGCTTTGCAAATCTGGAATGAATCCCATTTGATCATAATGTATGATTTGTTTTGGTCAGTTGTTAAATTTGGTTAGCCAGAATTTTATTGAGAAATTTTGCATCAATTTTCATCAGATATGGGTCTATAGTTCTCTTTCTTAATGAGTTAGTATCTGATTTTGCAATAAGGGTTATCTTGGTTTCATAGAATGAGTTTGATAGTGATCTTTAGCTTTTAATTTCATTGAAGAGTTGGAGGAATATTAGAATGAATTCTCCTCTGAAGGCCTTACAGATTCCAGTTATGAGTACATCTAGTCCTGAGCTTTTCTTAGATGGGAAGTCTTTAATTGCCATTTCTATTTCATTACTTGTTATGAGTCTATTCAGTTGGTTTAAATCTTCTTGGTTTAGACTGGGTATGTCAATACTCTCTAGGAATTCTTCTTCTTCTTCCAGATTCTCCCAGTTGTTTGCATAAAGCTTTTCAAAATATTTCCCTTATAAAATTCTGAATCTTTCTTTCTCCTGTCCAGATTTTCCCATTTTCATGCCTAATTGTGGGCTCTCTCTCGACGTCCCCTCACTTGGGGGGGAAGGGGCTTGTCCGCCCCTTCCTGGGTGGCCCTTTATCACTCTCACGTGGGAGCGATGGCCACAGGTAGCCTCGTCTCTCTCTCCCAAATTCCCCTCGCTTGGGGGGGGGGGAAGGGGCTTGTCCGCCCCTTCCTGGGTGGTCCATTACCGCTCACAAGGGAACGATGGCCACGGGTAGCCTCGGTGGCGTGTGGTCACAGGGTGCCCCAAAGCCGCCAAGAACGACACGGGCGTGTGGGTCCCTGGAGAAAACCTCTGGGGCTTCTGTTTATTCAAATGAGGAACCTCCCAGATATACTCCAAAGGCGGGCACAAGAGAGGGGCCCCTGATTGGTCCCAAGGAGCTGTCCCTCAAGTGATGTCAGACTTCCTTCTCTTCCGGTTAAAGACAGGAAGGGGAGGGACAGGCTGAGGTCAGCTGTGGCCCCTTAAAGGTGCAGCTGACCCCAACATCTAATTTTATTTATTTATGTATGTGCTCTCCTTTTTGTGGTCAGATTTGCTAAAAGCCTGTCAATTTTGTTAATTCTTTCAAAGAGCCAACTCTTTGCTTGGTGATTCTTTGTATGAATTTTTGTCCCTAATTCATTTATTTCTGGTTTAATTTTGGTTATTTATTTCCCTCTATAAATTTGGACTTTAATTTAAGAACCATACAGCAGTCAATAAGAGACACCCAAACCTGTGGGCACCATGGTCTTATACTTCTCAGTGTCCAAATTTTAGAAAGACATATCGGTCTTCTACTACCTTTTAGTCTCAGATATTTTGTTATAGCAGCGCAAATTGCACAAAGGCAAACCAGACATGTTCTCAGCATTTGTCTTTATGTTGGAAGCCTTGATGTTGAACAGTGAATATGTCTATGCCAACCACACTAAGAAGTCTATTTTGCAGTTGCATGTAATTCTCTACCTGACTGCTGAGGCTTTTCTAACTACAATTAATAGAGCAAGAGTATTGAATAAATGGCATCCTCAGATCCAAAGAATAATTAGCCTCTTCCAGTTAGCTGAGATTTTTCTGAGAGACATTTGATGAAACAGAGTCCCATGTTTAACAGAGTCCAATTAGGGAAATTAGTTCTCCTTGAGAACTTAGTAGAGGAACTCCTTCATGGAGTCATGATAGCTGGTTGAAGACGATGCGAAAATAGAGTACACAGAGAAAATATCATGAGAAAAAGTTCTACATATATATGTGAGTTTATGTGTGTGACTTCAAATTGATAAAATGTTGCTCTGTACAACCATTTGAAGAGAGTTTTATATCATATAAGAGATTTTTAGATTATACATTTTATATAACATGCCTCCACATTTCAGAGGCAAGTAAAGTATCAAGTCAAATCTTCAGTGGTGGAGCTAAGCAAGTTGGGGTTTCATTTGCTTGGTAGTCATATTTCACTATGTACTTAATATTTCACTCATCTTTTTTTTTTTTTTTTTTTTTTTTGGTCTGTCATGGGGCTTGAACTCTGGGCTTGGGCCTGTGGCTGAACTCTTGAGCTGAAGGGGAGGGCTCTACTACTTGAGCCACAGCACCACTTCTGGTTTTCTGGTGGTTATTTGGAAATTAGAGTCTCACAGATATTCCTGCCCAGGATGGCTTTTAACCACATCCTCAGAACTCAGCCTCCTGAGTAGCTAGGATTACAGGCATAAGCCACTGTGTCCAACTTACTCATTCTTTAGCAATTTTAACAAAAATGAACTCTCTTGGATACTTGCAGAATTTGTCTTTGATTTTACCACACATGGTACTTATCATGGAACTTGAATATGTACTACTTCCTGCTTGTCAGGCCCAAGATGTAAGGTATCACCAATATGGTGCACTTGATTCTCTGAAACTGAGCAGGGACATAAACCTGGTAATTGCGAGAAAAACACAATTTGTTAATGTTATACTTCCAATGAGATTTCCTTCCTTCCTTACAGTATACTAATAACTAATCCTTTTAAAGGTGGAAATTAATTCTATCCTTAGAATTTTGTGATAAAATGTCTATTTCTACAAGCCATTCCTTCTTAAATTCTTTCCTGGTCCTATTCACCACTTTAATAGCGTGCTTCCTTGTCTTTGATGACCAGTGCAGCACGGATTGCTTTCCCATTCCCATACAGTCTCCAGGACACTTTTCCTGAAGGCTGAAATCACTTCACCAATATAGGAAGGGGATGTCCAGACTATCATGAGGCCTAAGTACATACTTATAAATGGTTATTACCATGTAAATTTACCCAAGCATTCCTATAATCCCAAGTCTATGGTTCATTCCTCTGAAATAAATTAAGAAAAAAATGTCTCCTTCAATATAAATTAATGTAAGTTATATTGTACCTAAATGTCATTTCCAGGATCAGAGCAAGAGTGAAAACTTGTCCCTGTAGTAAAACTAAGAATCTATTGGAAGTATACCCAGAGTGATAAATTGTATCATTGCTTATATGATATAGATCCTAAAGAATCATCTATACTTTCAGGTTATGTTTAAATGGTTGTTATGCAATTTTCTCATGAATAAGCCATATGGTATTCATGCCTCTGATGTATAGTAGATGAAACTTTGGCTGCAAGGTGGAGGAGGTAAGTTCTGAAGGGATTTGTAAAGACTGAAAGCAGTAAACAGCCTTTTTCAGAACATAGGATGAGTAGCTGATTTTTAAGGCAACAAATACCTATTGGTGACATGAAAGGGAGAATTAAGATGGTTTTATTTCTAAAATTGAAGACTTTATTTAGCCTTTACCAACTAGTGTTCCAAATTAATTATAATCTAGAAACAAAGGACCAAACTTTAACCTATTTTATGAGGACATTGGACCAATGACAAGAAAAGTTAAAAATTGCTAGAGGTCAATCAGGATTTCTCTACTCCCTTGCACATATCATTGAAAGTATAAGGAATTGACGTACTGTCTTCCTTCTAAACTCCTCAATGCATTGAAAAGCAGCTCATCTATACTGCAATGCTGTGTAGATAGTCACCATAACACTCATCATATCTTAACTGCTGAACATTGTATCCGGTAAGCAACTACAGGAGACTGCAGCAGATAATTTAAGTAATCATACTGTCACTACATTATAGAGACAAAAAATACTTTTAACTTGGTTTCTATTATATAATTCTAATTTAATTTCTACACTAAAACTAAATAACAGGAAGTGGATGTGTAGCTCAAGTGGCAGACTACCAGACTTGAGCAAAAATCCTAAAGGAGAGTGCTCTGATTCTGAGTTCATATCCCCAGTACTGACACTCAAGACAAACAAACAAACAAAAACATAAGTAACAAAATTATAATGAATTGTGTTAAATATTTGTAGCATTATATTAACCTGGGTTTATTTATTTATTTATTTATTTGGGTTTTGTATGGTTTTTGTGTGTGTGTGTGTGTGTGTGTGTGTGTGTTTGTGTGCCTATATGTGTGTGGGGAGGGTGTATTTTTGTACAAGGTCTTCCTTGAAAGTTCAGGCTGGCATTAAACTAGTGATCACCCCTATCTGCACTTTCCAAGAACTTGGCTTGAAGGTATGTGCCACCACATCTGGCTCGTATTTGCTTTTATATATTTATAGTTATAGGAAATATCTTGTAATGTTGCAAAAATATGGTATGTTTACTACGTTAAAGACATAACAAATGAAACCTTAAGAATTAGATCTTATGATCAATTGATTAAATTCCACCCAGAAGAGGTCAAATCAATTTTGTTTAGTTTAAATAATTGGATATGGTGTGTTTAACATATTTGATGAGATATACAGTTTTCTAGGCACTGTAAAAGTTAGAAATATAAGAATTTATAGGCACTGGGAATATGGCCTAGTGTGGCCTAGTGGTAAAGTGCTTGCCTTATATACATGAAGCCCTGGGTTTGATTCCCCAGCACCACATATATAGAAAATGGCCAGAAGTGGCGCTGTGGCTAAAGTGGCAGAGTGCTAGCCTTGCGCAAAAAGAAGCCAGGGACAGTGCTCAGGCCCTGAGTCCAAGGCCCAGGACTGGCAAAAAAAAAAAAAAAAATTATAAATACTAATTTTGTTGGAGAATGCATGGACAGACAATACAATTTTGGATTGGTAGATCAAAGTTCACATTTAAAATTCTTCACCCTCTTGTATTAACAGGATGTCAGATAAGATTTACTAAATCTAACCAATCATTGGTCAAGGTTTTATGACCTTTGATATCAGGTTTTAAGACTAGAATGCAGCATATTAATAATTACCAAATGTATTTCAGCACAAAGTGTCACATTGAACCTTCAGACAAATTCATTTTATATCAGAATAGTAAAAAAAGATCACATAATGGTTCTTACATTTGTGTGCTGCCTTGAATTGTTTTGGTGAGATCTCAGCAGTGTTGTTGGTGCATCATCCTCCAGCAGTACAGCAAGTAACTGGGGCCAAGGCAGCAACTTTGGCAGTGCTAATGTCCAGATGACAACCTCTGAAGTATGTTGTCCCGGCAGTAGCAGGGACATCTGGAGCACTTTCCTCATTTGGGATTTTCTTGGCTTAACTCCACTTCCACAGCTGTGGGCCATCTCCAGTGCTATTTTCAAGTAGGGGAATATGGCAACACAATATTATGTCTGTTGTGCCCTTTCATTATGAGACAATTCATAGAGTGTCTTGTTTGTGTTACTGCATCATATATGTATATTTTATGACCATGTTTTGCTCACGAAAAGTAATATATATACATACATATATATATATATATATATATATAAACTATATACCACTAATGTAGTCATGTTATGCAGACATCTGTGTATGCATTTATATATGCAACAGTGGAGCCAAATATTCTGGAAATTTAGCATATGAATGCTTTTGTTCACTCTGGGATATGATTATTCTCTTCTTTCTTTCAGTACACCAGTACTGTGCATGTACTTCCAAGCTCTAGATGCTTTGAGAAAGTAACATGGGAGAAGAAAGATTAAACATAGCCCAGACACTATGGAAGAGATGATAGTCTTGCCGCTAGGAAAAAGTATAAGAGTTTTAAAAAGTCATAAGCAAAACAGCACTTCTAAATATCCATTATTTAAAATTTCCCAGCTGCAACATCTATTTTTAATTATAATTAGAGTTATCATTTATCCAACAAGAATTGTGCTTCTCATTGGGCATCATTTATCTTATTTAATTCTCACAACAAGCCAGTAGAGTAGATATTAATTCCATTTCATGGATTTAAAAGAATATGAGGCTAAGAGAACTCAAAGGTCATATAAATGAAACTGCAATCAATCTATCTTCACCCAAAGGTCACAACTTCTACCTATTTCTTACCTACAGAATCCAGTCCAATAGCTTTCCAGTCAACCTGTTTTTGAAAAAAAATCAAAGGATAAACATTCACTTGTGTAGACTCACAAAAGCAAACACAAAAATGTCTCAATCAGAATAATCTGTTAAAATGTAAGCTGACATCCTAGGTGGAGAATTTTCCATTGACAATAAATAAGAGGAATCTAGTAGGGCAATTGGTAATCTGGTTGTCTTCTCCAGAGCACTGGGCCAAAACAGAGTTTTTTGCCTCCTATATAATTCCCTTTGGACTGTTTGTTTCAGGACAGAATACTTCATTATAAAATTTTTCAATTACTGACAGGCAACGGAAGCTCAAGCTTCTCAAGAGGCTGAGATCTGAAGATAGTTCAAAGTCATCCCAAATAGAGAAGACTGTGAGACTCTGATCTCCGGTTAAGTAACCCCTTCCCCCTAAAAAAACCAAAGTGGAGCTGTAGCTCAACTTGAAAAAGGCTACCCTAGAGAACAAAAGCTCTCATGGACAATAACCAGGCTTGAACTCAGTTCAAACCCCTGTACTGGTGAAGAAAAAAAAATCAATTACTGACAATTGTTATCACACTAGTATACTTCTGTCTCATACCTGCAACAATTTCTAGCACCAATAAAAAAAGAAAGAAAGAAAAAGAAAAGAAAGAAGAAAACTGGGATACTAGCTTACACTATTGCAATCATGTGTGAAGTGCTTCCTTCCTCCACTTATTCACATTTTTGTATTTGTTCTCTGTTTGCTACTATTTGTTTCTGATGTAAGGAATTAGAACTCCTGCAAAAAGTTATTTCAATTATGGGATAAAGTAAAACAACTTTTGACTTCATAAAAATGTTCTTGTTTTAAGTAAAAGTATTTGTAATGCTGAACTTTTTATTTACTTACTTATTTTGTAATGTGTATTGCACATGATAACAGGTCTTTGGTTTTGCCCAAGTTGACATGGACAGCACTTCTCCTTTCATGTATCTCCTTTCATGTCCACGTGTGGACTACCATCCCCTGCTTTTTTCCCTAATATGAGATATCACCTTTTACATTTTACCCAGGTTGACATTAAAGTATGATACTCTCGATTTTGAGTTCCTTCATGGTTATGACTACATAACTGAATCAGTGTGAGCCACCACATTGAGCTCACAAACTAGCTTTTGAAAATAATGTAGAGTGATATGTTGAGTAAATTTGGTCAAATCAAAAGGCAAGATAGGTCGACCGTACAAATCACTCTACTAATCTATTGACATTCTGTCTAAAGTTCAGGCAGTTTACCAAAAGGTTATATTTTCAAACTGTGTTCTTAGAGCCTCTCTCTTCCTCTCTGTCAACTCTCTCCTTCCCCCCCTTCCTCCCCATTACCTCTTCTCAACACCCCTCCTTCTCTGTCTCTTTTTCTCTCAGTCTTGAATAATTTGCTCACCAAAGCCCTCTCTAATAACTCTCCAATGTATGTATAGACTACTATACAGTCCAATATTTTATTCAGAGATGCTTTGAATTATATCACATAACTCTATTAAATTTTTGACTAGTCTACTGATCCACTGTTTATATCTGTACTCTTATATCACAGCCCAGCTAGGATGTTTACTTGAATGGAAATAGTAATAAACCTACAGAGGAATCTCAGAGTCACAATTTTTAAAATATTGTGTCCAAATTGTAAACAAAATAAATCTACCTCCTTTTTATGTCTTAAAAATATCTAAGGGGGCTCTGGGTATGGCCTAGTGGCAAGAGTGCCTGCCTCATATACATGAGGCCCTGGGTTCTATTCCCCAGCACCACATATACAGAAAATGGCCAGAAGTGGTGCTGTGGCTCAAGCGGCAGAGTGCTAGCCTTGAGCAAAAAAAAAAAAAAAAAAAAAAGAAGCCAGGGACAGTGCTCAGGCCCTGAGTCCAAGCCCCAGGACTGACCAAAAAAAAAAAAAAAAAAAAAAAAAAATCTAAGAAACACCTTGTACATTTTAGAATAGATTCGTTTTTTGCTAGGATTATTAGATATTTAGTTTATTCTTGTTTTAAATTACATATTCATATATTGCATTTCATATAAATTTTCTATTTAACACATAAAAATGGAATGAAGTTTTGTACAATTTTATTTTCTTCCTTTTCCTCAGTACCCAGAATTCTCTACAAATTTTTTAATTTTCATGATATTTATGAATATAATTCCTTTATTTTATAAACTGCATATTCCTAGCTATATTGATGAGAAGAGATGCCAAGTAACATCATTTTTCAGTGAACACTTTCATAAATTCCATCATTAACTCTGACATTTCTTATAGAACTTTATGTAAATGTGCTCAATCAGTGATGAAGAAATTTTACTGGTTTCCAAATTGGAAATATCTTTTCAAAGAAATAAGTGAGACTTTTCTTCAAATGTTGCACCAGTCTATTACAAATGAACAAGGTTTTTCTCGTTTCATAGTATAAACCTGTATGGATTTTTTTTTATTAGAACAAGACTATCACATTCATTCCATACTTTTGTTAGTTCTTTACCTATTTCTTCATTGCTTTTTTTTAATTTTGAGAAAATGCCTAGGTTACCTCCAAACTATCCATTATCCTGTCTCAGGATTGGGATAACAAGTATTGAACACCATGACCAGCCTTCCTATAACATTTTATTACCAATATTTTCCTTCTTTTGTATAAACAACTTGGAAATAATCTCCAAACTTTTTCCTCTTCTACAATAGTTTACAAAAATTCTGTTGCTTCTTTTTAAAATATTTGTAATAAATCACAACAATACACCCAAGACTTAGGACTTGGTGTGAAAAGTCTTGGTAATGAATTAGTTGCGTTAATTGAATTCTCTGCTTATCATTCTTCTATTTTGTCTTTTAAGAGCTACTTTCATTCAAATCAGAAAAATATAGTTAAAATGTACTATCAAGATCTTCTGTGTTTTATTGGGCTTCTACATACTTATAGTGAACATTTGGGTATGTATACAAGCAGACATTGTAACAATGATGCAAACCTGTTTTCAAAAACATTCAAAAAGTAAGTATGTGTGTGTGTGTGTGTGTGTGTGTGTGTGTGTGTATTGTGTCTCTATTGTAGACCAGAGAGATAGAAAAAACTCTAATACAATGTACAGTTTTACTGTGGGAGTAATAGCACTTACACACATATATTCATACATAGATACATGTATATAAGATATATATATATTAAACACAAGTAAGTACCATTAAAAATCAAACCATAAATATACCATATATCAATAGATTTGAAGAAGAAAGTTTTAATGTGGGTGTAGTACTAACAGGAGCTTATTGAAATGGGCCTTTTGGGGTAGAAATCCAAATATCATCTTCATAAAAAATCTATACAAGAGATAAACCTATGGAAAATGTGAAGAACAAAAGTCCAGGTGCTTATAATGTCCTGAACATAATAAAGGAGGCTAAAATAATTCATACAAGGTTTTGCAGATACACACTATTTACAACATATTGAAGCCAAATTGTCATGAACTGAAATCTTCACCACTGTGATTTAAACTAAGCTATTCCTCTTTTAAAATTAATTTATCTGTGGATTACACCTGCAGGATTACACCTGTAATCCTAACTACTCTGTAGAATCATTTACTGTGATATTAATTCACCTCACATTAAGTATTCGCAGCTAATTAAGATAGAGAAGTTACAGTGTAAAAAATATTAGTGGGATGCTAATATGGACTAGTGGCAAGAGTGCTTGTGATTCCTTAGCATTACATATATAATAAAGACCAAAAGTGACACTGCGGCTCAAGTTGGCAGAGTGCTAGACTTGAGTAAAAAGAAGCCAGGGACAGTACTCAGGCCTTGAGTTCAAGCCCCAGGACTGGCAATAAATAAATAAATAAATAAATACATACATACATACATACATACATACATACATACATACATACATAAATATTAATGCAATTATTTCCATGAGAATCAAAATAATTACACTATATAGACAAATAGAAGAAGAAAATTCATGGCACACAAATTAATAATAAACAGACCTTCTGATCACTCCTTATAGTCTTCACAAAATGTCATTACAGAAGAAGTTCCTTGAAAGTATTAACAGGCATGAGTCTACTTCTGTAATGAAGTTATGACCTTCATAGGCATCATCACTGTGACCTGGGGAAAATAGTGACAATTTTTATACTATATTTTGTCCATATTAGAAACTAGAATTTTTCCCATGAAATGTTTTAGTGCATTTATTTCTTATGACAAAATTTTACCAAGTGGCAAACTCATATAAGTGAAAGAAACAGGTGATAGGGAAGAGGAATTGGATACCTGGCTGAAATGGTAGAACATTTGCCAAGATATTATGAGTTAAAATATCACCATACTGTCCTTTCTTAAAAATAAGAAAGGAATCAAGGAATAAAGTTAACACTGTTATAGGTGAGGGCATTCAAATTGGAATAGCTGAATTTCATCACGCTTTTCAAGATGCCATTTCCTTGTAGATAAACAGAGATGATCATACAATTATGTAAAAAAGGAAGAGCAATATCTAAATTCATGTATATTTGTTCATTTCTGTGTCTTAATTTTGTACTATTTAATTTTGTACTACTTAATTTTGTACTATTGATTTGGTGGCAGCTGTCAGGTAATCAAAATGTTAGATTAAACTTGTTCTATTTTTACTTCAATTGAGACCTTAATGGAAAGCAGGACAATACCCCAGAATCTTAGAAAAACCCAAAGACATTTCACTTCAACAGCCTGTTTAGAGATCTATGCCAGATGGAATCCAATTTCATGTTTTTCTTTCCCAAAATGTAGGAATTTAGACTGAACATACATCCACTTTCTCTCTTTGAAGGGAAAATATACTAATAATGAGTACTTATGACTTTTACATTAGAAAGATATTTTGATCCAATTACGCAGATAATCATAAAATATTTTTAAACATTTGTTTAGGAAGCCATAAAACATATATATTGACTGAAAATTTACTAGAGATGCATCTCTTTATATAAGAATACAGATATTGTTTTCAAATCAAGCCCTTCATTCTTAGTGGATTCACTTTGTTACCTGACATACTAGGAATGAAATGGATTAGAATAAACTATGTATATTTTCTTCTGAAATTGCTGACAACACTTCAAGTGGAAGATAGTCTATGTGCCTTTCTCTTTTCTCACATACTTTAGACAAATGGCTCTGCCATTAATCACATAAATTTTTTGTCAATGAATACCAAAACAGCTCCATCAAAACTATAAATTCATTACACAAATATTCCTTTAGACGTTGATATAGTTTTATTGCATATGCATACATGATGTAGGACTTTTAAAATAGGTAGACAAGGAATGCATACTCTTGTTCTGCAGCTGCTCTGAAAGGTAGCTATTTGGTCCGTTTACATTAGCA
This sequence comes from Perognathus longimembris pacificus, assembly GCF_023159225.1. Lineage (NCBI taxonomy): Eukaryota > Metazoa > Chordata > Mammalia > Rodentia > Heteromyidae > Perognathus > Perognathus longimembris. Next base: position 46,093,892 of record NC_063172.1, on the reverse strand, counting down.
CAAAGGGCATTATTTTTGTTCTGAAGTTCAAAAAAAGAATTAAAGAATGCCTAATACTAGTGTCTATAAACATTAAAAGACAACCTTCCAGAAACTATTCAAAGAAAACCTTACATTTTTATGCAGGGGAGGTTATTTATTTTCAATAAAGTACTAAATTTAACCATTAAACATTTTTGTTTCCACATTTAATTTTAAAAAATAATCATTTCTCAGGAAATATGCTAATCTTTACATACAGGAGAACATACTTTACAAATGAATTCAAAGCATTTTAAGATATTCTAAAATTTAAATCATTGAAGGCAGGAGAATAAAATCAGTTCCTTTCATTTAATCTTAGAAAGAAATAGAAGACTAACTGAAATTCAATATGAAGAAAGAATTCCAAATTTTACTAACTGATCTATCACTGATAGACATTCCTTCCTACAACTGAGTTCCCCCAGAAAACTTAGTAGTCAAACTACTAAGCAAAAAGGTCTAAATATCACCTAAGACATAAGTATACTTTAACTTACTGGTTATAAATAAACTCTAATTGTCTAGAGCTTCTCATGTTATTCCTTCTTATTTGGTATTGATTTATTTTCTTCTTCTAATAGTTTCCAAAAAAATATAAATCAGTAACAACAACAACAGCAAATATGATAATAAAAATCACCTACAGGATGAAAATTTATGTCTTATTTCTAAGCTTTTATTTTGGTCTATAAAAAAATCTACCATATAGAACCAAGATTTTCATCCTCCTCCTTAGAATGAGAGCAGCTCATTTTAATTTCAAAAATAAAAAAACTTAATGTAGTGAATTTAACAATTTACAAGAATTTATCCAGAGTATCACTTTTATTTCCTCAAAGTAGTATTTAGTATTACTGCTTTCCAGTAATTGAGACCAGGAAATATGTTATTCATCTGTGTAGTCCAGTGCACACACACACTGCTTAGCAATAAGTATATTTGCAAGGATTTGTTTAATAAATACAAGAAAGCATTCAATCAGCAGAATTGAAAACATTATTCTTTAATTGTAAGAAAAACTCAGATCTGAGAGAAATAACTAGCTTCAAAATCCTTTCCAATGTACCCTGTTTCTGGGCCTATATAATTGATGTGTGTGTGTGTGTGTGTGTGTGTGTGTGTGTGTGTGTGTGTCTGGTCCTAGGGCTTTCACTTGGGGCTTGGGTGTCATTTTGTCCAGGGCTTGTGCTCTACCACTTGACTCATAACTCTACTTCTGGCCTATTTTGTTGTTGATGGTGGTTAATAAGAGATATAAGTGTTTTACAAACTTTTCTGTTTCAGCTGGCTTTGAACTGAAATCTTCAGACCTCACCCTTCTAAGTAGCTAGAATGACAGGTGTTAACTGTCAGCATGTGACTTAATTTTAATTCTTATCAACTTCAAAATTTGTTAGAGTATTTGAAATGATCAAATTCATTAAAATTACAATATTTCCATGCTGTACAGTCTATATTATTAAATAATGTCCTGACCAATAGTAATATATCATCCATTCTGTCTGAGTCACATGATATAAACATGAATCAGACAATAGTAATTTATGTAATAAGGGTTAAGATATTTGCTGAAAACTGTCTAGAAGATTCTCTTGATACTTTGAGAGTCATCCTCAAGTATAATACCCAGGAACAAAATAGATTAAAAGAAGTAAATTAACTTTAAATTAAGAGTGGACATCTTTAAAATATTTAAGGTATTTCACAAAGCTAATTCACCATTATGGACCAGGTATATGGCTAGCTATAAGTAATATATGAAATGAAAAATATCTGAGATATTTTTTCTGGAATAAAACAACTATTGGGTATTTTACATATGGAAAAAATCTTATTTTTATTTTACTGAAAATATTCCACATTACCCTCTCCTACTGGTGATATGTGTCATCCATAGGTCCCCAGTTAAGAACAATGCTATCATCTGTACATCAGAGGAGAAAGCACCTGTGTGCTGTGTTGATAGTCTCTCTAAACAAATATTTATACAGTTGAGATGAGAGATAGAAAATGTCAGTCCCAAATCCACCCATGATGGCACATATACCAGACAGATGACAAAGTCTGGCTCAGGTTATAAAAGCTCCTGAAATACTTGAATCATATTTTGTAACCCTTGAAAGAATTCAGGTTGGAGATTAAGAAAAACCAGGCTCAGTTCTGTTCATAATCCCCTTTATCTGTCTTTTAGCCAACAAAATGAAAACCTTTAAAGCCAGACTGACAAACAGAGTATGAAGGGCATTCTATCACATTTAAGAAAACAACAACAAAAAATAAAATAAAATGAAACCTGAGGTTGCTGTATTTTTAAAATTGCTTCTTACATGACCATTATTTTAGGTTATTGTTAATTGTAGAAATAATGAATTAAACCACTGTATGGCAATATTATTGTAGATTTTCTAATAAATATGGCATTCAGTAAGTTACTTGCAAATTAATTCTTGTTTCCCTGGAAATACAGTGAGAAACCTTCAGAGAAGGTAAATTGGTGTGGAAACAAATGTTTCTCAGGTCCAGAAGTTTATTAAATATCTGACACTTAGATTGATTAAGGTGAAAAAGTATTTAGAAGAAGTCTTAAGGAAGGAAAACTGAAAAGTCACAGAATAAAGTAAAGAAGCTTCTAATTACATAGTAGTAAGTGTGATTGATCATTCTATGCAGATGGGACCAGAAACCACAAGTAAGAAAAGCAGTATGGATGACAGGTTAAGTTTTGTCCTCATCTAAAATGGATATTGCAAGGGAGATGAAGAGTAAATTAATCATTAAGACTCACTGATTCGTAGCACTCAAATCAATTTCTCAAAAGAAAAAAAGAGAGGAAAGCAACCAGTCAACAGGACAGACTGACCAGATCCTGGGAATTTCTCCTCCAAACTAAATACATAGTAATGGAAATCAAAATGCAGTAACAAATACAAAATCAAGTGAGCCACAATAAGCCAAACAACTTAGGGGGGAGAAGAAAATTGTATTCCCAGAACTTAAGGGGGAGAGGGGTGGCAGATGTCAACATTAGGGTAATACATGGTAATTCAAGAAGAACAGAAAACAAAAAGTCTTATTTCTGAGGTTGGGTTTTAAATATCTGTTGATGTTTTCTGGAAATCAGAATAGGTTCTGGAAAATAATTGAATCATATTTCATAGTTCTCAGCATAAATTGCTATCTAAATTAAAATTACTTGCCTATTTGAAAACACATTAAAGTACAAGAAGCTAACAGACATTTTTGTTCATGCAATTTTCACACATCAAACAATAACTTGAAAACTAATAAAACCACTCATGTCAGCTACTGAAATCATCTTGGGATGTTAAAAACACTTTGAAGACTGAAAAAAAAAAAAAAAACCTGAGTTTTTGTTGTTCCGGTTGCTGTTGTTTGTTTTGTTATGTTTGTTTTTTGCTTTGGAGGTGAGTCCCAAAAAACGGGAATTTTAAAAAATATTGTCACATATATTTTAGGAGGGAGAAAGAATCATTTTACACAGCATCTTCTAAATGAGAATGAAAATATATCAAAAAAAGTAAAATGGACTTGACAAAAATGCATGATTTGAGGGCAAATACATTTGAGAAAAAGATTAATAATTTAATTAGGAGATAGTTAAAATGAAATAGTACTAGAGTACTTTAAATAAAATAAAGTCTAGTCAGATTTTGAATTTTACAGGAATACAAGTAACGATTACTATGTAGATGAGATAATGGTTAGAGATAGATTTTATATAATTAGGAAAGTACATTGAAAATTTCAGAAACTATTAAAATAAAAGTGTTTATGGTTCAGAAAAATAGGAAATCATAGAGGAATATTTTTATTTTCATAATAAAACAATAATAATATGATTAAACAAGTAGAATACTTAGAAAGATAAAAAAGCATGCAAAAATAAATGAAGAGCAAGTCAATAAACAAAAGCAGTAAATAATACATCAAAAGATGCTAAAAATAGTTTTAAGAATTCCAGTGAAGTGTGGTAGTATTAATTTATAATCAAGCTGCTTAGAAGGCTGAGGCAGGAGGATAGTGAACCAGCCTAGGTACAAAGGTCTCAAAAAGTAATAAACAAAAGAACTAAATTCTACTTTACTTCTAAGTGATACACATAAAGCATTTATAAGATAAAACACCATACATAATTCAAAATAAATTACATATATGATTGCCTTTCAGAATTATGTCTGTCACATAGTGACATGTGATTTTCTTTCTTGTGTGTGTGCCGGTCCAGTGGCTTAAAATCGGGGCCTGGGCTCTGTCCCTGAGCTTAATTAACTGTGCTCAGAGAACGCTTTCTATCACATTCACTACAGCCTCACTTCCCATTTTGCTCATGGGCTTTCCCTCCCAGGCTGACTTCTTGGGATCCTCCAATCCCAGCTTTCTGACCTCACTCAGCATGACAGATGATTTTAAAGACAAAGCAAATGAAAGCTCAAAGTAATCACATTCTTCACAAATGAAATTTGAGCTATTTTAAAATGACGATACTCAAATGGCTTTGTAAACTGTCATTTATCCCATTAACTCATTTTCATAGTCCTTTTCATGGCACAATTCACTAAATAGTGCAGTACTAATGTGATTTCAAACAATATCAGCATTAATTCAAAATTATAATTATCTCATGGATACCTATATTATGCAATGAGCTCACCATTTCTAATCTATTCTTCAGTAAGGATCTAGAAATGAAGGTAGGTTGTTATGTTTTAGTTAATGAGCCAGTTATCATTACAGAACATGCTAGCTGTGCATGGATTTTCCTTTTATAATTTAAAATAACAGGAATTTATTTCACATCTTAATTGATGGTCTTCACAAAGACAATTACTTTGAAAATTCTTGTTAGGATAGATAGATAGATAGATAGATAGATAGACAGACAGACAGATTATTTTTCCACTGTAATAGAGGTGATGTATAGAGGGGATACAGTTACATACATCAGATAATGAGAACATTTCTTTTTGAACAGCACCACCCTTCCCTTGCTTTTTCCCAATGTTTCACTCCTGTCTCCACCCACAAGTTGTATAGTTCATTTTCAACATTGTGTCTATAATTATCCCTAATATTATGACATTTCATATTTCAGGATAAAGTTGTCATGATAACTTGGCATAATAATAAGGTAGAAACATATTAAAATGCAACTTAAAGGTAAAAATTTTATTTAACATCCAAATTCCATACGGAAAGCAAAGAGGCTAGTTATTATTGAAAGGCAAATAATATATAAACATCATTAAAATACATGTTGCTCAATTATAAATATTCTACAAAGCCGGTAATATTCATTAACTCAGGGGTTTTAGTTTACCATCTTTGGACTTTATTAGTAATGTTAAGCCCTTTGTAGTTAACTGTAAAGTTACTACGATGATAGAAGTGAGAATTTATAAAGACTGTTTTTAAATTGTGCTTAAGAAGGACTTAGGAAGACATGAATTAAGCCCCCATTTTTGAAAGTTTGTAGTAATCATAGGGATGTATGTTATCTCCAAATCTAGAATCAATGCCAATCTTATGCATATATATGCATGTATTCATATGAGTCATTTATATTATTTTGTCTAAGCTGTGTATAATCCAATAGAATCTAAAGCTGGTGGAAAAATTCAAACAAACATATTGCCAAGCATGCTAGCAAATAGAAATACTCCTATTATTTATTTTCACTAGATTTTCTTGGGCTTTTTGAAAATGAGTCTGTTAAATCTTGGAAGTAATCTGCATGACAATGGAGACTGGCATACCAGTGGATGATCCTAGTATAGAGTTCAAAACTGAATCAAGATGGAGTTTCACCTAGCCCACCACTTCGACTATTTACCCATTCCCTTTTACTGTTCTTATTTTTCTCTCTTTACACTATTTAGAAATTATATGTACTGAACCCTGAGGACCAAAGTTGATTATTGCTTATGGAGAAGAGATACTAATAGGTTATTCATAATAAACAGACAAAACACTGACTTGCATATTTCACAAAAATAAGCCCCTAAAAACAATCAACAATTAAAATGATTTCAGTGTCCAGAAGACAAAATCAGGCAAATATAGACAAGCTAGTATATCTTATAATTCCTCAAAGAGTGTAAACATTTCCAAACATCAAAACTTGTAGCTAGAGAAGGAAATATTTCATGAAGCTATTATATCAGAGAATAAGAAATTGAGACACTGAGAATGAGAAAAATAACAGGGAAAATAATTTGAGAACAAATTAAGGATTTATTTTTTATTCTTAACCAAGATTAAACTATTATGCTAAGTAGCATGCATTAAACTTAACAGTTTTCATCTACAATTTGATATCCAATGCTAAAAACTAATATTGTAAAAGGAGTAATAATTGCATTCATTCATAAATTGATACCAGTTGATCAGCACAATAGACTTATTTGTTGGAAAAAATAGGTATAAACATCAAAGTCATTAATTACACTTTGTCATAAAGGTGGACAGAAGTTATATTATGTAGAGGTCAGTTGTGGGCTAGAGGCTATTTATTATTTTCATCCATGACTTGGATGATAGAAAAGTCTGTGAACTTAGTAATTTACAGTTCTGTTTAGTTGGAAAACCTGATTAACACTTTGAATGTCAAGATCAAAATTAAACATGACCATAATATGACCTCAGCAAATTGGTGAAGTGGTTTTGAACAATGCAATTCAATAAAACTAAGTCAGATGCAGTCTCTAAGGAATTGGGAAGCAAATGAAAATTCATAATAATGTAGGAGATACTATTCTAGTATTAATGCATGTGGGTGCATTTATTGGTATATGCACATAATATGGAATTTAATAAATAATATGTAATATGGCTTGAGGCAAGAATATAATGCCAACTTTTAATTTTTTTCTCTCCCCTCTTGGATTATTGCTTAGCTCTTTATAGAGGTTCTTGTTTCCTCTCTCCCTTCCTCCCTCCCTTCCTCTCTTCCCTTGTTTCACCCTTCCTCTCTTTCTTCTTCTTCCCTCCTCTCCTGGCTTGCTTTCTTTCCCAAGAGGCTCTAGGTTTGCCTCAAACTTGCTCTGTAGCTCAAGCAGGCTTTGAATTTGTGATCTCCTGACTTAACCTATTGAGTGATAAGATTCCATAGACCCCCCTCTCTAGATACATGTGTGTATTTCTATATATACCCATATACATAATATATGTATACATTCGCTATATACCTTTTGCATTCCACCATAGTTATGTTACTGTTATTTAAAATATTGTTCAAAATACATAGTTAATATCTACCAAAATTAGAGGTTATGGGAAAAACTAAAATCCCTGCATCACAGAACATATTCTGTGACATTATGGTAGGACTGAGTGGAAAAAGGTTCACAGAGAGGTTATCCTCTGAAGCAAATGACTGGTAAATTAGCAATATCTATAGAATTGGGTATCACATTAAAGATATGAAGCTGCTGTTGACTTAGAAACAATGACTCAAAATAAGTCCCATAGTGAACATCATAAAGGCAACATGTTGATTAGACTTCTCAAGAAAGGCGATTTATATTTTAGGGTAAATGCAAGATAGTGCTATAAAGAACCAAAAACTCAATAAATTATTAAAGGAACTCAACATACAATTCTTGCAAAATAAAAAAAAATACTAAGTAGTAAATATACGAAGAAAGGTTTGATATCCCTGGCAATAAAGAAAATAAATCAAAGTGACATTGAAATTGTATCCCCCTCTTGTCAAAATGGTCATTGTTATGCACAAAAAGCACCACTAATGCTGGTGAAGTCCTAGAGAAAAAATGAAACCATGTAAAGCACACTGGCTAATGCTAATGCAACCAGTCTAGAAATTATTGTAGAGGTTTCTCAAAAACTTACCATCCCAACGACTGCAAAGTTAAGAAACTATGTGTATATTTTGTGTGTATATATACATATACACATATAATGATATATAATATATGTGTGTGCATATGTATCTGCATATCTACAGGCATATATCTACAGACATATCTATATGCATATATGACATGTTTATATTTGTTAGGCTGTTGGAGTAGATTGGAGTAAAGAGGAAAGGGAAGGTTTTAAAAGTGATGAACAATGAGGTGTTGGTGGCTCATGCATGTAATCCTAGCTGCTCAGGAGGCTGAGACCTGAGGATCGTGGGTCAAAGCCAACCAGGAAAGGAAAATCCATAAGATTCATCTCAAATTAACCACCAGAAAGCCAGAAGTGGCTTTATGGCTCAAAGTCTTTGGGCACTAGCCTTGAATAAAAGTGCTCACAGACTACACTTAGGCCCTGAGTTCAAGCCCCACGACCCACAAAGAAAACAAAGAAAAAAAGGTTGAGTGAACAATACCCAATATATTGTAACAGTTAGTGGAGATAGCAAAAATAGGACCACTGAAAGTTGTCAAGTAAGAAGAGGGAGTTGAACTGATGAAAGGTGAAAGAAGTTGAGATACTTCATGTACTGGGTGGAAATGAAATAGTAAAGCTGGTTGAGGCTGTTTTGGAAAGAGCATGATGAAGGACTAGGGAGACGGAAGAAAGGAAAGTCTGATCAAGATACATTGCATGCATATATAAACCTGTCAAATAAACTCTGTACAAGTGAATTGACTACTAAATGGGGGAAAACAATATAATACTATTCCCTGCTTGTTTTATTTACTTAGTTGTATGTTGAGTTTCTAGTTATTTATTTTAACTAGAAGAGTTTATGGTTAATGAATTGAGATTTATATTTTCAATTTCTTATATTTTTGTTTTTGCAAAGTTTATTAAATTATTTTTTATTAGACTTTATGTTTGCAACACTTTGTGATGAAACTTAGGGACTCATGTTAGCTAGTGCTCTACCACATGAGCTACATTACCAATCCTTGGCCTTTTAGTTCATTTTTCAGATCAAGTCGTATCCTAACTTTGCCTAGACTGGCCTTGGATAGTGATCCTCAGACCTCTACCTCATGAATAGATGAAATTACAGTCATACTATCATATCTGGACCCTAAAATATTTTCTACCTCAGAATCACATATTTTACTATGTCTTCTGTAAGTTTTACATCTAGTTGGAGTATCTGAATTTATATCTATGATCATAATTATTTTATGATGATTTCAGATAAGGACCACAGTAATTCTTCCATACTGGTATCCAGTAAACTTGTTCTTAATCTAAAACAAGGATTAATGTACTTGTATCCTTAAGCATATATAATTTTATATTTTAGGGTAGCTACATAAAAGTTTTGAAATGTGGAAGTAAAATTAATTCAAATATAGAGGTAAAGTAATTCAGACTAATTCAAATCCTAATGTAAAAGTGCCTAATAACATATACACAATATACCAACATGGAAAGTATGATCCTATTAGTGACATTAAGATAAAATTTGAACTAAATCAAGATCCATCTTTCTGCTGCCTCCAAGAGACACATCTATCCAGCAAAAGCAAACATCTTCTAAAAGTGAAAGGCTAGAATAAAATTTACCAAGCAAATGGCCCCAAAAACCAGGCTGGAGTTGCAATCCTAGTGTCAGATAAAATTGACTTCAAATTAAAAATGGTAAGAAGAGGCAAAGAGGGTTACTACATACTAATGAAGTTATCTCTCCTACAGGAGGATATAACCATCCTAAATATCTACACACCAAATATGGTAGCACCCAACTTCATCAAACAAACACTACTGACTCTAAAAACACTCATAGACCCAAACACATTGATATTTGGAGACTTTAACACTCCACTCTCACCTCTGGACATATCAACATGCCAAAAACTGAACAAAGAAACCACAGAACTAAACAAATGCATAGATGAACTAGACTTCACCGATATCTACAGAATACTCCATCCAGCAAATACAGAATATACATTCTTCTCAGCAGCACATGGAACATTCTCCATAATAGATCACATCTTAGGGCATAAAGAAAATCTGTACAAATTCAGAAGTATCAAAATCATTCCCGGCATTCTTAGACCACAATGGAAAAAAATTAGAGCCCAACTCAAACAGCCACCACAGAAAATCCTACAATTCATGGAGACTAAACAAAACACTGCTGAATCATCAGTGGGTCATTGAAGAAATTAGAACAGAAATTGAAATGTTTATGGAATTTAACCAAGATGAGTACACAAAGTACCAGCTCCTTTGGGACACAGAAAAGGCAGTACTCAGAGGAAAATTTATATCTCTGAGTGACTACACCAACAAACTGGAGAAACAGTAACTCAACAATTTAAGAAAGCACTTTAATCTCCTCGAAAGAAAACAAGCCGAACCCCAAGTCAATAGATGGAAGCAAATAATTAAAATCAAATCAGAATTAAATGTCTTAGAGACAAAAAAAAAATCAAAAGAATCAACAAAACAAAGAGTTGGTTCTTTGAAACATTAACAAGATAGACAGACACCTAGCAAACCTGACCAAAAAATGAAGGTTGCACACCTAAATAAACAAGATCAGGGATGAAACAGGTAACACCACCACAGAAACAACCAAAATTCAGAACACCGTAAGGGAATATTTTGCAAACCTTTACACTAACAAATTCAAGAGCCTGGAAGAAATGAATTATTTTTTAGCAAAAATTGATATGTGGTACATATACACAATGGAATTTTATGCCTCTATCAGAAAGAATGACATTGCCCCATTCGTAAGGAAATGGAAGGACTTGGAAAAAATTATACTAAGTGAACTGAGCCAGACCAAAGAAACATGGACTCTATGGTCTCCCTCATAGGGAATAATTAGCACAGGTTTTGGCTAGTCACAGCAAAGGATCACAAGAGCTTAATAGCTATGCCCTTATGAACACATAAGATGATCCTAAGTGAAATGAACTCCATGTTATGGAAATGAGTGATATATCACTGTTGTAATTACTTTCAACATGCCATGTGAAACCATAGCTTCTTTGTTGAGGATGCTCTTGTATCCCCTTCCTGTGGTTGTATTGGCACTATCACTGTATCTTATCTGAGTACATTGGAAACTGTATATACTGTTATTAGAACTAGGTAAGTTAAAAGGAATATCAAAATCGAGAGACAAAGGATAAAAAGACAAATGAATACAAAAGCAATACTTGCAAAACCATTTCATGTAAACCAACTGAACAACTCATGGTGGTGAGAGGGAAAGTGAGAAGGAGGTGGGAATGAGGGAGGAGGTAACAAACAGTACAAAATATGTACCCAAGGCCTAATGTATGAAACTGTAACCTCTCTGTACATCACTTCAACAATAAATAGAAAAATATTGAACTAAAAGAGAGAAATAAATATTGCACAAAGTAAACATATAAAATGACTATTAAGCAGTTGGAGACAGCAGCAAGGAAAGAAGCAGGAAGGCATAGCTATTGGTGATACACTGAAATCTAAACCAGTTGAGAATCAGAAAAGGAAAAGTAAATTTAGAATAAAATAGAGTTATAAATCATTTAATAGGAGAATTACAATCACATTAAGGTGGTAACAGACTAAGGGGGTTAATTAGGCAAACCCTAGAGATCCTCTTTACTCCTGGGCTTGACACATGTTAAAGATGTGTGTGCTTTCTACTTCATTTCATCTAGGGATACTTGCTTGCTTTCCTTTACTGAAGGATGTGTTAAGCTTCCTGTTGTACAAATTCTGACACACATGGTGAACGTATTTTGCTCAGTTTTCTTGTTGTAAGGCAAGGCTGCTGTCTCATAGCACTATTTCTTTATAGGACAGATGCACTGCATGGAATTAAAGGTTGAGGGTTTTCTCCCACTGCTTTAGATATATTATTTATATTCTTTCATCCCACATTGCATCTGGAAAATGTCTGTTAAAATTCATATCTTGATTTTATGCACCTATTATGATATTTTTCTCTAGCAGCTTGTGCAATTCCCTCTATCACTGTTTTTAAACAATTTATAATAATGTGGTGGTGTTGGTATGTGGGTTTCTTGATATTCATTAAAGCTGATCTTCTCGGTTAGTTCTTATTATTTTTTACCACTTTTAATCAATGCATCTTTAAATATTTCCCCCCTTCCATTTCTCATTGGTTTCTAAGAGTTTTACTTATGCATACAATTTAACTTGGCTGTGTCCCATAGAAAATATAAATGTCTAAAGGTCAAAAAAGAATCACCATATTTTGATTTTAGACACTTTTTCTGTATTTCAAAGATCTGTAATTTTTACAAAGACATGGAAGTATATTATTGTTAACTATTTTGAAAGAATAAAAACTATTTTCTGAAAGAATGGAATATATATATATATATATATATATATATATATATATACTTGCATATAGAATAGCAACTCTGAACAAGGAAAATAATTTGTATAATGCTTTTTGGTGCTTTTTATTATAAAATACGAGTGTTAACTGGAGAAGACAATTGGAAATTTTTATATTTCAAAAGAACTTTCCAACTGAAAATGCTAGAAAGTATTAAAATGTTTATTTGCAATGGTTTAGTGAACATAATTTTAATACACAATTGAATCTTGTATTGTAATAGCCTTATTAGTTGTAACAAGCTATAAAGATTCCATAATGACATTTTTCACTGAATCCATTCTTTATCAGCTTTGCCCCAAATTTCATGGTTTTATTAAGATCATCCGTGGAGTAGGTACTTAATAAAAGAATGTTAGTATATAGATTTTTTTTTCACAGAAAGGAAATATTCAACTACTTACAAATGGTAAGTGAATCCTTAAATTAGCAAAAGTATGAATATTATTCCTCTTATACACACATTATAGTATTAAAAACATTAGGCTAGGGCTTGAACTATAGAGTGATGCTATTGAGGGCTGAGGAACGTTTGTAAGATGGAATGTTTATTTGGTACACTTTCTTCCTCTTGCTCTTTTATTTTCAGGCCATGTGGTAGAGTTTCTTTGTGCTTTTACCATGCTTCCTAACATTGACATTTGGCCATTGATCTCTAAGAAAGATATAGAATAAGTAAGTCTATCTGTTCAAGGACTGAAACCCCAATATTCTGAATCAAAATGATGGTTTTCTCATATGTGGCTATTACTTCTAGCATTTCTGTAGCAGTACCAACACTGAAATTATTTTTGTAACAGTTATAGGTAGTATGAGAGTGTCTGCTTCCTTTCTTCATATCTGTTAATTATCTACCTATCCATCAATCAATCTACCTGTTAATCTATCTATCTATTTATCATTTATCTATCTATCTACCCAGATGCCTAATGCTTACAAAGAGCCATAGACATAAGACCTGGGTACCAAAATAAAATACAGTGGAAACAAGGGCTAAACCATAAGGAACGAATATATGTTTATCTGAATTAGGGAAGGGGAATATCAAAATGGAGAGACAAAGGATTGAAAAAATGAACCAATGCAACAGTGATACTTACAAGATAATATGTTGTAAACTAACTGTACAACTCTGGGGAAGGGGTTTGGGGAGGAAGGAAGGTGGGAGAAAAATGAGGGAGGAGGTAAGAAGTTTGACAAGAAGTCAACTCACTACATTGTGTATGTAACTATAACCCCTCTGCACATCACCTTGACAATAAAATTAAATTTAAAAAAAAGAAAAGAAGACCTGTTTTGTTAAGAAAATTAATCTTTCATACACACCTAAATTTCACCTAGTGAGTGATTTAACATACTATTAAGCTTCATCAATTGAAACTTCATAGAGAATTGTCTTTGCGACTATATGTGATAAACAACCCTCTTTTTAAAAACTTAATTTTACAAAACATAAAATAATTTACTACTATAAAATTGTGTTACCCTTTCAAGTATAACTCACCTTTTGTTACCATTTACACAAATCAGGAATATGTTTCTTGGGGTTCTGGGAGTCTGAAATCATTAAGAATCATAGAGTTCCTACTTTCCAATCTCCTCTTGGAAATAAATGGAAGTCTAATTTCTTGAGCAACAATTAGCAACATAGGTGACCTAAGCAGGTGCACTAATCCCTCCTGTTAAAAAGAAACAAAAAACAAACAAACAAACAAACAAAAAACCTTGGAGAGTACTACTTCTTAAGTTCATCCTGGCCATAAATTATCTCCTGCTCTTATTCTTAGAGGAGTTTTACAAACTATTGCAAGAATCTGAGTAAAGTCTTCCCCAACAATTTAATTACACCAAGGGCATTTTCTTTGACAACTTGTGTGTATAATATATAATAGTGTGTATAAACACACACAACATACATAACACATACATGAATACACACATATATGCATACATGTATAATATTTACATGTATCAACATATATGTTCATATAACAGGCCCTGTGGTAAAACTTTCTTAATTTTCTTTTTTGTATTGTCAAAATGATGTACAGAGAGGTTACAGTTTCATGCATTAGGCATTGGATACATTTCTTGTACTGTTTGTTACCTCCTCCCTCATTCCCCCCTCATCCCTCCTTTTTTCCCTCTCCCCCCATGAGTTGTTCAGTTGGTTTACACCAAACAGTTTTGCAAGTACTGCTTTTGTAGTTGTTTGCCTTTTTATCCTGTGTCTCTCCATTTTGGTATTCCCGTTCACTTTCCTGGTTCTAATACCAATATACACAATTTCCAATGTACTAAGATAAGATACAGTGATAGTGCCAATACAACCACAGGAAGAGACTACAAGAGGATCATCAACAATAGAAGCTACGGTTTCACATGGCATGTTGAAAGTAATTACAACAGTGATATAACAGTCGTTTCCATAACATGGAGTTCATTTCACTTAGCATCATCTTATGTGTTCCTAAGGGCATCTTGTGCTGTAAAAGATCTTTACCGGCCATACAATGGACAAAGGCCTCATATCTAAAATATATGCAGAACTAAAAAATTTACATTCCTCCAAAACAAAACCACAAAGAACCAATAGCCCCCTCAACAAGTGGGCTAAAGACTTAAAAAGAGGCTTCTCTGATGAAGAAATAAGAATGGCCAAGAGACATATGAAAAAGTGCTCTACATCACTGGCCATAAAAGAAGGCAAATCAAACAACAGTGCAATTCCATTTCACCCCAGTAAGAATGTCCTATATCAAGAAAACTAACAATAATAAATGTTGGAGGGGATGTGGCCAAAAGGGAAGCCTACTTCATTGTTGGGGGAATTGTAAACTGGTTCAGCCACTCTGGAAAGTGGTATGGAGAGTCCTCAGCAGGCTAAACATAGAGCTCCCTTATGACCCAGCAGCCTCACTTTTGGGCATCTACCCAAAAGACCACAAACAAGAATACACTAAAGCCACCAGCACAACAATGTTCATCGCAGGACAATTTGTCATACCTAAAATATGGAACCAAACCAGATGCCCCTCAGCAGACAAGTGGATCAGGAAAATGTGGTACATACACACAATGGAAATTTATGCCTCTATCAGAAATAATGATATTGCCCCACTCGTAAGGAAATGGAAAACTTAATTTTCTTATTTAAATACCCTATGATTGGGAATGTTTTTATCAGGAAACACTAAAAATATTTCAGAGGTATTTTTCCACAACAAAAAATAGATATTTCAAAAGGCATAAGAGATTTCAAAAACAATTTCTCTAGAACTGAGCAAGTATAAAAAATATTAAATGGCTCAATGTAATCTGTTGATTAATTTGACCATAGATAAAGTACATTTTTCATTTGGTGCCCAAGTCTCTAAAGCAATAGAGAAAAATTAAACTGCATATATTTAAAGTGTACATTGATTTTATTTTCCAGCTACCAAACATCTTACAGTGTTACACAGGGAAATATATTTTACACAATGGCATTACACACACAAACTTATAGACAGAAATATGCATATACAACTGATAAATATGATTTTGTAAAAAGGTCCTTAAAAACAAATATCATTGTCTCAACACCGTATAAAGATCATCTTTTCTACGTACAATGCACTCTAAAATTGTATATTCAATATTCATCAGTATAAATAAAACTGTGGCCATGAATAACTAAATAATGGTCCTACTTAATCTGAAACACACACACACACACACACACACACACACACACACACCTGTATATGATGGAAAGCTCATGGCTATCATATTCATGAATTCTTCTTATCATAAGAGTAAAATAAAATGCATTCTTTGCTTTGCTTGCATTTTTACAAAGTGACTGTAATGGGAAACACTCTTTCCAGGCTACCTATGAACAAGGCAAACTGAGAAACTGCCCTTCCCTGGCTCAGATCTTTTCAGGATTACAAATGAAGGTCTTTAAGTAGGTTCAATCAGCACTCATCTTGCCAGCAAGCCCTTTTCTACTCAGTGTTGCCCTTTTCTACTAAACCATCCCATCTAGATTGCCTGGAGGTATTCTGGTTTTACCATGTGCATTGCCACATGCTGTTGGCCTTTGACAGGTTTTGATGTCAAACTGAAGAGGTGCCTAGAGTCAGGCTGACATCTCCACATCCCTTGCCTAGCTGGCGGCATGAAAGAGATGGCCAGAAGTCCTTGGTGTAGTTTGTAGAAGATGGAATGAGTTCCACATGCTCACCTTTCTATTTTTTTAGCTCCTTTATCAAAGATTAAGTGGGCTTAGTTCTGTGGCTTCATTTTTGGGTCTTCAGTTCTATTCCATTGGTCTTAAGACCTGTTCCTGTCCCAACACCAAGCTGTTTTTATTACTATAGTTTTGTAATACAGCTTGAAGTTTGGTATAGTAATTCCTCCAGCACTGTTCTTTCTACTTAGGATTGTTTTTGCTATTCCAGGTCTTTTATTGTTCCATATGAATTTCTGGATTGTTTCCTCTATTTCACTAAATAATAGTGTTAGGATATTAATGGGTATTGCATCGAATTTGTAGATAGCCTTTGGCAATATTGCCATTTTGACTATATTAGTCCTCCAAATCCAGGAGCATGGGAGGTTTTTCCATTTCCTTAGTTCTGCCTTAATTTCCTTTTTCATGTTTTTAAAGTTCTCATCATAGAGGTCTTTCACTTCTTTGGTCAATGTTGTTCCTAGGTATTTTATGTTTTTTGAGGCTATTGCAAAAAGAGTTGGTTTCCTGATTTCGGACTCGGTCTTTGGGTCATCGGCATATAGAAAAACTTTGCCAAAGTTTTGGATCTGCTCAAGTAGCTTGGGAGTAGAGTATATGGGGTTCTTTAGATACAGGACCATGTTATTTGCCAAGAGTGAGAGTTTGACTTCATCTTTTCCAATTTGGATCTCCTTCATGTCTTCCTCTTGACTTATTGCTCTGGCTAGGAATTCTATTACTGTTGACACTGTGTCCCATCTGAGTACCCTGGATACTGTATATACTGGTATTAAAACTAAGGAAGTGAAAGGGAATATCAAAATCGAGAGACAAAGGATAAAAAGACAAACGACTCCAAAAGCAATACTTGCAAAACCATTTGGTGTAAACCAACTGAACAACTCATGGGGGCAGAGGGAAATGGGGAGGGGAAGGGGCGAATAGGGAGGAGGTAACAAGTAGTACAAGAAATGTACCCATGGCCATATGTATGAAACTGTACCCCCTCTGTACATCACTTTGACAATAAATAAGTAATTATTATTAAAAAAGAAAAGAAAAAAAGTGCAACCACATATTCTGGAAGAATTGTTGCTTTCACAAATTTCTCTCTTCATTTTCTGATTGCAGGGTGGGACGTGACTAATCTGTCTTTTACTCATTCTCTAATTGTTCTTGCAACAATTCTGTAGGGATAGTAAAGACATGAGAAAGATTTGTACAGATAGGTAAGGGAAGTGGAAATAATGCAACAAATTACACAATGTTCATGACAACAGGTAATTAGTTTGAAAACTGTAAATTTGTATCATGAGGTCATCATAACATAGATAAGAAGGAAGAAAAAGCATTTTTGTTCACTTTGTAATGATAACCAAAATAGGAAATTTGCATTGGGATACAAAGATAATTTACTATAACTACTAAACATTGTATTGACATTACAAATTATATTAATTCTGATAACCATTCATAATATCATGTACTATAATATTAAAAGACAAGTCTATTCTGTGGTCATACAATATTTCATAATGAAATTTAACTTTGCCAGTATAAAAGATAAATTTTAAAAATCGGTCTTCATTCTAACCAACATATTACAAGTTTGGAAATTTTTTAATAGACCAAGATTTTGCAATGATTTTAATCCATGTTACTCTTTCATCCATCTATTTGTCTGTTTAGTGAAATGCAAAGAAAGGCAAAGTAAATGCCTTTTGTTCTTTTCCTCTCATGTAAATCTCTATTCATTTATTCACATCTGTTATTTATTTGTACTATTTAAACTAATACAAATATGTGAAATTTGTTCCTAAAGTGAATTGATTTTTTGTTTAGAACATGGAATAATTCAGGGTGTAGTATCATAGAAACCTCAATTTCCACTGCTTCCATTTACTAGTTGCTTGAAATAACATTTCTTGCTTTAATGTGTTTAATCAAAAGTAACATGGATTTAAATTACAACTTCCTTATATCTTCAAGGTGACAATTAAAGGACATTATGTGAAAATACCTGGAGTATCGTATATTCTCAATAAACAAAATTCCATTTTCTATAAAACAACTAACATTATTATTTATCTATCTTGCAGATCTCTGAAATATGAAAGATACCAAAACAGTAGTAAAACTGATGAGCCGAGCCTGATGAGACTTATTATTTAAATTTAACATAGAATTTAAAGAGGTGCCAGAGCAAATAGTTGGAAAGTTCTAAAGCAAAGCTCTGGGGTGAATTAACTGCAAATTTAGTAAACAAACTATGTATGTGTGCAATGTGTACCCTGTGAGAGAGAGAGAAGGGGGGAAGGGAGAAAGAGGGAAGAAAGACAAAGAGACAGAGACATAGAGAGAGGGTAGGGAGAGTGAGACAGAGACAGAGAGGAGGGAGAGGCAAATCAATTGACAGATTTTAGAAAAGAAAAGCCAAACACTAGTTCTATCTCCTTGCCACTATCTGGGTAGTTCTCAATATGTTTAACCCTACTTCTTGCACAAAGCTGCCTTTGAACTAAAACTCTTCAGGTTAAAGTGTGTGCTGGGCAACCTGTTCATCTACAGCCGAGTTTAACCGTGTAGAAAAATTTAAGCTATCTACTTTCTTGTATTTTTTTTAATTGCTCCATTGAGTATTGAGAGAAAATGGACTACATGTAGATGACAAAAGATCTGCAGAGAAGATTGAGTGGCAGTACCAGATAAAAGAGGAATGAAGTCAGTTGTCCGTCGCTAAGACACAATTCACTTATTGCAACTTCACTATGGGCTGTGTTTGTTGTTGTTCTCGTTTTTTTTTGTTGTTGTTGTTTTTAAATACCTAGTGATTCCTCATCTATTGCGGGAGCTATGTTCCTGAGACCCCAGCGATGGTTGAAAATCCTCCACGTAGCAGTAAGTGAACCATAGTATAGCAAGGGATGACTATTTAATGCTGTTAACATGATAGGGTGAGAGATCACTGTCAACATGGACAGTAGAGGTTGAGGAAAGGCAGAACAAATAAAAACTCCAATATGAGTCTGTTGCACTCAAACACACAGACACATTTACTCACACAGACATATGCATACTCACGTTTATCTTATGTAAATAAGTTAAATGTTCATGTGGACTAGAGCACTACTTTTCTCAATATGTAAATCATGGAAGAACAACCGTTCCAAATTTTGCATACACACATTCAAATGTGAGGGATTTTGGAAAGTTTGTATTTTGTGTGGAAATTAAATATAGGCACCAGGAAAGCCTGCACTGGACACACACGGGTGACCTGCATGGTGAGCATGTGGAACTCATTCCATCTTCTACAAACTACACCAAGGACTTCTGGCCATCTCTTTCATGCTGCCAGCTAGGCAAGGGATGTGGAGATGTCAGCCTGACTCTAGGCATCTCTTCAGTTTGACATCAAAACCTGTCAAAGGCCAACAGCATGTGGCAATGCACATGGTAAAACCAGAATACCTCCAGGCAATCTAGATGGGATGGTTTAGTAGAAAAGGGCAACACTGAGTAGAAAAGGGCTTGCTGGCAAGATGAGTGCTGATTGAACCTACTTAAAGACCTTCACTTGTAATCCTGAAAAGATCTGAGCCAGGGAAGGGCAGTTTCTCAGTTTGCCTTGTTCATAGGTAGCCTGGAAAGAGTGTTTCCCATTACAGTCACTTTGTAAAAATGCAAGCAAAGATATTTTAGGTTTTTATTTGAAATATTCTTGGCATCTTATGTTTAAAATATAAGTGTACTTGGGTGCATAAAACTAGATGATTTATTTAAATAATTTTCATAGGATTCCTAGTGGAATCATGAACAAATATTCCTGAAATAAACACATTTGTATTCCAAAGACTATCACTGTTAGCAGAATTAACATTTTACTTTTAAATAAAAGAATGGAACTTATTTGGAAGGAATTAGGACACTAGACACATCTTTGATTCTTCAAATGAACATGTAACCTATAATTACTAAAATGTGGTAGGCTCTCCACTGAGCTCAACCTCACTTCCTACCCACAGATCCATTCCCTTTTTTGACACTGACTCAGTATAAGCGCCAAGAACTGAATGGGTGAAATTCCTTTGGGCAGGGTTAAGGTACATCATTTCAAAAGCACACATGTACTTGTGCAACCCAACCATGCTCACCACAAAATATGTTACACCACAGAGATGTAAGTTCAGCATTCTCTACCAAATTCACACAAGCAGACAAAAGACAAAGGCATTTTAGCAATGTTTTAGCCAAGTGTTAATAATAGTTAAGCCAAACATAGAGGAAGGAAAATATTAAGTTGAAAAACTCTCTAATTAATAAATGCTCAATTCTGTTTGTGGCTTTAACATGTTCATGTTACTTTAAATAAATTTGCCTCTCTGTGTTTCCCTTTCTTCACCAACCCCATGGATTTAACAAGCAGATCTTTGTGAATTTCATGGGATATTCAAACTTCTCGTGTGGAGCTGGAGAGTACACATTAAACTTGAAGCTACTTACCACTCTAAAAGGGGACAGATCAAAAAAGACATACACTAGGCTTTAAAATACAAAATAGAACAAATTCCTATAAATCCTTATCAATATCAAATTTCTTACTAGTCGCATCATGAAATAATTAATTCAAATATATTATCAGAATTATTTTTAAAGTTGTCTCCATTTTTACCTGGGTACTATAAGGTTTTAAATTTTCATTACAATTCCATTGTACACTTCTAGCACATCATGTAGCAAGTGCTTATTACTTAAGTAAATGCTTTAAAATATTTTCTCTCTGAAAAAACAAAAAAACCTTAGTAATGTATTATCTCAAAGATTTTACATAAGCAGAAAAATAGAAGAAATACTAATTTAAAAGTTATTTTTAGTTTGCATAAGATTATTCAATAGAAAGTCACTTCCCATCTGAAGAGAGAATTTTTTTATCTTTTATTTTTTAGGTATGCCTGTTCTGGGGTTTGAACTAAATGCCTGGGCACTATCTATGAGCTTCTTTTGCCAAATGCTAATAGCTCTACCACTGGTGTTACTTCTGGCTTTTTGGAGATGAGTTCTCATGGACTTTGATGCCCAGGCTAACTTCATATCATAATCCTCAGATCTCAGCTTCACGAGTAAGTAAGGTTACAGGCATGAGCCACCTGTGCCTGGCAAATTTTCATATCTTTTAAGCAATAACAAAAAAGTTAAAAAAAAAAAAAAGCACCTAACTGGATCAGCCTGCACAGTTTGAAAAGTTATTGTTTTCTAAGCAGAAACTATTTGAATAAATTTAGACAAAAATGATTTAACAAATATTCTGCTTTTTCTACATGAACACCACAGCACTAGATAGTGCAAAAGAGGAGAGAAATAGATAAATAGCATCCATGAGGAGAAAGACTACTGAAGGCAGGAGAAAGAACTCAGGACATGAGAGAAATAAACATCCATACATACACAAAATGGCAAATGGTTGCTATTTCAGAGTACTCATGATTAATATCCAATCTAAAATAAGATCTAAAGCTCTACTCCCAATCATTACCCAAAGTCTATTTTCTGGAAGAATCTGGTGTTACTCTGGTGGAGTGAAGAAGTATCACAGGTTGCATGAGGTGAAGATGTTTACTAAGAACTCTGGTGATGGAGGAAGGAAGATAGAGGAAGGGTTGGGGATATGGCCTAGTGGCAAGAGTGCTTGCCTCGTATACATGAGGCCCTGGGTTCAACTCCCCAGCACCACATATACAGAAAATGGCCAGAAGTGGCACTGTGGCTCAAGTGGCAGAGTGCTAGCCTTGAGCAAAAAGAAGCCAGGGACAGTGCTCAGGCCCTGAGTCCAAGCCCCAGGAATGGCCAAAAACAAAACAAAACGAAACGAAAGAATCAGAGGAGATGAATTCATCAGAATCTGGAAATCAAAGAAATGTCAAAGGTAAGTATAATTTCTTAGAGAATGTGTGGGTCCAAGAGTTCTCTATCATACTAGGGTTTACATTTCAAAACCTTCAATGAAATTAAACATTAATTCATCTCAGACTAATTGAGAGGAATGGGTTTCCAAGGAACTGACCATTAAATTATATTTACCTTTGGAGTAGGAATTACAGGAATAAAATAATGGTAGCTAGTAGTTATATATTAAACACTTAATTTTAAAACATTTTTTCAGTAGACAGGCTCTTTGATTCTTGGAGTAGATATAGTTAGGAAATACTATTCTCTCCATTTTAAAGATAATGAAACTGAAGAAGACTCAGAGAAAGCCATGGTCACTCAGAAATTCAATTGCAGAAATACAAACACGTGACTGTATTCAGTTGGTAAATGTCATATTCTTTCATTTCAGTATGTAAGTGAGTCTCTCCTCAATAGAAGGGATTATAATTATTCTATACTATTTTTTTCATATTATGGTTTTAATTCCTGGATTTGATCCCACATTAGTCATCTTAGTAGATTGCTGAGTAAGGATGAAGCTGTTGATAGTAAATTTAACAAACCTCTTCATCATCTTAAATCTAATCAAGAAAGCCTACTTTAACTCCTGGAAATTTGAAAAGTCTGTAGTACTTGTTAAAATGCATATTTATATTCAGAACAAATAGAGATACAGAATGTATGGAGGTAAGGAAAACCAATGAAGCTTCAGCATTGAATTGCTGAATCTAAAGACATTAATTAAGTAACATTTTTTGGTATAAATCTAGGAGTTATGAATTCCATGCGCTATCAAACCATATTTTTGTAAGAATAGGAATATGAATCTACAAAAATCACAGCCTTTACTCTCAAGTTACATCGGGGCTAGTTTGGGAAACACATAGGAGAATTAGAAAGCATATGAAAAAACAAGGAAAAGTTAAGAAAGGTTATTAGCAAAGCACAGAGACATGGATTTTACTCTGTGAGTAAAGATGAATGAAGGTTATTCTGGGTCAATAGCAACTAATCAATATTTATCTGGAGTATACGGTCTTCTTTGAACAAAGATAAGATTTTACAGTAGGTTTATTTAACTGGCAAACATTGGGTAACTGTTAAACTGTTCTGTTCTTCCTTTCTTTCTTCCTTCTCTTTCCTTCCTTTCTCTTTTTTTTCTTTCTCTCATTTTCTCTCTTTCTTCTTCATCCCCTTTCTATTTCTCTGGCTCCCTCCTTCACCCACTTCCTCTTCCTTTTATTACATTTCTTCCTTCTTCCTTCTTTCTTTCCTTCCTCCTTTTCTTCTGCTTTATTTTTTTTGTTTCATCTCTGAAAGAAGTATTGACACAAACACTAATCTGATCAAAGTTTTCTTTACATGGTCATGAAATATTACATTTGTGGTTTAGATTTGCTATTTCATTGTGAAGGCAGGTAATTATTAGTACAATTAGTAGTAAAAAAAAATCAGTCATAACAAGTTATTCCCAAACTTGCAACACAAGTATATATTGGAGTAATTGCTGTGGAGAAGCCCATAAGGTACATCAAGTGATCAGAGGATTTAGAATCAATCAGAATTATTTAAATTCTACCCTGCCACTAGATATGTGTACTCATTCAAATTATTCAAATTTTAGAGGTTCAATTTCATTCACAATAAAATAGAAAAATTTATCAACAGCTATATTTAGATCTAAATAAAATCGTGTTTGTATCACCAAACATATTATAGATCATATAAAATATGAAATAATATACATATCACACTTATCAGATAATGCATAGTATGAATTGATTTTATTCCTGATGCTATTAAGAATAAAAAAGCAACATCATATTTATTAATACTAAGTTAAAATATGGAAATATTCTAGAACTTGGAATAAGCACCCTATAAAAGTATTTCACTTTTCTTTTAGTTTACAATATAGAGTATCAATCTGCTTTACTTATTTGTTTTTATACCAGTAGCTGGGAATTTCTTCATTCCTTCTTGATTATCTTTTTTTACTTCATTTGACAGTGTGATATGAACTCATTTCATCTTCTTCTTTACTCAGTTAAATGCTTTGAGCCTCATCTCCATGTATGGATAAAAACAGCCCTTCTGCAGCATGTGTAATTTGTAAGAATGTAATAAATGCCTCCAGAAGACAAAATCTGAACCATCACCACAAAATGAAAGCACTGTAGCTAACTATGCACAGAACCAGCTAAACTAAAAGCAGCCCTTGCAACACAAACCATTCTCTTCTTAAGCAATCAGTGCAAATTGCAAAGGCAACAAACATTTAAGATCCAGATGAAGGAGCCACAGACAATCCGCAAAACCTCATATGAAATTTGCCACATATTACAGAAGTAGCAGAAACCATTTGGTGGTGCTAAAAGGTAACTGGGCTGGGATATTCTCAGAGTTTCTTAGAACTCTCAAATGCATGAACCCTAGCCACTGACATTATTTCACTGGCATTCCCCCCAGGGTGTGGCATTGGGAACATCCTTATTTAAGAGATGCAATTATTGAGACATTGTAAATTTTATTAAAAAGAGAAGGCGTATTATGAAATAAATAAAAAATATGTCCAGAAAGTGATTATAATTAGGCTCATCAGATTTACTGAAAATATGTGCTCCAAAGCTGGGTGTGACAATGAGCCCCTTAGAGCCTAAACAATGACATTATCTCATACAAAACTAACAGAGAAACCATTGTGTGTTGGGGGACAGGGAGGCCAAATCCAAACTCAGAAGCTATCATGTAGGATTTCAAATATTTTTCCAAAATATTTGAAAAATGTAAATAGAAATAAAATATCAAATTGATATTTGGATTTAAAGCTACTCTGTATTCTTTAAAAGAAAGAAAAATATTATAAGGCAGTAATTCATGAGAATGCCTACATTGTAACAATTGACTAAATATACCATATTCCCATAGTATTAACATTTTGAAAAACAATATGATCTTCCTCAATTCTGAATGCTGCCCTCAGTCTTTCAGTCCTCACTGTACATGAAATCATATTTTAATATGAAGCATGTGGGTTTGTCTTCTTTAGGGCTCATCTGTTGTCTTCATAGCATTCACAATTCCTCTTATTTCATCCATTAACTTTATACTGCTTACCAAGGCTTCTGCTAGGACTTGGAATTTTTTTTTTCCAGTGTGTAAGAAATAGCAAAAAACTATAAACTTTAATTCAAACTATGGCTATTTACAGGACAACAGGAAAAACATAGTCATTACTTCATTACTTAGTAGTTTCCAAGAATTTGTTGTTATTATGATGTGACAGTTTTTAACTTGAAGTTAGTTTAGTGGGACACAGAAAGAATATTTCCTCTACCCAAGCCTAGTAGGGAATATAATACAAAGCATAATTGCCTCATACTGAAGAGTTAAAAATATGCTTTGAAGGATTTGGACATTAAATATTTCCCAAAGAACTCAAGACAACAAGCTTAATTGCCCACCTGTGGTGGTATTGAGAAGCTGGATTCTAATGGAAGCAATTATGTCAACAAGGGAAATGTCCCTGCAGAATGTACTGATACCTCATCCCCATCTCTTGTTTTCTTAGTGTGAGAACTTATGATGAGCAGCCTCCTGTGCTCTGTGCATTCACCGTGATTTCATGTGCCACTAAGAGCCCAAAGCAACAGAGTCCAGCAACCATGCACAGAAATCTCTTAAACTAGGGTCCAAAATGAACCTTTCTTCCTCCATATAAGTCAATTATTATTCTCAGGTGTTGTTCCTTTTTTGTGACAGAAAACTAACACAGCTTGTCAGGCATATTGGATATTATCAAACTAAGAAACATGTTTTCCCTTTCACTAAGGCAAAATAAGAAAGACTCTGGAAACTAGCCTATGAGTACCTGAAACTTATCAATAACAAGGGATTTAGAGAATGATGTACGAAAATGTTCACAAGCACATTGACATTCAGATGTATTAATCACTCTCTCCCACTCACTAACTCCTGCTTGAGAACCAAATTAAATTAGCAAGTACTGGATACAGTGCACATACTTATACACACTACCACTAGTGCCATGCAAATATGAACATCTATATTACTCTTATATCCCAGAAATACTATAATTTTATTATTGAAGGTTGATATTATCATACTGTTTTTTTCCTCCAATATATTCTTTCAAGAATTTTGTTGGTTTTTTTTTTTTTTTTTTGGCCAGTCCTGGGCCTTGGACTCAGGGCCCTGAGCACTGTCCCTGGCTTTTTCCCGCTCAAGGCTAGCACTCTGCCACTTGAGCCACAGCGCCGCTTCTGGCCATTTTCTGTATATGTGGTGCTGGGGAACCGAACCTAGGGTCTCATGTATCCGAGGCAGGCACTCTTGCCACTAGGCTATATCCCCAGCCCTCTTTCAAGAATATTTTCAACTATATTAACTGTACTCAGTGCTGAAACATTTACTTAACTGCATATTTCTAGGGCAATTAGCTACAGGCATCTGATTGTCATACTTTCATGATAATCTATGACATGCAACTTTCTAGGTCATGAATATTATTGTTAATATATTGCTATATTTAAATACATGTTGAGTTGCTTAAGAAAGGAATGCACTCATGAAGATTTATAATTTTACCTAATGATTATACCTACAAAGGATTTAAGAAAGTATTTAAGTGTCCTTTTTAAAAATAATTCTTATTTATTCTGGCCAAAAAAAGCCAAAATATAAGCACTGATATTTCCAAGCAATGTTTAATTTTTACATAGCAGTAATTCATATAAATTTCTTCAACAATTAATATCAGTAAACAAGGAAAAAAATAAAAGTATTTCTTGAATGGGTCTGTAGAAAGATAGCCATGTATAAGATAACACAACCAAAAAAGATGGATACTTCAGGGAAAAAAAAATATGTATAAATATATATAAAGAATATATATATAAAGAATATATATATAAAGAATAAAAAATGGGAAGGAAAAAGCTCATTCACTATTCCTAGAGATTTAAAACCAAAATAATCAGAAAATAAAACTTAAATATTTATTTTAGATTGATGAAGTTTTAAATATAATGAATTTATACTTTACATTGGTTGAAATATAAAATAACTATAACAATTTCAAATGTAAATTAAGATAAGTGTCTGGACACCTGACTTGTTTTAGGAATCAACCATAAATCTCCATGCCATGATTGGGGAATTCCAAAGGTATGTGGCTACATCAACATACTGGTAACAGAAACCCACTAGCTGTAATTTGTATTCCCAAGAGGATAGTATTCTTTTAACAAGTATTCATATAATTCAAGATTAGAAAATGTGAAGTTTATAGATTCTTTCATACAAGTACAGACAACAAAATATACTAAATGAAAATTCAAGATATTACACAGTATAAAAAACAATATAAGATTATATTGCATAAAATACCTTAAATAAAAACAAGTACTTAAGAGTGTCACTTCTAGAGAGATGTATATGTTACCTTTCTAAATTATCTGCACATATGTATTCATAAAGTATTACCTCTTTCTTATTTTGGTTCAGTTGTCTATAAAGAAACATTTTATTAGAAACTTGAACATACAACGTACTTTGATGCTATGTATAATGTAACCAGAAAAAAAAGATATACCATGACCTTTAATCAATGATTTTCTTCTCAATATGATTCAATTTATGTTCAAGTTTAAAAGTCACTACTGAAGATTTTACTTCAGATGTTTTGGTTATGTGATACGGAATTTATATAAATGTGAAGTGATAAAATGGATGATAGTAAAATCAGAAATGCAAAATTAGAAAAATATGAGCAACAATATTCTACTCATAAACTTGATATGACATTACACTCTCTCTAGTTTTTATATTCTGTTGAAGAAATGGAGTAAGAAAACAACATAAAATGCATTAAAATGTGGATCAGTAGTTAAATGAAACAAAAGGGAGCAAAGAAAAGGAAAGAAGAGATTGTTGTATAACTGATGAAAGTGGCCTGTAATCCTAGCTACTCAAGAGTATTGGGGTCTGGAGCCATCTCAGGCAGACAAATCCGAGAGACTCTGATTTTCAATTGACCACCAAAAGGACAGAGGTGGAGATATGGCTCAAGTGGTACAGTGTCAGGTGTGAGCAAGAAATGTAGAGCGAGGACATGAATTATTGATTCAAGCCCCAGTACCAGTATAAAAAAAAGTGCAATTATAGAAGTGAAAGAAATGTCTGAAAGTTTTTGATTAATAATTCCAAAAGAACCCAGTTAAAATTTGCTTTCAATTTGCTTAGGATGTGGGTAAATATTTACCACAAAGATATATACAGAGAAGTACATCCTAAATAGGAATATTAACATTGAGTTCACTAGACTCTTGAAAAATAATTCAAATCTATGGTTTTCTATTATTGCTTGACCTTGTTTGAAAGTTTTGTCAGTAGAGATTGGAAGGCCCCTTTGGGTCAGAGACATTTGGAAAAAACTGGCAGGAGAAATGAGAAGAGGAGCCCATACTGCTCACCGCATAATCAAAGTGGTTAGAATTGTCCTATTCTCCTATAGAACATGTAGCATCTCTGTCAATTTTTAAATAAAGTTATACAAACCAACTTATATATTTCACAAAATATAATTTTATGATTTTTATAACTTAGAATTTCAGCTTTGGAAAACTAAAACAATCAGGCTGGCCATTCAGGAAAACCTAATTACCATGAAGTATTTTTTTCTTTCAAGTATTTCGATGTTTATAGAATTATATAACTTAAAAATAGTCACTGGTTGAGGTTTTTGATCATTAAATATGAAAGAATAAAAAAGTGGGTTATTTAATAGAATTAATAACACTTGCAGCCGATCAGACTACTCTCCTAAAGAAAATGCAATTTAGCACAAGAAATGTGGTTGGAAACACAGACCAGAATAACAACTACTTTCTTCTGATGCACCCATGATTTATACAGTGGCTATTTAAATTAGCTTAATCATTCATGTTCATTGGGATATGAGGTCTTTTGTTTGGGATGTCTCCTAATTACAGAAGCCTGTTTGAAGTGGGATCTAATTTTAACTTGTGATGCCAAAATATGAACTGAAGGGTCTGTTTTCATTTCAAGGACTATGGGTATTGCATTTCCAACTTGAGATAGCTGTCATAAACTGTCTATGACCCATATTAAGACAAGAAAATGGACTGGCAGGATATAAAGTAAATGGCTTGAAAAGCTCATTCTCCATTCAGGTTAATTTTATCCATCCCTCTTTTGTCTGTTATCATATTCTTATGTATAAAGGAAGTATTTGTACTAACAGAAATCCCCAAAATCACTATGTGAATTACTTAGAAATTAGAAAAGGCAATCAATAATTCTATTAATGATTTTCTAAGTAATTCTTGCCATTTAAAATGTGTTTCTGAACCTCAAGTGCACAGCTAGCTTTTCATTGTTTTGCTGTTTAAATATTTTTCCTATTATGACCATATTGTTTTCTTAAAAACCTCTACCACAAAATTGCACACTTAAATTCAATTAATAGTACCATTATCTTTAAGAAATGGTGATAATTTGACCAATTTTTTACTAATGAGGGAACCTTTGAAATTAATTATAATAGACAGCATAGAAAACATGCCTTAATAAAATTTAACCAGATTTTTTTAAAGCAACATTATATTTAACATGGTACAATAGACACAGAAAGCATTTCTCTCATGACTGGTCATTTCCATGTAAGACCCTAATGATCCTGTCTCTCATATCTACACTTTCTGGCATCTTAAATGAAAGTTGAAACTACAGACTTGTTTATAAAAAGAGAATATATTAAAAGTGATGGATCATCATTTCTTCCATATTAATTATAAACTGCTCTACAATGAAACCCCAATGATAAAGAAATGAGGAAGCCAACTTGAAACACAGACCTGATGATAAACTACCCTAGAGAGACTGAATACTTGCAACCTCACCAGTTAATTCTTTA
Organism: Perognathus longimembris pacificus; assembly: GCF_023159225.1. Classification (NCBI taxonomy): domain Eukaryota; kingdom Metazoa; phylum Chordata; class Mammalia; order Rodentia; family Heteromyidae; genus Perognathus; species Perognathus longimembris. Next base: position 46,063,454 of record NC_063172.1, on the reverse strand, counting down.
GTTGAAACATATGATTTTTAAGAGTCTACTGACTACCACTCCACCAAATGCTTAGCAAGAGTTCCCCAGGTAAATCAGGTCTGACACTTGACTCAGAAAAGTAGACCTAACACATCTTGATGTTCTAAACTGCTACACTTATGCTATAGAAAAAGTAGTTAATACCATTGTATTCAGAGTGAGGGAAAGATATATGGAATATTTCAGAGAGAAGTAAATAATATATTGCTAAGAATTTTCACTGTGCATCAACAATAACAGCCCAGTGAAGAAAAGTGTTCGAGAGCATGGAGAAATGATGCTTTATAGCATGAATAAACAAAAAAAGTAATCGCTCCTTAATCAGCTCTGAGAGATGGGATCCATGATAATATTATAACATTTATTCTTTCCTACAAAAATACTTTGTTCTATTTATGAGACACATCCTTTTTTTTCCTACATAATTACTTATTTATTGTCAACATGATGGACAGGGGGGTTACAGTTGTATATCTAAGGCAGTGGATACATTTTTGTACAATTTGTTATCTCCTCCCTGATTTCCCATCCCCTCCCCTTTCCTTCTCCCCCATGAGTTGTTCATTTGGTATACACCAAAGGGTTTTTTTAAGTATTACTTTTGGAGCTCTTTGTATTTTTATCCTTTGTCTCTCGATTTTCATATTCCCTTTCTTTCCCTAGTTCTAATACAGTATCCAGGGTACTAAGATGAGATACAGTGATAGCACAAAGATAATCACAGGAAGGGGATACAAGAAGAACATCAACAAAGAAAGCTACGGTTTCACATGGCATGTTGAAAGTAATTACAACAGTAATATAACAGTCGTTTCCATAATATAGAGTTCATTTCACTTAGCATTATCCCATGTGTTCATAAGGGCATGGTTATTGGGCTCTTGTTATCCTCTGCTGTGACTAGTCTAAATCTTACTAATTATTCCCAATGAGGAAAACTATAGAGTCCATGTCTCTTTGGGTCTGGGTCACTTCACTTAGTGTAATTTTTCCAAGTCATTCGATTTCCTTACAAATGGGGCAATAACATTCTTTCTGATAGAGGCATAAAATTCCATTGTGTATATCTACCACATTTTCCTTATCCACTCATCTATTGAGGTCCATCTGGGTTGGTTCTATCTTTTAGCAATGACAAATTGTGCTGCAATGAAAATTGTTATGCTGGTGGCTTTAGTGTGTTCTTGTTTGTAATCTTTTGGGTAGATGCCCAAAAGTGGGACTGCTAGGTCATAGGGGAGCTCTCTGTTTAGCCTTCTGAAGAATCTCCATAATGCTTTCCAGAGTGTCTGAACAAGTTTACATTCCCATCAACAATAGTAGGGTTCCCTTTTGGCCACATCATCTCCAGCATTGGTTATTGTTAGTTTGCTGATAATGCACATTCTTACTGGGGCGAGGTAGACTCTCAGTGTTGTTTTGATTTGCATTTCTTTTATGTGTTGGGGTTCTTTCTCTGACCCGGCTCGGATGCTTATTTCTTTCTCTCTTATTACCCTCCGTATCGTCCTCTCCCCTAACCCTCGGCCTGCAGGTATGTTAGGGTGGGACGTAGGGGTTACTCTGGCCTGGCGTGCGCATGACCTGCGTGGTAATTTGGCCGCTATCCTTCCCTGGGAGCTAGCGTACATAGACCACGGAGTAGGCTTCTGAGAGCTAACTAACTTTATTGAGAGAAGGACAGGGGGAGATGATTCCGAAGGAAGGGGGTTGGCCAGGATTCCGATAGGCCAAGAGCTGTCACTTGACCTCCAAGGGGCTGGGTCACTTGAGCCTACTGAACCCGGGCGGGGTTGGTGGGCGCCCAGCTGGCTGGCAGGTTGGAGGGCTGTTGGCCCAACCAGTTTCTCTGGATTCCAATGTAGAGAGGGTGGAAGGGCCGCATTCCCCAGCTGGGGGAAGTGCATCAAGCCCCTTCCATCAAGGCGAGAAAGATGGACCCCAACATTTATGGACTGTGGTGTAGAGCATTTCTTCATGTGTCTCGTGGCCATTCTCATTTCCTCTTCACAGAAGTCTCTTTTTAGGTCTTTAGCCCACTTGTTGAGGGGGCTGTTGGTTCTTTGAGGTTTTGTTGTGGAAAAAATTTAAGTTTTTTAGTTCTGCATATATTTTAGATATGAGGCATTTGTCCATTGTATGGCCAATAAAGATCTTCTCCCAATCTGTGGGCTTTCTGTTTATCTTGCAAGCTATGTCCTTTGCCCTGCCGAAGCTCTGCAGTTTGATGCAGTCCCATTGTCCACTCTTTCTTTGATTTGTTGCAGTTTTGGGCCTTTGTTAAGGAAGTTTCATCCTGTGCCAAGGAGCCAAAGTATTTCTCCTACTTCTTCTTGTAGTTATTTCAGGCTATCTGTTTTTTTTTTCAAGGTCTTTGATCCATTTGGAATTGATTTTGGTGCAGGGTGATATATAAGGATCTCTTTTTAATTTGTTGCAGGTGTTGAACTAGTTTTGTCAGCACCATTTGTTAAAAAGGCTATTTTCCAGACTATTTTTTTAGCTCCTTATCAAAGATTAAGTAGGCATAGTTCTGTGGGTTCATTTCTGGGTCTTCCATTCTGTTCCACTGGTCTTCAGGACTGTTTCTGTGCCAACACCAAGCTGTTTTTATTACTATAGCTTTGTAATACAGCTTGACATTTGGTATAGTAATTCCTCTAGCTCTGTTCTTTCTACTTAGAATTGTTTTTGCTATTCTGGGTCTTTTATTGTTCTATATGAATTTCTGTATTGCTTCCTCCATTTCATTAAAAAATGGTGTTGGGATTTTAATGGGTATTGCATTGAATTTGTAGATAGCTTTTGGCAATATTGCCATTTTGACAATACTAATCCTCCCATCCAGGAGCATGGGAGGTTTTTCCATTTCCTTAGTTCTGCCTTAATTTCTTTTTTTCATGTTTTTAAAGTTCTCATCATAGAGGTCTTTCACTTCTTTAGTTAAGGTTATTCCTAGGTATTTTATGTTTCTTGAGGCTATTGCAAAACAAGTTGCTTTCCTGATTTCAGTCTCGATCTTCTGGTTGTTGGCGTATATAAAAGCCATTGACTTTTGAGGGTTTATTTTATATCCTGCCACTTTGGGAAAGTTTTTGATCAGTTCAACTAGCTTGGGAGTAGATTCTACAGGGTTCTTCAGATACAGGATCATGTTATCTGCAAAGAGAGAGAATTTGACTTCATCTTTTCCTATTTGGATCCCCTTTATGTCTTCCTCTTGCCTTATTGCACTGGCTAGGAATTGTAGTACTATGTTGAAGAGGAGAAGGGACAGCGGACAACCTTGTCTTGCTCCTGATTTTAGAGGAAATGGTTCTATCTTTTCCCCAGTAAAAGTAATATTTGCTGTGGGTTGGTCATAGACAGCCTTCTTTATGTTCAGGAATGGTCCCTGGAATCCTAGTTTCTCCAAAGCTTTTATCATAAATGGGTGCTGGATTTCATCAAATGCTTTTTCCACATCTAGCAAAATAATCATGTGATTCTTGGCCTTGCTCCGGTTGATGTGGTGGATTACGTTTATTGACTTGTGTATATTGAACCAGCTCTGCAAACTGGGAATGAATCCAGTTTGGTCATAGTGTATGATATTTTTTTAATACCTGTTGAAGTCAATTGGCCATAATTTTGTTGGGAATTTTTGCATACATATTCATCAGGGAAATCAGTCTCTAGTTCTCTTACCTTGATGAGTCCCTACCTGGTTTTGGGATAAGGGTTATCGGGCATAATAGAATGTGTTTGGTAGTGAACTTTCACTTTCAATTTCATTGATGAGTTTGAGAAATATTGGTGTGAGTTCTGTTTTGAAGGCCATGTAGAATTCTGCGGTGGATCCATCTGGACCTGGACTTTTTCTTGAATGGAAGCTCTCTTATTGTAGTTTCTCTTTCAATGCTCCATATGTTTAGAAGGTTTAAATCTTTTTGGTTAAATTTGAGCATGTAAATTTTTGCTAGGGATTCGTCCATTTCTTCTAGGTTCTCAAATTTGTTGGCATAAAGGTTTGCAAAATATTCCCTTATTGTGTTCTGAATCTTGTTTGTTTCTGTGGTGATGTTACCTGCTTCAATTCTGATCTTGTTTATTTGGGTGTTCTACCTTTGTTTTTTTGGTCAGATTTGCTAGGGGTCTGTCTATCTTGTTATTTTTTTCAAAGAACCAACTCTTCATTTTGTTGATTCCTTTGATGGTTGTTGTTGTTTTTTACTCTAAGTCATTTAATTCTGATTTGATTTTAATTATTTGCTTCCATCTATTGGCTTGGGGTTTGGCTTGTTCTCTTTCAAGGAGCTTAAGGTGCTTCCTTAAATTGAATTGATATTTCTCCAGTTTGTTGATGTAAGCACTCAGAAATATAAATTTTCCTCTGAGTACTGCCTTTGCTGTGGGACACATCCTTTTTAAAAGTAGAAAGAACAAAACAACAAAGGTTTGAAAAATGTTAGAAAGGTTTTTAGTTTTTGTAATGCAATGTCAATGTAATACTATAATTTTCTTACATAATAGTTAAACAAATTTCATTCTAATAATATCTGAATATATTAATATTTGTGAATCTCCATATTAAGTGCTTTGTATTCATTGAGGCATCAGTTCATGGAACTCTGAGAAATAATGAAATTTGGTAAAAGTTGAAATTGCACCTCACCAAATTCACCAGCTAGAATCTTCAGGTTCTGGGATTGGAAACCAAGTTTGATGAAATGCCATTGTGTTATCACAGCTGTATTTTACTATCCTTCAGTATTAGTGAACAATTGGTTCCAAGACCTCATAGATCATAAAAGTCATGGATGCCCAAGTCCAATAATCTATGGTGTAGCACTTGCATAGAAACTACGCACATCAGCTATATCCTTTGAATCAACTACAGGTTTCCTACAATGCTTGATAAAACGAAAGTGCTATGCATATAGTTGTCATTCTGTATTAATTAGAGGATAAAGACAAGATAAAAGTTACAAATAACATGTTCAGCATTTGACACAATTTGTATTTGCATATTTTTGATGACGTCAAGTCTTGAATCCTTCAATGTGGAGTTCACAGACAGTGCACATCTTTTGATTTGTACCACCGAGATTTTGGTCTTGAGTTTTCATAGATTAACTGCATGCCAGTGTTAGAATTGAAAGATTGTTATAAGCCTAGTGATCACTATGTTTTAGTGAGCACAAGATTAACTGAAATATTTTTAAAGTCCCTTGATCTGTGTTGAGCGACATGGAGAAACTAGTTCTTATGGTAGCAATTGTTAAGTCATAATCACAGAACAAAAATTGTCTAGTTAGAAAAGGCTTTAGGTGTATTGTGAAATTTGAGCTAGCATTCAATAACAGTTGTGAGTTAAAGTTCATAAAATGAAATATATATTAATAAATTATATTTACATTTCCTCGGCAGTAACTGCAAGGATATAACTTAGATCTCTCCTGTGTTGTACATCAGGAATTGAATTTTTTTTTATATATAAGAAGCCTAAATATATAATTGACCTTAAACTTAAGGGAAATAGAACATACTCAAAGATGAGTCTTGGAGTTGGTCTGAAGCAAACTTATGGTCAAATATAAAACAACATTTGAATTTAGTTTTTAATTAGGTCTAGCTCAGAAATTTTGAAAAATTCTCAGGATAATAATTTTCTTTTGTAGGAACTACTCTGAAGGATTCTTACAAAATTCTTTGGGTATGAAAAATTACAGATAAAATCTTGAAGAGGTATGTTGGCAAGAATGAATGATTGACAGCTAGGAATAACCAGACTGATCCTTTATGGCATATTCTTGAGTTCAGAGGAAGATACTTAACTACTCATAGCTAAACAGCAGCCAGCCAAGAACAGCCTCTTCCATCATCAATGAAGATACCACCACACGTATTGTACGTTGGGTTCTCAGGTAACAGTTTGTTCCAGTGGATTATTGGAGATTGCTATGGGCCTACATCAGTTAGGAAAGGAAAAAGGCAGGAACAAGGAGATTAAGAAGTTGATTCAACCTATGGTACAATGAAGGACCCAGACAATTATTTGGAGAATTTGAATGGCTCTTCTAAATTATACCAAATTAAGACAGTGAGGTTTCTGTAACAGGTCACCAATCAGTCAAAGATTATCTTCTAGGCAATATAGTCTGGGTCACTAGACTAAAAGCGTAGCTACACTATTAGTGTAGTTGTAGTGTAGTATAGCTGTGAGACATTAGCAAACACCCAAGAGCTGGTAGAAAGGAGAGTCATCCACGGAGAAGGTTATTAGAGCACTACATCTTCTCTAATCCTTCTATAACTGAAGGTTAATTTCTGGTAAGAGGAGAGAAGAGGAAAAAAGGAGTCAAGAAAGGAAATTTTAGGCAAGAGAGAATATTCTCCATACTTATTTATTCAGTTCTGCAGGTTCCACAAACACCCACCATTGACAATAATAGAAAACATATTGATCTCTTCTGTTTCTTCTAGACAGTAGTACTCTCAGAAATTAGCCTATCTTTGAGCAAACTGACTCTGACTTCCCTGAACATAAAAAAAAGCTCTTTAGTTTGCCTATAGAGACACATCAGAGCCCCTTTTTCCTCATTGTTAACTCTGACCCAGGGTTTATCTTACTTAATCTCCCTTCAAACTAGCCAAATACTGATATGGTTGGCAAAATTACTGAAGATGATAAAGTATGGATCTTCGGTGCTTCTACAATGTACTATTTTACCTTAAAGGTGCAGCAAATAACACAAAATTAAGGCACTACATTGTTGTTGTTTTTTTTGCATTTGTTTTGTGCCAGTATGATTGAGTGGTTAAACCTTGCCTTTGAGTAAGTGGCAAGAAAAGCATCCCATCATGTCCAATGAAATAAGTATATAAGGTCAGGGGATTTTCCTAGATTGTTTTTTTTTTTTTTCTTTATGGTAAAATGCCAGATAAATGTGTCTGAGAATGATTCTTCTGTAACCATAGTAACATAAAAAGTAAACTGTGTTCAGTTCAGGTACATGATACAATTTTATCTTCAAAATAATCCTGTACAGCAATTCTAATTCTATTTCATAAAACAGGTCAAAGGAAACATACTGTTTTCATCAGGTCACACAGCTAGATAGTGTAGGCAATGTGTTTAATTACAAGTGCTATATTTCAAATTGTCTTGTGAACTTGTTTCCCTTGTTAATACTGAGAGTCACAGAAACTTTCAAAACATTGTGAGGAAAGAAGTTCAACAGTTAAATGTTACAGAGTACAGGAAGTAACAAATACAAAAAACGATTTGTTCTATGTAAATTTTTTAAAGTATTGCATTAAAAACATGGAGACTTATGCGTTGGTAGCTAGTACCTGTAATCCTAGCTTCTCAAGAGGCCAAGATCTGAGGTTTGTGGTTTGAAGCCAGACTGGACAGGAAAGTCTATAAGAATCTTATCTCCAATAAATGACTGAAAAGCTGGAAGTAGAGCTGTTGTTAAGTGGTAGAATGATATATATATATATATATATATATATATATATATATATACACACACACACACACACACACACACACACACACACACACACACACACACAAAGGAAGCTAAGAGAAAGTGACCAGGCCCTTCCCTGAGCTCAAGCCCTCAAACTGGTGCATGCACGCGCACGCACACACACACACACACACACACACACACACACACACACACGTGCAGAGGTCAGAATAGATTGGTCACTGGTAGACTACTTGCCTAGCATGTGAGAGGCCCTGTAGTTTCACCTGGTACCCTGAAATAAAGAATATTGAATATAAAAATGTTCATAGTAACAAATACATTCTCAATCCAACTTCCTTACATTTTCCAATCTCTTCCAAAACAACAATTTTTAATTTTATTTTTTATTACTGCTAAGTAGTTATACACAGGAATTTAGCTCAATATGTCAGTTTGTAAGTACAAGTTGATCAATGTACCTTGTTTTATTAGATTTTAAGTTATTCTACTGCTTCCTTATAAAATAACATACATACATATCATTGATATCAAAAGCAATACATTCTTTTTTACTTACTATTCCTCAGTTTCATTTTAGTACATTAAAAGTTATCTGAGGGGCTGGTAATATGGCCAAGTGGTAGAGTGCTTGTCTTGCATACATGAAGCCCTGGGTTTGATTCCCCAGCACCACATATATAGAAAAGTCCAGAAGGGGCACTTTGGCTCAAGTGGTAGAGTGCTACCCTTGAGCAAAAAGAAGCCAGGGACGACAGTGCTCAGGCCCTAGGACTGGCAAAAAAAAAAATAATAATAATAATCTGAGACATTTTTGTAAGTACAAACTAAACAGACTTTTTTTTTTATTATTTCTAACATTGTCTGTTTGTTAATCATACTCCTTACCAAATTATCTACATATAAGGAAGAAATTTTCAGGTTTATTTGCTAACAGGTAAATAAGTATGATCCATTTTCTCTTAAATGACTATTACAAGAAAGACGTTGTGTAAGAGCTGTCTGCCTGTTCAACATGTCTGACTACCACAAATCTAGAAAGCTAATTCCTTGTAAAGTTTCATTCAATATATTTATTTTAATTATAAACTTTTTTCTTTATTGTCAAGGCGTGATTCATATGTAAGGCAGTGAATGCATTTCTTGTTCAACTTGTTACCTCCTCCATCATTTTCTCCCCACTTCCTCCTCCTCCTTTCTTTCTCCCCCCAAGAGTTGTGCAGTTGGTATACACAAAACGGTTTTGTAAGTATTGCTTTTCGAATGGTTTGTCTTTTGTCCTTTGTCTCTGAATTTTGATATTCCCTTTGCCTTCCCCAGTTCTAATACCTATATAAACAGTATCCAAGTTATTTGGATTAGATATAATGGTAGCTGGTGTACAACCACAGGAAGGGAATACAAGAGAAACAAGACTAAACAAAAGAATCAAACAAAGATACAATAAAAATAAAATGCTAAAGGTACAGTTCCACATGGTATGTTGATAATAATTAAGAGTGGTATAATTCTTGTCTCCATAACTGTGGAGTTCATTTCACTAGGTATCATCTTATATGATCATATGGGTATAGCTATTGGGGTACTTTGATCTTGTACCTTGACTAATCTAATCATGTACTAGTTATTCCCTATGAGGTACAACATAGGGTTTATGTTTCTTTTGATCCAGGTCACTTCACTTAATGATTTTTTTCCAAATGCTTCCGTTTCCTTTCGAATGTGGCAGTGTCATTCCTTCTGATGGAGGCATAGAATTCAATTGTGTATATGCACCACATTTTCCTTATCTACTAGTCTCCTGAGGTGCATCTAGGTTGGTTCCATGTTTTAGCAATGACAAGTTGTGCTGCAATGAACATAGTTGTGCTGGTGGCTTTAGTGTGGCCTTCTGTGTAGTCTTTTGGGTAGATGACCAAAAGAAGGACTGCTGGGTCATAGGGGAGCTCTATGTTTAACCTTCTTAGGAACCTCCACACTGCTTTCCAGAGGGATTGAACAAGTTTACATTCCCACCAAAATGTAGTAGGGTTCCCTTTGGCAACATCCCCTCCAGAATTTGTTATTATTGGATTTCCTGATAATGGACATTCTTACTGGGGTGGGGTGGAATCACAATGTTTTTTGTATTTGATTTGCATTTCTTTTGAGGATTTTTTTTCTTCTTTATTGTCAAAGTGATGTACAGAGAGGTTATAGTTTCAAAAGTTAGGCCTTGGGTACATTTCTTGTAATGCTTGTTACCTCCTCCCTCATTCCCTGTCCCTCCCTCCCCCTTCCCCTCTCCCTCCATGAGTTGTTCAGTAGGTTTACACAAAATGATTTTGCAAGTATTGCTTTTAGAGTCTTTTGTCTTTTTATCTTTTGTCTCTCAATTTTGATATTCCCTTTCACTTCCCTAGTTCTAATACAATTATATACAGTATCCAGTGAATTCAGATGAGATACAGTGATAGTGCAGGTACAACTACAGGAAGGAGATACAAAAGGATCATCAACAATAGAAGCTATGGTTTCACATGGCAGGTTGAATGTAATTACAATAGTGATATAACAGTCATTTCCATAATATGGAGTTCATTTTACTTAGCATCATCTTATGTGTTCATAAGGGCACAGCTATTAGGCTCTTGTGATCCTCTGCTGTGACTAGCCTAAACCTGTGCTAATTATTACCTATGAGGGAGACCATAGAGTCCACATTTCTTTGAGTCTGGCTCAGTTCTCTTAGTATAATTTTTTCCAAGTCCTTCCATTTCCTTACGAATGGGGCAACGTCATTGTTTTTGATAGAGGCATAAAATTCCATTGTGTATATCTACCACATTTTCCTCATCCATCCATCTACTGAAGGGCACCTGGTTTGGTTCCATATTTTAGCTATGACAAGTTGTGCTGTAATGAACATTGTTGTGCTGGTGGCTTTAGTGTGTTCTTGTTTGTGGTCTTTTGGGTAGAAACCCAAAAGTGGGGTCATAGGGGAGCTCTATGTTTAGCCTTCTGAGGAATCTATGGCCATTGATGTAGAGTACTTTTTCTTGTGACTCTTGGCCATTCTCATTTCCTCTTCAGTGAAGTTTCATTTAGTTCTTTAGCCCATTTATTGAGAGGGCTGTTTCTTCTTTGATTGTTTGTTTTGGAGGAATTTTTTTTTTTTTTTGAGTTCTGTGTATATTTTAGATATCAGGCCTTTGTCCTTTTTATGACTGGTAAAGATCTTCTCCCACTCTTTGAGCTTTCTGTTTATCTTGGAAGCTATATCTTTGCCCTGCAGAAGCTGAGCAGTTTGATACAGTCCCACTTGTCCAACCTTTCTTTGATTTGTTCAGTTTCTGGGCCTTTGTTGAGGAAGTTTCTCCCAGTGCCAAGGAGTCCTAGAGTTACTCCTATTCCTTCTTGTAGTGTTATCAGGGTATCTCATTTTATTTCTAGGTCTTTGATCCATTTGGAATTGCTTTTGATGGAGGGTGATCAATAGGGATCTAGTTTTAGTTTGTTACAGGTATTGACCCAGTTTGGCCAGCACCATTTGTTGAAGAGGCTGTCTTTGTTCCAACCTATATTTTTAGCTCCTTTGTCAAAGATTAGGTAGCCATAGGTCTACAGGTTCATTTCTCGGTCTTCAGTTCTGTTACATTGGTCCTCGGGTCTATTCTTCTGCCAGTACCAAGCTGTTTTTATTACTATAGCTTTGTAATGCAACTTAAAGTTTGGTATTGATATTTCTCCTGCACTGTTCTTTCTACTTTGGATTATTTATGCTATTCGGGATTTTTGTATTGTTCCATATGAATTTCTGGATTGCTTCCTGTTATCCATTAAAAATGGTGTTGGTATATTGATGAGTATTGCATTGAATTTGTACATAGCTTTTGATAATATTGCCATTTTCACAATGTTAATCCTCCTAAACCAGGAGCATGGGAGGTTTTCCCACTTCTTGAGTTCTGTCTTAATTTCCGTTTTCAGGTTTATAAAGTTCTCATGATAGAGTTCTTTCACTTCTTTGGTTAAGGTTATTCCTAGGTATTTTATGTTTTTTGAAGCTATTGCAAAAGGTGTTGCTTTTCTGATTTCAGCATCGCCCTTCTGTGTTTTGGAGTATATAAAAGCCATTGATTTTTGAGGGTTTATTTTATAACCTGCTACTTTGCCAAACTTTTGGATCAGCTCCAGTAGCTTGGGAGTAGCATCTATGCATTTCTTTAGGCATAGTATCATGCCCTCTGCAAACAGAAAGTTTTGTTTCATCTTTTCTTATTTTGATCACCTTTATAATTCTAGAACTATGTTGAAGAGCACAGGAGAGAGCGGACATCCTTGTTTTGCTCTTGATTTTAAAGGGAATGGTTTTAGCATTTCACCATTTAGTATAATGTTCACTGTTGGTTTGTCATAGACAGCCCTTATTATATTCAGGAATATTCCCTAGAATCCTAGTTTTTCCAGGGCTTTTATTATAAATGGGTGATGGATTTTGTGGAAGGCCTTTTCCTCATCTAGGGATATAACCATGTGATTCTTTGCCTTGCTCCTGTTGATGTGGTGGATTACATTAATTGCCTTGCATATATTGAACCAAGTTTGCGTCCCTGGAATGAATCCAGTTTGATCATAGTGTATGATTTTTTTTTGATGACTTGTTGAAGTCAGTTGGCCATAATTTTGTTGAGAAGCTTTTCAATGAAGTTCATCAAGAAAATGTGTCTATAATTCTCTTTCCTTGTTAGGTCCCTGTCTGGTTTTGGAATTAGCATCATAGAATGCGTTTAGTAGTAGCTTTTTCTCTCTGTTTAATTGGAGTTTTAAGGTGTACTTAAGATCTGGTGTTCAGACTGGCCAGGTGCCAGTGGCTCACACTTAAAATTCTAGCTACTTGATAGACTGAGATCTGAGGATCACAGTTCAAAGCCAGCCAAACAGGAAGATCCATGAGACTCTTATCTCCAATTAATCAGCAAAAAAAAACAACAAACACAAGCAGAGTTGTGTCTCAAGTGCAGAGCACTAGCCTTTAAACAAATAAGAAAAACAAAACTTAGAGACAGCACCCACAGAGAGTTCAAGCCCCAGGAGTAGCAAAAAACAAAAGCTCAGATTGTAATAGAATGTCAAAATTTTTTTTATGTTTGTTGTGGAATGAATCAGGACAGAATCTATGCAATTCACCTTAACAAAATAGAAAATGATTCCGTGCATTTTCTTTGCTCTTTTTTTTTTTTTTTTTTTTTTTTTTGGCCAGTCCTGGGCCTTGGACTCAGGGCCTGAGCACTGTCCCTGGCTTCTTCCCGCTCAAGGCTAGCACTCTGCCACTTGAGCCACAGCGCCGCTTCTGGCCATTTTCTGTATATGTGGTGCTGGGGAATCGAACCTAGGGCCTCGTGTATCAGAGGCAGGCACTCTTGCCACTAGGCTATATCCCCAGCCCCCCGTGTATTTTCTTAACATTAATAGTAACTACTTAATAGACCTAGTTGTTAGTCATGTGCCTTCTGTTTACTGTGAATGTCTTTCAGCCCTCAGGTTATCAGCTGCTTATTGTTATAAGGAAGTGTGGTTATAACCTAAGCAATAATCTATCTTTTCATCCAGTGGATATTCTTCTCATGACACTGAATATTCTTACTAAAATTCTCAGATTTCCTTTCATCATAATTCAATCAAAAAACTGGAATTTCCATTGTGATACACTTTCCATTGTCACCTTGAATTATCTATTCTGTCCTATTACGTAATCTTGACCAGGCCTAAGTTAATGACTTTTCACTCTGGAATCTCTATGTCCATTTTTCTCTCAATAATCTTCAGGGAGTCAATCAAATTCAATGTGTTGTTTTTTTGTTTTTTTTCAGGAGATAAAATAATGTTGACTCTCCTTGACATGAGCATTGGGGAGAAAGAATTATATATGTGAAGGTTTGCTTAATCCAGTCAATTAACAGGGAATTTCAATAGTAAGTATGATAGTAAATAATTGGAAAGGCAATACTTCCAGGCCTTGAACAGATATGATTTACAGCATTCCTGCTATATTTCTCAAAGGAAAAGATGACAGTTTAATATGTATATTTACACAATCCATAAATGGCAGAGTGGAGTCAAACATAAAACCAAGGTTTTTCCCCTTGGAGACCAGGCCCACGAGTGAGTTGCCAACTTTCAATGTGATGGAAGAGTGCTGATCGACCCACGGATGCGATCCAATCACAAGGAATTCTGTCTTATCTGGATTCAATTTTTGAAAATTTTGGCAATTTCCCCACAGTAAGTCAGCCAGCCAAATAAACAAATCTATTGAAAAGAACTTATATAATACTTCTTGAAGCAGAGAGAATGATGTGCATGACATCTTTGAGAATGTGGCTGAGCAGTGTGTCTCGAAGAGCGACGTGCGTGTGCATGTCTAAATCTCTACAGCATTCAGTAAGCCTTAAGGGAGTCTGTTATGTGGCAGACATGATCTGTTGACAAGCCCTCGATGAAGGAAACTGGAATTAAGCAAGAAACAAAACAAACAAACAATGTGGATAGAGCTTTTTGAGGGTTGAAAACAGAGTTTAATAAATTTCCTATTAGAAAGGCAGCCACTGCCCAGTCAAAAGGCCTGGGAGCAACAGCTCTGTAAAGAGCAGGAGAGTGTCAGCCAGACAGCCAGATCATTTCTGACGCTAAGAAGTGCAATTTATGTGTATGAAAGGGCAGAAATCCTGACTGAAATTCATTCTAGATCTGATGACAGTTAAGATATTCTCAGAGCCGCTTGGCAGCGACTTTCTCCCACTGATCTTAGTTAAATTAAAAAATAAGGTGATATAAGTTTAGCCATCTTGTGAGTGTTTTTTTTTTTAAAGGAAGAGTTACAATTGCAGATTCTAAACATGATGGCAATTTAGCAGAAGTCGGAGATTAACTATGAGGGTTAAACTGAAAGAAAACAGAGTAGCCTTTTGCCAGTGAGGAAGGCCAAGGATTAGGGACTGGAAATGGCTGGCTACAGCTTCAGGATAATATCATTTAAATCCGCAATAGAAAGCAAATCAAACTGGGAGAAAAATCTTGATTGCTGGATTTATATGAACTGGAGGATACTACGTAAATTCAAAACTTCTAAGAGAATTTCTGTGAAAAATAAAAAAATGTCATCAGAGTAAATATTGAAATCTCTCAGAATAAGCAATTTCAGAGACGATTAGGATGACAGATCCAAAACTAATTGAAAGAATTCCAGAAAAGAGTATCAAGAAATCTTGGGAGCCAGAGTAACAAAGCTGCAAAGGATAAAACATTTAAAGGGATACTATCACATTTAGTTTCATAATATGTCTCATAATATGTCCTATGTTTCTTATGCTTTATTTCAAATTTTATATTCAGAAGAAACCAATCCTTCTTTGCATCTGGACTAAAATGTGTTCATTTATTATTCTTTATTTTTTTACCTACACTTTTAAAGAGCAAGTATAATAGCTCTGTAAACCTTTCATTTTTCCTTATTCTTCTCAGAAAGGATGTCTGGCTTTACAGATCTCAAGCATCCAACCTTTGCTCATAACTCAGTGCAAGCAGACTGCAGAATATCGTAAGTATTGCAAATAATGGTCATTATTTTAAAGGCACAGAATTAGAGTGACAGAAGTCTGCTTTTTTTAAATGGGTGTCTAGTATATAGATCTAATCATCACCGTCTGACATTTGTAGGTAGGATATATTTGGTGACCAAAATACTTGACAGATTTTCTTTTAAGTGTGAAATAAAAGCCTGGTGTTCAAAAGAGCCATGAGGACTAATGGAAATCTGACTGATTTTTTAGACTGGAACAAAAGAGATCTGTGAGGCTGACACCTTTACCAGTACTTCAAGGGACACTGAAAAAAAAACAGAACACTCTTAGGACAAGCTTCAGGACAAGCTAAATACATCACCCCAGGTTATCTGAATTTCAGTGGATGTTAAAAGTCTCTTGTAAGGTATGTTAAACCCACGGCATTCCCATCCTATATGAGAATTGAGAGAGTTTTCACTCACAGGGCTGGCTCAGCCAAAACCACACTTGGTTTTAATTAATCAGATCATATAATCAAGATAGACATTTCCTTCATGCTGTGTTTAGCTGAAAAAAAATGTAGAAATGGTGGTTAAAAAATACAATTTTGTATCTGAAGTTTGAAGTTACTGCTATATTGATGTACTCAATTTCATAAAAAAGAAAGTAGCTAAGTAGGCCTTCAAAACACTACAGAAAGGATGCCTGTGGTGTTTATTAGCATTTCAACATCATCTCCTGAACTTTACTCATTTGGATTCTTTGCTGAAATGATGCATCTTATCCAAGGGTGAACTAACAGAGAACAATGAGTGCACGAATGAACCTTAACAAATTGCTTAGTTACAGCACTTCTGTTTGTCACTGAAGCCGCTCACAACACATTGATTCATTGTATAAGGTTTGAAATGACCACCAAATAAAACAAAATGTGTGAACACATGTTTGTGCAAACATGAAAACTTCTAAGAGTGCCCAGATATGGTGCATCTCAGGTAGGCTGATGAGAACTTAAGACAATTCGTTTCACTCCATGAAAGGCAGCAAGAGAAAAAAAAAGTAGAAAAATGCGGATAACTAGCCTCCACCACAGCTGTCCTCAGCTCCTAGAAAGCAGTCATACAAATACAATCCATGTTCCCCTAGCAAATATGTTTCATATTCATTTTAAACCCTGATCACAAAATGAGTCTAAAATCTCAGCAAGAGCTAAAAAGGAACCCAGCTACTTGGCAAAAAAGCACCAGGACCAATGAATCTAATACGATAAGTAAAGAACAGTGGCTACAGGTCTAATAGCTTCATGCTCTGAAGCTACATTCTCCAGAACCTTTTTAGGGCTTCTAGTCATAATGGTAAACATAAATACTTACATAACATACCAGATTTTGTTTTGAGAAAATTAAATTCAAATTACCCAGAGCTTCTTTGCTTGTTTTCTTCTTCCCCTTGCCCCTCCTTCCCCCTCAAATATGTCACAAATGAAGTTTTTTTGTTGTTTTTTTTTTCCATTGTGTCTCCTAAGGTTCTATCACCCTCCCAGCACTTAAGCCCCTGGGGTATTTTTGTTGATTAGAATGCCATCTACTGGTCAAAATCCTCCATGCATATTTCTCTTGAAAGAATTACATTGAACAAGTTTGATTTGGGCACAGAAAACCATTTTTCCCCTTACTTCATTTTGTTCCTTAGTTAAAATAATACATAGTACCACATTGGAGAACATAGATCTCTATAAAGATCCCAGAACTGGTTAATTTTGCACTATTTCCCCTGTCATTATAATCTTCACCACAAGAATGGCTACATTCTGAGAAATATTCTGTCCTCAGTTCAGTCATTGTCATATGAATGAGCTATCATTCAATCCTAATGCCTGGGATGTTTTATTCTTACTTCCATGACATTTGTATTACAGTGACAAAGGCTAAGGCAAGAAAAGGAAATGATACAAATTCCATTCAGCTTTGATCATTTGAAATTCTCATTTTGTGCTTTCTCCCATGCCTAGCTACTAAAAACTAGTTTTCCCCTTTTAAAAAAATAATAAGACTGAAGGAGGGGTGGAAAAGAAAAGGGAAAATAACAAGTTTATGAAACCGAACCTCTACTGTGCACCTTTTTAAGGGTTTACTTTCAAATTTAACACACCAGGATAAATTGCCACTGGAGACATCAAAGCCCTGAAAGTGAGCCAGAGTGATTTCTACTTACAAATCTACAGTGGGAACAATGCTTTGTTAAAGTTAACATGTGACGTAGGGCCTAAGTGCCACACCACTGCAGAATGAATGACTGAATATAGTAGATTTCCTATACAACACAATATGAGCTACTGGTGACTCTCATTTTAACCATCTCCAAACCATCACACCTCCATATTCTTCAACATCTAAGCCAATATTTTAAATCATTAAAATTTCCCATGTGCTCAATTACATTTTCTCTTTTCTTTCCTCTTTTGAAAAACGTTTTTACAGCTCTAGTAATTTCAGGATGAATAGAAGAGCAAGTGGCTCTAAAATACAGGGTTTTCTTTTAATGAAACATGCTTCAAAAGAATAACTCTAAAAGAATAACACTAAAGCTGAGTGATAGCATCTATGTTGCATATATACCACAACCTTTGAGCTAATTTAGATATAATATAAATCTGCGCTTTTCTGAAAAGCAATAAATCCTCCTAAATGTTCCATTTCTTATTATTATGCATCTATTGACATTTACATGATCATAATGTTGCTATTGTTGATGTTTATTTTCTATGAATTTATCCTATAAGCGCAGAATTCTCCATGAATTAATATTTAGTACAAAGCAGTTTTTCTTAAAGTACAATCTAACAATAGGGATGACATGTTTATAAAGTAAACAGCTACAGTAACAGATACATTATCTTGTAATTGATTTTAAAAAGTAATGGAGACAAAGGATTCATTACTCGTGAAATATAAAATTCTCTAACTAATAATTATATCACATGCAAAACAACCTATGCTTTCCAAACCTATATTTAAATTTTGAAATTTCTATTGTACAATATTACAACAAAAGGATGCTCTATATGGGTCTAGTCATATGAGGAATGCTGTTTAGAGCTGAAAGATATTGTAACTTCCATAATAAAATGAAGAGTGAGAAACTACTTAATTTAATTGTAAGATTTACTGACGTTTCCCACAATGATATGAGAAGGTAAACAATGACACTGAAGTATGACACTGGGATGAATGTAATAACGCTCACTATGATGACAATAAACAAGGACTGAATGGTAAATCAATATTTAGAAAATAAACATATTTTACTGTGTATTTGGTGTGGGCTACTGAGTTGCTGGCTACGTATGTCTGTAAGGCTGAGTATCTCCACCTCAATTTAGTTTCAACTTAATATGCAGTTAGTTTGGGTTCTGTAAAACGTTTATTCAGCAATCTGTGGAGCTCACGGCATAAACAAGAAGGGGAAATCTACTGTTTCACTGATCTATTTGATAACTTTTCAATTTCTTTTTCTTCCAAAATTATAATTATGAGATAATTACTTTTCAATAATCAATAATAGTCTGCCATAACTGTTAAATATTATTTAGGTATCTAACAGCAAGACAAGTGATAAAATAACAAAATTAAGAGTGTATTTATAGTTAGAAAGTTAAAGATTAGAGTGGCTCACTTTATTTTCTCAACAAAGAGACTTAAATCATTTGTTTCTTTAATATATCTTCTATAAGGGCATTTCATTATTTTTTCTAGACAACAGCACTTTTAAAATCTGTGGGTCTAGTGTTTGGCCTGAGAAGTTCTTTTACTATTTCATTTTAAAGTTGTAAAGTTGTTGGTGAAAGAGTTAAACAAAATACTCATTGGCTTAGAGTATTCTTCAGTGGAATGAAGCAGTGTTTTAAATTCTATGTTGTTTGGGAAACATGATTTATAAGCCAAATTCAGTATTCATCATCCATAGCATTTTGCAGAGTGTGTGTGTGTGTGTGTGTGGTGTGTGTGTGTGTTCCCAATGTCACAGTCATTTATTCTCACAAAAAAATATAAATGGACAATTAGAAAATAGATTAAGACTCAAATACAACTTTTAATTGTACCTGTATATTTTTTATTCTAAGACATTCTAATAATCCATTTCAAATTTTTTACAATTTAAACTTAATCAGTTGAAAAATGCAATATGTTATTGCACTCATTTTCCCAGTATATATAACTTTCTTCTTTTGACAGCAAGAAGAAATGTTTCCTATTGATGTACGACAACCATTATTTACCCATTTGCATATTATCTTGGTTTCCTTACTTAGATGGTTTAATTTGACTTAAGAAAAGTCAGATTAAAGCAGTATCCCTTGTACCCTGATACTGGATGGTGCTTCATGGCATCCTGTAGTTTATGAAAGGAAGATCTGCCTTCTTCAAGTCTAATCCAAAAGCCTTAAAGTATTTCTGTTACAAGACTACAAATGTAACATGCTCACATTTCAAGCATTTGCATGACATTTGGGCCACATAGTATTTTATAATAATTCATCTGTGAAGAACATTCTTCTGTACCTTTCCCATTTTACACTCCACACAGGATCTAAGTCACTATTGAAGTCAGGATTATACTAATGCTCTAATTAATGCTCTAATGTTGTAAAGAGACAAAATTGTGTCATTTTCATTATTATGTTTCCTATGTAATATGCATAAAGTAGCATCCCAGGCTGGAATACATTTAATAAGCTTTGATGAGAAAGATAAGCATTATCGATTCCCTCCTCCATCCTAGCAAATTCAGAGAACCCACCAATAAAAGGGAAAGCCTCCTGGTATGCATGGAGAACATGTGGATTGGGTTAAGGTTTCCCTGAATCACACAGACAAAAGCAAAACCTGTAAATCAATTCCATCAAAGAATAGCCGGAGTTCAGTTTCTGAACTTTGTCCCTAATATCATTTCTGTCTTCTGGGCCAAGAGTTAAGTTTCTTAAGGTAGCTATAGAGAGAAGAACAAGCAGCACATAAAATCTTGAAATCATTTATTCAATTTGGATTTCTTAAAAATCAAAGCCAATACTTCTAATGTACCAATTGAAGTTTATCAGATAGAAAAGGACACAATGAATATTCTCATCTGTTTTCAGTGAAATAATACTTGAAAATGTTTTATTATTACTTTTTCACTATGACTTACAAAACAGTATGATACATAAGAGAAAAATGAGAAAAAATGGAATAATCTGGCCTGAAAATTTGGAACATATCAATGGAACCAAGAAAGAAAGAAATACCTTAAAAGAGGTTAAAGCTGATTTTTAAAATCCAAAGAGAAAATAATCATTAAGAAAAAATACATATAACAAGAATTTGGAGCATAGAAATCAGAAAAAAAAATGGAGGCAAAAAGAAAGGAAATAAAATTTTAATCCAAGTAAGGAGATACTCAAGTAAAGAAAGACAAGAACCGAGGAACAAATATTTTAAAATGAAAGCGGGTAGGCATAGGCATATTGAGCAGAATGCTGGAGGGGGGAAGAAGCGATGAAGAGCCTGAGTAGCATAGGCCTGGGGAATGCCTAGAGACGAAAAGAGACAACAAAGTGGAAAAATAAGGAAAAAACATGGAGGAAGACACCCAGAAAAGACACACTGAGCCCAGAAGACAGAGAGATAGTTAAGAATAAATGAGAGTTAGAAACAAAAGGTTAAGAAGAGGAAAAACCCACTCTATTTACTCTTATTCCAGAAAGGAACTGATTTGTGTGTATGTGGTTTTTTATGATAAGAATAAGAAGTCTGGTATGTATAAAATTATGTGGACTCTGTCCTGTGTTCATATTTGTAAGTATGAAAAGTATGAGCCTTCTAAAGTTTTACAACATTGGTTTTATATAGTTCCACTGAAAGATTTTGTTTTTACTGAAACGGTAGATTTTGTAAAGATATTTAGTAGAACAAATTTTAGTTAAGCAATTTAGGAAGGTTATGGCTTCCTTTGATATCATGTCTATAAGGAATTGCTTATGTCAGATGCTAAAGTAACATTATTCAGAAAATATTTATAAGTGAGCAAGTCTTATACTTGCATTTTAGTTTAGACACACTTCTTCAGCGGACTGAGCAGACCAAGAGTATAAATATATTTCAGTTTCTAGCAGGAAATACCACAGGACAATAGATAAATCATTTGACCAATAATTTTATAAATATTATATGTATACAATACATTTAACACATTCATTTGAATTATTACTACAACTTTTTCTTTGGATACTCTTCCACTGATTATTTCTTCCAAATTCTTCCTGTACTTGTAAGCTATATAAAACATTCTTTAAGCTTAAGTAATGTCTCCATAGTCTAAAATCATTTAGGATTTGTATACCTCAGAAGGATATAGCAATCATTTACTTATTTACTGAGGCTCTATCATTTTTTTGAGCTACCTTCCTGTCAGACTCATATCCCCAGAAATATCCTACACATACCCAAACCATGCTTCTACTGACGACTTTCTCATATCTTTGCCCAAGCAGGATTCATCCTCTCCCTACCAGGATCTGTCCCTTTTCCCTTCACCTTCATCTTGCCAATTTTTGGGTCACTTTACACAAAACTTCTCAAGTCAGTGTGTGTGTGTCTGTGTGTCTGTGTGTGTCTGTGTGTGAAGACTGCAGTTTGACCTTAGAGAAAAGGATGTAACGCTGTCTCTAAGCTTCTTCACTAAAGGCAGCTACTCTACCACTGGAGACAAAAATCACACTTTTGGCTTTTTAATGGCTCATAAGAAGAAAGGGTCTCATAGACTTTCCTGATCAGTCTGGCTGGAAACTGCAATTCTCACACCTCAGCTTACTGAGTACCTATGATTACAGTGTGAGCCACTGATTCCCATCTTCATTTTTAGAGGTTTTGAGACTTTAAAAGTGAATATTGTACTGAATTGAGCATTTCAGATTTTTAGTTTCCCTTTTGTATGTGATTTTCACATGAACATGACTAGGATATGGCATTTTCTTTGCAATCTCTGCATCTACGAGATTGTTAAAGAATATGCTGGCATATTGCAAATATTCAATTAATACACTGAAGTGATTAAAAGTACATTTAAGCAAGTGGAAATTCACAGTGAGTTCTTTCAAAATCCAATTTTGTGGGATAGCAGAATGGTTCAAAGATAGGGCAGATACTTAGCAAGTGCAGGATCCTGAGTTCAAACCAAGAACCATCAAAATAAACAAAACCAATTATACGTGTAAAGAGTAGTATAAAGCAGTCTTTAGAGACTTGTATACCAAGGAAAAAAGGATCCTTCTAATCATAAATCCACAGAGTCAGCACATTTAGCATTGATAATTTTAATAATTGTGTATACCTTCAGGTGAGCCTCCAGACATCCAATCTTTAAGGGAAGAGACAAACTAAATCAATTTTATACCTTTAGGATTTAAGGAAATTTATAAGGATTTATAAAGGGTTAGTCAGAACTCCTAAAATGCATTAATAATTTACATCTACACAAAGGAATATATTTTTCATAAATAGTTTATATATAAATATTTTCCCTTTTTAATTTTGTGATCTAAGATAAATGAAGGAATAGCTGTTCTATAGATAAAACCTGCCAACAAATTAAGGAAAAAAAAACCCAACCCTTTTGTTCAGCAATATGCCAGGAAATTTTAGCTGTTTGATATCACTTGACTTTTAAACTATCCTAAAAGCAAAGTAGTATCTTCTCTAGAGGAAATAGGTTTGATGAGATCATCTTAAAAGGAAGAATTCATGGGTTATAAGATCTACTAGTGGGAATTTTGGATAAAATGCTGTGGAATATCTGTTAGGGAAAAATGAATACTTGATTTGCAACAAATGTGGGAGGCGCAGAGGAGTAAATGATCCTTTTTTAAAAAAATCTTTGATGTCAGCAGAATAATAGTTAACCACCTATGGTCATGTATATCTAAAATGTATTAAAGGAAAATTTAAAGGGTACAAATATTAAAAAGTAACAAAATACCGAAAACTAAAAGTTAAAAATAGGTGTATTTATCTCAGTTCTTAAAGAAATGTTGAAAGCAAGGCACTAATAAATGTTCATATTCAGGGAGGAAGAGACAGAGAGAAAAGGAAGAGAGAAAGGGGGGAAATGAGGCAAGGGGGAGGAAGATGAGAGAAATGAGATCCATATGAGTAAAGATAGATGGTCAAATGGTACACTCCTAATAATGAAAACCTAGGAGAGGTCTTATACCATTTAGGTACTCAGTATTAATTAATTAGATATCTCTTAAAAGGCTACTCAACTATTTGTGAAAGGATAATGGTAAAAAGTCAAGCATTTATATAAAATATTAAAATATCACATAAAGCCCAAAATTATTTGGCTATTTTTTAAGGATGATAAATAATAAACCCTATAGAATAAATGGTTGCAAAAGTTGTTTGTGTGCATGTGCGTGTGTATGTGTACGTGTGTGTACATGTTTGTACATTGATGGATGATCAAACTAGCTAGGAGAATAGTAGGAGAAATAACAGAATGCATCCTTAAAGGGCACACATTTTGTGTGATCATTTCAGAGACTACATTAAGGAAAAAGTTGGTATAAAATTTCAGGTAATGTATGTCAGTTGAACTATTTGGTTCCTAAGCTAAGTTGATTCAGCAGGTATCATGTTTTTGTTTGTTTTTGTTTTCTATTTTACTTTTAATTGCCTTTGAAACATGACACACAGAAAACACAGGACTGAAGATTTATAAAGAATATTGAAAGCCAGGCACTGGTGGCTCACGTTTGTAATCCTAGATACTCAAAAGGCTGAGATTTAAGCATTACAGTTCCAGGGTTTGTAGACAGCCCGAGCAGGAAAGTCTATGACACTCTTAGCTCCAATTAACCATCAGAAAACCAGAAGTGGTGCTGTTGCTCAAAGTGGTAGAGCATTGGCCTTGAGCAAAATTGTTCAGGGACAGTGCCCAGGACCCAAGTTTAAGCCCCACAATTGACCAAAAAAAAAATTGATTATTTATATAGTATTGATATTTGACATTCTCAATACATTAAAATATCAAAGAAAATAAAAGGTCTTGGCTAAATGTGTGTGTGTCCACACACAAAGGAATCAGAGAAAACTCATATTACTCATTTGTGACATTTTAGTTGACTAGAAACAGAGTTTGGATGGACTATATCAACTGCATAAGACTTAAGTCTTTGCTATCAGTTCATGTGTAAAAATGCAAATAGTGGTTGTGTGAGTTTATAATGGAGAAAGTCATTATCAGTCATGGTTTCTTACTTCTTGTGCTCTATAGAAACCTATTCTTATTTCTTCAGTACAAATGAATGGAAATTAAGCTTTAAATGCATTCAGGTACAGAAAGGCTGCTATTAGGCGCGCATGGCACATGTTTTGTATAAACAAAGAAACATGGCACAAAGGTAACATAATTCAGGGTTTGTTTTGGAGCTAACTAAATTTGGCATAATTTGAATTGCAGCTTCGGTAGTTTCTGCTATCCAATTAGGAGAATCAACTCACACTAAACATTAGCATCATCACATTGTTACAAAAGAACAGATATGGTCCATAGGAGGAAACAGTAGTTGAGCATTATGATTTTGCTGTGAACAGCTTTGATTTCTACAGTACAGTCCCTGTCCGCTAAAACTTTCATTAGAGTTGCAGTTGAACGTTAATGAGAAAAATCTTAAATAACATGAAAATTTAACATGTAGGCTTTCAGATCACAGTTAATCAAAACTCTCATCAGTAGCAAGTAGAAAACTAGAATAACAGGTTTCTGGTAATTTCTAACTATGTTTGAGTGAACATGAACCTCCTGAGGGTAAATAAAATTAATTTCATGTGAACTTACTTTGACCTAAATTTTTAAAGCAGAAACAGACCTGAAATATTTTAAAGTAAGTGGAAAGGAATTCAAAATGGCACCTCAAAGATAAGTACTGAAATTTCATGTATACCCTTTAAGCTATATCTTCATTATATTAAAATCTAGTAAGTCTTTACTTTCCTTATTTCTTCATCTGATTTCTCATTTTTTTAATTAAGAGAAGTGTTGGAAGCTAATGTTTTACTCACTATTTTAAAATATTTATATTAGTCAACTGACCTTCTAAGACATAAATATGTCTACTACTAGAAAAGGACAATATTACACAAAGTTTGAAATCAAAAGTTCTTTGAATTCCTGTAGATAAAATGACAGAATGCTGTTTAAAACATCCTGAAAAGTGATACCCAATGTATGTACAAGTAAAAAATGAGGAGTCATCTGATATTAAACATAGAATTACTGCTATTAAATAATTATTCTTTATTCTAGCTCCATGAGAAATAAACAGTGCAGCACTACTCTAGTATTTTGCTGGAAATAAAATATACTCAAACATTTTCTTGCCTCGAAAACTTTTTTGTACTTTATTTTCTAACAAAATTGTAATGAAATAAAATGCTAGATTGATGGAATCATGTAATCTTTAGATCAGAAGGCATGCTAAGCCCTTGGACATCTGCTTTGCTCTCTTAAGTGTGAATGGGAAAGCCAAGAAATGTTTCATATTTTAGTGACTGTCTCTATGGAATGCTTCAGAATGATTCAATATGTAATTATCAACTTTAATCTGAAAGGCTAATACATTCCCAGGAATAATCTACATTTATCAATATTTTTGAATAAGGGCAAGGCTACCTCTGTTTTCACAACCCTAACATTAATCATACCAGAAACCTTTAATGGCACTATCTCTTGCTGACAAATTTTATCCTCATTCCTGTCTTTTTCTCTAGATGAAAAATCAATCCAGGATATCTTTTTAAACACAAATAATTACCTAATATTCATCAGTACTAGTGATAGCACTCATAGCTAACTGATCCTTACAGTCTTCTATTCAGTCATCTAAAATTATTACATTCCAATATTCTCTTCTCAAGAGTGTTATTCACCTATGTGTCTTTAGCTGATATAACTTTTACATACTTACCATGTA
Organism: Perognathus longimembris pacificus; assembly: GCF_023159225.1. Lineage (NCBI taxonomy): Eukaryota > Metazoa > Chordata > Mammalia > Rodentia > Heteromyidae > Perognathus > Perognathus longimembris. Next base: position 46,037,397 of record NC_063172.1, on the reverse strand, counting down.
TATTTTGACATATATATGTATATATATATATATTTCAGAAAGCTAAATTTGAGCCATGACATATACATTACCTCACATACTTATTTGTGGGAAAAACATTCAAAATGCACAGTGATTTTCAAAAAATATATGTTTATTAATTACAATCACTATGACATATACAAAAATCTTTTGAAAGCATCCCTATTTAACTGAAATTTTGTATATTTTTATCAACATTGTTCCATAACCACCTCAGTCCCCAATGATCACCTTTCTCCTCTCAGCTTCTATGAATTCAACTTTTCAATTCCACATGTAAGTCACCTCATATCGCTTATGTCATCTAACATGATGTCCTCCAGAAGCATTCATATTGCAAATGATGGATAATTTACTTTTTAAAAAACAATATTATTCCATTGTTTATACAGGCCACATTTCTTTGTTGTGTTCATGGAAACTTAGGCTGATTCCATATATCACCTAAGGAAAATAGGTGTTGCAGTGAACCTGAGAGTGTTGTTATCTGAATTTGCAAGAGCATATATATACACATATATGTGTCATGTATATATACGTCATATGCATGTATATTTTGTGCATATACATAGAACTTGTATGTAGCATATATGTACAAATATCCAGTACTAGGATTCTTAGATCATAGAGTGGTTTAATTTTTTACTAGAGAAACTTTATACTTTCTTCTATAAAATCTCTGCCAATTTCAATCCCATCCATAGCATGCAAAGTTTCCCTTTTCTCCATATACATGGGATACTTTATATTCACCATCTTGATTGTTTTGATGTCACATTTATTCATTCATTTAGTGTGTGTGTGTGTGTTTGTGTGTGTGTTTGTGTATTCCATTGCTCAAGGCACAGAAGACAGAAAAATGTCCAGAGCAGATGCTACATCAAGAGAGTTCACAGTCTAACCACATATAGTTCACTAGCCACATATAGATATATTTGAATTTAAATTATTCTCAGTTAATAATCATTAAAAAAGTATTTTTTCAGTTGAACGACTCACACATCAAGGGCTCAGTGCTCACGAGTGACCAATACCGAATTTAAAATCCCATCAATGCAGATCACTACAGAGTGTTATTGGGAAACATTGAGTTACAAAGTAAAGCAATCAGGCATGAAAACAATAAAAAGTGCATCCTTGTAAATATTACCCTAAAGATGTCTTCAGAGTATTAGGGAAAGCCAGGTGTCAGCCATTCTTGTAATGCCAACTATTTGGGAAGTATAAGCTGGAGAATCTTGTGCTTAAGGCCAGCTGAGAAAACAACTTAGCAAGACATTATTTCAAACAACAAAAAGCTGAAAGCATGCCTAAAGTGGGTAGAGTCCTTGGCTTGTAGAGCGTGCATGAAGCCCTAGGTTCAAAACCTAGTCGTGGGAGAAAAATACAAGGCAAAAGAGGAGGGAGGAAATGGTGATAACCGTATTACAAGGATAATTGCAGACCGCAAACATTTCATTCCATGGTCTCTGACTAAAAGTAGTCAGAAGCATTGAATATAAGAATTCCTATAGCCTAATGTAGCATAAAGTCATATCCTTTTAAGTTAGAATGAACATATGGAAAATGGTATTTTCCTTGCTTAAAAATAACCCAGAATATCAGGGATTGGAAAATATAAGGGTCGTTTCCTCTATAAGGTTTAGCCACTACATCAGAATATCTATGAGATACATAAAAACAGGATAGCTTATTCAAAAATTCTATGTGATGAGAAATCTAGTAACTACAAAAGAGTGCTTATAGCAAGAAGTTAGAAAACCTAAAGAAGTCACAGACACCAAGCACAGACAATTGAAACTAGTCAAGTTTAAATTCCAATTCATGTTTTAGAATTCATGAAATGCATCTTTCAGGTTTCCTTATAGCAAGCAGAGCACATTCATCTTTTTCCTCTTGCATTGATCACATCAGTTCTGAACTTGCTGTCATCAGCTCCAAAGCCTGCATACGTCAAGCAATTGAGAAAGGAATTAAATGAGACCCATAAGATAAGCAAAGTACAGCAATGAAAGGGGTAAATTGTAGCCAACAAGAGTATAATTCTGGGGCACTGGACTTAGGAGCAGACTGGAGAGACCACTCTGTTCTGCAAAGAAGTCACCATGCTTCTTTCACCTACTTGCTGCTTGATTAAGCAGCAAACCTCACTTCTTTAAAGAAGTTGCAAATCATATGAACGCTTGTGTCCATAATTTCAAATCATTATTTTTAAACCAGGGAAGCCTCCAAAATATATGGTTTTCAAAAAAAAATCATTGTAGAAAGTTATATAAATATTAAGATCTATTTACATAGAGAAAAACTTAAAAGTCTTAAATTCATGGCTAAGGCTACCTAGACTTTCTCTTAGAAAAGGAAGGAACAAGTAACAATCCAATGATGGATGACTTAAGGAAGAATTCATATTGGCAAAGCTTTCAAACTGGTTGTTTTCCAGAGGCAGAAGGCCTTCCTGGCCCCAAGTTCATTGTCAGTTTATTATCAAAAGCACATCCTGCAGTGATATTAATAGAGTTCCCTCTGCAATAATACTGGTATAAAATAAATTGTGTATACAAATATGCCCTATCTAGGCAGATTTAATTTTTTCTTTTATCATATTTAATGTTTAGATTTAAGTATGTTCAATAAGTATATGAATTGTATTAACCTTGCCTTTAATAAATATGTCTAGGCTTTTCAGGAAGGAAAGAGGACTTCAGTTAAACAATTTGATTGAAATTCTTGATCATAATGATGTTTTAAAGTTTTAAATTGCATAAGACAGCCACAGTATTCTCCTAATTGTTGGAACACATGGATCATTACAGCATTTGAAATTATAAACAAAGAGCATTATATATATTTTTTTTTAATTTTTTTTTTTTTTTGGCCAGTCCTGGGCCTTGGACTCAGGGCCTGAGCACTGTCCCTGGCTTCTTCCCGCTCAAGGCTAGCACTCTGCCACTTGAGCCACAGCGCTGCTTCTGGCCGTTTTCTGTATATGTGGTGCTGGGGAATCGAACCTAGGGCCTCGTGTATCCGAGGCAGGCACTCTTGCCACTAGGCTATATCCCCAGCCCGTATATTTTTAACACATTAAAATTCTAACTATGACTAATCTCCCTGTGGTATAAGTATAAGGTGAAAACAGTGCTTCAAGTTTAAAAATTCAATTTCTATTTTCTGCTGCCGTTACTTGTCTCCTATTGTCAATATTTATCATTTTTATAGTTGCCATTTCCTTAATAAAAAGGACCATATTTTGTTAATGCCACAGCTATTTCCCCCCTCAGGAAACACAAAAAGAAAGAGGTTAAAATGATTTAATTTCTCAAAATCCCAGGAAAGACAATATTGTATGATTTTATGTCTAGCAGGGAGGTATTATTGTAGGGGAAGAGATAACAAATATTTTGACTAGTAAGTCTGTATGCATAATATGCACAGGACTTTATACACAGGTTCTCATCCACTGAATTCTAATGAGAAACCTTGCTCAAAAAAAAAAAAAAAAAAAAAAAACACCAAAACATATACACATGCTAGAGTAGAAATGTGGCAGAAGGTTATTGACCTAATAATGAGCACATGATTGTCACAAGTTGAATTTGTTTGCTAGTCTACAAGAAAGAGAAGGGAAGCAAAGCATAACAAGGGTGGAGGGAGAATTAGAAGGGAAGAGAAAGGGAGATGAAACAAGGAACTAGGGGAGTCAGAGACAGTGAGAGAGAAAGAGACACAGAGACAGAGAGAGCAAGAGAACCTTTCCAGCCACCAGACACATCAATCAGACCTTTCTTCCTTCAAAAACAGATGGAAAGAGGGAATTTTAATAAATACAAAAATGCATTCTTAGCCTTTGGAGATTCCACTTGAAAGTTTGCAAGGAGAATCCAGAAGGGATGATGAAAGTGGAAAATTGAGCAGAAATTAACAGGGTTAAAATTTTGAAAGTAGAAGGAAGATCATGCTATCAAAAAGTACAATAAATATGAGGTATATTAAATCATGCAGAATTTAAAAGGACACTTTGATTTATGTATTCATTTTGATTTGACTTCACATTCCAAATAGTATGTGTGTTTGCTTTAAAATTTATGTGTGTGCCTATGTGTGTTGTGATGTGTGTATATATCTAGATTTAAGTTTTAGTTTTGCTAGAGTAACTACAGCTATATGCATTAAGGGAGAGCTTTTCCTCTTATATACATTTAATTTTATATATGGATAAAATAGATAGGAAGAAGACAACTTTACTATGTGCCTTCACTGGCCATTATTCTGTGATATACTTAGAAGACAAGCACATATGAGTGCATCTGTTTTGCCATTCAGCCATTGTTTTTAGCCTTCATACTGATTGCCCACAGAGCATCTTCAAGCAGAAAATGTCTTTTCCATTGCTGCTCTTGCTTCTTCAAATGTTTAAGGCTCAGTCTCTTATCACCAACACTATGCTGGCAGAATCCCCATTAAAAGGAGAAATTGAACATGAAATAAAACCATGAATAGGTGGAGTTAAGTAATGCTGACTGATGAGAGAGAATATGTAGAAATTTATAAACAGCAATTTCCTCCTTAGGAATATGGTTTATTTTACAAAGCCCTACGTAAAGAAAAGAAAACTATCTGCTTATAAAGACCTGATTCAGCTTATGCAATATTCCTTTTCATTCTCTATCATCCTTTTAATTTTTATTGTTTTCCTAGCTTTCTTGGGTGTAGCAAGCAACTTGGATTGTGTCACACTTCCATACTTTATTTTAAGAAAACAACTTCTGAATTTTTTATTATGCCTTGGCAAAAGCAAAATCAGTAACAGTAGTCCAATGTACCTGGTGGAATCAAAATCCAATTTAAAATGAAGAGAAAAATTATGAACTGTATGTTTTTCTAAAATTCTATTTCTTAAATATGCCTGCTCTTAGATTGACTGGATAATTTGATGCACCACTCCATTAGATAGAAAATGATCTCTTTGGAGTCTTTCCTTCTTTCCCTAGGAAGAAAATGGATATGATTTAAAGTCTAACAAAACGATGAAAAATTTTTTAGAAATTTTTACTAAGTCTTACAGATTTAGATTCCATATCTATTAACATACTGACCTGCGACTTTAAAACAATTGGCATTCCTGTCATGAATTGTCTTGTGTGGATGATACAGAATTCATACTCATATTTTTAGATGTGTCTACTTCTATTCAAATACCCAAATTTATTATCTATGCTATTTTTATACAGCTTTACTTCCACTGTGCATTTTGCAGATATTTACACGTGTACATATTCCAGGTAAATTAACAGTCCTCCTAGTTTAAAAGAAAATACAAGCTGCAAATTAGCACACACAAATGTCAGGTCTGAAAGTCATATGTATGTTTCTGTAAATACATATTCTAATAAAAATCTTATTCAACTGAAATGCCATGGTTCAAGTTAGTAATACAGAAAAATCAATAGGTGAGATGAAGAAGCAACTGTGTAAGAGCCAGGAAACATTTATTTAATATTGGGATATTTGAGTTCATTTGACAATTCAAAATTATGGCTCAGCTCAGTGAGAATCCCAAATTTATTTCAATCAATGAGTGTAGTAACATGAATTATCCTGCAGAAACTTTTCTAGCTACTAATGACATAATGATGACCAACAACACTGTGTCTTTAAAATGAAAATTAAAATGATCCTAAAGTATATTCATAAGGATGCATGACTACCTGTCCTTTAAAAAGTTAGAATACCAGTTAACTCTTTTTCTCCCATGTTCTTTCTGAGTAAATAATCTCATACGGAAATGAGGTTTCTGAATAAATTTATTATTATTTTTTGTTTCTTTGCCAGTCCTGGGTCTTGAACTTAGAGCCTGAGCATTCTCCCTGGCTTCATTTTGCTCAAGGCTAACACTCTGCCACTTGAGCCACAGTGCCACTTCTAGCCATTTTCTATGTACGTGGTGCTGGGGAATCGAAACCAGGGCTTCATGTACACTAGGCAAGCACTCTTGCCACTAGGCCATATTCCCAGCCTCCTGAACAAAATTTTTTAATTTAGCTACATTGAAATCTTCAGTATACCAAAATGACTGATTGTATAAGTTTGGACTTTTCATCCCAGCTTTTTATTGATATCCTCAACATAGAAAATCTACATGTTTTTTGCCTGTCAAGGCTTAAACTATTACCTCCCTGGGAGCTGTACCTTAGTCTTTGTGAAGTTTCATCATTTTTTTTCTCTTTGATGTCACTCCAGAATCCTTAATGCTTTCACTGTTTTGGATCATAAGTTAATGCTTTTATGTTGATATCTTGTCTGTGTTTGGCAATGGAGACTGGATACCTGCTGAATGATTGGCTTCATAAATGGTTTGTGTGCTGAATCCATTGTTAATAAATTGTCCAACTAAGATTGTCTTTTCTTGGAAATGAACTTTACAACTTGGGATGAAGGGAAGTTAGGGTAGGGAAAAAAGGAAGGGGTAGCACTGTTTGAAAAGAAATGTTTCAATTACCTTACTTATGTAACTATAATCCCCCTGTACATCACCATTACAATAAAACAATATTTTAAAAATTGTCTTTTTCTGAATGTGAATTAACTTGAAAAATACCATACACTGGGACCTAATTTGTTTGTTTGTTTCTTTTTTTTTTTTTTTGTCAGTCGTGGGGATTGAACTCAGGGACTTGGTGCTGTCCCTGATTTTTTTTTTTTTTTCTGAAGATTAGTGATCTTTTTTGCTCAACACTACTTCTGGTTTTCTGGTAGGTTGTTAGGGATAAAAGCACAAATTTCAGATCTCAGTCTCCTTAAGTAGCTACAATTAGAGGCATGAACCAATGGCACCCAGCTGAACTTAATTTCTTGTTGTTTTCATATACTTTGTCTCTAAAAATTGCCTCTATCACAAATTTTATCATACATGTTACTAGTGGCAAATTTCCCTTCTAGTTCAGATAGTCTTTTTAGAGTTGAATATATATAATACATATGCAATATATGTTTACTTGTTTGCAGAGCTTGGAATCATTGAAAAGCTCAAAAGAAAAAGAAACTTTAGTTTTCCAGAGTGGTATAAACAGAATCAATATATTTGAATTCAAATCCTAAAACTATCTTTTTAGTAACTTGAAAACAAATTCCTTAACCACTGTAAGTTACACACACACACACACACACACACACACACACACACACACACACACACTCACATACACACACACACCCAAACATATAAAATAGAATAATACCCACTTCATGCCACTCTGGGTACTAGTTTTAGTGCATACAAAATGCCTACCTAGGCAACTGACACATAGGAAACCCAGTGAACTGTATAGACCCAGCAAATGCATGCGTGTTATCATTAAATATTTATTGAATGTTCCTCCTGTTTCAACTTCTCATCTGGTCATACTTTAAAGGTTTTAAGCACTATTAAGAGAAACCAAAGAGGCTGGGGATATAGCCTAGTGGCAAGAGTGCCTGCCTCGGATACACGAGGCCCTAGGTTCGATTCCCCAGCACCACATATACAGAAAACGGCCAGAAGCGGCGCTGTGGCTCAAGTGGCAGAGTGCTAGCCTTGAGCGGGAAGAAGCCAGGGACAGTGCTCAGGCCCTGAGTCCAAGGCCCAGGACTGGCAAAAAAAAAAAAAAAAAAGAGAAACCAAAGAAATTGGCATACTTAAAAAGGAGAAAAGTTAAACATATATAAATAACATTAATGTACACCGAGAATTAATCTTCATTTCCTTAGATTACAATTGGAAAGATCAACTACAATACACAGACCACAACTTGACTGTGAAAGGAAATGTTGGCAGTGAAATAGAGCTGTGAAATTACATATCTAGGAAATTGTTTAAAAAATTACAATTCTTTCAATCCATACATCTATAGTAAATATGGGTGAATTCTTATCTAAAGAACAGGAAAAGGCTTATCTAAGAAAGGTAGTCTCTTGGAGAAAATGTCAAATTCACAAATCCTATGAAGACTTTATTCCAACAAACAAGATGTAAGGTTTTATAAACAAAATTCCTTCCCTAAAGTTTATATTACACATGGACTAATATAATAGTCTTTTTTATATACTTTTGCCTCCCCACCTCATCCTTTGGCCAAACTTTTCATTTTCACATTCATTATACAATAAAAAAATGAGGTAGCTGAAAGTGATTAGTAAAATATTCAAAACCTTGAAGTAGAGCAATTACCAAATGTGAGACTTATACCAAACCAACTGAAATAACCAGTTCCAGATTCAGGTCTTTTGATGACCTATTACCCCCCAAAATTTTGCAATAGTGGTAGCCAATAGCTCTGGTCTTCATTATGATTGTCTCAGCTTACTGCCCTGAAGAAATGAAGGATACAAGAGGTGCTAATCCATGAAGCAAAAATTCCCAGTGATTTACACCATAACTAAAGAAGTAGCTTTTTCCTCCCTCTTCGATTCTCTGCAAGTAATTTCCTTGATAAAGTACAACCCATATGTAAACAGTGGAATATACTAGCAGATACAAGGACAATGCTACATTCTTTTCATATGGTTTAAATAATATGAGCTAGAGTTAAAAAGGTATGCTATTTCATTCATTCATTCAGAGATCAATATTTTTCAAAATGCTAGAAGGTAGAAAAAATCAAATGAATGTTAGAGACATGATTACCTACTAAAAACAATCACTTTGTTTCCACACCACTAGGAAAATCTATAGCTTGCTTTCATGATTTTTAAATTCAAGCAGTTCTTGGTTGTGAAGGAAAAGTTGTGAAGAAATATAGTTTTGTCACCTCCAAGAAGGGTTAACATATCTAGGAATTTTAAAGATTTTTGTTTGTTTGCTTTGGGTTTTACTGAACAAAGTGTTGCCTAAGAAGCCCTACTGAACCTTTTACTCACTACAAAATATTCAATGTACTATCCTTGGTCTACATACAAATGCAAAGCAATTCTAGGACCCTGAACATGGCTTCCAAGAAAAACAAACAAACAAATAAAAAATCTTGCTCAAATGCCATTCTTCCTGTCTTCATCTTTATTTTTGTGTTGTTATTGGGAAAAATGAAACACAGTTTTCAAATTTCCTCAGTATGCAAACTTTTCTTAAGCAGCAGGACACAAAACAGCTTTTGTTTTTTCCCCCTCCCTGTTATCTGTACAACAGCGCAACCTAGTGGATGAAAGACCCTACCCGTTGGGGTCAACTAAACCCAGCAATGACACTTTTTCCATACATTTGATCACTTGAAATTTTCCACACTTACTCTGTGGATTTCTTTTCTTATATTGATTTTTTTTGAAAAAATATAAACCTCATTAATTTTTCAGGATGGTAATATGTATGATCCCCATCAACTATTCTTTTATATGCTTTGTTTTGAATACTCAAATGCATGTTTCAGAGAAATACTTACTATGGACTTAATTTTAAAATATTGAAGAAACTATTTGTAATAGTTTCATTCAATAGTTTAACTCAAAAGTCAGGTCTTTAGACTAGGATTATGTTCATCAATGACTGTTCTTACCTTATAACGATTGTGCTTAATATGTATGAAAAATATGTGGTTTTTTTCCCCAGACACACTTGAGAGAGAGAACAAAGACTAAAATATTACAAATAAATCTAGCCATATGTAGGGATGTACATTAAACAAACAAAATATCCTTTGCCCATTAAGTGGCAATTTAGAATAGTTAAGCTCATCTTAGTGCTTAGACAAATTAAAATCAATTTCCCTGAATATTAACTAACCCTCACTTAGCTTATTTAAATTCTTTAAAAACTACTCAGTATTCAATTTCATGGCAATTCTTAAATGCTACATACCTAATAGTTCGTTTGTGTTGATATGCTTGCTTTTAATGCCATTAAATATATTCATTTTGTCACTAAAGATTTTTTTAGTCCACTACGATTTAAGCAGATTTCAAATACATATTTAATAATAAATATATGTAAGCGTGGGAGTCTGAACTTTTTAAGCAAAGGGAAAATGACCTACTGAGAAGCCATGAATAAAAATTTAACAATTTTCCTTTGTGAGACCATGGTGGAGGAGATATCATTCATTCTTCTTGTTTATAGGCTATGCTATGGTAAGAATTAAATGTAATTTAGTGAGACAATAAAATCTTCTCAACTACTGTGCTGTTGTGTTGGGATGGATTTGGGGATGATTAAATGTGTAAATCACTCAGATCTGAAACTTTTTTTTCTCCCGTCGTTCTTTCCCCCTTTTTTTTTTTTTTTTTTTAATTTTAGCACCTCCTTAGATGGCATGTTGATCGTGCATGCACTGTGAACACAGAAGGCCTATAGGTCAGGCCTGAAATTATAGCTAAACCTCAACTCCTGAGGTACACAGGCTGTTTATATCGATGAAAATTTATGATCTCTATACCCTAAATCCCTGGTCTCTCTTTTACATTGACTTCTTTACTATTTGCTGTTTATTTTATGGTGATCCCTTGCCCTCCATAAATATATCACAGTTACTTAACCCCAGATCCCACCCCTAGACTCCGGGACTTCAGAAAGGATATATTTCTTACTTATTCAGCTACTGGGCATTTTGTAATCCTCCACATTAGCAGCTATTATTCTATAGAGGTGAGCATTTTCCAAATTTTCATCATCTCTTAAATGTTTGCCCCCTAACTGCTTCCTAACACTAGTCTTAGAGCAGTTGTTTAGCGATTATAATGAAATAGAATTTTTTTCTTTAAGCTCACACAATGACTGAAGTATTTTCTATTAAATATTTATCTGTAGAGGGAAAAAGAAATACATTTAACTGCGAAAATTACATTTAGGCAAGCTTAATTGCTTTACACTGTCTTAAATATATGAAATTTTAAAAACCTGACCTAATTTTAACAACATATGACTATGTAATTAAAGTTTTTCATTGCTAGATACTAATAATTATCTTGTTTTGACTGAACTCCTTATTTTATCCCCCCAAATAAATCTGGAAAGTAATTAGGGATTATAGATTTTCAAAAGCTATTGTCTGATATTAAAATTGTTAAGAAAATATGAGTCAGTATTATGTAAATTCTGACCTAATCCTAGCTGCATTCGGGTAGGTAATTGTATTTTTTCTTTAAAAGAGGACAGACCCTACAGTAATTATGCCTTGTTAGTGTCCACATTGCTACATTTTTGATTTATGTATTTTTCTGGGAGTTGACAGATAAGCAAGAAAAATTGACATATTAAAAACTAATAAAAATAAATAATATCAGAATCTGCCCAGCAGCCATCTACTTTGGGAGGCTAAATCAATGCATTAATCACACAAATTCTGATGTGAACTATAGTTTGTACTAAAAAATTTAATACTACACATTAAACAAAAATAAATATTTAAATGTCTGTCTCTGTTTTTAAGGTAAACATTATGTACAATGCCTGTGTCATTTTTGTAATAGTTCCTTCTCTGATTTTCTTGCAAGTTAAGACACTTGCAATTTTTCCCTACACAGGACAGTATATAATATGCCTATGATAATTGAATTTCCACTTTTTCTCCAAAGAATATTCCCTATTAGAATATTTGGTAAGTATTTTCAGTGATTTTGTTAAAATTTTTATTATTTGAATGCTTCCCATAGATACTTCCAATTATGTGCTATTAAATACATGTGGAAAAAAGAAAATATTAAGCTCTGGAAAGAACTAATGGAATGAGTCACATTGTCTATACCACCATAGGCAAGACAAATGGACAGGAAAAAAGAACAATATCTGTGAGAGCAAGGTTTGGTAAAGTGCAGTGGTGGACACTGTTTATGGCATGAATGGAAAAACATAAGGACCATAAACATCATCTTTCTTCCAAATCTGTGTAGTTTATGCTTAATCCATATATTGATACTTGCCTTTAAATACAGCCCTACCTGGGAAAAAATAAATGCTTCCGGATTAACCAATAACAATAATTGGTTGAAAGTTATAACTTCTCTTAGTCTAAATAAAAATAAGCATTTTAAGGTTGATATTCAAATTTCAGTGTCTTTCTATTGCTGGACTCAGATGAGTTTCATAATCAAGTTAGACAATTAAATTTTATTTATACAATGACAGAGAATTTTACCCATAGTTGATATGGATGTGACCAGTATAATCTCAGAAGCTATCCCTTCTACAAGGATGGCAAGGTTCACATTAGTATTTCATACTATTTTGAAGGTAAGAAAATAAATTAATTTAGAAGATGAGTCTTTTCAAACCTGTAAAAATCCCCAAATTCAATAAATCCATCATAGGTTTAATATAGGGTAAACCCTTGGTAGGGTCTATATTTCTAAAATGTAGGTGTTGATAACCTGCTGTACATAGGTATTTCAGTGTCCAACAACTCATTGTCTTTTACAAAATCTTACTGAAATTTAGTTCCCCTAATAAAATGGGATACCTGTCACTATCTTCTGTGCAAATCTTTGGGTTTGATTCAAGATTAGTAAAAGATAAAATCTTTTAAAGATGCCACTTTAGGGTTGTTTTGGTGAAATTTCATTGTAAAATCCAAAAATTTACAATAATTCTTTCAGTTAGGTGATCATTATTAACTAAGAAATTTTGTTGATATACATTCCAACCTTTCCATGATAGATGCTGGAACATTTTCTGTGATTTCATTTGTTTTTAAGACAAACTGTATTTGTTTGATAGAGGAAAAAAGTAAGAATTACTTTATTTCATTGGAAGCCTTTGAATCTCTTCACTTTAAGATGAAGGTAAGTCTTACATAAATGAGCAATTGCAAGCAACCTTCCAAATAACTGGAGAGGAGAACTACATTAGAAGGAATTTTGGTGAGCAAAGTATTACATTCTAATTTGATAAAGTCAGACTCCCAGGAAACACTAGTTAGTTAGAGGAATAGCTTCAATTATATGCTCTTTATGATTTGAAGTGGAACAAATCAGAAGTCAATAAAAGCTATGAAGCAGAGATGTTTTCAAGTTTGTCTAACTTTAAAAGCTATTTCGTGAATGCAGCTTAAAAAATCTATTATGTTTTAGAGAAATTCTAGGAAATGTGCAATTTAGATTAAGAACTATTTACCTGGAAATCTAAATTCCAAAATGTTCCTAAAAGATAAATATAGATCAATATGGAAGTATATCAGGATTCTAGTGTAATGAGACTCAAATTTCATTTGCCTATCTCTCTTTGCTTGGCTATGTGGTGTCATTTAGACTCTACATCTCAAACTACAGCAAGATCTCACAGGATGCAGTGTTCAAGGCAAAATACCATAACTGACCATCATTACAGAGTACAGCCATTGACCACTGTGCACTTAAAACATAGAAGTCTCAATTGAGATGTGATATAAGGGTAACTTTACACCAGACTTCAAAAACAATGTAAAAAAAGGTCAAGTAGCTCTTCAACACATACATGTTAAAATGATAATGTGTGGGAAATCTAATATTAAAATTTGTTTTGTCTTTCTCCTTTGCACATTTTTATATGACTGGTAAAGAATTTGAAGATTCTTGCATGGATCAAGTTATACTTTTAATGAATAGTACTGATATAAACAAATATCTGGTAAATATTAAGAGCTTTAAAACAGCTTAATATCATCCATTTTAGCAGTTGTATCAGATTTTATTTTCTTTTGTTTTAAGTCTTTATTTCAAGTTTTGTGTACTTTTCTGAAAGTTAATGTAAATATACCACAAAAAAAATTGTACTTTATTGAAGGAACTAAAAGAGCTTTGATTGGTAGACTTATCAATATTTCAACCAACTATCAAGTTGTATATTTGGACAATTTTCAGAGAATGAACAAGAAAAAGAAAAGTGGAAGAATATTAAAAACATATGCAAAAGTACTAAAGATAAAAATCATTGGCTTACATGAAGTTTACATATATCATTCATTTATAGACATAAAATCTGAATCAAAACATATTGGTCTTACCTAAAATAATGTGAATTACAACAGTTTTATGGAGTTTATTTTTGCCCATTTTCTAAATAAAAACAAAATAAAAAAGTCTTGAATATTAAAAGTGATATATAGTATTGGATATAAACACAAGTAAATATAACTATAAATTCAAGTCATGATTATTTGTGAAATGCAGCCAAAACTGTCTTGAGAGTTTATTGAAGATATGCTATATTATTCTCTGAATTTATTATTTCTCAGAGGACAGTGAGGGCACCCTACCTATTCTTGAACCCATTTAATTTTACCCTGGTGTTAGAGTCAGCTAGCTTCTTTTTTGGCTTCTGGCTTAATCATATATTCACCCATATTAAAAAGTTGCATTGATGACCTTTTGCATCTATCCTGCATATAATATAAAACCGTACTGATTAAAAACATCCACAAATGATCAGTTTATAAATTAGTTAATTCCACAGTACAATAAATTTTCCATAATTAAATCTACTAATTTAATCTTAGTCCTCAGTCTAGTAATTAGGTGTGTAATCTAATAAATACAAAATAATTCTAAGGTACATGTTTTTTTTAAATAAAAATTAAATATAAAATTTCGAAGTTTTACTTTGAGGGTCAAGTTGGAATGTAATTATATTGAAAAATTATATTCTGTTTTCTTCCTTTTTCCTTTTCTATTTCCTCACCTTTCAGAGAAGATGATTTATATCTCATTTGAGTTGTATGATCTTTTCTTATTTTAACTCAACTGTGTTTTCCATTTGCCAGTATATTCTTAAAGATTGCCTAATCTTAAAAAGACATTTCATTATGTAATATTTTTGATGTGCATTGTGCAAGCACAGTATTTATACTGTAGAATTCATTCTAAAATACATATTCACAAGACAGCCATTACAGTCTGTCAAATAAATAATGCGCATTTTAAAGATGGTCTTTATGGGGGATGGCTCTCCTGCATTTTCATGAGGCAGACTTTTCTTTTATTCTTTAAGAAAAAAAAAGCACACAAAAGAAATGAGCATGCAGAAAAATATGTTAAGGTAAAAGTGACACAAACCAGAAAAATCCAAGGATCTTTTACCTTCCTGCTCTTTCTACAGCTCCACCATTCCAAACTATAACATTGTAGAAAAAAAAAATGATATGGAAGATTGTATCATCCTCTGTAACCTTTCATCTGTGGATATTTTCAAATAAATAGAAAACTTATTTTGTGTATTTTTGTAATGTGAATTATATTTTGCATTTAAAAGTGACTTTTTTTCTTCAAAACCATAGTTAGTTGGCAAAAGAAGTCTCATCTCTCCACTGTTGGTCATCATATTGTCATTATTTTAAAATGGCAGGTTCTTCATTCTTATGACTATACCAAGTGCAGTTCTAAGTACAGTGATTTTCCAGAAATGTACACTGGACTCTCACTGGAATAAGAAAAAAACAATGTTAACTCTCTTTCCTGCTTTTATGTCTTACCAGTGGCTAGAATGCCTATGGGAATTTTTTAAATGTAAAATAACACTTATTATTGTCTGCTATGTAACAATACCATAATATATTCATGCTTTCAGTGTATTTTTTACAATTTAATCTCAAAGATAGTTCTGGAATGTGACTATTACTGTTACCAGACTATGGATGAAACAAAAGAATTAACATATAGAAAAGCTAATAGTTGCAATATTTGACTCCATAGCCTATGCTAAAAGGAAACAAACTGAGAATACAATACTTACTTGTACTTAATACGAACCAATAATTACAACTTTTACTTCATTGGTATATTACATTCATGCAAATATTTTAAGACACTATATTTAACAGACTATTCCTCATGAAATGTGGTGTGTGTGTGTGTGTGTGTGTGTGTGTGTGTGTGTGTGTGTATAATTTCTTTTTAAGGAGGCAGGTAGTCATGGGGCTTCTAGCACTCTACTACTTGAAGCACAGAGCCACTGCTAGCTTTCTTGAGTGGTTGATTGGAAATAAGAATCTCACAGACTTTCCTACTTAGGCTGGCTTCGAATCACATTCCTCAGATCTTAGTCTCCTGAGTAGCTATGATTATAGGAATGAGGCAACTACCCCTCGCATTTTTATATTTTGTATTAGAGAATATTCATGATATTTTAGGAGGGCAATGCCTTATCCATTAGGTGACTGGGGCTCCTAGTATTCATGATATTTTAAAATTGCATTCTACTTTATGTTATAAATAATATGACTTGAGCCAATAGTTCACAGATAAGAAAGTATTTATAAAACTAGGAAATATTTACTTAAATAAACATACTGACACAGACATCGAGCTTCTTTTCTTTAGTTCAACATCTCCCAACCAACACAAAAGAAATAATAAGATTGAGTTTTCATATTAGCTTTAAAAATGGCAAGAATCTTACGATTGGAAAGAAAATTTATATATGACATCTAACCTTTATGAGAAATGTGGCACAGGTATCTTATGAGCCTCAGCACTGTAAAATTCAAAAATTAAGGTTGTTCCTGTCTAGAACCTAGGATCAACCTAAAGTCCTGTTAATTAAGAACATGTCACCATTTGTATTTCAAGTACTATATAATCATGTATAGATAATATCTATAGAGATTATTAAATGTTTCTACTATTACAGAATATTCTACTAGGCAGATTTTGACTTGTTAATTAATGTGGGCAGTGGTATTTCCCTTAGACTTATTAAGAGAGTACATGAAAAATTTAAGACACTTTTTTTTAAGTTCATATTAAGTTCTACCATATAAAAGGAACAAAACAACACACTCAGAATTTCACATTTCACTTTAAATGTAACTTTGGCACATGTATAATTCAATTAAACCACTCTCAGCTTTATCTGTTTCGATATTTGTGATTCATGATGTTAAAGAAAAATAGCAAATTATCTTTATATACTCCAAATTAGCTATGTTATTTTTCAGTTGCTTGCCTTGTTTATGAAACTATATAAATCATGTCTAATGCTGGAGATAAGTTTATGAAATCAGATTCAGGAATATCAACCAGTAGAATTTCAATAAACTATTTTTCCTTTGTAATGTATTTTTTCTCTTATGTTTGTATTACTATTCTCAAGACTTGAAGACTCTAATAGTCACCTGTAGGACAAGAAAACTCAGATATTCCTTTCTTTCTAGTTTCATCAAAGCAATTGGAGAGGATAATCAGTTTTAGGAAGCTGGGATAATTCCTTTAATAAATAAGTGCAATTCTAGAAAGAATTTTGGTGGTAGTAATTGACAGAATCATTGGACAGCAAGATACTTGAGGCAACATAACATACTTTACTTAGTTTGTGATACACTTCCATAATACATTAAGCAATTTAATAAAAGTAACTATCTTAAAATACTCTGCCAATACAAACACAGTGGTAAATCAGATATTATATATTTATCCCAAGGATTTCACATTCCACATTAAACAACTTGTGTTTATGACACAATGTCATAAAAATAGAGCAAATAGAGAACACAATATTGTAAAGAGTAATCAGATAATTCCTCATTAAAAAGAGAATTTGCACAGAGGAGAATTCTATGAAAGAAATGTGCCCCTCAAGAGGGAAAAAGTAAAAAAACAAAACAAAAGAAAACTCAGCTATAAAAACTACATTCACAAATTAAGGTAAATAAACAAGTCCAATGTTTTAGAAATGTGTAGGACAAGAAACAATTGTGTAAGAGATACCTTCTCATTACAAATTAATGCATAAAACAATGTAACTGAAAGTGAACAATCAGTGTTGACCCAAATTTGTCATATAAACTAATTTTAAGTCATTTAATATGAGCTATGATTTAACGAGACTGACAAGCTAAATGAGAAAGTAAGTTTATTTCTAATATGTTTAAAAGAAAATTCATAATCCTATAGGAAAATCTCTGATGAGCTACAATTGACTTCACTAACTGCCATTTTATATTTTTCTTCTACTTCTAAAAATGTGCTGCTGCCTAGGAGGTTCTGAGACATTAGTCTTGTAAGCAATAAGTTTCACCATATCAGACAAAGGGAAAACAACATTGCTGTATTTTCCTCTTTTCTAAACAAGATATAAGCATTAACAGGATAACAGTGATGATGGAAGAAATAAACTTTCATATAAAACTAGTGCACACATCTTGTTCTATTATTCATTTGGTTATGCTATACTGGGTCATTACAATAATAGAAGTAGAAAAATGCATATTCTTAGAATGATTTTTGCAGAGGTTTAATGCAAATTGATGGATTACTGTTTTGTTTTTTGGTTGGTCGTGGGGCTTGAACTCTGGGTTTGGGTGCTGTCCCAGAGCTCTTCAGTTCAAGACTAGGGCTCTACCACTTGAGCCACAGCACCACTTCGAGTTTTCTGGTGGTTAATTGGAGTTAAGAGTCTCACAGACATTTCTGCCCAGGCTGGCATTGAACTAAGATCCTCACATTTTAGCCTCCTGAATAGCTAGCATTACAGACAAGGGGCCACCAGCACCAGCATTGATGGATTTCTTACATAAACCTCTATAACCCTCATAACAATGAAAATACTAGAGTTGACTTCTTGAAATTTGTGAAGACCCTGCCCATGTCTACTTAAGACTCATTATAGTTCTGTACAAGCCATTGAGTCTATATCAAGACATGTGCAACATGCATGATTACTTAGTTCTTAGGATCCTATTACAAACATAGCAAGTATAAATTTGAATGCTCTATGTAGATGGACCAATAACATTTGCCATGTAAAGACACACAAGATATTTAATATTCATCTATCATGAACTTTATTTCTAAAATTTATTCTAATTTCAGTGTGGTTAAAGCTTAGAATTTAAAAGGACATAGAATTTATTCATATAAACATGAAAACTTTGACCTTAAAGTCAATTCATATAAAGTTTACAGTTATTGGGAAAATCATTATACTGAGTTTTAGGAAATATAACCTAAACCACTTTCTCATACTGAGGTGTGCAAAACCAAAAAAACAATCACACTAATAAAAAAAATCTGAGAAATTCTACACAATACTCATTATCTTTAGACATCTGATTATCTACTAACAGTCACAATTCAAAGCTCCAGATGATAGCATATGGTCTGACCTGCTATATATCAGTATTTTCTTGTAAAATTGGTTGTTCTGTAATTTTATTAAATTGTTTTTTTTAAGTGACAAATCCTGACTCAACAAACAAGAAACTGAAACTTGAGATCCTTGTTCCAGAGAATGCTCTTTTCTATCATATTGACACTCAGGTCTCTGGATCTCTCATGGGAATCTATTACACAATTCATAGGCTGGCCCCCACTACAATTCTAGCAACCCAGGATGAGAAAATCAACAATATAATAGGATTATGTCCAGTCATAGGTTTATTCTGAGTGTGACTGGTGACATATTTCTAGATACAGTTTTGAATTTTAAAAAGTGATGCATTGTTTTGGTATTAGGACTTTATTTCTATATGGGAAAAACGATGATGTGTCATTAATCAACTACTATAATTGATATTTAATTAATAGTGACTGTTAAGCATCTCTAAGAGTTAAACATGGTAAGCTATTAAGTAATAATCAATTTAGTAATAAATGAAAAGTTCTTAGTATTAAATTAGCATATAACATGATATAATGATATAATAAAATAAACTCTTCAAATTAGTTTATCTATCATACATGAATAATATGTTTTCAAGTCTGCAACTAATTACTTACATGTATAATGTATAGCATAATATTTTAATGACTACATATCATACAGTAGGATCAATAGCATTTACTGATGAGAAGACAAACAATATATATTTCCATAGGTTAAATATTTATACTTAAATAGATACAGATTTGGATTTGGGGAGGTAATTGTAAAATATATTATAACTTTATGAAGTATTTGTTTCTCATCAGCAGGAATGTTTAACTAAAATTAAAAATCCAAGGTCTTAATTTTTGAATCTGCCACTAGTAACTCTAAGCTTGAAAAATTAAGTTCAATTCAATTCAATATAACTTCATTAAATATTTATAGAACAACCTCTTTTGTGCCAGGATGAGAAGAGAGAAACCTATTTGAAGGCAGAGGGGAGGAATCCAGTGGAGAACAAAGATTGAAGATGCTAGCAAGGAGAATAATTGATGCAATAAGAGTCTGAGACAGGGAAGATAAGATAAAGAGCACAATTCCCGGGGTTAGTCTCAGCAAAGAAAATGATCAGGACCTGCTAAGAGATGTGAATAAAAACAAAATGTAAGCTAAAGATAAACTAAGATTTTTGAGGTAGAGAGAAGACAAAGTAAAAAATCTCAAAGGAGGGAAATTATGTTCTTAATTAAAAATTATGTTCTCAATTATGTTCTGAGGTCAAACACCACTTGGAATGTGGAGATAGTAATGGTAGAAGGCAGTTCTAGAATAGAAAGCAATAAAATGTCAAAAGAAGGCCTCAGAACTTGCCAAGGTACACTGCAGGCTTGGCATATAATATCACCATCAATATAGTTTCCTGGTGTTCTCCATCAAAACAAAAATCAAAAGGCACATAGAAAGTACTGAGCAAAGCATAGGTCTCCTGTCCTTGATACTGAAAATACAACATGATAAAAGGCCAAAGAATGGAATATTTTCAATCAAGTAGTGAGTTGTAGATATTTTATCAGTGCTGGATTATTACATTAGAAAATTATGATGGCTGAGATAAGGAGAAAACTGAAGTTTAAACTGGGAATAATGATCTGAAATAAATAATTAAAATTATCAAACAGTAAATTAAATGTCATGGAAAAATATGATAATAATAATGAATCAAATTTAATGAATTTCAAAATTAGGAGATCTATTTTATCCAAAACAGTAAATTCTTTTATTTATTTATTTTTATTGTTGTTATGATGTACAGGTGATGTACAGAGGGATTATAGTTATATATATCAGGTAATGAGTACATTTCCTTTTGAATAGTGTCCCCCCTCCGCTCGCTTTCTTTCAGTTTTTCCCTCCCTTCTCCACTCCCCCGAAGTCGTATGGTTCATTTTGAACATTGTGTCTAATGAGAATCACTGCTGTATTTGTTTACCATTGCACTCATCATTTTTGTACTCCCTTCTTTGTGCTACCCTCCCTTACAAACCAGACATAATATACAGAAAACAAAAACAGTAATGAAGAAAAAAACTCTTGTTTTCTTTTCTTGGAGTTTATTTTGGGGAAAAAAAAAGTCATTTTATAAGATCACATGCTCTTAGCTATCGAACCCTGTGATTCTGTTCCAGCAATATTCCCCTTTTGTCTCAATGTGTGAATGAATGTCTAGAGTCCTGTATAACTTACCATGTCCAAGTGTTTATTTTGTCTTTTACCATCCAGTGTGTTTACTTGTAGATTTTTAGGCACATTCTAGTAATGACAAATGAGGGAAACCATGGAACCTATTAAAGCAGCAATTTTGAAACCTAATATTCAAAATCAGTTTACGTTTTAAAGTTTCTGGACACTCCTCAAGTAGTACCATCAACTGAGTATGGCAAGCTCAATGTATGAGTCCTCTAGGTGGACGTCTTATATCCAGATCACAACAATGGGCAATTACATGACAAGTTGGTAACTATAATTACAAAGAGTATAAATATCATACTTAAATATGAAATTCAATGTTACATAGCATTAGCTCAATCATTCTGTCAAAATAAACCACAATGAAGATCATAAAGTAGATGTCACCAAGTTTATACCACTACATTACACACTAAATTAAAGTTACCTATGACATATTTACTTTTAATTTGGTTCACTTTTATACACCATCCTATGAGACCTTTCCAAACTCAAAGCAGAACTGGTGGGTGGGTTTTTTTATTGCTTCCTAGTCAGGACCATGCTATCAGTATGAAACATTAGGGCCTAATATAAAAGAGATAAGAGAAACATATAATGTGCCCACCAGGTTTCCCAAATCTCAGCTCTACCTATGTTTTTTTTCACTATTTTCAACACAGCATAATCATTTCAGCTCTTAGTTTTATCAACTCCATTAAGTACACTAAAATACTTTAAATTTATTATTTCATGTAATTTGACCCTTACATAATAACCAATATCATTAATTCTACTTTATAGTCAGTGAAAGCACAAAGGCTTTAATCTAACCCAAATAACCTCATTTAAATTGTTGCACACAAAAAGAAAGAAAAAGGCAAAAAATTGAACCCAGAAAGTCTGACCCTGAGAATTTTAGTTAAATAATTGATGACATGCCCATTAATCCAGAAAATGAAATATTATATAACCCTTCCTTTCGTTTTTTTCCTTTTTATCTTCCTTCCCTCCTCCCTCTCTTCCATTTATGCATTGAGTGCTTTTTCCAGCCTTCCTAAGCACTAAGCTTTAGAATAAATGCTGATACTGAGTTCTAGGTGATGTAGCTACAGAGAGATTCGGAGTTTGTGAGAGCATATGAAAAAAAAGTTAATTCAAAGAGTATCTGAGACTTGAAAGATAGAATGAGTTAGAGTGGAAAGAGGAAGACAGGAATGGGGTGCAAATAAGCAACCAAGTATGAAAACAAAAGATCCAAAATAATTAAACAATCTGTAAGTAAACTTCAGACCTCTCTAGAATGGCTAGAACTCATGTCTATAAAAGAGTTGGGAGATAAATCCAGAGAATCATATCAAGTTTAGAAAAAAATCCTTGTAACAAGAAACAGTGGAGTGCCAGATTCAATCTCAGTCATCATGGCAAGGTCATAAAGAGATACAGCACAAGTTGATTAAAGGTACCTTCTGCCAAAGCAATATACTGAAATGATATAGCTGTCATGCCTTATGTATACATTGTAACAATGTGGTAAACAATACTTTATTGTTATTCCGTAAAAAAAATTGAAGACATAAAGGCTTAATGAATTCAAGTCCAAGTCTACATAACTTCATAGTCACAGATCTTAACCATTACATGGGAAAATTTGGAAATTTTATACCTCTTTTGATTATAACTTGCACATAAACTTAATATATTTGTATTTTCTGAATTTCAATAAAGTTGCACTTGTATTTACTTCTAACTGATTCATAAACATGTAAATATCACCCATTTGAAGATTAATCTAAAAAGAGAAGTAGGTATCACATTTTAATGCAGAATATGTCCACTGTTTTTAAATCAGTACAATTGAATTGAAAGTTACTTAATCCAGGTACTGTACTAAATGTGTATAATATAAAATTTGAAAGAGGCAGGAGAAATGTGAGCTCCAGGTCAGTTAGCAAGACCCTATCTCAAAAAAAAAAATTAAACTTAAAGTCCAAGGGGTTGGCCCAAGTGGTAGAGCTTTTCTTTAGCATGTGGATGGCCCTAGATTCAATCTTCAGATCTACAGGGAAAAGTGATTAAAACACTCATGGTAAAGACATGAATTATTTCATAGCCATGATTTTGAATGACTGAATTTCTTGTTGCTATGATAAAAAGTTACATGAAGGTATCACATCAAGTTTTGTCTTTTTCCCTCCCCACATGTCTATCTTTGATTTTACTGGGTGTTGTGGTGGACCTATCCAAGAACAATAAAAGTAACTTCTTAAGATTAACTCCTGCTTTTCTGTTTTTCCACTTTTTACCTTAGAGCATCCTCTGTAGTTACTGGAAATTCTTCAGCCCAAATACATATTGTTCTCAAGAAAGACTGTCATATGAATACATTTCCTATTGCTAATGGAAGAAATTAAAACTTAGTGCAGAAAAACACAAGTTACCTATCATACAGTTCAGGATGTCAGAAGACCTAAATATCTCGTACTACTAACATCAATATAATGGAAGGGCTAAGTTCTTCCTGAAGGATCTGAGAGAGACTTATGCCTAGGCTCTTCTAGTTCCCAGAGGATGGCTGCATTCCTTGGCCCCTTGATAATGAAGAACTAGTCATGGCCCATCAAGTCTTTCTGATGCACTTCATTCTGTCCTTCTGCCTTCATCTTCTATTTGAAAGATGTTTGAGTACCATTGGACCCTCCCTCCTTTTCTACTTTAAGGTCAGTTACCTTTATCCCCAATGAAATGGTAACATTTTTACCATCTATTTAACATATTTCAACATTTAGATATGGTTCCTCACATTTGGTCATAGTTGTCTTTGAGGAGTCATTATTCTGTTTACCAAACCCTTCACCCACTGGATTCCTAAGAGGCTGTATGTAAGCACTTTATTCTTTTTTTTTCTTGACACACAATTCTGAGTCTCATTTTACATGGTTCTTCTCACAGAGTCTATTATGAGTGAACTGTGATTCTAGATATAGCTGAATTTCATCCAATAATTGCTTTGTTGGTTTTATTTGTTTACTATAGAACAATGTCTTCTACTTTTCTTTTTTTCCTGTGAATCCCTCCCCTGCCCTTGGCAATAAGCTTCCAAATCCATGCCTTAATTTAGAAAACCTCAAATATCAAGCATTAGTCTTCAGAAGTGATCATAAGTAACAATACCAGAGAATAGGGACTGTAAACCTCAATGATGGGAGCAGTGTCACTGATCAAGATATATTGTACTTATAAATGGACATATTAAATTGAAGCCCTGTTGCTCATCTACTTAAAGATAATAATTTTAAAGAAACAATTACATTTTGGTTATAGGAAATATTGAATCTCAAGTGAAACTCTAGATACTATTGCCTCCTGAATAAAGGCTTTGTAGATGATTGTGGTCCCACTGTATTCCTGTTCGATTAGCTAGAAACGACTCCATAAGTATGATTATGAACAATGACAACAGGCTACTCAGATCTCAAAGAAGGGGCCAAATAAAACTTTTGTGACGGTTAAAGTGTCTTCATTGAAAAAGGGTATACTAGTCAATTATACATAAACAGATTTCTCCTTTAAAAATTAAATTCAAACTGAATGAATATACAAATTGACTCTTCCATAAAGTTTATGATTCAAGGAAAACTAACACTAAGAGTAATACTGAATAATTAATAGATTACAAGAAACTATGAAAATTTGAAGACAATCAAAAAAAGCAAATGATAGATAAGATATAATAGAGATGAAGATAGATAAATAGATGATAGAGATAGATAGATAAATATAAACAAATTGATAGATGGATATATATATGTGGAGAGAGAGAGAGAGAGAGAGAGATGGAAGTAGAGATGATAGAGATATTCTTCCCTAGTTCTTGTACCATGCAGTGGGGATTGAAGTGGATACAGAGAGGGATGAAAATGCAGATAAAGTTAGAGATTAGAAAAGAGTGAGAGAGATAGAGAGACAGACAGAAATAAAAGATAACAAAATCATCTTTCATTAAACAAAGAGAAAGAATGGGGTAAATGGCAAATATTACAGACTTTTCTTTTGCCTCAAACTTTGAGTTCAGCCTGCCAGGATTGCTAATCCAGGATTCACTTAATATTGTGATATTTTAAATTTTTGAATCTATTGTTGATGTGACATTTAAACTTCTAGGTGAATTTCCTTTGGGGTACCTACGTGGTTACTGTATATGATTTTGTTACACTGGATATTGTATATATGCCTACCTGATCTAGGGAAGGGAAAGAAAAACGAGGGTGTAAGATATCACAAGAAATGTATTCACTGCCTTATTATGTAACTGTACCCCTTTTGCACAACACCTTGTCAATACAATTTAATTAATAAAAAACATAAAAAATTTTATATTTTGTATTTTTAAATTTTTATATTTTTGACCATAAAGAAGCACAAATGAGAAGAAATCAGCCACTATTTATATATTTAAGCAAAATTTTATGTTCCAAATCTATTAAATATTTTATCTTTTATGTTTCCTTTCATCAGATAATTTTGCTATGCCTTTTATCGGTAATAATCCTTTTTATAGTTTAGTGAAACTCTTGTATCTATAGCTTAATGTTGTTATTTTACTAAAGATGGATTTTTTTTCTATTGCTTCAACTATATTCTTCAGCTTCATCTGTCTCATCTCCTCTGAGAATACAACTTACAAATATGATAAAACACCTCATATTGAGCCACAGTTCATTATGTTCCATATGTCTTCTTTCACAATAACCTCTTCTATGTTCTTTAGATGGCATAAGTTTAGTTAATTTGCACTAACTTCTGTAGGATTGCAGGTGAGAGTAAGCCATCCAGCGCATATTTATTTCAGAGACAGCTGTAGGTGGTATAATTACCAGTATGTTTATTTCCATTTCTCTACTGAGATTTCCTATCCCTTCTAAGGGGAAAATTTATTTCTGTTAAAATCTGTATAAGTTTATAAAAGTTCTAGCTAGTAACAGCTGAGTAACTTTAATATACAATACACTTGACTATTTGCTCCTTATTATGGAAGCTAATTTTGCTTGTTTGGGTGTCCACTTGTATTTAATCATATATTTGAAATACCAATGAATGTATAACTATGCTGGTATGCTGGTAAAGATTAAATTATTAGTTATTCATTTTGATCCAATGAAATTTTTCTTTTTATAGATCTGGTGGATCTTTATTGATTTTGTATCTAATCCTTAGGCACAGTCCTTACTCATAATCCTGGTCTTTGAACTCAATAAGCATGACACGGTATTAAGCAAATTCTCTTAAACCTGACTGGGATAAAGCTCTAATTCCATTCTTGATATCCCTGTTCATAGCTTCCTCCTGTCATATCTGTTCTCTGGTAGGCCTTACAGAGACGTCACAGGCAAAACTTTGGCAAATACCTGTGCAAGCTTTCATTTGTTGTTTTTTACCTCTTCCTCCTACCTGTCCCTACCCTAAAAACCCAGTCACTCCTTCAGCTCAAATACAGAATTTCTGTCTCTTCAGTTTAATGTGAACATCTTCATGTGTTTGAATCTTATAATTAGGAAAATATCCCAGGAAGAAAGCTCAGAAAAATTGAAACTTTGTCTTATTTTCTTCATAATGGTTCGCAGTGAAGGAAAAATAGATGCTTTGTGCCTCTTTACTTTTTCATGTGTCTCAAAGAAGGAGGGACAGTTATAATTAGTAATTCTCCCAAGAAGAATGGTGTAAACAACAGTTGTGACACGTAAGAAAGTATTTTTTCAAAACGACTCTTTATCAAAACAACTGTTGGGGCTGAGAATATGGCCTAGTGGAAAGAGGGTTTGCCTTGTACACATGAAGCCCTGGGTTTGATTCCTCAGCACCACATATGTAGAAAGGCCAGAAGTGGCACTGTGGCTCAAGTGGTAGAGTACTAGTCTTGAGCAGAAAGAAGCCAGGGACAGTGCTCAGGCCCTGGGTACAAACCCCAGGACTGGCAAAAACAAAACAAAAACAAAAACAAAAAAATGTTGCCTCTTTGTCTATTTGATTGTAGGACATTCTCCTGAGTTACCAGACAACAATGCATGTCAAAAGAAACTCTCATAGACCCCTACTTCATTGTTGATGGGAATGTAAAGTGGTTCAGACACTCTGGAAAGCGGTATGGAGATTCCTCAGACTGCTAAACATAGAGCTCCCCTATGACCCGGCAGCCCCACTTTTGGGCATCTACCCAAAATATTACAAATAAGAACACACTAAAGCCCCCAGCACAACAATGTTCATCATAGCACAATTTGTCATAGCTAAAATATGGAACCAACACAGATAACCCTCAGTAGACAAATGGATCAGGAAAATGCGGTACATACACATAATGGAATTTTATGCCTCAATCAGAAAGAATGGCATTTCCCCATGTGGAAGGAAATGGAAGAACTTGGAAAAAATTATACTAAGTGAAGTGAGCCAGACCCAAAGAAACATGGACTCTATGGTTACCCTCATAGGAAATGATTAGCACAGGTTTAGGCTAGTCACAGCAGAAGATCACTAGAGCCCAATAGCTATGCCTTTATGAACACATAAGATGATGCTAAGTGAAAGGAACTCCATGTTATGGAAACAACTGTTATATCACTGTTGTAATTACTGTCAACATACCATTTGAAACCATAGCTTCTTTTGTTGATGATCCTCTTGTATCCCCTTCCTGTGGTTGTCCTCCCCCTCCCCACCCCTCCACCTCACCATATCACTGTTATCTCATGTGAGTATCCTGGATACTGTATATACTGGTATTAGAACTAGGGAAGTGAAAGGGAATATCAAAATCGAGAGACAAAACATAAAAGGACAAACGACTCCAAAACCAATCCTTATAAAACTATTTGGTGTAAATCAACTGAACAACTCATGGAGGGAGAGGGAAAAGGGGAGGAGGGAGGAGAAAAGGTATGAAACTGTAACCCCTCTGTACATCACTTTGACAATAAATAAGTAATTATTATTTTAAAAAAAGAAAAAAAGAAACTCATAGCTGTAAATTTTTTTAAAAATTATACCCCATTAATGAAAAGGCTCTATTATATTTGTATATTTACATATTTATTAAAAATTCTTATGAATATACAAAAAATTACTATCTTGATAAAAAGAGTTTTATAATATGAATGGCAATCAATAAAACAAAGAAATGTAAATATTTAACAATTCAAAAGAAAAGCAAACCAACTAAGTAAGCAGGTTAAACTATTAGTAAACCAAAGGCATTGAAATTTATCACTTCCTGAATCTTTTCTTCATCTGTCACATTTTAAAGGTTTAAAATGAAAATGTAAGTTGGCAAGTTAATGAAGAAAAGACTGGTACTTCACTGATGAAAGTGTAATTGTTTACTATAGTTTGAACATGAAATGTCTTCCAAAGCCCCATGTGCCAAAGGCTGGGTCTTCAACATGGAAAACTCTTGGGCAGTTGTGTAACTTTTAGATGGATCGCTGGGGCTGCAGGAAGGGTATAGTGAGACGAGGCCCCATCTTTTCCCTCTTTTCTTCCTGTCCATCGTGAGTTGAGCAACCTTCTATGTCATGCAGTCCCACCATAGCATACTGTACTGCCATAGATCAAGAGCAACAGTGCTACCTGTCCGTGGACAGAAAACAATATACCCATGTGCCAAAATGAAACTTTCTTTCTTGAAATCTGATTATCTGAAACATCAGTTGTCATTTTTATATCAGTAATGTTTGAAACATCTCCCTTGACTCTATGGCTGAACCTAGTAGACGGTGGTGAACTTACACTCAGAAACATTCAACTTTAATGAACCTGTAGGAAGGGACAATTTGAGAAACAAAATTCCTCAGAGTAAATGCAAGTAAAATTCCTTTTTAGGTTATGGGTTTTTGTATTTTAATTTCAAATTAAAATATAATGAGGTCAGAAACCAAATTGTTTAGGCGCACTTGAAACACAGGATGGCTAAAACTGATAGGGTTAGCTTTAGAAAAAATCTTATACTACTTTATTGATCCTTAATACAACATATTCTCCTGCTAAGAAGTGGCTCAGTGGAAATATAAAGAAGAATAAGCAAGCTTTGGCTTTTATAATTTGTATTTCATTTCAGGATGCAATCCTTAGCTAGTATTGAAAAACCACAAACTAAGAAATGAGTTTGTGTTAGGTTTTAATTACTTTATCTCAAATTAACTCCATGCAAAGCAAATAATAAAAGCTTTTAACGTGCAAATATTTTCCTGATTACTTTCATATTTTTAGTGTCTCATTTAGCATGTAATAAATATTTATTGAGTGTTGTATATGCTTCTTCAAACAACTTGCAATTAAGTTGCAAGACTTGCTAGACTAAGTAAATTATAACTCAAAGTTAATCTTTAAATTATTAATCAAATTATTTCTACTTTATGTGTAATTTATATTTGTGATTAAATATATTTGAACAAATTGAAGTCATGACAAATAGAATACTGCTAATATTCCAAATAGGCACATTCCTTTCTTACATACTCTGAAAAAAAGTTAATCTGGCATCATTTTTATACTCTAACAATAGAAGAAATTATATGATAATTATAAGAAAGAAAATTTGAAGTGATTTTAAATAACATATTGTTTTAGAATTTTCTATATATCTTTACCTTTTTAAATGTTCCACATAGACCATTCTCTTTAATGCAGGCTGATTTACATGGTTATATAATTTATGAAGTACAGAAAGAAAAGAATTAAATGGAGGTGTGAAGACTAAAATACAATAATGTTTTCTAGATTTGGACATGTAGGAGCCCCGAATTCTATCCTGGGATGCAGTTTCACACAAATGCACACTTTAAAGTTGGTTCTGCTTTAACACATTTCTGTGCATTGCAGAGTCATTGAATGGGTAGCACATAAGCCTTTGTTATTTCTTAACCATTTGAACACAAATTGTCAATATTATATTCTGTCACTTTGTTAATATATAATATCTCTTTCCTACAAGCATGGATATCCCCCTACATAAACATTGATTGAGTAACAGAAAAGTGACATTTTACTTCTCTACCAACTGAACCTCAGGCCCCACTCAAGCTTCACTAAATGTCTCCAAGAATCTCATACAAACTTTATTTAACGAGACTTTCTTCACTCTTGGGCAATTAATAACCCTTTCCTGGGAAGCAATGAACCTGGCAACTTCAAACAGTTTAGCAATTTAATTACTTAGCCTATTCCTTAATTCGAGATTATCTGATTCTCATCATGTTTAAAGTCAGGTTATATTTTATCTGGAATATCCCAGAAGTAGGCTTAATTCCTGTCATTATATCCTTTCAGTTGACATATAATTCAAAATTTGCTGATCAGAAATGCCTCAACTTTATTTATTTAAGATGGTGTCTGAGGCTTCTTTGTTATAAAAGTGACTTTCCTTTGCCATTTGTAATTAATAAATATCTTGAAAGAGGTTGCAACCATGCAAATATCCATGCCTCATCAAACTTTTGTTTTATTAAATTATCCAGTTTTTATTATCAATACAGATTATGGTACATACCTTCTTTCTTCAGTTATGATCCACTATTACCATTATTTATTTTGAGACTCATATTGATCCAGTTTGGACTGATCAGAACCCATTGAGCGCTTCCAGTCTTTGTGACATAACAGTCTAGACTAATCTTATAAACTTTTACGCCTCCATCATTATTTACAAGCAAGGTTTGGATAGTAAATTGTAGGAATGAATATTCACATACCTGTTCGCATGCAAAACCATTTACGCTACTGTTTTCCACTACAATTCAACTGAGTTAATTAATTTTTCCTGTTAAGTATTTTATTTTTTTCAAGTATTGGCTGTATCTAGCTAGTATTTATCCCTGCCTCATCTCCTTAAAAATCCCTCCATCACCACACCCACTCTGGCTCTGCCAAATCACCCCAGGCCAGTCATCTACAGTGTCACTCCACTGACCAACTCACATACTGAAACATTCAAGCTAGTTCATCTCATTCATGTGGAATTCACCTCAGCCAACACAGCCAGAAAAAAGCACTCAAGGGGACTCCTTGCAAATATAGCTTCCCACCCTCTTTGGGTTCTAATAATCAGAGCAGTTATTTCCTGCTCATCCTCTTCAAATTCTAACACTCTACTCTCCAGCTATGCATTACATCAATGCCATACACCTAACACAGCTATCCATGCTGTGTTTGGGATTTGACTATACTGAGAAAACTCTATACATTACCTTTCTTGGCCCACCAAAATATCTCCCGCATTGCAAGTATGGAATATACCTCACTAGGTGCAATAAAACTGCTTTAGGACTGAGTTGTACTGGATATAATAGCAAGAGAAAAATATACCTCACTAGGTGCAATAAAACTGCTTTAGGACTGAGTTTTACCAGATATAATAGCAAGAGAAAAATGTATATAAACTAAATGTGGTCAGTTATTTCAATGATTAAAAACCAACACCAAATACTGAGCTCCGTGTGCATTAATAAAACCTAATCAGACAAAATAAAATTAAACAATTCATTATTTCAATAGCCACAAAATCAAGTGCTTAAGAAATCTAATAAAAATGATGTGGAGCCAGGAGCTACTGGCTCCCACCTGTAATCCTAGCTATTCAGGAGGCTGGGATCTGAGGATCACAGTTTGAAGCCAGCCCAGGCAGAAAAAGTCCCTTTGAATATTTTAATAAATCTGGTTTATACCCTATATGAGACTTTTAAGTATTCTTTCCTGATAAATTTCTGATTGTCAATGGCACAATATGTAAAATTCCAAAGTATTTCATTTCCAATGTCATCATTTAAAATACGTTCAGATTGTAAAGAGATCACAATATTCATTTTACATATATAATTTTATTTATTCTTTTATTAATAACCTATACATCTAGCACCCAGTAGGGTGGCTACTCCTTACCACTAAAACAGAAAGTTTTAGCCTATGTCTAATAGAAGGGAAAATAAACAGAATATTAAACTAAAAATTAGAAGGAAAGGACTATGCATATTTGCTTTACTATTGTCTATCAACATGGAACAGAGCTTGACATATTGCTGGCTATCAAAACCAATTTGGTAAATACATGAGCTAAGAAGTAAACAATCCCACTGCATTACAAACAAATAAAGAACTACTAATTCTCTCTGTGATTGTCAGAGACATTAGACCAATGATACCCATGAAATCAGGTTTAAGAATGACAATTCTCCTTCGGGGGTGTCTATTGTGAATACCTTATAATTTTATTGAATATCCACAATCATGAAGAACTTAGCAAACTCTTATACACATATTTAGCCATCAACAAAGGGAGTCTCTAGGTATTCCACTTTAGTAAAGTGTTATTTTGCAAAGCAAGTAAAACATCCAGAAACAAACATTTTACTGTTAAAAACATTTTGGTTTCTATGAACTGAATTAAGTGGTTGGTGACAAAAGATGTGGCAATATCATCAGCAATTCAAACCACCAGTTTTAGCTATCTAATTAAAAGTACTCAATAGGACTTTAATGATAAGACCAAAA
This sequence comes from Perognathus longimembris pacificus, assembly GCF_023159225.1. Lineage (NCBI taxonomy): Eukaryota > Metazoa > Chordata > Mammalia > Rodentia > Heteromyidae > Perognathus > Perognathus longimembris. The sequence continues at coordinate 46,004,597 of NC_063172.1, read as the reverse complement.
GAAATAATTGATACCATAAAAGCCTCATTTAAATCTATCATCATACAGAATCCTTAAGGTCCTTTATAAAGTAATTCATATCATTCCTCAATATGTCATTTCCCTTTTTATTTAATTGTTATTGTTTGGAGACATGGAAGCATTCCCTGTAACAAGCACCTTTGTAGATTCCAGCACTGCTATCTCAACTTTGTCCTCTTTAGCAATACCCAGTTTCATAAATATAAATGTCTCAAATGCTTTAATATCTGTTTATTGGCTGTAAGTTGAAGTCCAAATGGTTTAGGATGAATAATATTACTAAACTACTGCTATGTAACTCATATTTACTTATGTTCTTAAGCTACTGGAGATTTCACAAATACCTTCTTTTTGTTTAATTGTTGTTATCTCTATAGTTTGTAATTCTGTTCAGATAATTTAAAATAGTATTTTTCACATGGCAGTATAATACTATGTTACCTATTTGAATTCACTGCTGGATTGGACAGTTTTAGAGGAGAATAACTCATATGTACCTCTTTATTGCTTAAAAATAATATAATGCTTAGAATATAGTGATAAATACATGTTCATGGACCATTGTTCATTCATTATCATAATGAAAGTCCATTAGCTTCAGTGAATTATTTTAAAATCTTTTGCTTCCCAAATACTAGGGGGCAGGATAAGAACCTGTAACATTAAAGCTTAAAGAACCAACAGTGGTATCCATAGACTCTGGTACTTACGCTATTACTCACTTAATGTACCAGTGGATCAACAATTGAAGAGAAATGACTAAAGTCTTAGAAGTATAGATATCAGGCTTTTGTCTTGCAGTATTCCAATAATTTCCATACTAACTAGGAGTAAATAGATTCAATTTTCTTTAGTGAATGAATTAATCTGTAGTGTTGTAGATGCCTAATTGTCCGGAAAAAAAAATGGCTTTCACCTTAATTCTCCCCAAGCAATCATCTTGGTCCTTTCACAATTTTCTTCTAATAAATAGTGTCTGATGGGTCCTAAAATTTCAGTTTAAGTTTACATGCCCTTCATCATAACTTAATGACTTCAGAAGTTGCCAGGAAAACATTGACATGTTCCAATGTCCTCCAGATTCTTAATGTTTACATGGTTTCATGGAGCATTGTATGACAACTGACGGTCAACATTGTTACTTAGAAATGACTAAATCCAGCATAATATGGATGTATATGTTAATTTTACCCCAGTTCATTCATGCTGTGAGCTCATGTACTACATGATTTGGTCAATATGTTTCTCTAGGATAGGCATCCACATCTGGAGATAAGACATATCAAATGAATCACAAACTAGGAGTAGCTCTGAGTCTTCATTCCATTCAGAAGCATTACAAAAAATGCATTCTATGAAGTTCAAGTTAATCAAAAAAATTACTCAGTCATTCTTAGATTCTGAAATAAACATACAATAGGCTAGACAGAAATTGTCAGCCTGTCATTATAATCCTGGCTGTTAACAACCACAATTAAGGCAGACTGCATATCAATTATTTGTCTGGAACATCAACTTCCCTAAGCATAAAAGGAAGTAAAGCAGCCTGCATTGCTGTCTCCTCTCTCCAGCTAATTGGTACTGTTTTTAATGGCTTCATCTGCCCAGGATCAATTGTCTAATAGGAACAGTGCTCTGTCAGTTAATAAGGTGAGGAACTGCAGAATGTGATTATGTCTAGCTCCAAAATTGTGCTTCCAACAGGGTAAAACAATCATGTGACAGAATAAATAGTCTAATAAACCAAGCCTGTAGTTTTTGTTTAATTTTTGTGCCTAGTTTTCCAGTAATATTTGTGAGAAAAATCAGAAACAAAAGGTTGAGGAAGAAAAACATAAATGGAGATTTACACACACACACACACACACACACACACACACACACACACACACACACCTGGAAATTTTAGTCAAGGAAACTAGCCAGAAGTATCATGGATGAATGTTTAAGATATAATACTGCAGGGAATATTGATGCAGTGATGGAACCTACTTTCTAAGAATGCTTTATGAAAAAACAATTAAGTTATTGTCCTGACTAGAATATAAACTATGCTCATTTTCTAGTCCAAAAATGAACCTGAATGGTAAAATATGGAATGAAGATAATGATTTGAATTCAATTCTCTTACAGCAACTATTATCAAATTTGTATAAAACCTATGATTTGCATAAATGGGCTAAACAATAGACTATGTCAAAGAGACACACCTGAAAATTGTTACACATCATAGACTAGGCTTATGGAATAAATCAAGATAAATTAGAAGGCATGATAGAAAGCTATCACTGTCTTGAGAGTAAGAGTAAAGCTGTGGTTAAAGGCAAGGTCTCTTGGCATCATCTTATGTGTTCATATGGGTGCAGCTATTGGGGTATTTTGATTTTCTACCATGACTGGCCTAATGTTGTGCTAGCCATTCCCTATGAGGGACACCATAGGGTTTATGCTTCTTTGGGTCTGGGTCACTTTACTCCATGTTATGGAGACAAGAGTTATACTATTGTTGTAACTATTATCATCATCCCATGTGAAACCTTACCTTTTGTATTTGTATGTATTATTTCTTGTCTGTTTGTTTATTTTCTTCAGTTTTGTTTCTCTTGTATTCCCTTCCTATGGTTATACCCCCGCTACCACTATATCTTATCTGAATACCTTGGATACTGTTTATACGGGTATTGGAACTGGGAAAGGTAAAGGGAATACCAAAATTGAGAGACAAAGGACAAAAAGACAAACCACTCCAAAAGCAATACCTACAAAACCATTTGGTGTAAATCAACTGCACACCTCGGGGGGAGAGAGTAAGCGGGGGTTAGGGGGAGAGTGAGGAAGGAGGTAACAAGTTGAAGAAGAAATGTACTCACTGCCTTACATATGAATCTGTAACCCCTCTGTACCACACTTTGACATTAAAGAAAAATGTTTACTTTTTTTTAAAAGGCAAGGTCTCAGAAGCTATATTACTCAGGCTTGAATTACCAGACTGCATAAGTAGAACAAATTGCCTTATATTTCTGTTCCTCTATCTGTCAAATGGGGATGATGAATATAGAATAAACAAGTTCATCAATAATAAAATTCTAGAAGACAGAATAATAAATTTATGGAAAAATTAAAACACTAATGCTGTGACTCAAATGTGATCTCTTTCTAGTTGCACAGTTTGAAATATAGACAGTGTACTGTGTAAATTATTTTTAAAAATTCTATAACCCCACTCTTCTTTTGTTAGTTAATGGTTGCTAACTAACCCATTAATGAACTCAAAATCCGAAATTTAGCAGCATTTATGAAGACATTTAGCATTGCTTTTAATATAAAATGCAATGCAAATGCCTATGACAAGATGATGACTCTTAACCAGTTCTGCCCTGCAAAATTGCTATATTTAAGATGCATAGTACTTCAAAATCAAGACATTTTCTCTTAAAATTAGAGATGCCAACTTCTCTTAACAGCAATGTAGTCAAAATACTCAATGCACATCCTCTGATACTAAGAAAATTAACGAGAGGGAATGAGTTGGGAGGGTTAGGAGAGACTTATGAAAGGGATAATAGGAATCAGGATGCATGGTACTTAAAAGCTGTTTAGTTGTATAGTAATTCCTTTGTCCAACTACCTAAAGATAATAAAAATAATTTTTAAAATTGAAAATTCTTACAATACTGAGCCTGTATTACCATAAGCCTTCCCCTTCCAGATCTTCAGAGTAGTTGCTATCTTGGGTTCTAATCTTTTATGAACCAACCAGGTATTCTTAGACATCCAGTGTTCTATTAACTTCTGAAACAAGAAATCATAAAACTCCAGAAAGTACCAGGACTTCTTTCTATACTTTCTACCCTTCCCATTCTTCCACTAGTAAAATACTGAAATGAAATATTACAATAGAACTTTCCTGAGAGCTTTTTAATGAAAGAAAGGTGAAATGATACAGACATAAACATTTAAGCCTATATACTATGTCTCAATCTTATGTATCATTCTTGCACTTCTCATGTGTAATGAACTAAGGGAATCACTATATAGCTCAGTGGATTGCTTTGGGCCTTGAAGAGAGGAAGGAATGGGTATGATATGGGAAGTCTGTTATTGGCATCAATATTAACTATGGGGTTAGTTTTTTCAAAGTGAAAATCTAAATGTGACGTGTTCAAAGTTAGAATTCTTAAAATAAGGTCAAATCCAAATGAGTTAAATATAATGTACAGAGTAGATTGTGGAAAGGTCCCTGACTATCTGCATAGAGGGGTTCCTTTACTAGATATTGTAGTTTAGTTATGTCCAAAAACTTTGGTTTTACTAGTCCAGCTGCTAGTGGCTTTTTGGATTTGAGCAAGTCATTTAACCTTTCAGGTCTTTAGTGTACTTTTCTACAAAATGAGGAGGTTTGGCCCAGGCACCTTCCAGCTCTCAAAGCCTGTTCTATACTTCCAGGATACTGGAGGAAGACCATTTCAGCGTTCTGTCTCTCTATTTCTGTCTCTCTCTGCCTGTCTCTGTCTCTGTCTCTCTTTGTCTCTCTGTCTCTCTGTCTGTCTGTCTGTCTCTCTCTCTCTCTCTCTCTCTTTGTATAAATGACATCCAGAGTCATGAAATAATGTATCAAGAGCAGCCCCAGGGTCTTTCTTGAATTTGGTTTGAAGCCAGCAGATAGGGTTCCTTAAATTCATTTTTTTTTCTTTGCTAAGGGGATAGGATTGATGACCTAATGGGCCCTTCCTATCTCTTGTATCTTTGATGAGGCTACTAGGCTTCTGAGTTGGGAACTGTAAAGAGTTACCGTGGTGAAGTCTCTTTTGTAGTGATTTTCCCTTTTTGATCATATTTGACATTTTTGCAATTGTGCTTTGATTCAGATTATATCCTCCACATAGCTCAGTGTGCTAGTCAGCTGAGACTTTGCTAAGATATAGACACACAAGTATAAAAATTAAAAATGACTAGCTAAAATGTGGCAGCATGCTGTTTATATGTACTATTTGAAGTAGCTGGTTGTAGTTCAGTGAAGTTCTATAATGGTCAATAGGCTTTAACAAAAATGGTGAGATATGTATTTTTCTATATTATAGCTTACTGGAAATGACTAAAACATCTCTTTCCAGTCTTCTTTGTTGTTCTCTTAATAATTTCTGCACTGCATATTTGATTGCAGCCTACCTAAAAAGACAAAAATGTGTGAATGGTGAATGTAAACTCAGTAATAATTTTTCCTGCAATCACAATTTAAAAATAAAGTCACTAATTTGCAGAAAAATGGATGGACCTAGAGTGCATCATGTGGACTGAGAAAAGTCTAAGCTCTAAAAGGCAAATGGGGCATGTTTAAACTCATATGAGTAATCTAGACCTAAAATAATAGTAATAATAATAACAAAATAAGGGGATAGGGGTACTCTGTGGGAATGAGGAGTCAGAGTTCAAGAGGAGAGGAAAGGAGAGGGTGCTAGGAATGGAGAGTGACTATAATCAAGGAATGTTATATACCCACATATGAAGATAGCATAATGAAATCCACCAAATACCATTTAAAATAGGGAGAAGACTAAGAAAGTATGATAGAGCAGTGAATAGAATATATTTTACAGATGGATTTAAATATGACACAGAAACTCATTTGCAATAATTAATTTGTACCAGTAGAAAAGGTTTCAATCTAAAATATTATTATCCAATTCCTAAGTTAATCTGGAAAAATCTCTAAATTTCTTCATTATTTCCAGAACCAACCATTCCCAGTACGAATCATTTCCAGATTGAGCTTCACAGCATAAAAACTCAAATTGAAAGAATTAGAAGAAAAGACAAAATGAGAGAGGACATTGAAATTTTGTATAATTTTGTATTCTATTCTCTAAAATAAACCAAATTAATCAAGTATCTAGGAATCAAATATATTAAAAATGAAGGTAGGGGAAATTTTCTTTTTCCAACACCTACCATCAACACTTAAGAATAACTGTGACTTGAGTTTCTTTTCTCTATAAATCATAATCCATATTATTAATAGGTAAATTGAATAATAAGTAAGTTGATTAAAGTTGCCCAATGCAATTATAGTTGCAGATATTTATTATGTTTCTTCTCCATAAAATAACTATTTAAGTTCAAAAGGCAGTACAATAAAATCTTTAAATTTCCTTCAGTCATTTGAATTTTCACTATGCTAAATAAGGTAAAAGTAATTTCAGCATCAGTGCTAAGTTCAGACACTGTCTTCTCTAATATGCAGAGTGTAGATATGCACACATAAATGTGAACATATTCATACATACACACATCCTGCCATTGTAACAGTTAACATCTTGCTGAGATTATGGTATATTATTGTTTTTTTTTTTAAAACACTAACTCAGTTTCTCTTCTTTAAAAAAGTTATTTCATGGGCTGGGGATATGGCCTAGTGGCAAGAGAGCTTGCCTCGTATAAATGAGGCCCTGGGTTCAATTCCCCAGCACCACATATATAGAAAACGGCCAGAAGTGGCTCTGTGGCTCAAGTGGCAGAGTGCTAGCCTTGAGCAAAAGAAAGCCAGGGACAGTGCTCAGGCCCTGAGTCCAAGGCCCAGGACTGGCAAAAAATGTTATTTCATTAAAGAAAAATATTTCTATTCTAGGAAAAAAAAGAATCATTTTCATTAGAAAATAAAAGTAGTATTGGGAAAGTTGGTACTTAATTTAGACAAAAATGTTATGCTTGATGATTTCCATTTACCTCTCTTTTCCACACCTATTTATCTAAATTCAAATCCGGTCAGTGAGTGGAATATCCTATTTTTGTACATAGTCTTATGGTTATAATTTATCTACTGCTGTCGCACAAAGCTATGCATTGAACTAACTCTTCAAATTAATGTAAAGGACATGAGGAATTGCACACATTACCTTTACTTCACATAAACCACATTCTATCAGCAGTGAGAATTTTCTTTAAGAGCTGCAAAGAACCAAATTAAGCTTTACAAGTTCTGTTACTGATTTACTTTGTTTAATTTTATTATTTTGTGTCAAGGCCTGAGTGCTATTCCTTAACTGTTTTGCTTGTCTAACACCTCTACCCTGCCGAGCCAGCCGGCAGCGAAAAAGGAATCCTGAATGAGGGCGGCTAGGATTAAGGAAAAGGAAAAATACAAGACAAGAGAAAAAAGACAAGAGACAAAGATGGGGTACAGGAGGTCTGCATCTTGAGATTGAAACTCAAGACTGCAGCCCATTTTATTCTCAACTCCCAGCTTATATGCAGTTTTTGGAACCAGAGAATAGCATAGGGTTGTTAAAATTCCAGAACACAAAGAGGCTTAGAAGTTTGCAACATTTGATTACAGTAAACACAAGGTAACAAAGCAATTCCAGATAGTGGCTGTGGACAAATACCTTTGCATCTAGCATATCCTTGCAGTAACAGCCCAGCCAGAGGTGAGAATGAATTTAGCTGCAAGTTTGGCTCCCGACATTCTGGCGATATCAGCACAGCCAGACATCAGGATGAGCTTAGCTGCTAGCTCGGCTCCCGACACTCTACCATTTGAGTTTCAACTCCACTTCCACTTTTTAGGAAGTAGAGTGGTTAATTGGAGATAAGAGTCTTGTGGATTGTCTGGGCCAGGCTAGCTTTCAGCTGTAATGTTCAGATCTCAGCCTTCTGAATAGCTAGGAAGCACCAGGGCCACTTATGTTATTACATATTAAATTCCAGGTCTTCTTAAATGTTATAGCACAGAGGTATGTTTAAGCAAATTAATAGTCTACCCATATTTTAATAACAAATTGGATAGAAAATGAAAAGCCAAACAATTTAAAATATAACAATTATTTTTATAAATGTTCTATCTTATACAAAGAGCAGAAAAGTTAAACATTCATCCAGTATTGGAAATCCCATTTCTCATTTTGTTTTTGTAATTCATCTATAGAAGAAACATATTCAAACAAGTTAAAAATAAAAATACATTATAGGGGCTGAGAATGTGGCTTAGCCTTAGACTGCTTGCCTAGTATGCATAAAGCCCTGGGTTGGATTCCTCAGCACCACATAAACAGAAAAATTAATACATTAAATTTATATTCATTTAATGTGATATAAACACAACTTAATGACCAAAATATAAAATAAATTAAAAGTAAAACTTGAAAAATAAAATACATTGATTTTTAATGAATTGACATGTTTTATTAAAATGTATCCATTAAACACTTAAATAATTTTACAAAGGAAATTAAAAACTAAATTCAATGTAATGATATTAGTCTAAAACAACTAATAAATGTAATCTTTTTTGATAGTGAGATCTTACAATTTCTTTGTATTGTATTTTTCTACTTCCAGTATTTATTTAACTATACTTAGTGGCTAAACAGAATACATTCCACATTGACATTTGGGTGAAATACATTTTAGAAAACAAATCCCATGCTATACTAATTGTGTCCAGCACACTTACACTGTTTGACTCATGTGGTGACTGATCAGTACCAAACCCCACCTCTTCATCACTTGCCTCCTTCTTTGCATTCTAGAATTTCTGCATCTAAGTAATTTTATATATTTACTCTGTCCTGGATTTGTCATGGATTTCAAGACACAATGGCTTTGCCATCTTATCCCCAAAGACATTGGACCTTACTGAGTAAATAAGATTTCTTGGATCCAAATGTGGGAAAAGAAGATTAATTTCAGCCTGAGCAGCAAGGCAGAGTAGCTTGTCAACATCACCAATGCATTCCTTTCTACTTCAGTCAACATCACAACTTCATGGTAATTATCAGTACTGAACATTAGTCATGCAACTCCAAATATCCATGGTGAATTGAATGCTAAGCACTTTGAGCTCATTAAATTAAGTCAGTAATTATCTCTTGAGATTTTATTATCATCATTTTAGAGTAGTTAAACTGCCTTAGATTCATGGAAACCAAATGACTTGTTCACCCTCTAATGTCAGAATAGGAATTTAAACAATAATCTGGTTGATTTTGAAGTCATATATTTAACTACAGAATTAAAGTTTCTCTGTTATCAATATTTATTGAATATTTCAGGTAAATGATTCAAATTTCAAATCACATTGCTTCCATGATATAGTTTTCAAATCTGGAAACTCAGGTGTTCAGACTCAAAACATTACATTATTGACTTAAGGATTTTAATCACATTTGTAAGACTGATTTCACAAATTTTATGGCTACGATTCGTAAATAGTAAAGCATTACAAGGATGAAGAATAAAATAATATAGAATCTCTTTGTAACCTTTAACTGTAAAAGACTCAATTCACTTCTAAAAACCAATAAATGTATAATTATGGAAAAGGTACTATTATTAAATTTGGAGAAAAGGCTATGAAAAAGAGCAAAATAATTTTAAGTGAAAATTATTTGATGTTATAAAATAACCAAATTTTTCAAAAGGAAAAATAAAGAACTTGATTAAAAACTTTACATTGGTAATGAATAAAAGGAAATTGAGTCAGTGTATATAAGTTCAATGTGGGTAAGTCATAGTTCATTGCTGGTTTATCCTGGATGAGTCTTTTCTGCATCTGGCTTAGAAGAGTTAGGTACAAGAGAGCCATAGAACACACACACACACACACACACACACACACACACACACACACACACACACGTTTCTTCTTCAAGACTCAGTAAAAAAAAATAATAATAATGAGCAAGACAACTTTTTGCCTTGGGAAGAAAGAAAGCTTGTTAGAATTCTGAGCCCAAATACTGTTCTAACTACAGCTTTTCCACAGTGGTAATATGAGAGAGAGAAAATGCAAGATATCTTCCAGTCATCACTACTAGGTATTGAGACAAAGTCAGAACATGATGTGAGATCAGGGTCTCTGTTTTCTTCCCATCCACCCTACTCTATTATGTAGTAAATGGGAGGAGGGTTTGAAGAAGCACAGATACAAGTCAGATGTTGGCTATAAGAGAGATACCAAAGGTTAAGCGCATCAAAACATTCACATTCCAATTTAGTAAATTCCTGAAATCAACCAAATAATGATGGAACAACTTCAAATTAACATCAGGGTTAGTCTTAACAGGTTTTATATCTGGGAGCACTCAGATAACCTTTTAAGCCATAAAAGATAAACAACCCAAAGTATTTAATATAGACAGACATGATCAAAGAGCCTTGACCTTCACTTGTTCTGACCAGTGCCAATATATGTAGTACTTATAAAATCACATGTCAAAAATGAGAAAGTAGATATCATTACACACTAATCATTAACATTAGTAACAGAATACTTATCAGGATTGCTATGTACTGTAACATCAGTAAAATTTAATTTCTTATCAACCACTCATTCATATTCTCTTGATTTTAATAAAAATGATTACATGATTTGGAAATAATAGTCAATCAGCATAGTTATACTGCATTTTATGTATTTATTAAACAATGCACTATTAGAGTTGAGGCATCATAAAAGGTTAAAATATTTCTGATACTTGAAAATGAATGACAATGTAAAAAATGTTCTGTTTGGGAAAAGGATACACCAGAAATAGAGTGGGAGAAAGGACATAGCATAAAGCTGAATATACATGTGAATAACTGAAAGAAACCTGTAGAAATCATTCAACAAGAAAGGAGGAGTAACAGTGTTGGAGAGTGAATTTGATATGCTATATACATTTATGGAAATAGGTCTATGAATCTTTGTTGTACAACTAATGGAGGTGAATGAAAATGGAAAACCATTACTGATGAAAGAAAATAAACATTCAAAACCCATAAAAACCATCTCTTTTATCCTTATGAACAGTGAAAGATATTGAATGTTTGGAGAAAAAGAATGAAGGACAGAATCCAGCCTGGCTTTTCAAAATGCTAAAACTAGCATTTAACGAGAACAGACCCAAAGTGCTCTTCTTAGACATTGCTCTTGAACATAGTAACTAACTCCTTACCCTGCACCCTGAGAGCATGTACCGTGGCTTTGTTAATAATCCTGCATCAGGCACATACGAGTTTTGAGTCTGTTCATTCCTTCTCATTTTCATGACAGCCCTGAAAGGTCCAGACCAGTGACCCTCATGCCATTGCCTCAAACAACAGATAATATCCAGTACAAGTGGATCTGAAATAACCTAAAATGTGCATGTGTAATTGATATCTGAAGGGAAATATGTGAAATACATTTTTCCTATAAAGTTTAAACTGCACATCTGTTTTTGTCATCTTATTGGCTGGCATAAAAATCAAGCTTTTCTTTTTCCAGAGGCAATATATATGTCATAAAGTTCAAGATAGATTATTCAAATAGTGCACATGTGAAAAAAAATGTAAAACACAAAATAAAATAATTTTCAACATATAGAATTAATGAAACAATTGAGTATATGAAGAAAATAAGTGAACAGATGGTAGTGTCCATTACTTCTAAGAATATAATCGAATTATTTTATCAATTTGCACATTGAATGCCCTAAAGCAAAGAAAAATTAAAATTTATTTCAAGATTTTCTTCTCAGGAAACTCTGAAGGAGAAAGAGCATATATACACATATACACATAATTTTTAAGTAGAAAGGCTCCACAGGGTAGTAGTAAATAATGCAAGTTGCTTGGCAATGATAGCTCAAGTTTCTTATGCTAGTTACTCAAGAGACTAAGATCTGAGGGTCACAATTCAAAGATAGGCAGCAAAGTCCTTTAACTAATCACTGGAAAGCTAAAATAGAGGTGTGGCTCAAGTGATAGAGTGCTAGCCTTGAGGAAAAAAGGTCAGAGATGGTATACAGGCCTTGAGTTCAAGTTCTAGGATGAGAGCAAAATAAAAGGAAATTTTTATAATATTGGTCAAAATTTCAGGTGGAAAATAGATTGTTTCTCTAAGACACTTGTCTTTTGCTTAAATACTTTATCTAAGACCACAGACTGTGGGTAGAGCTGGTCAGATCTGGTTGAGTCAGCTGGAGTAGCAGTAGAAGCACACTTCCTGCTCATGGAGACGTAGCCCACAGGCACCTCTGCCTGCCTTGCCGGCCATGAGCTATCCACACTCCCCACACTCCCCTTGGGACCAATCGGTGCCCACCACTAGTACCTTACATCAACTCCCCGCTAGGTGATTGGCCGGGGAGGACTCAGGAGGTTGGGGTGCTGGGGCTATATAATTCCTGATCTGCGCAACAACAAAGGAGACCTGCTTCAAGCTTGTCCTCCCGGCATGTGTTCCGTGTGCTCACGCTTACCTCCTGCCCGAGATCTAGCCCCACAAGTGGCACCCAACGTGGGGCTTGAGTGTTTTTGGCAGACAGACTGTCTAGTGCAAGGTAAGTGCCTCCATGGGCAACCTTCCACCTGCAGCACGGGAGCCTCAATCTTGAGCGCTTGTTGCTCTGCTTCAGAGTAGGTGGATAAAAGTATCAGAAAAAGAAACTATTTGATATGGAAAATAGTAAGTGCATTGTGCCCCTGGATTGACTCCATTTGGGATCCAGACAGCTGGACCCATGTCCTTCGAACAGCTCTTAAAAAAAGAAGTCTGCCAAGGCACTGAGTTGCCCTTAACTTTTTACCCTATTGTAGTAGCCATTTAAGCCTGTCTGTCGGAGAGAGAGGAGGGGGAAACTGCAGACATTCAAGCCTCACTGTGGGAGGAGGCAGAACATGCAGAGAATGGCAGAGCTGCTCAGGCACTTCTGTCTTCTTGTGGCGCAGCAGATAATTCCAGCAACATGGCAGAGAATCAACAACTCCCACCATTAGGTGACTCAAAGTGCCAACCAGCTGTGCTTGCCAAGCCGCCTCCCCCACACTATCAATCCCAGGAAGTCCACCCGACTGCTTCTTTTGGCAGTTTAGGCCAGCCTAGGAACCCCCCTCAGGGGACTTTATATCCTTGGGCAGACATATCCAATTTTACCCAGGAGAAAGAACCTGTTGTTCCCTCTGTTATACAAAAGATGTTTACGGGTCCCCAGACTACCATGGCAGCCAAGCCCATAGATGAGCTCCAATTCATGTTCCCGGTGAAGGTTCACTGAACCACCGCCCGGCCCAATCTATGGTACCCCCATGACCTGAAGGTGCTTGACAAATATCGGGCCGCTGTCAAGGAGGATGGGTTACATTCCCCATATGCTCAACAAATGCTTGAAACCATTAGCATTGACCTTAATTGCCCCCATGATTGGAAGAGTTTAATGTGCGCAGTCCTATCTTCGAGAGACTTCCTTTTATGGAAGGCTGCCTTTTATGATGAATGTTAACAACAAAGGGCACAAAACATCACTGCTGGAGGAGACAATGCTAACATGATAGACCCAGATTGCTTAAAGGGGGAGGGAGCTTATGCGTCTCCCCTCACACAGGCGGAAGCACCCCAAAAGTACTTTGACCAAGTATGCCTCTGTTCATTACGGGCTGTTTCCTCAGTCCCTTCTAAAGAAGGAGACAAACAACTAAAAACCCTCATACAATGTCCCAATGAGCCTTTCACTGACTTTGTTGCCCATGTTCAGGAGGCAGTGGCCCGGAAGTGGCTGGAGCCCAAGTTATATTAGCCAGGACCCTGATATGGGAGGGGACCACACAGGAATGTAGAAAAGCCATTGCCCCTGATCGAAATGGGGAGATCACTGATTGGATCATGGCCACAAGAGACTTGGGGACCTCAACTCATGCTATGACTGCCTTTAAACAGGCTTTCACCTCTATGACCACCAACACAAGCACACCCCCCTACTGGCGCCACGGGAGCCCGACTTTGTTGGGGATGCGGCGGGACTGGTCATTTTAAGAAGGATTGTCCATCACTCCGGGGGTCACCCAAGAGGAAACAACCCCCTTCCGTGTGTCCTAAATGTAAAAAGGGTTTTCACTGGGCCTCTGAATGCCGCTCTAAAACTTAGCCTTTAAACTAGATAAGGGACAGTCCTCAGCCCCTACCCCAAGAGGACAAAGGCAACAGCCACCCCGCCAAGTGTTATGGACTATTTCTATCCAAAATGAAAAAGCAAGAATGGAACTTAAAATAAATGGAACAAAACTTAAAGGCATCATTGATACTGGAGCTGACGGTACAGTCCTTAAAAAGGAGGAGGTTGAGGGGTTAGGATGGAACCTAGTTCCCGGCCCCTGCCTACAAGGTGTTGGTGGAAAAGCTTCCTCCCTCCAGGTCCAGTGGCCTATAAAATGGGAAGACTGCAATGGGGCCAGCGGGTCTTTTACACCTCTTGTCGCCCCTGACCTTCCATGCAATCTTTCGGGAAGAGATGTTCTTACTAATCTGGGTATTGTGCTAACAACAGATGATAGGGATTTTTATGAGGACATCATAACAGATTGAGCCGTTAATCATCTGCAGTACTCCCAATTCTAATGGCCACTGTTGAGCGACCAGAGCCAATTCCACTCCAATGGGACACCACCCAACCCATTTGGGTTGAACAGTGGCCTATTTCCCCTGAAAAGCTCCCCCATCTCCAGGCTCTAGTGGAGGAGCAACTAAAAAAGGGGCACATAGAACCCAGCACCAGTCCCCATAACTCCCCCATTTTTGTTATCCAAAAAAGAGCTCAAGGGAAATGGAGACTCCTCCATGACCTACGTCCCATTAATAGTCATATGAAAAAAATGGGAACAATTCAACCTGGACTCCACATCCTTCTGCAATACCCAAAGGCTGGCATGTTACCATTATTGATATTAAGGACTGCTTCTTTTCTATCCCCTTCCACCCTGATGATAAAGAACATTTCGCCTTCTCAGTATGGGAACCTGTCAGCTACCCATTCACCAATATCAATGGAAAGTTCTCCCTCAAGGAATGAAAAATAGACCTACACTATGTCAGATGTATGTTGCCCATGCTATCAGGCCTTTACTTTCTAAGTGTTTTTGCTTCCATTATATGGATGACATTCTGCTGGTGCACAAAGATGTTGCCACCATACAAAACTGCTTAACGCAACTCAAGGAAAACCTTGCAGTGCTGGGCCTCCATATTGCCCCCGAGAAAATTCAAATTAAGCCCCTTATGCTTATCTTGGATACCATTTAGATCAAACAATTACCCCAAATTGGCCTAGTATTGTTATTAAGCCCCAATATACTTTAACTGAACTACAGCAATTATGTGGACATATCAATTGGTACGTGATTTTATGCATCTCCCTACCCAGCAGCTCCAACCCTTGCTTCAGTTACTTCAGGAACCCTCTGACCCAACTTTTCTTCGTGTACTTTCCCCTGATGCTAAACAAGTTCTACAACAGATTGCTGACCGATTATGGTCAACCCCCTTGTTGTTTTTAGATGCCACCCAAGAAATTACCCTGATTATAATAAATAATAATGGCCTGATGGAGGCCTTAACACAACCCCATGGTATATTACAATGGATACATCTAGCCACTTCCCAGTTACCAAAAATTAGTACACCCATTACCATGTTATGCAACTTAGCCATAAAAGGCATGGAACGCTGCGGCCAAACCTATGGCCGATTCCCAGACCATCTTATCTGGCCCATAGGAAAAACCATCTTTGATTTCCTGACAACTGAAGAGGAATTAGCCTTACAGGTCATCTACTACTATTTTAGCATTGATAATCACATGTCCAAAAACCCTGTGTTAAGAGTTACCTAAGAGCTCCCACTTTTATGGCAATGCCCTACCCATCCAAAATGGAAACACATCCCTCAGGCCATTGTGCTTTATACAGATGCTAGCAAAACTGTTTATGGATTTTATAATGCTGACACTAAAAAATATGTGCTTCAACAGCATTCCCTATCTGTTCATGCTGCTGAATTACTAGCCATATTACTTGCCCTTATATCCTTTCCCAATAAACCTCTTAATATTTTTTCTGGTAGTCTATATGCTGTACAAACTGTCGCCATTCTTCCTGGGGCCTTATTAAGGGATGATGGTCATGATGTAATGCAAATAATGTTCAACATTCAGACTGTGCTAGACAATCATGCCCAACCTTGGTACATTCAACACATTAGATCTCATACTAACCTCCCCGGGCCCCTAGCTGCTGGTCATGAAGCTATTGACCATGCTGGCACCCCAGCCGTGTTACTCACCAGTCTGTATGCTGTACAAAGTGTCGCCATTCTTCCAGGAGCCTTATTAAGGGATGATGGTCATGATGTAACGCAAATAATGTTCAAAATTCAGACTGTGCTAGACAATCGTGCCCAACCCTGGTACATTCAACACATCCATGTTCATAGATACATTCTCAGGCTTTATAACAGCTTTAGCCCTAACTGGTAAAACAACAAAGCACGCCATCAAATCACTTTTACATGCCATTACATTATGGTCATTCCTTGGACCCTTAAGACAGACAATGGCCCTGTTTACATGTCCAGACATGGGCGAATTTTGCGCCCTTTGGGAACATTACACACACCACAGGTATCCCATATAACCCACAAGGCCAAGCTATTGTCGAACGCAGTCACAAGGAAATCAAGGCCCTTGTTTTAAAAGAAAAGGGAGAGATGGAGGGGCTAGCACTCAAAGACCCCCAAACAAAATTAAACTATTGTCTTATAGTGAAAATTTTTTTGACATTTGCACCTACCACGCACGGGTCCCCGGCCGCCCTGCATTGGGGTCTCCTGAAGGCACCTACTCCGGTCCCCATTGTTAGATGGAGGGACCCTATCACAAGAAAATGGGAGGGCCCTGCTCCCCTAATGGCACAGGGGAGAGGATTTGATTGTATCTTTCCAGACATGAGTGACAAACCTGTTTGGATTCCAGCTCGAGATGTCCTACCAACCATTGCCACCCACAAACGAGATGCGTCGACTACGCTTGGACAGCCCACAGAGGAGAAGGTGCAGACCTCAAGCTAGAGCCCATGCTTTAAGTCGCCCCAGGGGTTGGTAGAACAGGCTCAAGCTATGGCCCTGGACCCAAACCCGGGGCATGGTACTTTATTCCTTCTGACGTGTGCCATTTTTACTGCCAATTGTCAATCTGCTGCAGGGCAGGGTAAGATAATGCTAGTGCGCAGCCCTCAAATCTTGATGATGGTAGGGGAAGATACTATCATCTTCCCTCAAATGCTTTCTTCTAACAGCATGGTCCGCCTCCCCTTTTCAGCAGATGCCTTCTGACATCAAAAGACAAACCTCACCTTCGCATGGGGGGAGGCTATTTCCTTTTGCTTTTCAAATGATTCAATTAGAGAATTTGATAGCTGTACTATCCCCCTCACCAAAGTGACTCATGAGACAGGATGGTGGAACTACCCTACCTATCCTGCCTGATCCACTGGGAAAAATTGCACTCAGGATACGGACATACCTTTCCATATGCAGTTATGTCCCCATAGGGAGTTTAATAGTTTTAGCAATTTTTCCACTCCTCTTGAGTGATTAGTTTTTGTGCCAGCTCCTGGCAAGGCACGATGTTTGGAAGCCTCACTTTGTCCCTACGCCTGGCTATATACAACGGGTCTGAGGAGAATCTCAAACCTCAAAATCTAAAGGAGTTTTACAAGTCTTCAGGGGGGCGATTGGGGGACCTAGGACCACCCATGCCAATCGTTTGTTCATCACATACCTGCATAGACCTGTCCCCCTTTCTATTGGCCAACACTTGCAACCGCTACTTGTGTGACCAAACATCAGGGATGATAGTGGTTAGAGCCTCTTCTTTTTTTTTTTTTTTTTTATCTAGGAGACAACTCTTCTGACACCTGCACCCTCAGTAATCACTGGCAACTAAATGACACATATCCCTTTGCAGGCTTGGTACGTGTTCCCCCGTTTATTGTTTTGGCTACTAATGACTCTCAGTTTTCCAAGGTTCAGCGGATTCGTCCGTGCCCTAGGAGAGCAATAGGATTGATCATGGAGATTGTGTCGGCAATCATCGCTTCAGTGGCTTCTGCTATCACCGCCACTATATTGTTGTCCCAGAGTGTGTCCACCATGCATCAGATAAATCAGCTCATCCCTCAGCTGTCCTCCATAGAGATGCAGCATCTGCAGGTTGTCAATCATCTTAAAGGAGGCCTTCTTGTGCACCAACAACAAATAGACTTGCTCCAAGAACAGATTATATTTCTTCTTCGGCTACAACTAGGAGGACTGTGTAATGCTATGACTACTTCTGTCTGTCAGCTTTCCACTCCCATGCCCAATGTCACTGAACTTAGTGACTACATCCAAGGCCCTTAGTCCCTTAAGTACTTAAACTTTACCCAGTGCTTACTCCATGACATTACCCGCCTAAATCAGACCACTATACAGCTTATTCCTGCTGCTTCCTTTTTAGAAGATGTGCTTAGAAAGCTACAGCAATGGTTTTCGCCATCCTCTCTGGTTATCTGGGGAGGCCTTGTGGAGGGCTCCTTGGGGAGGGCTTATTCTTCTGGGGATAGTTAAGTGCCTGCACTCCTGGCAAAAACGCCTCCAACAACGGGTCACCATAATGACGGTCCTTTTAAAAGAAAAGGGGGAATTTGTGGGTAGAGCTGGTCAGATCTGGTTGAGTCAGCTGGAGTAGCAGTAGAAGCACAATTCCTGCTCGTGGAGAGGTAGCCCACAGGCACCTCTGCCTGGCTTGCCGGCCATGAGCTGTCCACGCTCCCCACACTTCCCCGGGGACCAATCGGTGGCCGCCACTAGTGCCTTACATCAACTACTCACTAGGTGATTGGCTGGGGAGGACTCAGGAGGTTGGGGTGCTGGGGCTATATAATTCCTGATCTGCTCAACAATAAATGAGACCTGCTTCAAGCTTGTCCTCCCGGTGTGTGTTCCGTGTGCACGTCATTCACACTTATCTTCTGCTGGAGATCTAGCCCCACAACAGACCCTATAAATTCCTAGATTTTGAAATTATTTCTTAGTCAAAATCATTATAACCTACATTACCTAATTTATTTCCATTACTTCTTCCTTTCCTTTTTCAGTACTAGAGTTTGAACTAAAGAAACCACACTTGCATGACTTGCTTACTCAAGGTTAGTATTCTTCCATTTGAGCTGCACCTCTAGCTTGGCTTTTTGCTTGCTCATTAGATGTAATCTCTTGGCTTTTTCAGTCCAACCTGACTTTAAATGACAATCCTCAGAGTTCAATTTCCCTGAGACACTAGGGTTACACATGTGAGTCACCAACACCTACTCTTTAAAATGTTATAACATTGACCCTTGTAACAGGCTTTGACAAAAATATCCTACCCTGATGCATGGAACATATTTTTTTATCCTATAATATTAATTATTACTTTCAAGATGCTGATAAACATTATAATTATGTTATCTGGAATAAATGCAAGAAGATATTTACAAGTTATTTGTATATAAATCAGCAAACAAATTACTACAGCTTTATTTGGATTTGGTATGAACTTGATTTGTGAAAGCAAAGCCTGTTTCTCACAGGAAAAAATATAACCTTTCTTCATACATTTTAGAAAAATTGTTTTATTTGCTATTTAATTATAATAGATAAGATACCAATTATGAGAAACAATCCCAAATTGACAATAACTTAGAAGAAAAGTACTGTATGTTATGGAAAAAATGCAACTTTATAAAACTAAGTTTTACTTGCATATTGCATATAAACTAAGTTCAAATAAAATAGAATACGATTTACCAGAAGCCAAATATCAAATCATGCTTGGTGAGTTTGCACTGTGGGAAGCAATATGGAAATATACACAAAAAAGCAGAAAATAGAACCATCTTAGAGACCTAAAGACAACACATAACAAGAATATAGGAATATGCTACATTTGATGGTAAAGATAAAATTTCAGACAAATGTATAGTGCATTTGTTGGCTAAGAATATACAAGATAATTGTCTGATTGGAAATATACTAGGGCAAAAGGACAAGCATCCCTATTAGTGAAATACTTCTATTGCTTTCAGTAAAACACTTTGTGTACAAAAGTGAAAATATGAATTTCCCATGTATTTGTATTTTAATAATGTAATCACCAGAGTCTGTTTGTTTTAAATGCTACAAATGTAAATCAATGTATTTGAAATAAAATAAAAATTTGTTAGTTAACCCAGCTAAGGCATGAAATAAATAGTTCAGATAGTCACAGGGACACCTTTCTTTCTTTCTGCTTCTCAAATGAAACAGGGCTTTGTCTGCCCCCCCCCCCCCCCACCATCTATGGATAGACAACTTTCACAGTATGGAGAGGCAGCCATTATAATCCAAGCAAAGAAACATCAGTAGAGGGAAAATGTTTCTTTCTTCCATCATCTATGACCTATTCTCAAGAAAATTATGAATGTAAATTAATCTATATCATCATTTATTCAACAAAATGGCTATTTCTAGTTTGATCACATATTAATTTCCTTTCACAATACATTGAGACAAAGTGAAGGAACAAGCTGTTATTTTTCCATGTATCTATAAATTCAATGTCATAGACAAGAATTAATATCCGTTACTTAAAGCTGCTATATACTACCCTTTCCACAGAATTAAATATTTCTTTCATTAAAAATCATGTCCTTGTTCAAGCTATTGTAGTCACTCAGATAAAATAGGCTTTATCTAAAAGTTAACATTTTAGCCATTACTGGATTTTTTATACTGTGTTACCTATGTCCTCAAGAGATTAATTGGTGTGTGAGCCTATTAGCAGTAAATTGTGAAGAAATGCAACTAAGGGCACTTTGATGGACATTTAAATTACCTAATTACCAGCTACACTATGTGTAAAGTAATTTGTAAATAATTGAGCATAGCACAAACAATTTTAACTAATCACATAGGACCAAGAAAACTTAATTTAGTTATCACATGTGAATTTATATGGCTATTTGATTATTTTCTGTGGTTATTAGATGCAAGGGTAAAGAGGAGATGTCAAGGTTGGGAATAATGTTTTAGAAAGTATCCACAAGGGAAGTCTTTAACTCCCATTTCCTCCTCAAACTAGAAGAAATGGTATTCTTCTTTTTTCTGTTTTCTCCCTACTTTAATCCTACAATACTGAAATCTTTGCTAAAACTTTCAAAAGCACATATCAACTTCAGAAAAGAAATTTCCTACCTGACATGACTTTAGTAGCTGAGGTTTGAAATGATAAATTTAAAAAAAAAAAGTACAAAATATGTAAAACTTATGACAGGGTAACATGTACAGAAGCTTTCTAAAAAACAACAAAACATTGAGCTAGCCTCCATAGTTGTGGATGCTTTCTGTCTCACAGTACTTCTGAGACAATGGCAAAAGGAGAGAGAATTTGGGCAGCCTTTTGAGTTTCTAGTATTCTTGTGGCACTGGCAACACTAAGCAACTCATATAGAAAGGATAGAGTTCTGGAAAATATCTCTACAAATCTTCATATGACCTTTCATGTCTGATGTAAATACCATGAACTTGAGCCAGAAACTATAAGCAACTTGTCACTTAAACTATTCATAGTTCCTAGGGACATATGGACTTTAAATTTCAGCCAGTCATACTTAGTAGACTGATTCTCTTTGGATAGGAAAGTGTCTCCCCAAACCCATGTGCTAAAAGCTCGATCTTTAGTTTTCTCCTATCGGGATCTAGTGAAAGCTTTAGCTGGTGGTGCCTATAAGAGGTCTTATCAATGAAGGCATCATTTTGAAGTGGACTATGGGACACTGTCTCCTTTTCCCCATCCTTTCCCCTTTCTGGCAACCATAAAATGTGTGGCTTTCCTTCACCACACTTCTACCATATTTTCTCTCTCTCTCTCATACACTTACACACACACACACACACACACACACACACACACACAACACAACACAACACAGCACAGCACAAAAGGACCAACTAACTGTACATGTACTGAACTTCTAATCAAATGACTTTGGTACCCATGGGCTTTCACAGCTCACGTCATGTTATTCCATGAACAAGTCAAGAGATTTTAAAACAACACAAAAAACTAAGTACCATAACATTTTCTACACCAAGAGCAAACTATCTCAAAAAGAAATCAAGACACTATTTTCATAAAGGCTAAAATAAAATACTTAGAATTGAATTTTGTTTTCAATTTTAATTTTAATTCCTAAAAATTTTCCTCAAGGTTCTGAGATCACAGTTACGCACAAGAATGTTCACTTCATTTAGCATTTAATAATTGTTAATAGAGGAATTTTAAGACTGCATATTGAATAATATTAAAAGAAGTAAATCTCCTAAATTTTGGCAATATCAGTATGAAAATATTATAAAAAATTAATAGGCTTTCCATAGACATTTTGTAAGTTACATAAAAAACCTATGTATTATTTGTTTGGAGAAAGAGAAGAATATCTTTATAGTGTTATATGAATCAAGAATGTCTTCTTGCTTTCACATGCTTTATATTGGTTTAAACATTTAAGATATGAGTAGCCAAGTAGCTGGTAAGTAAGATTAGATAGTGTGTTCTATTGTTATATTGGATAGCTAAAAGTAACTTTATATCTAAAACTAGCATAGGTTGAAAAACAAGCATTCTTAATCACTGGTGTTAAGAATCTAAATTCAAATAAAATTTCGTAAAATGAATTTGAAATTCATATGAAAAATTTAAATGTGTCCTCAGAAACCACATGATATTGAAACATGGATACTAGGTCTAACTGTGCCATTTTGGCATTTTGGTGGATAACATGAACTTTTCAAAAATACTTAGAGGTGAAACCTCACCTCCGTGCCCAGGTGATAGGTGCACCTGAATTTCTAGAAGCAGAGGTGAGGACTTGAAAGATAGGTTACTTAGCCCTACCAGATGTGTATAATGAACTCACAAACTCTTTGAACTCTATAGTTTCCTGTGACCCTGCACCGTGACTGTGACCCTGTCGCATCCACCTCGGCCAGCAAGGAAGACACAACACCGGATTCTTCTCTCAGCAGTTTATTCAGGACCTTGTAAAATCTTCTTCCCCCGGGAGCTTCCCGTTTTGCCCTATATACCCTCTGGTTAGCCAACCCCAGTGTGTCACGTGGCGATCACCGATAGGTCCAGGTACGCGGAAGAGAGCCAGACAGCAAGCTATGCCCATTTAAGAAGTTGTTTACAACAGAGAGCACTCGCCGGCGGGAGGGCGGAAGGCGAAGGCCAGCGCCATTTTAGGGCGTAGCCGTTCGCAGCTCTCTACATGACCCTATTTAGGTTACCACCAACACCTCAGCTGCCAGGAGGCACCATGCCTCATGTCTCATGACTCTCCTCAGGTCACCATGGCAACCCTCTTTACTTTTCCATTAGAGTTGATCTAGTTTGTTGAGATTGGCCTTCTGCTCTTTCTTTACTCTACTGATATTTAGACAAAACAGTTGAATTTCTTATAGATATTGCACCATGTGTAGTGGTTTTATAATCTATCTTTGATTACCTAGTATCTCATATTAACAATAAAATGGATTGTTTCCATACCTTGGCTCTGGTGAGTGTTGCCCCAATAAACACTGTTGTGAAAATGACTTTACTGTATCCTACTTGGTAATCTTTAGGATAAATGCCCAAGAGTGATATTACTAGTCATAGAGTAGCTTTAAATTTAGTTTATTGAGGATGCTACATACTGCTTTCCAGAGTACTTGATCAAGTTTACACTCCCAACAACTGTGAATTAGGGTTCCTTCATCCCAACATTTGTTCCATTATTGTTATTATTTGTATTCTTGATGATGGCCATTTTAACTAGTGTGAGACACAATCTCAATGACATTTTAATTTGTGTTTCCTTTAATTCAGATATGTTGAGCATTTTTTTTCATGTGTCTATTGGCCATTTAGGCTTCTTCAGGAAGTTTCTAGATCATTTACCCATGTATTAATTGGCTTGTTGCTTCCTTGAGAATTTAGTTTCTAAAGCTCTTTTATATTCTAGATAGGCAATTTCTGATATATACCTGACAAAAATCATCTTCTGTTCTGTAGGCTGCCCAGTTACCTTGCTGACTATCTCATTTGTCATACAGAATCTTCTTAGTTGATTCAATCCCATATATCCATTCTTTCTTTGTAGAAGGTGAAAGATTTATAGCATCTGAAGAGAAAACAGAGTATATAAATTCTTCCTTTGGTGTGCTAAACTCCTGAAACTTACTCAGAAAGTTCCTTACTGTACCTAGAATTTCAGTTGTTTCTTCTACTCCTTCCTGCAGTCGTTTCATTGTTTTAGGTCTTACATTGAGGTCTTTGATGCACCTTTAACTGATGTTAGTACAACGTGACACAAAGAGATCCAGTTACAGTTTTGATATGTTGATATCCAGTTTTCTCAATACCATTAGTTGAAGAGTTGTTTTTTTTCATCTTATATTTTTGGCCCCCTTATTTAATATTTCATAGCTGTAGGTTTGTGGGTTTGTTTCAGGTTCTTGTATTCTTTTCCATTGGTACTCAGGCTTGTTTTTGAACCAGTACCAAACTTTTCATTACAATACCTCTGTAGTAGAGTTATAAATCTGGAATTGTTATATATCTGGCACTAGTGTTTCTGCCCAAGATTGCTTTTGTAATTTAGGGCCTTTTGTGGTTCCATATAATCACCACAACAAACAAATTTGGATTTTTTTTTCTCTATGACTTGGGGGATATTGATGAGTAGTCCATTGAATTTATTGATTGTTTGGTGCAATACTGTCATTTTCATGACATCAATCCTGCCAATCCAGAAACACAAAAAGTCTTTCCAATTTGTAACATCTTCTTAACTTTTTTTCTTCAGAATTTTATAAATTTAGTTGTAGAAGTCTTTCACTCCTTGAATAGGTTGCTTCTTAGATATTTTGTTATTTTTGAGACTTTTACAAATGGAGTTGCTTCTCAGATTTCAGCCTCAATACTCTTGTTGGTGCACAGAAAAGCTACTGATTTTTTTTTTTGGATTGCTGTTATACCTTGCTACTTTCCTGAAGTTACTTATCATTTCTAGTAGCTTAAGAGTGGAGTCTATCCCAGATGTCTCCCAAGAGATTAATGGATGAAGAAACCATGGTTCATATACTCAATGAAATTTTATTCATTCATTAGAAAGAATGATATTACATCCTTTGCAAAGAAATGGAAAGACCTGGAAAAAGTCTTGTTAAATAAAGTAAGTTGGACCCAGAGAGGCAAGGGATGAATGTTTTCTCTCATACTTAAAACACTTTGGGGTTGTATGCAAGTGTGCAGAAATGTATTAATCCAAATATGGTATTTTCAGATGAGAACTCAAATGGTGTAATTCCTTCCAAAGAATAATGAAAAGAATGATGTCAATCAAGATGCATTGTATTCATAAGCTGATTTGGTAAATCTTGTTGAACTCTTGTACAACTACTTTCAGATGATAAATAAGAATAAAGGAGAATGATTTCATTTGAATAAGATTTTGCTACAATTCTTTAATACTTGATGAGGTGACTGGAGGTAAGACAATATAAGAAGAACATTCTTTGTACTCTGGGTCTGCTGTCTCCAATTAGTTTTCAAAGGAGAGATGGTTTAGTCCTTCTCCTCATCATTATGTGAACTGCTGACTTAGGTTTGAACAAAATGTCCAGCTATCCATCTAGTCAGGAAAGCTAGCAACTAATTGGACTTACAGAATTCTGAAAACAAACAAAATTTATCAATAAAACAAATAAGCCCTAAACTCAGTAAGAAAATTCAGTAACTTATTAGTTAAGGGAACAGACAAGTTACAAATATTTTTCTTTAAATATAAGCATATATATTTACATGTGTTCATGTAAGTTTTGTTTTCTTCAAATGTCACTATATATTCTACTATAAGCAAATAAATAATGTGTTATATATGCATAGAGAGAAAGAGGTGTGTGTGTGTGTGTGTGTGTGTGTGTGTGTGTGTGTGTGTGTGTGTTCATGTGTGTTTGCCAGGCCCAGGGCTTTAACTCAGGACCTGGGTGCTATATCTGAGTTTTATTGTTGAAGTTTGGTACTCTACCAGTTTAGCCACAGTACCACTTATGGATTTTTGGTCCTTAGAGATGAGAGTTTAACGACTTCTTTTCTGGACTGGCTTTAAACTTTGATCCTCAGATCTCAGCCTTTTGAGTAGCTAGTATTATAGACCTGAGCCACTACCACTTGGCTTGATGTTATATATCTTTAAATGAAGTAATACATACATTCCATCAGTTGTGTTTTTATGTCTTTATCTCTTCTCTATTCATTCATAAAAGTTACTTAAAAATATATTTGTTTTTCATTTTTCATGCCTTCTGAATCAATTTTACAAATTTGCAAGGCTTACAAATTTTACAAGGCTGTGTTTTCTTCATGGCCAATAAGTATGGACACACTTTTTGAACTATAAAAATACAAAATATCACGAAAGTTATTTTTTAAAATTCTAAAATAAGTTATCTCATGAAAAGTAAAATAATAAATTCTGAATTAGGACAGTTGGATGTATTGAATCTCTTCTTATTCAATTGATTCTCTCTCTCTTTCTCTCTCTCTCTCACTCTCTGTCTCTCTCTCTCTGGTCAGTTGTAGAGTTTGAACTCAGGTCCTGGGTTGCTATCCTTGAGCTTTTGTGTTCAATGCTGGCACCCCTGGCTTCTTTTTTGCTCATGGCTAGCACTCTGCCACTTGAGCCACAGTGCCACTTCTGGCCGTTTTCTATATATGTGGTGCTGGGGAATCACACCCAAGGCTTCATGCATACAAGGCAAGCACTCTTGCCACTAGGCCATATTCCCAGCCCATACAGCTGGCTTTCAAATGTGATCTTCAGATCTCTGCCTCTGAGATCTTCACTAAAATTACAAGCATGAACACTGGCACTCAGCTGAGAATTTTCTGTCTTGACATGACCAGATTGAAAAATCCCTAATACAGATAAACAGTTTGGGAAAATTAACTTTAAATTTTGTAAATAGAAAATTTTGGAAGAGTCATCTTTCCTACTAGAATATTGTTTTGTACACCTTTAAAGACTTTGGCTGGCCACATTGTTATATATATATATATATATATATATATATATATATATATATATATATATATATATATATATGGATAGATGATAGCTAGATAGCTGACTAGATGACAGATACATACATGGATCAAAAAGATAACTCTATCACTCTATGTGATCGTTACCTGTGTGTAATTTTCCATTATAGTTATTAAAGAAGCATCTTTAAAATTAGGGAAAATACTATTGAGTAATAATAACATGAAAATAATGAAGAATTTTCATGAGATTTGTAGAGCAATCCTTTGAGGAAGGCAGAGAAGCATGATTCTGATTAAACTGTGAAATTATGAGACCTGAAGATTGCAAAGGCCATAGTGTGTCTGGAATTCAAGTCTGCTATTCTTAAAGTTTTTAAAATATTTGCCAAAATTCTTCCTTACGATTGTTAAGAATATTTTATGAAATACAATAGTATATATTTTATCACTTCTTTTTGCCTGCCAAAAACCATTTTGATATTTACAACATCATTATGGATCATAGAAAGTTATCAATACTGCATGACAGTCTGTAGGCAGCAAACAAGAAACTATTTATCTATCCCATCATTTATACTAAATGATTCCATGTGCCTTATTCAGCCTGCAGGGTGGCCCTTCCCCACTCCTGATTTAAGAACTCTAAACATGAGTATAAATCTCATTTATTATTGGAGTAAAGTGGAGTTGAGGGACTTGAGTAAGTAAATATCTTGGTTAATTTTGTGTTTGAACTTGATTGAGCTAAGGGATGCACAGATAGCTCATAAAATATTATTTCTGGGTGTGTCTGTGAGAGTATTTCTGGAAGAGATTAACATTTGAATGAGTAGAAAGTGAGAAATAGGTATGTCCTCATTAGATAGAGGATCTGAGCATAATCTCATGGATCCAGGTTCAAACAGAACAACAAAAAAAGCATTAACTGATGTTGAATACTGCTGAGTGGTCACATAAAAATGAGAAAAAAATTTAAGGGATTAAGGATCTGAAGGTCACACTAACCTAATTCAGACCTGTTGTGAGGACACAGTAAGAATGAAACTAAAGGTAATTCATGTAGAAAGGGGAGGTGAGAAAACGGGAACTAGAAATTATAAAGGTAGACACTCTAGTTAGTGCATTATATCAGGAAGAATTAGAACTGTGGAGGTGTTCAAGAGGAAAGTCAAAAGCATCAGTAGCCATGTATTCACTTTAAAGAGAAACTTTCAAGTTTTACCAAACATCAAAAGTGAATGTCTAGTACTTTTTATGAACAAGTACACTGTAGTAAATTCTTAGAGAAAAATATTATGTTTCAAATAGAGATTCTCCCAGAAAGATCTATGATAGATACCAACCATTAATGATCATTTACAACTATCATCAAAGAGTAGATTATTTCCCTGGGGTGGTGGAGTGTTTTGTTTATGTTTTTGTTTGTTTTCTTGCTTTCTTGCTTGCTGTACTTGGTATCTAACCACTGAACTAATTTCTAGCTCCAGTTTTGTTTTTTATATCTTAGTTTACTCTTTAATTGGCTCAATACTATGATTTCTGGTTCTGAATCATATTTTACATCCTAATAAAGTTTGTTTTTATTTTTTGTCAATTCTTTTAGCTTCCGACAACACATATTGAGAGAATAATTTATTTGTCCAGCAGGTAGGGACTCTGAGCACATAAATTAGGAAGAGGTACAAAAAACAAAACTATGAATAGAATTCTTTTCTTGAAATTGTTTTTGTTTTAATGTTTAAATGTTTTTTTTCTTGAAAATATTGTTCATTGTTTGAGTTGCTACTCTGCAAACTAGAACAATGTATTGCTTTTTGAGGTAGAATACTGCAGCTCATTTGTGTTACAATAATGCTAGAAATTTACAAGCTTGCAAATGGTGAAATTAGAATCCATGAAAGACAAGAAAACAGCAGTATTAGGAAACTGAGTCATGGGGGTATTAGAATGAAAAAAGATGGGGAAAAAATGACCTCAGCAGACCAGATCAACTTCAATGGAATGTTGAAGAGGGATGTCATGGTGACCTAAGGAGAATCAGAAGTCAGGAAGCATGGTGTAATGAAGGCAAGGGTGGAGGGGCGATGTCAGGGTCACAGGGAGCTGGAGGATTCAAAAGGTGGAGGATAGGGTCAGGTTGCAGTTAGCTGAGGGTTCAAAGAGTTTGTGAGTTTAAGGTTCAGGTTGGCTCTGGGAGCCTATTGTTGGAGTAATTCTCTTGCCTGGCCCCTATCACCTGAGAGGGTGGGCTTGCATATTTAGATTAAGATTATGGACTGGATTCAGAGTTGAATCCTTGAAACTACTGAAGGACAGAGTAGGAGAGACACTAGAACTTATAGGCACAGGAAGGAATTTCCTCACTATGGTCCCAGGGGCACAACAGATGGGGGAGAGTCTCGACAAATGGGACTACTACAAAATAAAATATTTCTGCACAGCTAAAGACATAGCCACCAATCTAGAAAGACAGCCAACCATTTGCGAAAGGATCTTCACCAGCATAGCAACAGACAAAGACCTAATATCCATCATCTGCAGAGAACTCAAGAAACTAACCCCCTCCAAACCTAGTAAACCAATTATTAAATGGGCAAAGGAGCTAAAGAGAGACTTCACAGGAGAAGAGATAAAAATGCAAAGAAACATATGAGGAAATATTCAACATTCCTGGCAGTAAAAGAAATGCAATAAAAACAACCCTGAGATACCACCTCACTCCAGTTAGAATGGCCTATACTCTGAACTCAGGCAACAACAAATGCTGTAGGGGGTGCGGGGAAAAAGGAACCCTTCTCCACTGTTGGTGGGAGTGCAAATTAGTACAACCACTTTGGAGAACAGTATGGAAGTTCCTCAAAAAGCTCAGCATAGACATACCCTATGACCAGCCATACCACTCCTAGGCATCTGTCCTGAGCAACAGGTCTCAGGATATAAAAAAAAGACATCTGCACATCCATGTTTATCCCTGCACAATTCACAATAGCCAAAATATGGAAATAACCCAGATGCCCCTCTACAGATGAATGGATCCAAAAAATGTGGTACCTATGCACAATGGTATACTACAAAGCAAATAGAAATGATAAAATATTGATATTCACAGGAAAATGGTCAGAACTTGAACAAATAATGTTGAGCGATACAAGCCTAGAACACAGAGAACAAAGGGGTATGGTCTCCTTGGTATATGACTGTTGGGGGGGGGGGTGGAATGGGACAGTAGAGACCAGGTCTGTGAAACAAAAACTTCTTTTCAAATGGTATTTCCACAGGTTTGGGTCAGCGACCTTACATTACGTAACTAAAACCAAACAACTATTAAACATAAAAAGGCCTATCAGTGGATGACAATAGCTCAACAGCTATGTACATATGAGTAAACAAATGTTTCAGCTCAAGAAATAGCTGGAAGTATTAACCGTTCTATGCATTGTTCTTGAGAAGAAAACAAGATCACAAGATAGAACTACTATTATAGAAAATGTAGAATTTGATAAAAGGTGCAAGCCTTTCAGTATTGTCAGGATTTTAAGAGAAAATCATATTACTATCTTGGATGCTTTCCAATCTAGCAGCCTGCAACAGTCACAAATTATTGGGATCTACCAACAGACCTATATTGATTGGGAAATACAGGAGAAAGCCAGCTGACTACTTCTGCTGAGGTTATATACAACAGTGTCTACCTCCACACACACAAAAAGGTGTACAGCCCTGAGTTTACTGCCAATATTCAATACATTTGTTGTTTTAGAAATAAATTAATAACTAAACAATATCTAATATTTACTAAACATTTATTACTCAGTGTAGTTTGTCTGAATTCTTTCTTTTACTTTCTTATTCACCCTAATTGTGAGATTGATACTATAATTATTTTTCTTATGAGATTATTGAGTTTAAGCACATTCCAGATATAACTCACATAGTAGAGTATAATAGTGTAGACAGTTAAACCCGTGCACTCTTAGTCTAATACAATTTTTTCAATGACAAATTTAAAGAAAATGTAAATATGTTGATAGAGGAAATTACTTTAAAATACTACAAAATTTATTTTATTTTATTTTATATATAATATTTCTTTTCCCAACCTAAAATTATTTTATCAAAGAAAATGAAGAGAATTGTTAAGAAATAGGCTGAGCTCAATCATCAACATGCTAGGATTGTTTAGTGCCAGTGAAGAGCACAGACCTTCCCATGGGTTTGGAGACTGTGTGAGCAACTGCATTTTGAGGCTGGGTTTATATAGGTCTTAACAAGGAAACCAAGGAATAAAATTCAGGCTGTAATTACAGGTGGGCTAAGGATTGGTACTTGCAGTTAACTCCAGAGTGGAAGGTCCCACCAGGTCAGAGTGGCCTGCCTGCAGGAAAGTCAGTGAGCACACCTGGTGCTTTGCTTGACCTGGGGGAATAAGGCAGTAGTTAATCCTTCACTTAAGCTTTTATTTTTCACTTTATCAGTTATCAATATTTTTAATGTTTTATTTTGATGAATTCATATAAGCATTTTATAAACAAGACTTTGCTGGGTCATCAAATTTTGTTATTTATATCTCCAATAATTTCAGATTTTTAGTTTTGTATGTTTAAATATATGTATTTCTTATCTCCCTTTAGGTAAAATATCTTCATACATCATTTCTTCCAATATTCAAGATTAAACATCTTCAAAGACATTATGACAGTAAAAATAAAATAAATATACTTTAAACACTGTTGCTGAACTGGAATAAAAACAAAGAAGATATTGGGGCAAAATTGGGAGGGAATGGAAACCAGAATTCTGTTTCCTGGGATGTCTCTGTTCACTCTTGAAATCCATGGATTTGAACATGGAAAAGGTCCATGCCTAGGAGACTACAGGTTGTTTCTATTCAAAGTATGGCCAGAATATAGACTACATAAGGTCATAACCCTCCGAGAAGAAGGGGCTTTATAGCAAAGCAAGATGACACACTACTAGCATGATTTAAGAAACCTTAAGCTAAAAAATTAAATTTATTCTGTATAAATAACTTTCTGGAGCACTTGTGAGCTGTAAAGATAAATCTTTACCACAGTGTGTTGATGTACAATATAAATCATACTGACCTTTTTTGTTTTCTTTGACTCCAATTTAGTAACTTCACATTGGCTTTCATTTGTATTTAGATCTGTTTCTTCTCAGATATCCTCAACTTTATTCCTCATGCTATATTAGGACTTTTTGCAAATATGACCTTCTTAATGCCAGCCCTCTTCTAACTACAGCATTTTCGATATCCTAAATGCTTTCTTCTTTGCTCTGCCTGTTTTTGTTCTTACATATATATAATTCTTCACTCCTCCAATGGATTTAGTTACTGTATTTACTGTCTGCTTTGTCTTGTCCCATTATGTGCCACATGGGCAAAGATGTTCAGTGTTTCAAGTGCCTAATAATATCTGATATAAAGTAGACCAATTTGTTAAGTGGGATTGAACTGAGGATGCTGAGTCTAGCCAACGCCATATCTTTTTTTTTTTCTTTTTTTTTTTGCCACCCCTGGGCCTTGGACTCAGGGCCTGAGCACTGTCCCTGGCTTCTTTTTGCTCAAGGCTAGCACTCTGCCACTTGAGCCACAGTGCCACTTCTGGCCGTTTTCTATATATGTGGTGCTGGGGAATTGAACCCAGGGCTTCATGTATACGAGGCACGTGTTCTTGCCACTAGGCCATATCCCCAACACCAGCGCCATATCTTGACCACGTGGTAGATAGAGAATTAGGTTTAACCTGCACCATCTTGATTTCATGGTGGAGGAAGGTGAAGCTCCACCTCCCAGGTGATGGGCAAAAATATTTTGTTTTGTTCTAATTCAGAAGTGAAGAATTTTATTTGTGGACTTATAGAAAATGTGAACATAGTTGAATTAAACAAGATGAAGAATTATGGGAGAAGTGAATGGGACTGACAAGGGCTCTGGAATAAAATCAAATGGTCTGACACATAAGAATTAGAATTTCACAGAGAAAGGAGAATGAAGAAATATTTTAAAAGAGAGAAAAAGTTGGGAGTTTTATTAAACTATTCAAAGTGAGATTTTTAAAAAATTCACAGGTAACTATATCTTGGCACATTCATTCACTGAAACTCTCAGCAAAGAGATAACTTAGTAAAGGAATAGATGCAGCATGTTGATTTAGTCTATGGTCCAAATACTACTCAGAAATGTTACTGTAGGTGAAAGGAGCCAAATACACAAAAGCTATGTATTATGTAGTTCTAATTAAGTGACATTCTACAGAAGACAGGGAAATAGGTAACTATATCTTGGCACATTCATTCACTGAAACTCTCAGCAAAGAGATAACTTAGTAAAGGAATAGATCCAGCATGTTGATTTAGTCTATGGTCCAAATACTACTCAGAAATGTTACTGTAGGTGAAAGGAGCCAAATACACAAAAGCTATGTATTATGTAGTTCTAATTAAGTGACATTCTACAGAAGACAGGGAAATAGGTACTCAACTCAAGGTAAATGGTCTCTAGGAGCTGCAGCAGGGCAAAAGGATTGACGGATTAGTTGTGTCTGGTTTTAAACTGAACATAAATAAAATCTTACAGCATTTCCTTTGTCTGTATGTCTCTCTGTCTCTCTCTGTCCCTGTCTCTGTCTCTAAATATTTTGGGTCAAGCTCTCATTTATGATCCATGTATTTGTCTGTGTTGTAGGATGTAGAACTGACTCCTCCTTGACTAGGGAAACATGTTAGGAAATGTTGGGGGGGGGGGGAATAGAGCTGACTACCATCTTGATTATTAGGTCTACTTAACTCCAAAATTCTGCTTCTGTAAATGGCTTGCCTAACTTGTTTGTTGCTTGCTCTACCCCTGTGTCGACCTCCTACATCTGTGCCATGCTTGATTAACTGGTTTGTTGCTTACTCTACCCCCTGCATCAAATCCCTACATCTATACTATGCTTTTAGCTTTATAAACCCCAACTTGAGGACCGCTGGTAGTCACAGTATTAGCTCCTGACTCTGCACTGTGTCACTGGCCAGTCAGCCTACTTTTTACTTCCCCAATAAATCCACCTTTTTGCTTGAGACTCTCTCTGAGTGGTAGACTCTTAGAGGGATGTGGAATCTCCTCCCTTGAACCCCATAACAGTCTGCAGATACATTTTACCCTAGTTTGTAAATATGTCAAAATTCACTTGTCAAATTGACTGCTTTTGTGACATTTACTTCTTCAAATTATGTCATAATAGGTAATTGGCTAACATTTTAATGTAAGACGTACATAAGCCTTAAAAAATGTACATGGGATATTCCTTGCCAAGTCACCTCTTAAACATACAGCTTAGGGCTGGGGATATGGCCTAGTGGCAAGAGTGCTTGCCTCGTATACATGAGGCCCTGGGTTCAATTCCCCAGCACCACATATACAGAAAACGGCCAGAAGTGGCACTGTGGCTCAAGTGGCAGAGTGCTAGCCTTGAGCAAAAAGAAGCCAGGGACAGTGCTCAGGCCCTGAGTCCAAGGCCCAGGACTGGCAAAAAAAAAAAAAAAATTAAACATAGAGCTTAATCTGTGTCTATAGAATGCATTGACTCAATGAGTAAAAATAGTAGTTTCCCTTTATTATTGGATAAGTTTGGGGTTGTCTCAAATATTATCACATCTTCTTTGCCATTAATGCCCCACACCTGAATTTATTTTCCTGAAGAATTTCCTTTGCCTCAAAATATAGTCTAATTTAGAACCAATGATACTTTCATCCTTCATAACTCTGTCAATAATTTCACACTATCCCCTTACTAACTTAAGTAATCTTGGAAACCTAAATTGTGCATCAAGATACTACTGAGCATACATCAAGGTACTACTCTAGAAGGAAGAGAGAAAGAGAGAGAAAGAAAGAGAGAGACAAAGTTAGCTGTCAAATACAACTTGATGCCAAGAAATTCAGCCTCAAGCAATGACTGCAATAAAGCCAGATATCAGAACTGAGAGAGGACTCCTATATTCAATGGTTATGGTGGATAGATCTATCAACATGGATTGAAAAGTCTAGCAAGAGTGCAATGAGAGGATTTTTTTACACCACCCAATAGTTAATGTTTCTGAGTCTCAGAAACCTTCATACTGGAAAGTAACATTGTAAAACCCAAACCTGATTGAGTACTGTTGTTGCTTTTTATTGTGAGTGTGAAAATCATGTCATGAATACTTTCCATTTATACCTCCATAGTAAGGATGTTTCTAATGAATCTGTTATTCAAAATCCACCAGCAATATATAAGTAACTGCATATTATTGTGCAACATTGACTAAAGCCAAGAAGTAGATTCCTCTGGCCTAATTAAATTTTTTAAGCCTTTTATTCAGCAAGATGCTGCCTACCTGGATTTTGAATGAAAGGACATTAATGAAGCTGCAATGCAGATGATTGTATTGAAAGTGATGAAGAATTTATTAGGAAGACAGCCATCACGACTGTGCAGTATATGAGGCATAAAACTGCTATAAATAATGACAGACTGTAGTTTAGGCAAGTAATGGGCAGCAGAGCTACAAAAGGAGAGCTCGGAGATATATTATTTAATAATAACATTCCCATAAAAATTGAAATATGGGGTGGAAAGATTAACATGGTCATACAAGTCATCTTTAATGTTCATAGGCAGGTCCTGCCTTTCAGAACAAGTAAACTGAATTTATGTCTGTGACAACATGTAAGTTAAAATTCTTACTTATACATTCCATGCAAATTACAGTAGACCTTTGGTTTGCAGTTACCAAAGTAATGTTCAGCAGCATTTAAATTTATTACATTAACATTGGATCAGAAGCTGTATTTTCACCTGTCAAGTGGATAACATTTGTAGGTCATGCCATTAATAAACGGATTGTGACAATATACAGATCCCTACAACACTAGTCCTAAATTGGTGAACCAAAGACTGTGAATTTTGTTTTTCTCTTTTAAACTGCATATAAACCTGTAATTTTTACTAAAGAAATGATACTCTGGTACTGTTAGTTAACACTTCCCATTTTTCCTAGAAATGTTCTCTTCCACAGAAAATGTGCAGATTGCTTTAATTTAGTACATGAGCTTTTCATGAGTATCTTACCAACTTGATAAACTTGGATAAAATGCTAAATGAGTTTCACTTCATAGTTTTACCTATGAGAAGTAGCTACAAATATCATTTTAATGAGATTATTAGAACAGTTAGATAAAGCATATGGCCGATCACTTATTGTCAGTGTAACCCAAGTACATTTTAATGGATAATGGATGAAAATCTCAGAGAAGGGACAAAATATACTTCATTTCTCATATAGCCATATTTTATCATCGTTTCTGAAATTCCAGATCTTTAGGTATCTCATTAGGCATACAATTAAGTTGATAGTTATTAGGATGCCTGCCTTTTATGATTTCTCATAAAAGGAAATAAGATTGGCTTCTAGTCTAAGGAAAAATTGAACTGTAAGTGAAAAAAGTAAATATTCACCAACCTTTTATCTGCACTAGAAATACCTCCTATTTCAAGTCAATCACATAAAGAAGAGGAATGAGATTGTCATTTTAAATAGACTAGTCATGGAGACATCAGTGAGAAATTAATAATGGCCTGAGAGAAGTGAAAGAACAGCCATATGAAGCTTATGGAAGAACAGCAAAAATAAACACACTAGGAACACAATTTCCCCAAAGCGTATGAACAATGCTACTACTAGTTCTGATATACCAAAAAGAAAACATGAAGTATTTCTCTTAATTTTAAAGATTAAAGGTCTCAATTTAATAAGAAAAGAAAACAAATTGGATGCTAAGTTTACTAAGTTCTATGGTGAAATCATCACCTGCTTATAAATGTATGAGGATGGAAAAGGGAGTCTATACAAGCTTTGTTCTTTCACCTAAACATGCTAATTTTACCGCCACAGTGTGTAATTGATAGGTATTAAGTTAAGGTGGAAAAGACATTAAATTTGTGGGTGGAAAACAAAGATGGATTCCATATTCTGAACAGCTACATAATGTTCAGAAAGTATTTAGCCTATAGAATATAAGCAAAAATTTCCCTGTAACAAATGGTACTGAGCCATCTACTGCAAGAATGAGATGGTTACATAGATTCAAAAATAGTTTTAGAATAAACTTATAAAAAATCACTGGGTAAGTGATTTTGTATGAAATATTAAGTATCATTTACTGAAGGATCCATTCACAGCCACAGCAGGTAGAACTATTTGGGGAGATCTTGGGACCCAGCTGGGGCACATAGATTACAATGGCTTTATCTTCTAATGGGAAAGTGTCTGTGTTATTTACAGTATAATTGAAATTGATTAATGACAAAAGCATGATATCGAAAGTAAGTCTTTAATTATAATGAAACTGGACCATTCTGAAATCAAATATGTGTTCAAGTAGAACACATATTGTAAAAGTGTAAAGGAAGCACAAGGGAACAAAATGTACAAGGACAGATTAACCCTGGGGCTACACAAAATCTGTATAGAGCATATAATATAACAGGTATTCTATGCACAGTATAGAACAAATAATTCTCCCCAAAATGAAAATATAGTTGGGAAAAGACCACATTCTCAAAATCTTATTATGATAATGATGCTGTTTTAATTGTCCTACTAATTACTATGTATTATGACTAATCTTTCACCATGACAAATTTGCAAGTTAAACACTATCAAAAGTCAGTACATAGAAAAATATATAGCATTTATAGCTTGTAAGTATCCATGGTTTGTGGTATAACTTAGGGTCTTAGAATGTATTGCTCATAAGTGCTTAGGATGGACTATGCTATTGTATCTGATGCTCAAATTTGAAGAAGAATTTCCACTAACATGATCAGAAATATTAGACTTAGGAAAAAATTATTGGCTTGTACACATTTTTCTCTGAAGGCTAATCACTTGAAAAACAAAACAAATCTGAAATAAATCCTTTATTATGCTGGATATTTGCAAATACCTAACAACCTATTCAGCAGAGAGGAAAGACTGTAGCCCTTAGGCTTTTTTTTTTAATTTTTATTATCAAACTGATGTACAGAGAGGTTACAGTTTCATAGATTAGGCATTGGATACATTTCTTGTACTGTTTGTTACCTCATCCCTCATTCCCCCTCCTCCCTCCCCCTTTCCCTTCCCCCCCCCCCATGAGTTGTTCAGTTCATTTACAACAAACACTTTTGCAATTATTGCTTTTGTACTTGTCTATCTTTTTTACCCTGTGTCTCTCGATTTTGTTATTCCCTTTCAATATCCTAGTTCTAATACCAGTACACATGGTTTCCAATATACTCAGATAAGATACAGAGATAGTGTAGTTATAAGCACAGGAAGGGGATTCAAGAAGATCATGAATAATAGAAGCTACAGTTACACATATCATGTTGAATGTAGTTACAATAGTGATATAACAATTGTTTCCATAACATGGAGTTCATTTCACTTAGCATCATCTTATGTGTTCATAAGGGTCTAGTTATTGGGCTCTTGTGATCCTCTGCTGTGACTTGCCTAAACCTGTGCTAATTATTCCCTATGAGGGAGACCAGAGAGTCCATGTTTCTTTGGGTCTGGCTCACTTTACTTAGTATAATTTTTTCCAAGTCCTTCCATTTCCTTACAAATGGGGCAATGTCATTCTTTCTGATAGAGGCATAAAATTCCATTGTGTATATGTACCACATTTTCCTGATCCATTTGTCTACGGAGGGGCATCTGGGTTTGTTCCAGATTCTAGCTATGACAAATTGTGCTGCGATAAGCATTGTAAAGCTGGTGGCTTTAGTGTGACTTTGTTTGTGGTCTTTTGGATAGATACCCAAAAGTGGGGCTGCTGGGTCATAGGGGACCTCGATGAAAAAACCTCCCATGCTCCTGTACTGAGAGCATTAATATAATCAAAATGGCAACATAGCCAAAGGCTATCTACAAATTCAATGCAATACCCATTAATATCCCAACACCATTTTTTTAATGAAATAGAGAAAGCAATCTAGAAATTCATATGGAACAATAAAAGACCCAGAATAGCAAAAACAATCCTAAGCAAAAAGAACAGTGCTGGAGGGATTTCAATACCAAACTTCAAGCTGTATTAAAAAGCTATAGTAATAAAAACAGCTTGGTATTGGCACCAGAAGAGGCCTGAAGACCAATGGAACAGAATTGAAGACCCAGAAGTGAACCCACAGAACTACGCCTGCTTAATCTTTGATAAAGGAGCTAAAAAATTAGTCTGGAAGAAAGATAGCCTCTTTAACAAATGGGGCTGGCAAAACTGGTTCAACACATGCAACAAACTAAAACTAGATACTTATATATCACCCTGCACCAAAATCAATTCCAAATGGATCAAAGACCTCGAAATAAAAACAGATAACCTGAAAACACTAAAGAAAGGAGTAGGAGAAACACTTGGCCTCCTTGGCAAAGGATGGAACTTCCTTAACAAAGACCCAGAAAGGCTACAAATCAAAGAAAGGTTGGACAAATGGGACTGCATCAAACTGCAGAGTTTCTGCAGGGCAAAGGACATAGCTTGCAAGATAAACAGAAAGCCCACAGATTGGGAAAAGATCTTTACTGGCAATACAACAGACAAAGGCCTCATATCTAAAATATATGCAGAACTAAAAAAATTACATTCCTCTAAAACAAAACCGCAAAGAACCACTAGCCCCTTTATCAAGTGGGCTAAAGACTTAAAATGAGACTTCTCTGATGAGGAAATGAGAATGGCCAAGAGACTTATGAAAAAGTGCTCTACATCACTGGCCATAAAAGAATTACAAATCAAAACAACATTGAGATTCCATCTTACCCCAGGAAGAATGTCCTATATCAAGAAAACTAACAATAACAATTGTTGGAGGGTATGTGGCCAAAAGGGAACCCTACTACATTGTTGGTGGGAATGTAAATTGGTTCAGCCACTCTGGCAAGCCCTTAGGCTTTGATTGGTAACATTTGCTGATTTCCTCCATATAAATACTCCCAGCATGATCAATTTCAAACTAACAAGACCTCATGAGTTCTATCTCTTGTACTCTTTCTTTCCTTATATAGGTCTGTGTTTTTAACCTTTATCATTCTAAAGACCTTTAAACATTTCCTGTAAAGGAGATTTAGCAGCTACATATTTCCTCAATTTTTTTGTGTTTTTTAAGGAAGTCGTTCTCTCAGATTTTGAAGGATACTTTTATCAACATATACAATTCCAGATTAGTAGCTTCAGTCCTTTAAATACTGTTCTACAATGATTTTTCTTCCAAGATTTCTAAATAGGAGGCCATTGAAATGAGCCCAGTCAATAAGATTTTTATCCCTGACTTCTTTCACAATTTCTTCGTTATTATTAATATTATACAACTTAAATATGATGTGCTTCTTCATAAAAGGTTTTTTTTTGTTGTTCATCCTGTTTTTGATTCTATGGTTTTACTGGTTCTATCATTTATTGTCTGTAGAGATTTTTTTTTTAAATCAGGCATTATCATTTAAAATATCTTTGTTCCTTTCTGCACTCTTCTGCAAAGAGCAAACTATTTTGTTCCTGTCAATTGGCTTAGTCTTTCAAACACCAAATACACCATGTACTAAAGTCCAGGTGCATGAATGCCAAGACTTAAAACCTACTTTGTTTGTTTCCCAAGACTAAAATATAACCCTCAGGTATTAAGAAAATAGAAACATTTAGATGTAGAAATTTGGGGATGTGATTATTAAACAGGGTCATCAGAGTGGCATCCCTCCACCATTTTTGAATATGGTGACTTGTCACTTCATGTATTCCCTTCATCACCAGGGGACTTTACCAGCAGGAGGGACAGGACTTACATGTGTGTCTTCTTGGCTTTGGAGCCAAGCTGTGAGCCAAGATAACTTTCTTTTGTTTATAAAACATACAGCCATAGTAGTTTTGTAGTAATAAGACAAAAGAGATGCAAGAGTAATTGTTTTTGTATCAGAGATTTGAAATTCTAAGAGGAAAAACTAAAACCTTGTATGAAAATCATAGGCAAATCTCCTTTGTCCTGGAGGAAAATATTATTTTTACCAGGCAGTAAACTTTTTCTTTGATCTGGAAGGAAATACTGTCTAATCAAGTGATTTATTATGCAAATATCATTAAAAAAGAGAATCAAGAACAAAATCTTTATCTCATCTTGCAAGGTATGCAGAAGTAACAGATCATTGGAGGTCATACCAGGCCAAAAATAGTATCTGATATGATATAAATAAACATGTTTTGAATTAAGCATTCAATTCTTGTCTATTTTTGTCAATTAGGCTTAGCTCCACAGGTAGAAATAATATATTTGTAAATCTTCAATAAGAATGGATGCCATAAAAACAAGGTAAGAATAAAATCTTACATAGATTTTGCTACAGACATACAGTGGCAAGTAGAAATTACATAACTATATTAACGTCTTTATTTTTAATTGGAAATTCACCTGTCTTTTCATTGTCATCATTCTTGACTTTCTGGCAGGGTTGGTGAATCATTTATGCTAAGAACCATTTGAATATGTATAATATCCCAGTCCATACAAAATTATCAATACAGATAGATGGCCACAAGCAATCAACAAGAAGAATTTGAAAAGCTTCTGCTTCTGTTCAGTCATGTACCAATTGATTTCTTGGGCTGATGCTCCCATCCCTGCAAAGGAAGTATTTTGGTTGAGGCAACTAAATTTGGTTAAATCATATAGCTAAGGTCCTATATGTCTGCCTTTTGCAATTTCTAAGGATTTCTAGAAAAAGTAGAAATTAAAAGAGGTTTGGAATCCAACTCATATATAGTGTTAAGAGGCAAATAGGCCTGCTTAGTCTCTGTCTCTGTCTCTTTCTCTACCTATGTCCTCAACAAGAAAACAGTGATAATCAAAACAGAATTTTGGTCTTTGGGCTAGAAGTAAACAGTGAGCTTTGGGCTGCACTTTTCCAGGGCCTGCAGGTCAATATCTCA
This sequence comes from Perognathus longimembris pacificus, assembly GCF_023159225.1. Classification (NCBI taxonomy): domain Eukaryota; kingdom Metazoa; phylum Chordata; class Mammalia; order Rodentia; family Heteromyidae; genus Perognathus; species Perognathus longimembris. Next base: position 45,962,627 of record NC_063172.1, on the reverse strand, counting down.
ACAAATGAGTGGTGCCTATTTTCAGGAACTTTTCCCTATAAGCACCTATAGCCCAATTGTGTACAATACCCTGTATAATAGATAGTTTTAATTAGACTACTACAGAAGAGTTAGTTTCTCTTTCTTACTGTCATTTAATGTATTATGCCTCATGGTTTTGAACAAAAAATCTATAACAGTTACTTACATAATTTAGCACAAAGCAAACTCATGTATTTCTTCTTGTATGTCATCATAGTTGTATATGTATTATTTCATTTTTAATCATAAACCATTTTCTGTATATTATTCTGTCTTTCCTTTGTATGTTTAAAATTTATATGATTTCAGTTGGTGATTATTTCATTTTGCCATTAAAATTGATTCATTTTGTACTATTCTGAGAAACAGGGTAGATTATTTATGTATTCAGTGCTGCTAGTTGGTCTTTTGTATCATTTAGTGGTTACTTTTATCATAAGTATTTAACTGCAACACTCACTAAGATTTCTTATTTTCCTTTGTGAAAGTCTTGTTTTACATCAGTCATAGGTCTCACTTTATTGTGTAAAAAATACTTTTTCACATTTTCTTTATTTGACACAAATAATGTACTTCTCATATATATTCACATGTTTCTAATTACTTATAAATTATCTTCTTCAGTTTAAAATGTATGATTATTTTCAGTGTTCAAAACATCAACATAAATAATCACAGCACTACTTCACAATGATTTTCAGTGTTGTTTGAATCCTATTTCTTTTCATCATTGTTAAACCATAAATAAAACTCAAAGTCCTCACACAAATCTTAATTGTTAAGGATGAAGTAAGTAATTAAAAATCCAAGTAAAAGGAGATTTTATCACTTTCTTTATAGTTATATTTTTACAGAAAATTAAACTTTTTAGTTAGTCCATGCTTGCACTACTTAGAAAAGTGCTTTTGCATGTAATAGAGAAACACTTTCCAGCAATTCTCAATTTAATTTCTGGTTGAATTTAACTTACTTCTACCACAGACGCCTGATAATATTTCCCAAATATATTAAAAGAACAAATATCTTATTAACTGTGAACACAATACCACAATTCCTTGATAAGATTTTCCATACATTCCACATATACTCTCTGATGATTTTCCTCAAATAAATAAACTGAGGTGCAGACAACATTTCTGATAGGCAATCAAAAATTAAACTCAAGATTTTATTTCAGTTTCTAAGACATATGCTTTTTCTATACCATGTCACAAATCATTGTGTCTCAATCTGCACCAAAGATAAAATGAAACTTTAACAATTACTTTTGTGTTTTCTTAGTAGTAATATTTTTCATATTCTATTTAACTTTGTCTTGTTTTGTAAATCATTCAAGATCATCTAATATGTTGAAAACACTAAAATAGGAATCATCCTTAAATAATCTTCTCTCATAACTTGCAGACATTTTTATTTGAATCTGATAACATGTTTTCTTATTATACACAGAGTACTACTTTTTTTCTGTCTGACCTCCCATTTCAGTGCAATTGAAATCACAATGATATTGTAGTGGGACCTATTCCCTGGTTTCTGCCTCGCTTAGCCAAAACCAGTAAATTCTGCAATTTCTTTTCAAAATGCATTATTAGGCAAGAGATACAGTTTGAATTTGGAAATCAAAAGATATCCTAATAACAAGGCAAATATCAGTGTTTTACTGACTGTTTAAGCCTCCTTGGAGTTTCCTTGCCCCTTGCTTTGTGTCTTTCTTCACATTACCTTGTGTTTCAAATTTTCTTCCTGGAGCTTTCATAGTTTTAATGTGTCCCAGGAGCAGGTTTAAATGACAGGCCTCATGGAATTTCTTTTCTTTTTTTTTTTTTAAGATCTAAAGAGAAAAGAAGGAATACTTTCCAAAAGGAAAGAAGTATTTACTTGGAAAGAAATTCTCTGAAGCACACATCCATCACCAGCAGCTCACCTTTTTACTAAGCCTTCAGCACTGCTGTGTGTACTAACCGGGCTGCAAGAAATGGTGAGGGGAGACTTTGGGAGAAAGCAAAGGAGCAAAGCAGGGCGATCTTAGAACAGGAATGAAAGAGGAGAAGCTACATGAAAGCAGTAAGGCATGTCTGCTAAGTATGAAAAGAAAGCCCAAACCACCTAGTAGAATACACATGTTCATAATGGGGACCTTCGGTGGGCCAGCCTTGGGGCATCAAACCAGCGAGTAGAAAATATACTCAGAAAGAAAGGATCCCTTCCTTTTGAGAGAAGGAAGTTTGTTTGTTTGGTTTTTTAAAAGCACCTCTCTCTAGAATAAAGTATGGTTGAGAATGTGAAGATCTGATAAAGTCTCTAGATGCACAATAAACCTATAAACTTGCCTATAATGTTCAGTTTATTCTAAAGTAAATCTAACACTGGAAAAGTTATGGGAAAAGTATTTCAGGTTACTCCCTCACTTGTTAATGACCTCAGGAATGTTAGAAATAAACATCTTCATAGAATCCTGAGACAATTTCAGGCAAAACATTTTAAAACAAAGTACAAATATAGCTATGGATAGGCATGGGAAATAATGAAGTTTTCACCTCAAGCTTTCAATTATAACTTACAATATTATTTTGGAGTGAAGTAAAAAAAATGATTCAAAACTATTATTGCAAATTTTAGGACAATATTTGAAGGATCGATTGCTGCCTTATCCCCCAAGGTCAAGCAAGACAACAAGCTTGATCACATGCCTGTCCTCAGGCAGTTCCAATCTGGGCGGGCCAAGGACACAACCCTTGGTCCCCTCACCCTAGGTGGAGCATTCCACTGTGGGGCTGATCAAGGACATAATGCTGGGACCACAACCTATTTTCTGTTTTCTATTTCCTTGTCAAGCCCTATATAAGCCTAGCCCAAAACCCTGTCAGGAGCACAACCTCCACGCCCGTGGGAAGTTCTGTGCCCCACTCTGTTCCTTAATAAACAGTTCTAGCCTGTTGAGGATCCAGTTCAGCCTATTCCTTTTCCATTTTCCTCCATTTTTTCCCAACAATATTAAGTAGTTGAAATTATTTATTTTAAAATATTTTTAAAACAGTCACAGAAGTAAACACTGTAACAGAAAACTAAAATCTACGCGAGACCACACACACGTAAAATTATGGCTACATGAATAAATGTGATGTTCAGAGAAACTTTGAAACCTCCATTTGCAGTCCTCCTCTATGACTGTTTTGAAGGTTGTTTATGCCTTTTAGTGGTTACTAATTCTGGTACCATGTCTATCATGTTTCACCCACAATGTGCATCCACTAAACCTGGTCAGGTTCACAAGGACATAGAACCATTATATGACTGCCTAATTTGTGAAATTCTCTGACAAAATGTCTTAACCTGCAAATACCACAAGTATTGGAACATTCTTCTTCAATATGCTGTCTGTAACTTTTATAGTCTTATTCAATATACTTTCTCTAATTTTTACAGTCTTTTAATAACCTGAACAAAATACCTGAATAAACAATTTCTCATAGTGACAAAACCTAAAAATCTGAGATTAAGGTGACATAATCATAATGATCACCATGATATATTCACTCATGACCTTTCTTCTGTGTACATGCAAAAAGAGGTCTTTAAAAGTCTCCTTTAAAATTTCTGCTAGTCCAATTATAAGTATGTGTGTCCAGGAATAGCTATATTTTTCTTCATATATGAACAATTTCTTTCATTCTATTTGATTAGGTCCACAACCTTCATTTGACCTTAATTACCAATTCTGTTCATAATAATGCTTAAGGTTTTCAGAGCCTCACAATTAATTTCACTTGATCTACAAATTGTCCATATTTTCTTAATTTAATGTTTCATTTCTTCTTCTAAAATCACCTTTATACTTTTAAGCATTTCTTAAAAGTTAGTTTTCTTCATATTATATCATTACAATTCTTTTCTCTCACACTTCTACTGAAATGGTTCTATTTTATTGATAAAATTAGCTGCTAAATATGATTTTCACAATTCCATAGCTTTCTGGATTATAGAAAAAACTAAACACATTTATCTATTATTTTGGAAAGTAATTAAACTACCTTTCTATGTATCTTTTTTTTTTTTTGTCTTTTCTTTTTTGGCACTGGGAATCGAACTCAGAACATTACACTTGCTAGGCTAATGCTTTGCCACTGAGCTACATCCCAACCCATTTCTATATATCTTATGGAAATTTTATTCTATCTACTGGTACTCATGTAACATTCTGGTTGTTCTTTTTTTCCCCCACTTGTTTCTCTAAATGCTTCTTAAATCTTGGTATTGTATATGGACAGTCTTCTTATCTATATTATTTTTCTCTAATTTATGAATATAGTACTTAATTATATTTTACCAGTATAGTATCACCTTTCTCTGTATCTCTCCATTACTTTTTCCTGTTTCAGCATATACCATTTTCTTCAAGTACTCCTCAGCAAAGAGTATTTATTTAGAAAATAGTAAGTTATTTCACTACTACATAAAATTCCTTACAAATCAGCTTGTCTTGATACACTTTGCAGCCATGTCCTTTTGAGTAAGTGGCTTTCAGTGTCTCTGGAATTAGGGAAAAAGAACTGTGTGCGAGGGGCACCAGTTCTCAATGAACACAGCTCACGAATATTGGCCACATCACTTGCTAATTTGTCATTGCCCCAAATTAAGGGGAAATTGTTGACCTACAGTGAAAGATGAGCAATGTAGAAAAGCACCTAGGATATTTCCTCGCCATAGACTCTCTGGATGAAACTATCAGCTATTAACTCCACTTCTGGATTTTTCTGAATATTTATTGGAGATAATTCAAAGACTTTCCAGCCTGGGCAGGTTTTGAACCATAATGCTCAGATCTCAGCCTCCTGAGTAGTTAGAATTATAGGTGTGAGCTACCAGTACCTGGCTCTTTTCCTGATTTAATGGTAGTGTTTGGCATATATCAACTTTTCACAGCATTTGATGTTGATCTAACTTTCTCACTCAAAAAATTAAATTTAAAATAAAAAAAACTTATGCAAATAGATCTTAATCTTCTGTTTATCTCCCCCTTACATTGGACACTTTCTTGCTACCTTCTCCTAATATTTTTCTCAAACTTTTTTCCGACCTTTATAGGGGACCTTATATTACCTAACTATCAAAACTTTTACTCTTGAGTATTGTATTTCTGTCTACTGGAAATCTCTTTCTTCATGTCCTATGAACACCTAAGATTTGTTAATATAAAACTAACAAGTAATCAAGCTTATCTTCAATGCCCACTTCCACTATTCATCTGTTGGTATTATATACACTGCCAGTTATATCTTTGTCTAAAATGAATATAAAGAAATCTCTGAAATCTCTGTTATTATCCTACGTCACCATAATAAATTCAGAAACAAAAAAATGTAGTTAGAGAAAGTTCTAAATATCTGTTGGTGATATCTACAGTTACTTAATCCTATTGTCATTACTCAGTCCACTACTCATGAGACATAAAGCAGTATCTTCATAGACAGCAATATAATAAGTATTTGTTCAGTACTTATACTATAGCTGGTAGCCCATAAACATACAATGGTATGGAAAATAAGGACATGAAATTCATTCTCTACTACACACAAGAAAGATAACTGTAAGTTTCAGAGATAATGGAGCTTCTTAGATTTTACAGAAACATAACAAGAGAATTTATTTAGGATGCAAATTGTAAAAGGTCAGGGGTTCCATTCTTGTTCTGGAACTTACTTGGTATTAGTTCACAATCCATGAATTTAATAGCTAAAGAATGTTGGACTTTGGAGAATAGAAAAACAATAGAGATGGATATTTAGAAAACCGAAGGCCATCAGGTCCTAGTATTCCAAGAAATTAGAGAAAGATATTTCTACATTATCATAATTTGTTCCCTCTCTGGGACAAATTAGGCTTTCAGAACATATTTGCTTAGATAAATAGACAAATGAGTCAATAAAATAGATGAATGAATGACAAGATGAATAAAGATACCTTTGATACTCTGAATCATATGCTGAACTTGCAGTTTTATCCAGCTGATGGATCTGATTTATGAGTAATATGATCCCAGTCCTCATTCATGGTTAGTCATGATCCTTGTATACCTTGTGATATTATAGGACCATGAGTTCTAATTGTAGCTGTATACTATAATAATGCATATCTTTCAGTATACACAACTCTGAGTATCTCTGGGTATCTGTTCAATCGAAATCTGTGGTAATTAAACTAAAAGAAAAGTATTTAGATGATTTTATGCAAAGATACTAGAATCAACCCATGATATACCTACAGGAATAATGTCCAGAAGAGAACATATATTCTAGCTCTTAAAGTTACAAGAAATTTCACTATATTAACCCCATCACATCAAGCACTGAATTTGAGCTGACACTCCAGGGACCCACACTTCACAATAATTGGATTTTGAGTTTTAAGTAGAAAATTTTATGTCACAAATTTCTAAAATAAAGGATCACAATAGCTCAACAGCTATGTACATATGACCATATAAAATGATGCTAATTGAAATGAACTGCAAGATATGGAAATAAGAGGGTTTTGTTTTTGTTTTTTAATGTACTATGTGAAGTTATTTATAGTTTCCTTCATGTTTTTTCTCTCCTTTTGTTTATTCCTTATTGTTACTGTTTTTTTTTATTTTGGTACCGTGTGTGTGTGTGTGTGTGTGTGTGTGTGTATGTGTATATACATATATACATACATATATATATATCTGTGTGCTTACACACATGTTTTATCTGTTTATATGTATACATACAAATACATTTATGTATATATGTGCATATATGTATATATTTATCTGGTTTATATATACATACATATACATATGTGTGTGTTTACACACACACATACACATATGTTTTATCTGGTTTGGAGAAGGGAAATAACACAATGGTGAGATAAAGGACAAAGGGTGAACCAATGCAACAATGATACTCACAAGACACTATGTTGGGGGAGGGAAGTTTGGGGAGAAGAAAAGTGGGTGAAAGCAAGGGAGGGGATTATATCGTTTGATAAGAAATGTACTCATTGTTGTACTTATGTAACTGTAACCCTTCTTCACATCATCATTACAATAAAATAATTTTTTAAAAAGATTCACAAATTTTCAATGGATAGCTTTACTTCCAGCACTGTGTTAAATAATTTAATTAATTCAAGCTGGAATATGAAACACAGACACTACAAAAACATTGACTTAAGACTAATTCATCTTCAATGTTCTTTTATAACTGACTTACCTGTCTCTGTTTTAAGATATGTGTAAAAAAACCATTTTGTTAAAAAAATAAGCATCTCTCTTTATAGGATATATAAAATGTTTACAGCTTTCTTTCAAACTTTTTCTTATACCTTTTTTTCACTATTCAGTGACATGAAGTTTATATCATTATTTTTAAAATAGTCATTTTCAATCCTCTGTTGTATTTTTTCTTAATTCCAAGCCAACCCTTCTGTCTAGTATGCCCCTCTTCCACTGGAAAATTCCTACTTACATCCAAATTATAATTAAAAGAATTCTTCCTTGTTGATACTCCCTCATCCATAAGCAGCATAGGTATTTGCTTCCTGTTCTGTTTTGTAGTGTAATGTTTTTACCATATATTAAAGGGCATCCATGCTGGATTATAAAGGAACATTTATGTATCTCTCCCAGTCCTTAGCATTTCTCTAGGCTTTATTTGCCCTGCATTCACAACTCTTCAACAAAGTACATAGCACATAGTAGGTACTCATCATGTATGGGCCAAGGGAAAACCAGTGCCTTCTAGCTTAATTACTTTGTGGTCCTTAATTTTAAGTGAGTTCAAATTATCTTCTCTGGAAATCTTCTAGTATGCTGTCAAAACACCAAAGACAGCATCCATTCATTAATGTTCCCAGTGAACTTTATTTGAATCTATTAGACAAATGCTAGGCTAGTCACTCTACTTAAAACAAAATTACCCACCTATTAGAAATTTTACTTGAGTTCTCCATTCCTTATTGTACCAGGTTCAAACTTTTGAAATTGAGTTTTCTTAAGTACTCTTCTATCTTTATTTAACCTCTTCAAAATTACTATTTGAGACAAAATTATTCAGGGAACAGAGGGATCATCTTCTGATGCTATGCCACATGACTCAACACAACACTTTCTTTTATCTGAGTTCTCATTTCTTTCATTTTACTATAATAAAGCTCTCATTGTAAATACAGTTAATGAGCCAGGACCACAATCTCAGATGTCTCAGAGGTTAGTGCAAGGCACCTGTATTGTAGTAGACTCTGGCCAATATCTATTGATTGATGATCATCACTATAGATATTGTCAGATGCACCATCTAAGTCTAGACTTCCAAACAAGTTTCTCAAAGCTTTAATCCAAAGAAAACCAGACAAGAACTTTAAATTGTACAGTGTTGTGGTTGTCAGATTTAAATAGAGATCTCCTGTGCAGTGAGTTTGTGCTGATGCCAGTTTCACATTTTGTTCCTTGGTATCCAGTTAAAATTTGCCCTGCCAGTGAGCTGACAGGTTGAGAGTACTCCATGCTCCCTGGGCAGAGGAAACCTTCTTTTTCTTACTGTTTCTGTATGATGTAGGGGAAGGACATTTTCAAAGGAAAACAATAAGGATTAGTTACCAGGAAAGAGATTCTTCCATTTTCTTTGGTGCCTATATTAGAGTCTGGGTTAGTTAACACTGTCTTTATAATAGTTTATATATTGAAATGAAAAATCAATCATCTAATATGGCCAGTGAGATTAAGGGAGTTGGTTTAGCTGACCACAGGAGACACTTTTAATTCAAAATATAAACCATGAACATACTGATTGTGATAAAGGAGCTTTACAACACATAAGTGATTCAAGAAACATATTAATCCACCTCCAGCAACACTGACAATTTAAAATCATGATTAACTTTCTCTCCCACTTGATTCAACCTGGGCATATGTATTATATCACTCTAAATGCTAGCAGACTCCTTGCTTATGGCTTCCATTATGTAGCACTTAGCATCCATGAAAATTTTCTTCAAAAAGTAATTACTTTTGAGACCATGGACATGTCAGATGGGAAAGGAGGCACAAGTAAAGACAACAAGAAGAAAATAAGAAAATACCAGAACATACAAGAAAGTTGCTTCAAAGAACAATTTTAAAAGATACTTGATGAACATTTGTTGTCTCTCTGCTTTAAATACTATGCTCTAAATACTTACAAAACCATTTGGTGTAAACCAACTGAACAACTCATCAGGGGAGAGGTAAAAGGAGGAGGGGGGAAGGGGAAATGAGGGAGGAGGTAACAAATTGTACAAGAAATGTACCCACTGCCTTATGTATGAAACTGTAACCCTCTGTACATCACTTTGACAATAAACAAGTAATTATTAAAATAAATAAATAAATAATATGCTCTGTATAATAGAAAATGCAACTACATATTACCCAATGCATGTTAAAAGATTCTGCAAACACAGATGTATTAGTTCTTGTTTACTGAGCACCTAGCTCAAGATACAAATGAAGCAAGACTGGAATCCGCTCTTAGATCTGTAAGACTGAGACTGTCTCCTTCTGTTTGTTTTTGTTTTTGTTTTTGTTTTTGTCGAGTGGCTTGAACTCTGGATCTGGGTGCTGTCCCAGAGTTCTTCAGTCCAAGACTAGTGCTCTACCTCTTGAGTCACAGTGCCACTTCTGGTTTTCTGGTAGTTAATTGGAAAGAAGAGCCACAGAGGCTTTCTTGCCTGGGCTGGCTTTGGACCACAATCCTCATATCTCAGCCTCCTGAGTAGCTAGGATTACAGGTGTGAGCTACCAGCACCCTGCTTCTGTGGGGCGTTCTTAATAGAGACACAGAAAACACTAGACTTTGCATAATATTTTTTTAAAAGAAGGCCCTGAATTCTTTTAAAATAAATCATTTTGCTTTAGGTAAAACAGTTCATTTTACCATTCCTGTAAATTCTACACTACTAAGGAATATTCTGACTGAGCAACTTATTGGCTTCTGTGTTTTAATTTATTAACAACATTCAGATAAATTTTCCTTCATGTGATTTACCTAACAGTAGGTCTTCCTAAAAACGTTTCTCTCCTCTCTTTCTTTCCACCCCACCCTTGTCCTCCCAAACACACTGGGATACTTTGTTGTGGAAGGATGACATTCCTCTGACCAGTGGGGGAACTTAGCCTCAGCATGGAATTCCAAGGCCTTTTCCTGGAACACCAAAGGGCCCAGTGGGGGAAAACTCCCACTAAGGGATTTCCTCTGTTTGTTGGCCAAAGGAAGCCACTCTGTCATGAGATTTTCCTTCCCTGATTAAAAGATCCTGGGTGTATTGTCTGCCCAACTACTCCAGAGAAGGGCTTTCACAGTACTAGGGAATTCTATTGTTAAGACAATTGAGCTTTTCGCAAACTAATTAGAGCTTTACCTATGCTAATCTGATCTTTTGTTGTGATTATATCCATGTTATGAATGAAGCAGCAAATCGGTCTGTTTTGCTCTTGGAATTATGATTGATCATATATATATTATTGACCCTATATAACCCTGACACCCCAAAAATAAAGCACGAGTCTTCTTCTCAAAGAACCACGTCCACCGTGTCCTGTCTTTGTTGCAGTTACCTGTGCCCCAACACTTTGTTAAAACATAAATCATATATGTAATATATGTAATTAATCAAAATATTAACCATTTCTAATGTGAATGTGAATGTTTTAGAGGTTAAATGATCAGTGTTGCAGCCAGGACTAGTTCTAATAGATGTTGCCACACCAGAACTCGGATAGAGCAAGAAGTAAAGAGGAGAGGAAGAACAAAACCAAGGGCAGCTTTAATTATTTAATAATTAATAAGAGAATGGCTACAGGTTTTAAAAAATAAAACTGTAGAAAAGATAGTATGAAAATTCCTCAAAGGGACACAGCAACATAACAGAATGCCAGTGAGCTGAGAGCCTTCCTTCACCTCTTTCATACCATATGTCCTATGTTGATTATAAAAGAGAAGGTATGCTGATCTACATTATTCATTAGGCATTAGAAGCAGACCTCATTTTAATGAGATTTATTTCATGAACTGAAATTTTCTCCAAGAAAGAATAAGCTCTTTCCTCAAGACATACTTTAAGATATCACCAAGGAGATGAGGTTAGTGATACAAATTATTTTGCATACAGGGCTTTTGGTATACACAAGAGAATAAATCAGAAATAAAAGTGATGGAGAATTGTTTCCAAAGTGTTTCAACATACTTTAAAGTAAATTGGTACATAAAGTTGACTAAGTGTATTCATTTAGAGTAAGTTGTGTTCAGACTCCTGAAACAGAAGTTTTTATTACAGCGATGAAGGGTCTAGATGTCAAATAAAGTGCTCCTTCTATAAATAGCCACCATGTAGTAATTTGTTACACCAGGAAGTAATAACAAAATTTCGTCAATAGATTGAACAGAAAGAAAAGCTTAATATCTTATCATAAAATGTGAGGTAGCTCATCTTGGAACCTCAGAGAAATATAACAATTTCCCAAAATCGAGACCCAATCCGGGCTCTAGACTTTTCCTGAAACATTGTCTTAAAAATCTCCTGTCTTGCACTAGGTGATGGTGGCTCATGCCTATAATCCTAACCACTCAGGAGGCTGAGATCTGAGGATCACAGTTTGAAGCCAGTCCAAGCTGAAAAGTAACCATGAGACTCTTATCTTCATTTAATGACCAGAAAACTAGAAGTGGCACTGTAGCTCAAAGTGGTAAAGTGCTATGCTACCCTTGAGCAAAAGATCTCAGGGATAGCACCCAAGCCTGAGTTCTAGCCCCATGACTGGAAACAAAAAATCTCTGTCTCTTGGTTAAAGGTAAAACTCTGTGTTAGGATTGTGTGTTCAAGGCCCAGTGCAAAAACAGCCTTGGGTTCTAGTCCAGCACTGGAACAAAAGTGTCTTTTAGCCTTTTTTAATTTAATTTTATTTTTATAGTACTGGAAATTGAACTTAGGGTTTGGAGGCTACTAGCTTTATTGTTCAAGGCTGCTTGAGCCACAGCTTTTTCCAGCTTTTTGCTGATTAACTGGAGGTAAGTGTCTCTAGATTTGTATGCCCAAATCACACCTACAGATCTCTTGCTCTTTAGTAGTTAGGAATACAGACATGAACCACTGTCACCTGACAATTCCTTATTTTAAAACACTGTCTCTGTCATTAGAAGACCAATCAAATTGCAAATGTTCAGAATGAAATTTATTTTTCTAGTAGTTGAGCTGGAAAGAGTAAAATTTACATTTTATTCTACTCCTACAAAAAAGGAAGTATTTTCCCAGGAAAAAAGATCTCTAATCAATATCTGAGCTGAAGAGAAAGAATAATATGTGTGTGTGTGTGTGTGTGTGTGTGTGTGTGTGTGTATATTTACTATATATAGGATATAGATATATATATATATACATATATATATTTTGTCTTCTAGTACAATGGTGCACCTTTTCACCTGCTTAAAATATGTGAAGCAGTGTACACTATGGACTAGGATTCATGCTAGGGTATGAAAGGAAGCAAACTATTCTCAATAAAATTGTGCATTAACTAGCTCAGCTAATGGGCTTCAGGTTTTCTAAACAGAAGCAATTAGGAAGGAAATTTCTATTTCATACATTTTCCTAGAATGATGAAAAGCTGAGATGTTTTAAACATGGGTTTATGATTGAGAGGATATAGAGCTAGATTACTCCCTGACAAAGCAGAAATCAACCCCTTGCAGGGAATAAATGCTAATTAAGAAAAATAGAGTAAACATCTACTATATTTGTTTTTATTTCCTGTGCATTGGCTGCAAAAGCTTTTATCACAGTTTCTTGAGTGACCATCAATGCTTGCTAAAATCACCAGTGCAATGTTTCATCCAGTTAGTGGATGCAGAGTTGTCAGAATATTCAATTATTCTATAAACACAGTGGGAGTAGGAGGCAATGGAAATCAGAATACGTTCTCCTTTGTGTAGGTTATAAAGTAAAACCTTTTCATGATTCCTGCATTCATTCTTTGCCTTATATTGCCTAATATGAGTTTCATAAATCTTTAATAAGACAAAACAGAAAATACTCAGACAAAAGAGAAAAAGTACTTCAATACAGAAAGTTCTTCCTGCTCAAGATGAAGAAAATCTATAGTTACACAAGGATCTACAAAACTTGAATAACTTTGTGAATCACATATTTTTTACAGAATTTGTTCAAGTTCTTACTAAACAGCTGATATACAATATTTATTATTTATGGTAAAGTACATAAATGCCATCATTTTATGCCAAAATCTTTAGCACATGTTTACCTTTTTGTTTCTGGAATTCTTTATCCCAAGTAGCAGCTGACAACAGCACTACAGAGGCCCCAATATCCACAAGACACACAATTTAAGACCCTGTAAATATCTGAAACCACCAAATATCACTAAACCCTACATGTATTTCTCTGTTACACATATAAACCTATAAAGCAGTTCAAAGCATAAATTGGGTTTAGTTAAAAATACTAATTTTAACAAAATAAACTATAGTTCCAATATACTCTAATGGAAGTTATACAAATTTGGTTTTCTCCTTTGGTTTGGTTTTGTTTGTTTTTTTGCCAGTCCTGGGGCTTGAACTCAGGGCCTGAGCACTGTTCCTGGCTTCTTTTCTTGCTCAAGGCTAGCACTCTACCACTTGAGCTACAGCCCCACTTCCAGCATTTTCTATATATGTGGTTCTGAAGAATAGAACCCTGGGCTTCATGTATATCAGGCGAACACTTTACCACTAAGCGGTATTCCCAGCCCTGGTTTTTTCTCTTTCAAGGTATCATATTGTACTGTAAATCTGATGGTAATGAAGTGAGCTGTTACATACCTACATGGCAAGATTAAGTGAAGTCATTATGTAGGCCTGGTGGTATAATTAGGCTCATTAGGACTACCTGACCACGTGCACTACAATATCATGACCATTGATCTGGTAATATGGGATAGTGCATAAAGGGTAGTTACAGTTGGGCAAAGAGGTGACTTATATCCTGAATAGGATGGAGCCGGACCATTATATCACACTAGTTACAAGAGGGCACAATTTAAACTGTATGATTTTTCTACTTACTTTTCTCTTTAGTATTTTCAAATCGCATGATTGTAAGCAATTACTAACATAAAAACTGAAATTGCAGATAAGAGGAGAGTACTATAATAGATTCATGTTAAGATGCTAGAGCTATAATTATTTTTCAAATTAACAAATTTAATACTATAGTATTTCTAGCATATTAGCAAATGGAAGCAGTGTTAAATAAATGAACTTCTCCAAGAATAAGTCATTTGAAAATAATTTTTTCCTATTCATGAAATTAAAAAAAAAAAAACATTGAAGTTATCAGTCATCACTCCTAAGGAACCAAGAGCTTTTTAATACAAGAGCTTTTTAACTCTGAGAGTTTGATGAAATTGTTCATTTAAACCATTTTGCATAGTAGTGTTTTGGTTAGGAAATACTTTCATAAATCCAGTATCAGTACTTTTTATTGTGTAAACACTGAAATTACAGTGGAATACCTGGTAAACTTGATAGGAAACTCCAAATGTCAGCAATTTGCTATGCAAGATTTAAAGCAGCCAACATGTTAACCTCCATCAGAAAGAGTATTGGTGGGCCAAACCACCAGGGCCCTTCCATCCATCTCATTCACCTAGGATAATGTGAGTAAAAACCTAAGGTCAGTCAGCCATGGACCACTATGCACACATTTCACTGGCAAGAAATGGCCTTGGGTGGCTCTTGTTATTAAAGAAAATAAGAACCCTTTAGGAATCATCAGTAATATACTTCTAGAAGAGAGAATTTATTAGCTAAACTTTGACTAAATGTGATTCTTAATACCTTTTATTTATATGGGGTACATTAGATTTCATATAGCTAGGATCAAGGGATTTTACAAAGAAAGTATTTCCTATGGGCAAAAATTTTTGTTAAGTAAATATAGGGTAAATCAGGTTTGATTCTAAGAATGTGCTGAGTCAATAGAACATGCAAAAAAGAAAAGATAGAAGAAGAATATTCCTATGCTCATTTATATCCTTTTCTAGACTGTCAGAACTTAGTCACTTAGTCACATAACTGCTTTACTCACAACAGCTTTTCAAAACACATCAGAAGCAATGGTATTTGCTAATCTTTGTTTAGTACATCTTGTACCCTTCTTGTATTTTTCACCAGCTGCCCAGCAGGTCTTTTTCTTTGTACAATTATTTCAACAGATTGTTAGAATATTGGCCAGCAGTGAATCATGCCTCATTATATCCTCACATCTATATTGTTCCCTCTCAGATCAACTTAGGTTTGGTTATGTGACCTGCTTTGGGCTCAATGGTAGGTCACTGAGAATCAAGGTTGATCCTTATTCAATACTAACCCCATGAAAAATCCTGAACTAGCCAAGTGCAAATACTTGCAGTAATCAAAAGTCAGCACCAAGGGCCAGATATGTTGTGACCACCATCCCTAGTTGGCTAGAAAGATGCTTTCAGCCTCATAAATGACCTTTTGTGAAACATACCAAGACAGATCACTCCAGCTCAAAGTACTAACTCAGAAGTAAAATGATTCTTGCTTTAAACAATCAAATTTGGGGATAATTATTAACACTGCAGTTAGAAACTATCTTCAGTGTTAGATTTTTGTCAGTTTTAAAAAATTTACTTCACATGTTTATTCCTGTTCCTTACATTCTAGAAATGTGATAAGATACAGCCTGAATATATACATACATACACACACCTCATCTATTGAAAGATTTCATATCTATCAATACATATATGTATCTTTTTTAATTCTCCCTGTGAGAAAAATAGTACCAAAATCTCCACTAAACTAGACATTTCTGTATCCTGTGATTATACTGAAGTGTGGCTGTGGGCAATTTGGAAAAAAAGGAAAGAAAAGGACTGATTGGCTTGGCACCAGTGGCTCATACCTGTCATTCTAGCTACTTAGGATGAGGCTGATATCTGAGGACCACAGTTTGAAGCCAGCCTGGACAGGAAAGTCCATAAGACTATTATTTCCAATTAACTACCATAAAGTCAGATTTGTAGCTGTAGCTTAAGTTGTAGAGCACTAGCCTTAAGAAGAAAAAGAAAGGAAGGAAGGAAGGAAGGAAGGGAAAAGCTCCAGAACTTTCTAGGCCCTGAATGCAATCCTCAAGAGTAGCCCCACGCTTGCACACACACACTCACACACACACACACACACACACACACACAGAAATATTAAATAAAATGAGGTTATAACAACAATTCTTATTATATCATTTCAAATATGAGAGTAAAATTCTGGGAAAATGGTAGGGCAAACTAATGTTTGATTTTCTAAATATCATATGTCTACCCTACCCCATAACATAGACAAGAGATGTCCACTTAGTACCAGAAAGTGTGCAGGAGGAATTAAACGGAACCCAAGCCAGCGAATCCTGATTTCCATCCGTAGTGCACTGAGGTCTTCTACATGTTAAAATAGTTTTTAGGTTTCAGGCCTAAACTCTGCATTCTACTGGTCGTGTCTAACTTTTTGCCCAGCATATCCAATAAAGAGATGAGTCAAGACGAAAGACAGGAAAAAAGGTATATTATGCAGCACAGGCATACCTTGGAAAGAGACAACATTTCATCCCACCTTCTCTGTATAAGACATTTGCTTAAAGTTTAATGGTTGGAAGAGTTTTTCTCAGGGGAGATCTGCATCATTACTGAACAATCTCAAACACAAGTGTTTTCTGGTGGTTACAAGTGGCAGTCACAAGTGGTCCAGTAGCTCTCTGTTTCAGTATAGCTAAAGTAGGCCTTTGTTTCAGTAGAAGTCATTGATGTTTAGAACGAAGTCTTTGTTTTCTGTCCATCCTTCCTGGCCTTCCTGGGTTGCTAGATGTCTGCAAAGTCATTGTAGGAGTGAATGGCTCAGATCAAAGGACATAGATGCAAAATGGTGGGTGGGTTGCTTGACTTCTGTCCAGTTTTCAGTTCATTCCTGGTATCAATTAAGGAGTCAATGCTATTCAGCAGAAGTTTGTTTGTTTGTTTGTTTGTTTAAACTGTGTATAAGCAAAGTGGGAGCTCAAGCATGGCAAGTAAGCTCCCAATCTGTATAAAACTGTCTGTAGTTGCTAATGTAATCTGCAATCAGATTTGTCCTCGCACTCCAACCCTGCTTGCACCTGGTTTATGTAACTTTGTGATTTTTTCCTTTAAATACCCACGTGAAACTCTGCTCATGGCCTTCCTCCTAACCTCCACTGCTTCGCAGTGTAGGACGAGGTCCGGGCTGCAGCTTGCCTGAATAAAGCCTTGCTTTTGCATTTCGGAACATCTGGCTCTTGGTGTTCTTCTTGGTGGTCTCCTCGCGACATGGGCATAACACCTTTAGTGGATATAAGGTCATAAGATGAAAATAATAGAGGAGAAGTAATACTAAAATTTTGAAACTAGAAAATATTTAGAAAAATTTGCCTTCTACTCTAATGGGGGAAATTATTATAAGGTAAAATGATAAGATAAGCTACAGAAAAATATTCCTTTAAAATCCATAAAAAGTAAATGGCAGGAGAGGAGGAAGTAAAATGAGAAGATACCAACAAGTCCTAAACACACCAAAAATTTGTTATCTAATATTTAAAATGAAAGTAAAAATATTTAGAAAATGATAGAAGTGAATTTAAAAGCACCATACAGAAGTGTTAAACTTTGAAATAGGGTATAAAAATAGAAATATTTGAAATGATGGAGGAATTCAGTAATTTTTTTTTATTTGGTGCATGATTTATCTCAGAAAGGTAAATTATTTGTTTTCCCATTTTTTATACGTTTATTCTCTTTAAGTAGTGGTACAAATCAGTTGCCATTCAAAAGAATAGTTACAGATACAATCTGGCTTTATGTCATTCCTTTCAGCATTTTCACCCATCCATCTCAACTTACTCTTTCACTTATTTTTCTTTTTTTCAAATTTTTATTATCAAACTGATGTACAGAGAGGTTACAGTTTCATACAGTAGGCATTGGATACATTTCTTGTACTGTTTGTTACCTCGTCCCTCATACCCCCATTCTCCTCCCCCTTTCACTTTCTTCCCATGAGTTGTTCAGTTCACTTACACCAAACAGTATTGCTTTTGTAGTTGTCTTTTTTTACCCTGTCAGTAATTTTTTTTACAATATTTTTAATGAAAGTTAACGTAGAAGGAATACAAGTTAGAGTAAACATAAGAAGAGTGTCTCCTTAAATAATTGATTTATTTCAGGCCCAGAATCGTCAATGGACAATATGTCCCCGCTATGTTTTGCCATTCCAGAACACTGGAAAAACTATCAAAGACTGGTGCTTCCAAAGACTCAGAAACTTAAGTTGAATAAAATCTATGAATTCAAGCCAGGACAGAATCTCAATGGAAAAAATAAGTAAGAAAAAATGTAGAACATCGACTCTATCATTATTGAATGATATTCATAAATATTTTGTGTTTCATTGCCTTTGGTATTTAATTGGTTAAATAAAAGAAATATGTCTCCTGTCATAACCAAATAGTTGATAAGGGCAATATTTCTGCTTACAAATGAAGAGTATAGTAACACAAATAGGATATCATCATTAGGCATAATTTAATAAGTAGATGTATCTCAGTATTGATCATTAATAGCTGTCTACACAATAAGATAATTACGTAGTTTTAATTCCATGAAATTAATCAGTATCTACTATGAAGAAGATTTGAAAAAGGAAAAAGAAAAAGAAAAAGAAAAAGAAAAGAAAAGTAAAAGTTAAACCTGGCTTATTCTATACATTTCTTTTCCAATTACAGGAAATACAAGACTCAAAGAATCATAAGTCCTACAAAAGCGGTCAACCAACACAGTTAAAACAGTAGAAAATCCTACAAAGTGAGTGCTTTGGATTCAACAACAAAAAACTGAATTAAACTAAACACAAATGGTATTCTCTTAAGTTAATAAATTAAAAGAAGATGGTTTGCTTTTCAAACAAATTTTGATCATTATCTTTCATCCAAAACACTTTGGATCATGATTCGAACAAATAATGTTTAAGAAAATGAAAGGACATTTTATAAGAAAAGAAAATGTAAACCGACTGAATATTTGTGGGTATTGAGTCATTATCGTCATTTTGTAATACATGAAAATGATGCTGTCCATGACTTTAATGCTGCAGGTATTATACTTTAGCAATGCTGAAATTGAATATATAAAAAAGAAGACTTTGATTTGTTCCAAAACAAAAGAGACATGAGGCTCTGATCTAGTGAATGAATTAATTCCTTGGAGGATTCACAATATGTTGGTATTTGGGGGAAGTTGTGAAAGGCTGGAAGTTTAGCCTACTTAGAGGAAATAGGAAGTGAGAAGGTGTGTCCTTTGCGAGCCTCTTCTTGAATTTCCCTATATTTTGCTTCCTGGCTACCATATTGTTGGCTGCACTGTTACACCATGCCCTTCCTTCAATAATGGACTGAGCTCTGTGAAATGAGCAAAAATAAATCTTTGCCCTCTTAAGTTGTTTATGTCAGGTATTTTGTCACAGTGACAAGAAAAGTAACTAGCTCAAGCACAGAGAAAATAGACTGGTCTAAAATTGATATTTGATGACACTGACTAATGGAATTTTCTACCTTTAGACTTCGGTAAATTTTGTAATTTTTCACATTAAAATATTTTTTATAAATGAAACTGAACTGAAATCTGTTGTTTTGAGCCTTAGGAAGAGAGAAAAATAATTCATGTGAAAGATTCATTTCTGGCTAAGAATTCTAATCACAATTTTGCCCCATCTGTAATATACCTGGAGCTCTTGGTAACTGGATTAGTATGCATTCTGAGGGGGATTAAATAGATAAAATAATAGTCCTCTTCAAATTTATCTAGAAAAAAGCAACAAAGAGTAAAACTCTGACCTAGGACTAAGATATATGTTGTAAAATCAATATTAAACAAAAATACATTCCTGTGAATGTAATTGCTTGCTACTCTTGTGAAGTTCATAAATTAAAATTTTCTATATTTCAGTATTAACTTACATTTAATATTTAAACAGCTTTTTTATTGACTCAATTCAAAGCTCAAAAGTAATCTTCAAAGCTAAGATGAAGTTAAATCTATTTAACCAATTTAATACATTCTCCCGTATTCTTGTTGTATGCTGTCATAAAAAGGGTAACTATGTCTCTACATGTTTAGTGCCACAATTTCCAATGTGTTTTCTGTAGCTTGATTTCCATACTCTCCAGCATACTCTGAGGGCTCTGCTGTCACAACTATTTATTTTCATCCTTCAGGTTACTGTGTATATTGTACATTACAAAAAAGAACACATATTTCTGTTAATGGGAAGATGAATATTATCAATACTGAGTGACTTCTGGCCTTCCATCCCACATTTGTACTTTAAGAAGGACTTTTTCAGTATATGTTTGACTAAAACAATTACAGAAAAAATTCTATTCTGAGTAAGTAACATAAATAATACATGAAATAAAAGACAAATAGAAGAAAGCAGGGACCATTAGAAATTCTTGACTATATAATGAATTATCCCTAAAATTATTGGCCCAAGGCAATACTCATGATCTAGACATCTTTTAAATACATAATTGAAGAAATATTAAGAGCCATCTTTATTTCACATAAGAAAATACTTAACATTGTTTAGTTCCATTATCATTTAGTCTTAATAGAAATAGGTGATATACAAAGTATTTATTTGAATTGCTAAATGAGCTATTCTTTTTTCTCCCTATGAAGCATCATTTGAAAGAATCTCACTAACTGAGTTACTTCTATAGTACCTAATGCAGTACATTGGAAAATCACAGGTTGTATCCTGGGTAATGACACTTCATTTATGCACTTCATGTACAATTGATTCAGTCAGCCATCAGAATTGCAACTTGGATTCCAAAGTGAACCATCAAACCACATTTCATCTGTCTCTTAAATGCAATTAGAAATGAAGTTACTACTTTAAAGTTGAGATTTTGCCGTAAGGCCATATTTGGATCCTGTCTCTTTCAATCCCCTTGTCCTCCCTCTAACATTAGGAATCTCCACTTCCAAATTAGTACAATAACTGCAAACAATAAAGTTTAAAGGACAGTGTAGTTTACACTTGCAGCCAAATTGTTCTCAGAACAAGCAAGTCAGTTCACATAATTGTTAGTTCTTTCAAAAGTTCCCTTAAGAAAGCTATTTCAGCAGTATTACATAACCTCGTGGAAGTCAAGTTGCATAAATAAGAGAGGTGTATGCAAAATCTGTCCTCATACTTAGATGCAGAATTTTATGACTTATGAAACTTGAAAAAGCACAGAGAAAAAGACTGAGGAAATAAAAAATATTTATTTAATAATTCATTGTCTCTCACCCCTTAGAAATTTATTTTAATGTTTCTTAAGAAAATAATATTTGCTAAAATAGACATTTTTAAAATTACTTTTCAATTTGATTTTATTGTCAAGGTGATGTACAGAGTGATTACAGTTACATACTAAGGTAGTGAGTATATTTCTTGTCAAACTTGTTGCTCCTCCTTCATTTTTCTCCCACTTCCCCTCCCACAAAACTCCTCCCAAATTTGTACATTTAATTTCCAACATATTGTCTTGTGAATGTTGTTGTTGCATTGGTTTTCCCTGTGTCTTTTGTCTCATCATTCTGTTTCCCTTCCCTTCTTTAATTCAGATAAACATATATGCAATACCCAGGGTACCAACTTCAGTTACAGTGACATCAGGGGATAAACCATAGGAAAGAAAAAAATAATATCACATAGTACATTAAAAATAACAACAATAATGAAAACATTTTGCATCCATATCTTGAAGTTAATTTAGCTTAGCATCATCTTACGTAATCATATGTAGAAGACTTTTATTTGACCTTTGGCTATGAATGAGAGTTTGGCTGGGTACACAATTCTTGGTTGGTAGTTATTTTTTTTATTTTTTTATTTTTTTTAAGTTTTTATTATAAAACTGATGTACAGAGAGGTCATAGTTTCACACATTAGGCATTGGATACATTTCTTGTACTGTTTGTTACCTTGTCCCTCATATCCCCCTCCCCCCTCCCCCGTCCCCCCCTGAGGTGTTCAGTTCACTTACACCAAACAGTTTTGCAAGTATTGCTTTTGTTGTTGTTTCTCATATTTTACCCTTTGTCTCTCAATTTTGGTATTCCCTTTGAATTTCCTAATTCTAATACCAGTACACACTGTTTCCCATACACTCAGATAAGATTACAGAGATAGTGTAGATACAATCACAAGAAGGTGATACACGAACATCATCAATAGTAGAAACTACAGATACACATGGGATGTTGAAAGTAGTTACAACTCTGATATAACAATCATTTTCATAAAATGGAGTTCATTTCACTTACCATCATCTTATGGGATCATAAGGGTATAGCTATTGGGCTCTTGTGATCCTCTGTTGTGACTTGCCTAAACCTGTGCTAATTATTCCCTATAAGGAGACCATAGAGTCCATGTTTCTTTGGGTCTGGCTCACTTTACTTAGTATAACCTTTTCCAAGTCCTTCCATTTCCTTAGAAATGGGGCAATGTCATTCTTTCTGATAGAGGCATAAAATTCCATTGTGTATATGTACCACATTTTCCTGATCCATTTGTCTACGGAGGGGCATCTGGGTTGGTTCCAGATTCTCGCTATGACAAATTGCACTGCAGTGAACATTGTTGTGCTGGTGGATTTACTTTGATTTTGTTTGTAGTTTTTTGGATAACTACCCAAAAGTGGGGTTGCTGGGTCATAGGGGAGTTCTACATTTAGCCTTCTGAGGAATCTCCATACTGCTTGCCAGAGTGGCTGAACCAGTTTACATTCCCACCAACAATGAAGTAGGGTTCCCTTTTGGCCACATCCCCTCCAACAACTGTTATTGTTAGTTTTCTTGATATAGGACATTCTTACTGGGGTGAGATGGAATCTCAATGTTGTTTTGATTTGCATTTCCTTTATGGCCAGTGATGTAGAGCACTTTTTCATATGTCTCTTGGCCATTCTCATTTCCTCATCAGAGAAGTCTCTTTGTAGGTCTTTAGACCACTTGATGAGTGGGCTATTAGTTCTTTGCGGTTTTGTTTTGGAGGAAAGTAATTTTTTAGTTCTGCATATATTTTAGATATGAGGCCTTTGTCTGTTGAGTGGCCGGTAAAGATCTTCTCCCAGTCTGTGGGCTTTCTGTTTATCTTGCAAGCTATGTCCTTTACCGTGCAGAAGCTCTGCAGTTTGATGCAGTCCCATTTGTCCAACCTTTCTTTGATTTGTAGCCTTTCTGGGTCGTTGTTCAGGAAGTTCCGTCCTGCGCCAAGGAGCCCAAGTGTTTCTCCTACTTCTTCCTTTAGTGTTTTCAGGGTGTCTGTTTTGATTTCGAGGGCTTTAATCCATTTGGAATTGATTTTGGTGCAAGGTGATATATAAGGATCTAATTTTAGTTTGTTGCATGTGTTGAGCCAGTTTTTCCAGCACAATTTGTTAAAGAGGCTATCTTTCTTCCAAACTATTGTCTTAGCCCCTTTATCAAAGATTAAGTAGGCGTAGTTCTGTGAGTTCATTCCCGGGTCTTCAATTCTGTTCCATTGGTCTTCAGACCTGTTCCGGTGCCAATACCAAGCTGTTTTTATTACTATAGCTTTATAATACAGCTTGAAGTTGGGTATTGTAATTTCTCCAGCACTGTTCTTTCTGCTTAGGATTGTTTTTGCTATTCTATGTCGTTTATTGATTGCTTCCTCTATTTCATCAAAAAATGGTGTTGGGATATTAATGGGTATTGCATTGAATTTGTAGATAGCCTTTGGCAATATTGCCATTTTCATTATATTAATCCTCCCAATCCAGGAGCATGGGAGGTTTTTCCATTTCCTTAGTTCTGACTTAATTTCGTTTTTCAAGGTTTTAAAGTTCTCCTCAAAGAGGTCTTTCACTTCTTTGGTTAAGGTTATTCCTAGGTATTTTATGTTTTTGGAGGCTATTGCAAAGGGGGTTGCTTTCCTGATATCAGCCTCGGTCTTCGGGTTGTTAGCATACAGAAAGGCCATTGATTTTTGAAGGTTTATTTTATATCCTGCAACTTTGCCAAAGTTTTGGATCAGCTCAAGTAGCTTGGGGGTAGAGTCTATGGGATTCTTTAGGTATAGAATCATGTCATCTGCGAAGAGAGAGAGTTTAACTTCATCTTTACCTACTTGGATCCCCTTAATATTTTCTTCTAGCCTGATTGCTCTGGCTAGGAATTCTAGTACTATGTTGAAGAGCAGGGGAGAGAGTGGACATCCCTGCCTTGTTCCTGATTTTAAAGGGAATGACTTTATTTTTTCACCAATTAGAGTTATACTTGCTGTTGGTTTGTCATAAACTGTCTTTATTATATTCAGGAATGTTCCCTGGAATCCCAGTTTTTCCAGGGCTTTTAGCATAAATGGGTGCTGGATTTTATCAAATGCTTTTTCCGCATCCAGAGATAAAACCATGTGGTTCTTTATCTTGTTCCGGTTGATGTGGTGAATTACATTAATTGACTTGCGTATATTAAACCAACTTTGCATCCCTGGGATGAATCCAGTTTGATCGTGGTGTATGATTTTTTTGATGACCTGTTGAAGTCGATTGGCCAGAATTTTGTTGAGAAATTTTGCATCTATGTTCATCAGGGAGATCGGTCTACAGTCCTCTTTCCGTGATGAGTCCCTGCCTGGTTTTGGGATGAGGGTTATACTGGATTCATAGAATGAGTCTGAAAGTGAACGTTCTCTTTCAATTTCATTGAAGAGTTTGAGAAATATTGGTGTGAGTTCTGTTTTGAAGGTCTTGTAGAATTCTGCAGTGAATCCGTCTGGACCTGGGCTTTTCTTGGATGGGAGATCATTTATTGCCATTTCTATTTCAATACTGGATATGGGTCTGTTTAGGAGGTTTAAATCTTCATGGTTCAGTTTGGGGATATGAATTTTTTCTAGGAAATCGTCCATTTCTTCCAAGTTCTCGAATTTGTTGCCATAAAGGTTTGCAAAATAATCCCTTATTATTTTCTGAATTTCGGTTATTTCTGTGGTGATGTTACCTGTTTTATCTCTTATCTTGTTTATTTGAGTGTGCTGCCTTTGTTTTTTGGTCAGGTTTGCCAGGGGTCTGTCTATCTTGTTGATTTTTTCAAAGAACCACCTCTTTGTTTTGTTGATTCTTTCGATGTTTTTTTTCGTCTCTAATTGATTTATTTCTGATTTGATTTTAATTATTTGCTTCCGTCTATTGACTTGGGGTTTGGCTTGTTGTTCTCTCTCAAGGAAATTTAGGTGCTTCCTTAAATTATTGAGTTGCTGTTTGTCCAGTTTGTTGATGTATGCACTCAGAGATATAAATTTTCCTCTGAGTACTGCCTTTGCTGTGTCCCAAAGGAGCTGGTACTTTGTGTCCTCAACTTGGTGGAAGTCCATAAACATTTGAATTTCCATTTTAATTTCTTCAATGACCCTCTGATGGTTCAGCAGTGTGTTGTTTAGTCTCCATGAATTGTAGCAATTTCTGTGGTGGCTGGTTGAGTTGAGCTCTAATTTTACTCCGTTGTGGTCTGAGAGAATGCAGGGAATGGTTTTGATACTTCTGAATTTGTACAGATTTTCTTTGTGCCCTGAGATGTGATCTATTTTGGAGAATGTTCCATGTGCTTCCGAAAAGAATGTGTATTCTGTCCTTGCTGGGTGGAATATTCTGTAGATGTCGATTAAGTCTAGTTGGTCTATGCAATTGTTTAGTTCTGTGGTTTCTTGGTTCAGTTTTTGGCGTGTTGATCTGTCCAGAGGTGATAGTGGAGTGTTAAAGTCCCCAACTATCAATGTGTTTGGGTCTATGAGTGATTTTAGAGCCAGTAGTGTTTGTTTGATGAAGTTGGGTGCTCCTGCATTTGGTGTGTAGATATTTAGAATGGTTATTACTTCCTGTAGGAGAGATACCTTTAGGAGTATGTAGTAACCCTCTTTGTCTCTTCTTACCTTTTTTAATTTGAAGTCAATTTTGCCTGATACTAGGATTGCGACTCCAGCCTGCTTATGGGGGCCATTTGCTTGATAGATTTGTTTCCAGCCTTTCACTTTTAGAAGATGTTTACTTTTGCTGGATAGATGTGTCTCTTGGAGGCAGCAGAAAGATGGATCTTGATTTTTGATCCAACTTATGAGCCTATGTCGTTTGATTGGAGAATTAAGTCTATTAATGTTGACAGTTAGGATTGAGAGATGATCGTTTGTTCCTTTCATTATCACTATTTTGTTTAAAGCTGTGTCTTCCCATTTCTTGATCTGTTGTTTACTAATTAGGGTGCATGTCTCTGTCTGTATTGGGATCTTGATTATTTTCCCTGTATAGTACATCTTTAAGGATTTTGTGTAAAGCTGGTTTGGTGGAGATATATTGTTTCAGTTTTTCCTTACTGTGGAAGACTTTTATTTGACATTCAGCTATGAAGGAGAGTTTGGCTGGGTACAGAATTCTTGGTTGGTAGTTATTTTTATTTAGAGTTTGGTATACTTCATTCCAGGCTCTCCTTGCTTTCATGGTCTCTGCTGAGAAGTCTGGGGTAATTCTGATTGCTTTTCCTTTATATGTGATTGTTTTCTTTGCCCTAACAACTTTGAGTATTTTTTTTCCTTGCACTCTGTTGAAGCTGTTTTGATCACAATGTCTCGGTGGGATGTCCTATTCTGGTCTGGTCGGTTTGGGATTCTAAATGCTTCTTGTATCTGTATAGGCCTTTCCTTCTGGATATTTGGGAAGTTCTCAGCTAATATTCTGTTAAATAGGTTGCCTATCCCATTAACCTCTTTCTCCAAGTTTTCCTCAATACCTATTATCCTTAAATTGGGCTTCCTGATCGTGTCTTGAATCTCCTGTAGCCATCTGTTTTGTTGCTTGGACTGGATTTGTATTGATTTTTGATCTTTCTCCATAGAATCTAAGGAATCTTCAGCTCCCGAAATTCGATCCTCTGCTTCAGTTGGTCGGGACTGTAGGCTAGTTACTTGATTTCGAATCTCTTTTGCTTCTGACTGGTCTTTCCTGATAAGTTCCATGTTATTTCTTAGGTCTTGTATGGACTTCTTTACTTCATTAACTTCATTACTTTGGTTTTGAGAGTTGTCTCTCAAATCTTTAAGCTGGTTAGCTATCTTTTCATTTGACTCTTTATGTTCATTTATCTTTCTATTTGTGAATGCCATGAAATTCTCCATTAATTTTTGCTTTGCCTCCTCACGCTCTAGAATAATTGACTGAAGAGATTCAAACTTTTCATTTATCATGTTTATCAGTAGACTTTGTAGAGCATTTTGAGGGTTCTCTTCTAAGTCTTTGATTGGCTGCTCTGCTTCCTGCTTGTTTTGAGTGGGAGATAAGACTTCATTGTTTGCCATCCTTCTTGTGTTTCTTCTGCCCATTTGAATGGGGGATGCCAGTCTACCAGCACCTGTGAGCACCGTTTAAGACCCAACGCAGCCCTTACCAAGCACTGTTGTTTGAATCTTACAAGTTCACAATTATGTACAGATACCCTGTATACCTGTCTATAAAATTAGATTTGGTGTTCCTAAAGAATACAATCTCAATATAACAACTGATCCTGCGCCCTGTATTCAGTAGTTACTTATTTACTGTTACAACTATATACGCAATTCTTGTTTTTATATTAAGATCTTTTAGGACTGGCTTTCTCTATGAACCCCTTTGATTCACTCTTATTAAGCTGGGATACCCTCTATCCAATAACCAGGAGTCATTGGAGACTGGAGTTCCAGGCAGTAAGTCAGGAGGGTAAGTTGGAGGCAGTAAAGAGAATAGAGTAAAATGTATTGGGGAGGGGAGGTGGTGATTTTGCTTTAGTTTCAGTGATGTGGAAGTGTCGAGAAGAGTAGAATCAGTAGAGAGAATAAGGTTGCAATGATAGATAATGGAGAGTTAGCAGAAAAGAGTGGAGTTGTTCTTCATAGAGAAGTAAGTTTTAAAGAAAGAGAACGCAGAGAGAGAAATAAAGTAAAAGTAGTGGGAGACAGATGCACACAACAGAGAATAATTATTTAAAAAAGAAGATAAAATAAATAGGAAAAAATTTTTTTAAAAAAAATCAGCAAAGGAACAACCCAAACAAACAGAAAAGAAAAAAAACCTTGATAAAACAAACTGGTAAAAATAGAAAACATGGGGAAAAAAAAAAAAAGATGTTTCCGAATTGAAAAAAAAATTTTTTTTAAAGTTTAAGAAATGTTGAAAAGATAAAGAAAAAAAAATGGAGTCTTCTTTGTTTGGGTCATGTTTCCCCAGTCTCTGGTTTCCTTATGATGGTCTGCAGTCTCTATTCCTGATTTTCTGGGTTTGGCAGAATTCAGCTTGCTCCTCTGTTTGCTGCAGGGCTGTGGCCTTTACATACTGCCTTTGAATAGGCTGTGAACTCAGCAGGGAGGTGTGCCTCTGGCCTCTTTTACCCAGCTGAGAGGTGCTTGCCTGTGCAAGGCTTCTGCCTCCTTCACCAGGCTGCCTCTTTTGCAGAGGTGGCTTTGGAAAGCAGCTCCTTTTTGGGCTGGGAATTGGGCTTCCTCTGTGACGGGACCATTTAACTGTCTCAGGAACCTCAGTCTGGTGTTTCCCTGCTGCTGGGAGCTGGTGGCTGTTTTCGCTTTAAATTTAGAAGTTCTGATAGGCAGGGCGGGGCACCTCTGGCTAAGCCAATGCCCAGGGCACACCTCCCACCTGGGCAGGGGGCGTTCTCCTGGGCGGAGTCGGGTCTCGCTGATTGGTCCCTCTTGCCCTTTTCAAAGATGGCTAATTTGACCTCGCTTTTCCCAGGCCCGCTTTAGTTCCAATCTGGTCTGACCCTATGCCAGTGGGAAAGATAGCACTTTGCTCTGGCGGTGGGGGCAGGGCTGCCTTGCCAGAGTTGCTCTGTGGTCGTGAGTGAGAATATCTTTCGTGGGTACTCACGCTTTCTCGGTGATTTCAGGTCATCCATTCTCAGGAGCCGGCAGGTCTCCGCTGTGTGCTTTACCTCCGTGGAGTGTGGGTTGCTGTGATGGGCACTGTGCCAGTGCCACCGACACTGGCGGGGTGGTGGGAAACCGCCCAGAGCATGAATCTGTGTTTTCAGATGTGCAAAGTCAGTTTTTCCTTGCTGGCCAGAATCCCTGTACTGTTACAACTTAGGCTGGTTGTATTTCTAGTGGTAAATGTTTCTAAGGGGTGAGAAATCTGCGGTGCTGGAGGGAGCTGAGCTATTGCACTGCAGCTGCTCTGCTGTCTTCCCAGAAGTTTGGTAGTTATTTTTATTTAGTGTTTGGTATACTTCATTCCAGGCTCTCCTTGCTTTCATGGTCTCTGCTGAGAAGTCTGGGGTAATTCTGATTGCTTTTCCTTTATATGTGATAGTTTTCTTCTCCCTAACAGCTTTAAGGATTCTTTCCTTGTACTCTACTGATCCTGTTTTGATCACAACACAATTGTAACTACTTTCAACATCCCATGTGTATCTGTAGCTTCTATTATTGATGATGTTCTTGTATCACCTTCCTGTGGTTGTACCTACGCTATCTCTGTAATCTTATCTGAGTATATTGGAAACCGTGTATACTGGTATTAGAAGTAGGAAATTGAAAGGGAATACCAAAATTGAGAGACACAGGGTAAAAAAAGACAAACAACTACAAAAGCAATACTTGCAAAACAGTTTGGTGTAAGTGAACTAAACACCTCAGGGGGGGAAAGGGAAAGGGGGAGGAGGGAGGGGGGTATGAGGGACAAGGTAACAAACAGTACAAGGAATGTATCCAATGCCTAACGTATGAAACTGTAACCTCTCTGTACATGAGTTTGATAATAAAAATTTGAAGAAAAAATAAATAAATAAATAAAATCACTGCAAATGAAAAAAAAATCATATGTATATAGCTATTGAGCTATTGTGATCCTGTGCTATTACCAATGAGGGAAAAGCATAGATTCTATTTTTCTTTGGGTCTGGCTCACTTTTCTTAATATGATTTTTTCCAAGTCTTTCCATTTCCTTATGAATGGGGCGATTGTCATTCTTTCTGATGTAACCATAGGATTCCATTCTTGGGACAGGTCAAAAGTTTCTTAACAAAGACCCAGAAACACAGCAAATCAAAGAAATCAAACCAGAAAAGTAAGAGCATGCTATAGCAATTTCCAACTTTCCACTATCAGTCCCTACACCAAAAGAAACAGTAAACTTGATTGGCCTAAAACGCAACATCTTTCAAGTTTTTGATATTTATAAAAAATGATTTAACAGTTATGTACTATTTGTCAGGAGGAAGTAAAAATTAAAAGTTGAATTCTTAAAACCCAATTTTACTGGTATTAACTTTTCCATTTTGACTTCAGTATAAAAGCTGGTTAGTGTCTGTGTAAGGAGAGAAGCAGATAAGAACAGACTCCAAAGGCTCTGTGTGAAGCTGGTCCTAGTCCTGTTTTAGACCACTATGGCCTCATTTTAGGGGATAGCGAAAATCCTTTCTGCCCCTAAGGATATTAATCCCAGTGGGGACAGGAGATGTCCAGAGCCTGAGTGGAAATACTACATAGTTATTTTAACAGTTAAATGAGTCTTTTCTATAAACAAATGAGGACATATTTTCACCAGATCATCTCCCTTGTGACATAGCTCAGAGAAAAACACCCAGGGAATAAAAATCTAGATGGACAAATAGTCAATGTACAATCTCTCACATGTGGGATAATGACAGGCTTCTTACTAACAGAGGTACCTAGGGACACTATACTTTTGGTTAATAGATTGCAGGAGATAGTGAAAAAAAGACTACCCCCAGGCAGAGTTTGGGAAAACAAGTGGGTCAAATTTGTATTTTATACTCTTTCAGCTATCATATATCAATGCTCTTCCTTACACAGTGTCAGCTTGTATCCTTATTAAGCTTTCTCTTCTTCTTTCTTCCTTTCCCTTTCCCCCTCTCACACACATTAATATAACCTATGTTGTTCTATTAAAATCTAGTTTCTATTATTAAAGAAAATATTTCATGTCTTCAATGAGCAAGTTTTACCCACATCACAATTTCACAGGAAGTTCTCTGACTACTCTTAATTATTTAACAAGTGTCTGTTCAAAAGTGGACAACCAGAATAACATGAAATTATAGTATACAACATTTAAGTGACTGTTATACATGAAATTAAGGCTGACTTAAATTGTATGTTGAATTTTGTGGTTCTTTTATTGTTAAAAAATTATTTTTGAAATCCTAGTTACAGGTATAAGTGTATGAATTCAGAAAAAGATATTTGATCAAATCAAAAGAAGATAATCTTTAAATACTGATCTTTTATTCTAAGACAAATAAGGATTTGTACTTGGCTTTGATGAAATGTAATTGGAAAAAAGAGTAAATATTCACTTAAAATATTCACAGCCAAATTATTGAATTTAGTGATCTAAATTTTTCCTATCACACCCTTATTTGTAGAACTCAAGAGCCTACCCAACCATTTGAAAAATACCGTGAAAGGATGGGTTAAAAACCTTACTGTGGAGGCCAGACAGTACAATTGAAGTTTAAATCAAAGCAACATTTTAAACTATGCCTTTCTGATCAATGTTTAAATTCAAGTTGTATATACATGTACTCTACACTAGTAATGCACCTCACTGTGTCACTTCTCTGTCAAGGGAAAATTAATTTGAGAGGAAGAAAAATAATATATGCTTCATATATCTTCAAATTTCACCCTCACAGAACCTAATCACTATTGAAAAATTGTAGAAATACAACATTTTGTGACTCAATGACCAGGCTACTATTCTCAAGAGCAGAATTTATTTTCCTATGATGCTCAAATACACAGAAATAATCCCTTTCTAGAAAAATGGATTAAACTCCAAGTGACATATAAAAACATGTAACTCTCTTTTTTTATTTTTTTGGCCAGTCCTGGGGCTTGAACTTAGGGCCTGAGCACTGCCCCTGGCTTCTTTTTGCTCAAGGCTAGCACTCTGCCATTTAAGCCACAGTGCCACTTCTGGCCTTTTCTATATATGTGATGCTGAGGAATCAAACCTAGGTCTTCACATATATGAGGCAAGCACACTGGCCACTAGGCCATGTTTCCAGCCCCCAAAATAAATAACTCTTACAATGATCTATAAGGTATAGTATACTGTAGTATACTGTAAGGTATACTGTGGATATATATGTGAAGAGTTAAAAAACTATAAAAGTTTCCAGGATGTAAATTGAGGCATAAGATTCAGAATATGGATGAGGAAGATAAAAGGTTGGCTTAAACTTTTAAAAAATTTATTTAATTTAGTTTTGTCTTTGTCTTTTACATATAAGGCAGGAGTGGCTTTTCGACAAGCAACACAAGGGGATAAAGGAATTAAGGATAGTACTGTAGCCCAGACAATAAGTATGTGGTAGTAATGATGGTGAAATCCAGCCAAGTCTTTTAAACTACCAGCATTCTTTCTTGAAAGCCATGCTAAAACATCTACATTCATACAAGTATCAAGAAAAATGTTATGCATTGTTTACATGGATCAAATAACTCCTAACATCTAAATCTCAAGATTACAAATCATTGTGACTTCTATCATTCTGACATAAGAGGAGCAGTTCATGTTTAATACTACAGCTTATATAATATTTCTAGTCAAATGGAACTATCAAAATTGAGAGTAGTAATCAACACTTTTTTAAAAACATAGAAATGTCTATTTAGATTAAAAAAAACCTTTCTATTAAGCAATATTCAATATCAGACTTTGAAGACGAGTAACAACTAATTTAAAATTATTACATTTAATCATGGTTTTAACTCACTTTCTACAAAAAGTTGATTCGTTTGCATATTTAATTATTTTATTATCCTGTGGATAAATTTAACTATGAAACATAGTTATGCAGAATAAAGAACTATGTTTAAATCTTCTGTGTACTTTCTATAACTATGCACAAAATATTTAGTAGAAGCTCAATAAAATTTGATTGGAGACATAACTAAAAGACTATGTATAAAGAGGCATGTGTATATGATAAATTAAAGTAAATGGCAAAAAATTACATTTAATTATGTAATTCTTTGAATAATATAATTGTCATAAAGATTTGAGTTAGTGGTACATAATTATTTGCAGTTCATACATAACATGATATGAAATAATGTACTTCTGAGGACTTATGCATAATTAATGTAAATATAGAATTCTTCATAGAAATTTCAAAACAACAGGCTATTTTTATATTGATAATAGAAAAAAGTTTTAATCACAAATGCCTTCTTTTAATGAAATTAAGTTATATTGCTTTTTATTATCATTTAAATTTCAGTTCGTTTAGTAAGGAAATCTGCAAGCATTTTTTCCCTATTAAGGCTGTGTTGGTTTTTTCCTTTACAGATACTCCCTTAATTAATAACACCTCCTAGAAGGAAATTTCATGGGTCAGAAGGACAGTGACACCAGAAAGGGACAGTGAACACTAAATCAAGGGGAAACATAAACACAGACCCAGAACCAATTAGGAGGATGATTATCATGATGTAAAGTCTTATTTTTGAAATGTTAAAGCATCCTTTAATCTTTAAGTAACTTAAACATACAAAGCAGGAAAATATTTTTTTAAGAAAGTTAAGATCTCTTCTTTGATGGTGCTGACTGATATGTTGCGAGATAGTGAACTACATGCTCATACACATTCATAAACATGTTGAAATCTGGCCTGGGTCTTTCTCTTTGTGTTTTTAGGGCACAGCAGTTACAGTTTGCTTAGCATTTAACATAATCCCAGAATTTCATTCACCTCTGTTCTGGGCTAACTTTCTTTCTTTTCTTTTTTGTCCTTGTTTTTCTCACTTTGGGTCTGTCACCTCACATTTGTGTAGTATTTACAGTTGCTTCCTAAATTAACATATAGGAAACATTTTTATTGTATATATCTCCAATATATTTTTGCCCACTATCTTGGCTAATAGAGGAAATATGTATAGAATTCTAAGCTATTTCTCACTTTCCTTGAGAATATTAACACATTAATCCATCATTTCAGTTCTTAGCCCTGCTGTTTAGGGTTCTGAAACAGTTTGGATTCTTAGCGCTCTCTTTTTTCTCTCTCTCTACACACATGCACACACACACACACACACACACACACACACACACATAATCATATATACAAATATTCCACTGTGGTGATGTTTTAGAACTTTATCTTTATTCCTGATGTCCTAAACTTCACAAATCTTTGCCAATTTAATCCACCATCTTGGATGCATCTGTGGCTTTTTTATGTAGAAAATATATGTTCTTTGTCTCAAAAACCCACTTTCATTATTTCTCATTTGACCTTTGCCCTGTTTCCTCCTTCTAAAACTCATATTATTCAGATATTATATCTATTGAATCAATTTTCTAATTCTCTTCTGTCACAATGTTCTATTTCTTGATAGAGTTTTGGAAATGAATCTCTCAGGTCTTCTAATTTTTCATTTCTTTTCTAAGATATTTCAAAGTTTTATGTAAAAGATAAAAATAATGAAACAGTTATCTAGAAACTCTAGTTACAGAACAAGGGAGTAGGAATTGCAATACAGAATGGTTTCACACATTATCATCATTTAGCAGGGGTCACAAGAAAAATTCTAGACATCTACGTCTTTAAACAAGGCAGATCCCCTCCAGAGTTTTTAAATCTTTGACTCTATTTATATATTTACTATTTAAAAATAATGCTTTCTGTTCCTCTTTTTAAATGAAAGCAGCCTTGTCTGCACAGTTTTCATCATCTCCATTGGAAATGTTTATCTCCCAATGAAAATGAAAAGTACAAATTAGAAACACTGAAATATCTTTTGACATTAATCATGTGCAGGCTAGTTACAAAGTTGTCATGACATTTACCACATGAAAATTGGACATGATTTGTTTGGAGACTCAAATTTATTTCTAGAACTAAGATGTTTGGACAATTGTGGATAAAGTTTCATTATCAGACTGAGCTAAAAATGATATAGGTATATTTGTAAAATCAGTATAATTTTGCTCTATGTACTTGTTATTAATATACACAATCCAAATATACAGAACATCACAGCCCTCAAAAATTACACAATACTTTTTCCAAGCCAAGTTTGTGAAGATGCTTAAGAATTAAGATTAAAAATTGATTGAACAATATCTTCATTTCTATCTGATTGCTTCCATGTTTCTCATGATCTGTGAAACCCAAGCTAACTCCAACTTCCATAAAATACTTCAGGTATTAATATTCATCACACTTGAAATTATTTGTTAAATATCTATTTTCCCAATGGACAAAAACTCCTATAAAAGAGATGCCTGT